>NC_134726.1:607500-1215000 GCF_049634645.1 Pelodiscus sinensis
TTTGTTCTTCTAGAAAAGCCTGGTTTCTACTGATCTATTTGTTACTATTCTCTCTGGGAAAAAAAAATCATTTTCATTCAGTCATGCATAAGGATGACAGAATTGTTATCATATGCAATTTGTTTTTAATCCAGAAAAAGAGCATCATGCTATTATTGCTTTTCCTATTCTTTCTATCAGGAAACCAGCTAAGCTACTGACATTCCACTGGATTGCAGGGACTTAATATGAACTAAACATAATCTTCCCATGTCCATTAAGCCAAAAGTAAAACTCCCTTTAACTTCAATGGTTCAAAATGATGCCATAAATTATAAGGGAAAACAGGAGCTAGTCTAACAATGTATATTTTATAAAGCAAGAATCACCTTCTGAGCACAGCTTTCCTAAAACAGCATATAGGATAAATTTCCTAATCCACAAGCAAAAGTGAAACTCTCTATTTTACAAAGATTTATTAAAAGTATCCCAGTGAAGCCTTAAGTTATTCAGACTAGTTTTTCAACCACTACATCTGTTTATAAAAACAGTTACATTCATAAAATAATTGAAAGTAAACTGTCAAAACAAAGGACTATTGCTTTGATTCACTTATTTTAGACTATACAATATAGTAGTTAACAAGGAGTCTCCCAGTCACATGTACAAGTTAGAAAGGTTCTCCTTTACAATCATTCCAGATTCAAAAAGAATGATTCTCATTAAATATTCCACTACACTATACATCATCCTTGAATTAAAAAACCAGAGGTATTAAATATTCTTCTTGGTAACTTACCAAATCAGACTCTAGGTCTGTGATTTTCAATCCTTTTTGGTTATTAATCCACAACATGGTCAAAACTAATTACAATGATCCTGAGTTAAGGCACAATCATTTTGTTGTGCGGGAGAAAAGGGGCTGATGCAACAGGATGAATTTCATTCCCTACAGCTCCTTCTCCCCTGCTCAGAGGGTATGTCTACACTACCGCCCTAGTTTGAACTAGCGGGGTAATGTAGGCATACCGCACTTGCAAATGAAGCCCGGGATTTGAATTTCCCGGGCTTCATTTGCATAAGCGGGGAGCCGCCATTTTTAAAACCCCGCTGGTTCGAACCCCGTGCAGCGCGGCTACACGGGGCACGAACTAGGTAGTTCGAACTAGGTAACTACCGTTACTCCTCGTGAAATGAGGAGTAACGGTAGTTCGAACTAGGAAGCCTAGTTCGAACTACCTAGTTCGTGCCCTGTGTAGCCGCGCTACACGGGGTTCGAATCAGCAGGGTTTTAAAAATGGCGGCTCCCCGCTTATGGAAATGAAGCCCGGGAAATTCAAATCCCGGGCTTCATTTGCAAGTGCGGTATGCCTACATTACCCTCCTAGTTCGAACTAGGAGGGTAGTGTAGACATACCCAGAGAGAGCTGTTTCAAAAGGCTCCACAGCCCCTTGAAGAGCTTTTAAATAAGCCTGTGAAAGGTGAGGAGCTATTCCTGGAACTGTAGTGGCAGGATCACACACCTCAGGAGGGAAGTGTGGAAGTGAGCTATTCTTTTCCTCCCAAGAGGCTCCTGTTGGGTTTTAGGCCTGGTCTTCACTTACCAGGAGATTGAGGCTGCAGAGATCAATCTCCCGAGGATCGGTGTAGCATGTCCTTACTAGATCCACTAAATCAACCACTGATCATGCTCCTGTTGACTCCAGTACTCCACAAGATCATGAGGAGTAAGGGAAGTTAACAGGAGAGTTTCTCTTGTCCATCCCCAGCAGTGGAGATGCCACAGGAAATCCAACTAAGATACATCAACTCCAGGTATGCTATTCACTTAGCTGGAGTAGCCTACCTTAGCTGGAGTTCCCTACCTTACTTTTGTGGTCACCAACCAGTCGATCACGATCGACTGGTCGATTGTAGGGGCACTGCCAGTCGATCACGAGACAGTGTTCCCAGACCCTCCTTGCTCCCTTCACACTTAATAAGGAGCCCATGCTGAGGCTACAGCCTCCCGCAAAAACAGAGCTAACTCTGGCTCCCTGTGGCATGAAAAGGAAGTCCTGCAGTTCCACGCCAGATCCAGAGCCAAATCCAGTGTGGAGCCTTGGGAAATTCTCCCCCCCCTCCCCCATGGCAGGCAGGGAAGACAACAAAGTGCACGCTCCTCCCTGCCAACAACAGTGCATGCATTTTCTTATTGTCCCTTCCTTCCCAGTGCTCTGGGAAGGCGCGAGGGAGGGGAGGGTAGTTAAGATGGTGGTGCAGGATCCAGAGCAGCTGGATTTCTTAAAGGAGCAGCACTTGCGATTCTTCCAGCACTGGTGCAGGTCCTGCCCAAGAGATCCTTGTCCCTGGAGACCCCCCAGGTACCCGCCAAGCTGCTCCTACCCCCTCCCCTGGCCAGACCCCCACCAGCACCCTGCTGCTGCCCCCTCCCTCCTGGCCAGACAGCTCCTCCTGTACCCTACTTTCCACCCAGATTCTGCACCCCCATCCCTATTCTACTCACTGGCAGCTCTGTCCTGCACACTGGATCCCTCATTTTTGGCCTCACCTCAAAGTATAGACGGGATCACAAAATCCACTAATCCTGGAATCCCAGAAGAGTTAATCTGGCCTAAGGCCTTGAACCTCAGTCTTGCCTATCCTCCCCACAGGGCTGGAGTGCCAGGAGAGTGAGGTGTCTCAGTTAGGGCCACCTGGAGGGATTCTGGAGGGGTGATTGATTTGCACCTCACTTGTGTAGTCTGCAACTGAATTTTTTGGTGGGTCAGTGGCTCCTGACCCAAAACAGGTTCCTGGCCCCTCCCATAAATAAAGACAAAGCTGAAACGTTTTGTGTTGGACATAATATTTTATTTAAAAATGAAGCCTGGCCAACAAGCTCCCAATTGGGACCAAGCTCACATCTGGCCGCAGCATTGTAACAATCCTGCATCCCCCACAGACCTCAACCCTGAGCCCATCATACACCTGAACCCCCTGCCCTGAGCCCCTCATGCACCCCAGCCCAAACTTCTGCACCCCCACATCTACAAGTTTGTGGCTTGCTCCAGCACCCCAACCCTCCACCTGATCCCACTCTCTAGCCTGAAGCTCCCTCCCTGAACCAGCATCCCATTCTCCATCTTCTCCTGCACCCAAATTCCCTCTCAGAGCTTGCATCTCTCACCTCTTCCCACATCCAAATTCCTCATTCCCATCCCAGAACCCGCACCTCCTGTCTCAACCCAGTGAGAGTGAATAAGGGCTGAGGACAGAAAATGATGGGAAGGAGGGGAACAGAGACGATAGGGCCTTAAGGAATGTGCGGGGTCTTGGGGAAGGGATGGGGTAGATCTTGGCTTGTCCTGACATTTAAAAAGTGATCTTGGGTGTAAAAATGTTGGAGGCCACTGCCTTAGTTTGACTTTGACCCCCAAGTGGAGGCCTGGCCTTAGTGATGGAGAAATTTTGCTCCTCTGACAGTAAGGTGATTAAGTTTCTCTCATGAGCCTCTTCCAGACTATCTCCCATCAAATGAATGCCACTGCTCTAGACATGACTAAGGCCAGATTTACACTAAAAGGGAAGATCAAATCAAGGCTGCAACTCCAGCTACATTAATTCCCTAGCTGGAGTCAATTTACCTTGTTTCGAGTTTCCCTGCTGTCTCTACAGTGGGAGGCCAATGGGAGAAAATGCTCCCATTGGCTTCTCTTTACTCCTCGCTGAAGGAGAAGTATTGGCTGCTGATGGTTCCCCGCTCCCCACCGAGTTTGATTTAGAGACTCTTAACTAGAGGAGTGTTAAGGGGAATGTTGGAGGTATAACGGTTAGCATGGCTGCCTTCCAAGCAATTGGTCTGGATTCAATTCTCAGCCAATGCAGGCTCTGGTTCAGCCTTTCCCTTTCTGGTTAAGCATGGGAATAGCCTAGAGAGGCTGAGGAATCTACATTATTTGAGATTTTTCCAAGCAAGTTATATCAACACCTGTCAGGAATAGACTAGACAATACTTAGCCCTGCCATGAGTGCAGGGGACTGACCTAGAAGACCTCTTGAGGTCCCTTCCAGTCATACGAGTCTACGATAGGGATGTTAAATATTGATTAACTAATCAAACAGTCAATGTTCAATTAGTTGATAAAGTCTAGTGCATGTTCTGCCCCTTCAGGGGCTCTTGTACATTTCAAAGTTGGAACACCACTGTGGAGCCCAAGGCCAGTCCCCCGCTGGGCTCTTGTACATTTCAATGCAGAAATGCCTGCATGGAGCCTGGGGTCAGCAGGGAATCCCTGCAGGCCCAAGGCTCCACATGGCATTCCAACTTTGAAAGGTACAAGAGCCCCTATTGCGGCCCACTGCGCTTCTGCCCCGTCCCCAAGAGCTGGAGGGATCTGACTTAAGTCAGCTCCTCCCAGTCCCCCCATCTCTTAGAGGCAGCAATGGGAGGAAGCAACTTGTCAACTAATGTGTCAAGCAAAAGCTTATTGGATAGTTATCGGATAGTTGATTAGTCACTTACATCCCTAGTCTACGACTCGCTAAATTGAACTCCAGAATATCAATTGTGGCAACATTGATCTTCCATTTAGTAAAAGACATGGCCCAAGATAAAAGTGGAACTAGCAGCTGGCAAGCCTTGTATTATGGATTGCAGAAGCCATGTTATCACTGCCCAAAATGCAGGTCTGGTAAAAATAAGTTCACAGAATTAGAGACCAATTTCTTGAGAATTTTTTCTTTCAAATAACTTTTTATTTCAAATTGTTTAGATTCAAAAACATTTCCAAAACACTACTGCACTAGCTTAATGAAGAGACAGTCATTTTTTGAGCCAAATTGAGTGAAGTGGAAAAAGTAAACTCATATTTAAAAATTCTTTGTTCTAATCAGAAACAGGTATTAGCAGCAGAGGTTCCAAATGGTTTATTTTGTTGTCATGTTTTTAAAATCAAAGAGCTCAAAAACACACAACCCCAGGTTTGATAGCTTCTTCTCCTCTTTCTTGCTTTTAAGTAGGCACCATTTTTAACATCAAGGAAGCTTCACCAAATACTGACCTCTAGACTTGGTTTATTTTCATATCAATCTTCACATAGCTCCTACCTATATATACACACAAACAAATCCTATATTTGGGGACAAGTAAAAAGCCCACTTTCTGAGTGATCTTCTCTCACTACAAGGTAGGAAATCTCCAGGACACTTTTTAGGGAGTATAAGGTCACAGCTGTTAAGAACATGTATGGCTCTGGAACCAATCAATAGATCTAATGAGAGCTAAGACACAATACTTGAAACACATGGGCTATGTCTACACTGCAGGCTTCTTGTGCAAGAACTGTTTTGCAGAAGAGTTCTTGTGCAAAAGGTCTTCCACAAGAGTGCATCCACACTGCCATGTGCTTTTGCGCAAGAGCATCCATGGCAGTGTGGACATTCTCTTGCGCAAGAAAGCTCTGATGGCCATTTTAACCATAGGGGCTTCTTGCGCAAGAAATTCATGTTACCTGTCTACACTGCCCTCTTGTGAAAGAGCTCTTGCGCAAGAGGGCTTATTCTTCGTAGGGAGAGGAATAACACTTCCGGAAGAAACCCTGTTTTCTGACGCTATACAGGCAATCCCCGGGTTACGTGGATCCGACTTATGTCGGATCCCTACTAACAAACGGGACCCTTCCCCCAGCAGACCGCCGAGACGCGACTCAGCAGTCCCACCGCCCGCGTCCTCCACGGCGAGAAAAGCTGCCCCCCCCCCCCGCCCCCAGCAGACCAGGGAGACGCAGAGCAAAGCCGTGGAGGATGCGGGGGGCTGCTGGGTTGGTCCCACAGCGCCGAGGTGCGGCACTACTGGACCAACCCAGCAGCACTCTAGCTGCTCTGCCCCAGGCGTCCCCAAGTCAGCCGCTGCTGAAACTGATCAGCGGCTGACTACAGGAAGCCCAGGGCAGAGCAGCTCTGCCTCGAGCTTCCTGTAGTCAGCCGCTGGTCAGTTTCAGCAGCGGCTGACTTGGGGACACCTGGGACAGAGCAGCTGGGGTGCTGCCGGGTTGGTCCAGTAGCGCCGTGGAGCGGCACTGCGGGACCAACCCGGCAGCGCCCCAGCTGCTCTGCCCCAGGCGTGTCTGATTCAGCCGCTGCTGGTCAGTTACAGCAGTGGCTGAATCTGGACGCCAGTTCCAACTTACATACAGATTCAACTTAAGAACAAACCTACAGTCCCTATCTTGTACGTAACCCGGGGACTGCCTGGACTGTAAATTTACTTGCGCAACAGCGCGCGTGCAGTGTAGCCAGCTAGCAAGTTTTTGCGCAAGAACGATTGTTCTCGTGCAAAGAGCGTGCAATGTAGACACAGCCATCACCTTACAGCTCTCGCAGAGAGGCATTTCACTTCTCTGAATCACTAGTGCATCTTCAGTCCCCCCCAGTCTGCCCCCCCCGCACGCTTCTCTGAATCACTAATGCATCTTCAGTCCCCCCCAGTCTGCCCCCCCCGGCACGCTTCTCTGAATCACTAGTGCATCTTCAGTCCCCCCCAGTCTGCCCCCCCCCGGCACGCTTCTCTGAATCACTAGTGCATCTTCAGTCCCCCCCAGTCTGCCCCCCCCCGGCACGCTTCTCTGAATCACTAGTGCATCTTCAGTCCCCCCCAGTCTGCCCCCCCCCGGCACGCTTCTCTGAATCACTAGTGCATCTTCAGTCCCCCCCAGTCTGCCCCCCCGGCACGCTTCTCTGAATCACTAGTGCATCTTCAGTCCCCCCCAGTCTGCCCCCCCCGCACGCTTCTCTGAATCACTAATGCATCTTCAGTCCCCCCCAGTCTGCCCCCCCCCCCGGCACGCTTCTCTGAATCACTAGTGCATCTTCAGTCCCCCCCAGTCTGCCCCCCCCGGCACGCTTCTCTGAATCACTAGTGCATCTTCAGTCCCCCCCAGTCTGCCCCCCCCCGGCACGCTTCTCTGAATCACTAGTGCATCTTCAGTCCCCCCCAGCCTGCCCCCCCCCGGCACGCTTCTCTGAATCACTAGTGCATCTTCAGTCCCCCCCAGTCTGCCCCCCCCGGCACGCTTCTCTGAATCACTAGTGCATCTTCAGTCCCCCCCCGGCCTGCCCCCCCCGGCACGCTTCTCTGAATCACTAGTGCATCTTCAGTCCCCCCCCCGGCCTGCCCCCCCCCCGGCACGCTTCTCTGAATCACTAGTGCATCTTCAGTCCCCCCCCCGGCCTGCCCCCCCCCCCGGCACGCTTCTCTGAATCACTAGTGCATCTTCAGTCCCCCCCCCGGCCTGCCCCCCCCCCGGCACGCTTCTCTGAATCACTAGTGCATCTTCAGTCCCCCCCCCAGTCTGCCCCCCCCCGGCACGCTTCTCTGAATCACTAGTGCATCTTCAGTCCCCCCCAGTCTGCCCCCCCCCCGGCACGCTTCTCTGAATCACTAGTGCATCTTCAGTCCCCCCCCGGCCTGCCCCCCCCCGGCACGCTAAGGGGGCGGGATCCCCACGGGAGACGGGAAGGAAGGGAACTCTGAGAGCGGCCAGAGGACAGGTCGCGCCCCGCCCACTGGAGCCCTCACCAACCCCGCGCCCCCGCCCCGTGCGCACCGACCGCCAACGGCCGGCCCGACAGCCCCGCCCCGCACAGCTGCCGTTGGCCGACAGGGGCCCGCGGCCTGCGCTCGGCGCGGAGGCTGCCGGGAGCCGGCGCGGCTCACCTCCTCGGCCTGCTTGCGCAGCGCCTTCTCGCGCTCGTACTGCGTGAGCAGCTGCTCGTTGTCCTCGCGCAGCAGCTCCAGCTCCACCTCGTGCTCCTGGTTGTCGGTCAGCACCGAGTCCAGGTTCTCCAGCACCGTCACCACCAGCGGCATCAGCTCCTTCACCACCTCCTCGTCGTAGCAGCGGATGAGCCGCTCGAACTCGCGGTAGATGCTGTTGGCCAGGCCCGAGACGCGCTCCGACATGACGGAGCCCGAGCAGTAATCGTCCCCCGGGTAGCCGCCCACGCCGCCATCGTCCAGCTGGATCTCCAGCATCCTGCCGCCGGACCGGACCGAGCGCCGCCGCCGAGCTGCTGAGGCGGCCGCCGGCTCCGCCCGGCCCCTCCCCTGCTGCGCCAATGGGCAGGCCCGGCCGGCGGCGCCGCCTCCCGCGCAGTGTCAGCGCGCGCCCGCCCGCACGGCGGGGGGAGGGGCGCTGGGAGGCACCGCCCGGGCTCGCGAGCGGAGCGCCCCTTCTTTAATTAGACCCGCCCGGCTCTTCGTTTGCGGGGTCGCTGCTCTAGCAACCGTGAGGCCTCTGCCCGCCCCACCCCCACACGCTGGCGGCGGGCCGCGCCTTCATATCGGCGTCCGCAATACACAGCGCGGGGCTAACGAGCTGCCAGCCCCAGGACCAGGCTCTACGCAGAGACGTATCGGAGAGCAGGGTGGGATGAGGAGACGGTATCAACTTCATCGCAGCTTAAGTGATGGATGGTCCCGGAAACGGACAATAGCACATTGAAAGCATTTTACAAATATACTTAGTCCTCAAAACCTTCCTGTGACGATCACTAGCTCCAGTTTACAGATAGAAAAACTGACAGGAAGATAAAGTGACTCCAACAAGGTTATAGAGGGGGTGTCAGAACCAAGATTAGAACAAAGGCGTTCCTGAGTCCTAACACTCCACTCTGTGTTCCTCCTCATCCTCTTTAGAGAATCATTGAATAATAAAACTGGATGGAATCTTGAGACGTCCCCAAGTCCAGTCCCCTGCACTTGCTATTGCAATTTATAGGGATTTATTGCTATTTTATCTGTCCACACATCTATACAAGCAATATAATCACAGGACCTAACCACATAAGCCACCACATCAGAGGCTCATACAACTACACATCCACCAATGTGATCTGTGCCATCAAGCACCAGCAATGCCCCTCTGCCGTGTGTATACTGGCAAAACTAGACAGTCTCTACAACAAAGGGCTAATGGGCACAAATCAGATATTTGAAATGGTAACACAGAAACCTGTTGGGGCATATTGTAACTTGCCCAGGCACTCATTAATGCAGTGTTACCCAAATGGTGTTCTGTGGAACCCCAGGGTTTCGCAAAGTGAAAATAAGGGTTCTGCAAGAAAATTCCATTACAATAACATTTTATGATTTTTAAAAAAATAATATTTAAGCATTTATGAATTTTATTGAAAACAATTTTCATTTGTTTCCCACGATAAGTGTCCCTGTGTAATGCCAGCTTAGCCAGAGAGTGGGGACGATGATGTCACTACTCAGCGTTGCACATGCAGTCAATCAATGGTGCAGTCACCTGTTATATACCACCATAAATCCCCATACTCACTCTCAGGAACCGTGGATCATGTGGGTGACTGAATACGAATATATTAGCGCCATATCGGACAAAGTCAAAGCTTCAGCTGTCAAACCAGTTGTGATTTTTGTTTTAAAATATGTGCAATTAAACTAAATGTCGATCTCATTACCTAGTTTAGCATTTGTTTATTATTCTTACTTATTTGTGGTCTACTTTTTCAGTTCCATATATAAGACTGTTATTGGGGGTTCCACAAAATTCTTTCAAGTCTAAAAGAGTTCCAGGGCCAAAATAAAATTGAGAAACTGTGCACTAATGGATCTAAAAGTACTACAAGAGGCCCCCAACTTGCAACACGACTGATTCCGAGGGAAGTGTTGCAAGTCGGGGGCATCATAACTCGAACTTGCATTTACAATAGGCATTGTGCGCCTTCATAAATGCGGGCCAGGGACATAAGTTGGGGGGTTCCGGCCCCTTCCGCACTTACAAAAATGGTTGTAAGTTCAGGGGTCAGAAGTCGGGCTGGGGCCTCTTGTATAAAGCAATTTCAAAAACCAGCTGGAGAAAGAAGCTGCAGAACTTGGTTTTGTTTACAAGTTTGACACCTGCAATCAAGGTCTGAACAAAGACCTGATCTGGATGGGCAGCTACATTCCGCACCCTAATGACATAAAAAGATAAGCATGAGTCCATTCTATTAGCCCCATTTAGCACGGACACTAATTGACAATATTTTTTCCTTTTTTTTTAAGAAGTGGGTTGTGCCCATGAAAGCTCATGATACCATCTACATTTTTTGTTACTCTCTAAGGTGCTGCAGAACTATTTTTTTATAGGAAACATATCATTGATGAAATAACATTGATGTGTTCCCTTGAGTAATGTAAAGTTGCCAAACTGGCTATCCACTGCCTGCCCTATCCCCACCTTACAGCGTCCAGTGCTGGGGTCAAGCTAGGGTGTGTGTGGCTGAAGCATTGCTGAGCTCCAGCTATTCTCAGCTGCAGAACAGCCCAGACCTTTTCAACAGAACATGAATTAGACCAGTCAACCAAATATGCCCCCAGCTAGACCCAGAATATTGGGGCATGCGACAACATAAAACCACCATCCCACTTAATCCCCATTCTTGCACTGATCTTAGCTCAACAAGAGGGAGAAATGAAGTCTCAGCTTTGCCCAGACTATTAGAATACCTCTTGATTTATAGGTGCTGAAGAATAGTATTATTCAAAGCTCACTGAAGCCAATGGAGTCTTTCCATTCAATCCAATGAATGCTGGATCAGGCCCTCAGATCCTTAGTTTACTAAGCTGTTGCTGGATTTCAGAACATTTGAAAACCCCACCTTATATAGAGAGCAGAGTGTGTAATATTCTCTGAAGAAATGTTAACCCTTTCCTAACACCATCGCAATGGAATTACCACATTCCATCTGGAACACCCAGCCCTACTTCTTGTAACCATTCTCTCTCTAGCCCCTACAACTGACTGAGTACATCATAGTTTTCCTTGTACAACCCCTTTCAGGGAAAGATAAATTGTAGTGTAAAAAAAAGGAAGAACTGGCAGAGCTATACTAACCATCCTGCTTTAAAAATAGAATCATAGAAGATTAGGGCTGGAAGAAACCTCAAGAAGTGATTTAGTCTAACCCCCCAAAGTAGGAACAACCCCACCAATGTTCCCTCTAATTTTTCCATCCATGAGTGGAGTAAATTATGTTATATGCATCAAGGCATGTGCAGATGTGCACCACCAATAGATACACATGCTGTCAGCAATCGGTGCTCTGCTAATCAGCTAGGTGGCATGCAACTCTCTCCCAAGTAGATGCCCAAGTGCTCATTTTACAGGAAACACTTAACCCTACCTAAATCATCCCAGCCAGGGCTATGATAAGCCTCGCCTTAAAAACCTCTAAGAATGGAGATTTTACCACCTCCCTACGTAATCCAATCCAGTGTTTCACCACCCTCCCAGTGAAATAATTGTTCCTAATATCCAACTGTGATGGAGCCCCCAGCACCCCGCACTACACGGCAGCTGGGGGAAGTGCTTGTCAGCGAACGTGCCGCCAGGAGCGCCAGGGACGAGACGCAGGACTCTGAGGCGGCGGAACGCCTGGCGTCTTGCGCTGCTCGCCGGCTGAGGGAAGCACTCGGCGGCAAGTGTACCACTGAGAATGCCGGACCCCAGCAGTCTTGCACGGCATGCACCGGTGACGCCATGAACCCAGTGGGGGCGGGGGTCAGGTGACGTCAGTGAGGAACACCGGGGGGCGGGGCCACCGGATGCAGCTGCACTCAACGGTAATTCAAACAGCGGCCAGACCCCACAGAAGGGGAGGAGGAGAGTTGAACGCAGCAAGGGGAGGAGGAAGGCGCCGCGCGGAGGGTCGCCACAAACTCCAAAACCAGATGGACTAGACACTGACTGGTGCTGGACCAGGTGCCTCAGCGGAGAGGAGGACGTGGCCCAAGACCGGGTCTGGAGACGATGGGACATCATTAGAAACCACAGGGGTTGGTGAGTTACGGGGAAGCTCCCCACCAACCAGACAGCAAAGCCTATTCGCTGCCTTTAGGGTCCTGGGTCGGGACCCGGAGCGGGGGCAGGCCCGGGACCCCCTCCATCTCCGCTAACGCCGGGCCAGGTGAGTCCCGCCAGACGCGGGGGACTCTGTTAGACTACTAGCGAACTGTTAACAGGAGGAGTTTGGAAAGGGGGGAAGCACGGGGTTTAGCAAGGGTTGTAAGGGTGGCCAACCACAGGTGCCCCTGATGATGATAGGGCTGTAAGCCTGAGGGGGAACCCGCCACGTAACACCAACCTAGTTCTCCCCTATCCCCCCCACAACTTGAGCACACTGCTTCTTGTTCTGTTCTCTGCCACCACTGAGAATAGCTTAGCTCCATCCTCCTTGGAACCCCACTCATGGCTCCCCTCATGGACTGGCTCCACCTACCACCCCATGCTGCTGCCTCTGATACAGAGGCAGCAGTGCAGGGTTGCAGGGGGCTTCCCATCAGTGGGGCCAGGAGTTCACTGGCTGCCGGCCCCGCACTCGGAGAGTATTTTATAACCATGTAACCAATAAAACTTTTTACAGCTACATGATTAGTAAAACAAATGTTATCTAACATCCCTATTAAAAGCTTCAGGGGATGGCCGAGTTAGTCTGTACAGGATAAACTTAAAGAACAACAAATGGTCTGGTAGCACTTTAAAGACTAACAAAACATGTAGATGGTATCATGGGCTTTTGTGGGCAAAGCCTACTTCTTCAGATGACCGGAGTTTTGGGTTTAGGATGTGCAGACCCAAAATAAATAGGGGAGAAGGAAAAAAAGAAGGAGGCGGGAAACAAGGAGCATAGCGTATGAACATATCAAAGAGAGAAACAAGTAGGCAGAATTGGTGAGCTATATGCACCTGAAGATTGGATAGTTAAAAAGAAGGGTTAGGGTCAAAGGATAGCAATTAGATAGAAAGGGTACTAACACTGTGCCCATGAAAGCTCATGTTACCATCTACATGTTTTGTTAGTTTATAAAGTGCTACCAGACCATTTGTTGTTCTTTAAGTTTATCCCTATTAAAGAACACCCTTATCAACTGTGAGGTAGGGTTGCCAAATGGTTTCACAAAAAATACCGAACCCAAAAAAAAACACTCCAGGAGAAAATTCTGTTGAGCAAAAAAAAAAAAAAAAGGACTAGACCCAAAATTCAGTCACAGTTCCGTTAATTCCCGGGCCACTCCCCCTTCCTTCCACCCCAGCATGTCCCAAAAGACCTTCCATCAGGCAGCCAAGCCAGGCCTCAGGAAGAATAGAAAATACTGGACATTTTAGATATCTGGCATTTTCTGAATTTTTTTAACCAGACGGAAGGCACAAATACCGGGCTGTCTGGTTCAATACCAAACACCTGGCAACCCTAGCTGGAGGATGTGGGAGGATTGCTTATTCCAATACCACCGAGGTATAAAACCAGGCATGGATTTTCCTGAGAAGACTGCATTTATAAACAACCTTCCCCCAGAAAATTTAAGGTGGTTCAACAGCTGTAGCTCTTGAATTTTCCTCCCTTTTAGCCATTCAGAGACAGACATGAACAGCGTGAATTACCAGGGAAAAGAGCTCATGGTAGTGTCAGGCCCAGACTATACTACTATTACATTACACTGGTGTACACTTCTACCACATGATTCTGTTCAATATCTTCATCAATATTTTAGATGATGGCATAAAGAGTATGTTTATAAATTTTGTAGATGATACCAAGCTGGGAGGGGTTGCAACTGCTTTGGAGGATAGGGTCATAATAATCAAAATGATGCAGACAAACAGGAGAAGGATCTGAGGTAAATACAATGATGTTTAGTAAGGACAAATACAAAGTACTCCACTTAGGAAGGAACAAACAGTTTCACACAGAATAGGAAGCGACTGTCTAGGAAGGAGTACAAAAGAAAGGAATTTAGGGTCATAGTGGATCACAAGCTAAATATGAATCAACAGTGTGACACTGTTGCAAAAAAAAAAGCAAACATGATTCTGGGATGCGTTAACAAGAGTTTTGTGAGCAAGCCACAAGAAGTCATTCTTCCACTCTACTCTGTGCTGATTAGGCCTCAGCTGGAATATTTATCCAATTCTGGGCACCACATTTCAGGAAACATGGAGAAATTGGAGAGGGTGCAGAGAGGAGCAACAACAATGATTAAATGTCTAGAACACATGAGCTATGAGGGAAGACTGAAAGAACTGGGTTTGTTTAGTTTGGAAAAGAGGACGGAGACAGGACTTGATAGCACTTTTAAGTATCTACAAAGGTGTCACAAGGAGGAGGGAGAAAAATTATTCTCTTTCACCCTTATGCATGGGTTCCATTGTTTGAGAACAAAAAAATGATCTTAACCAATTTTGGGGTGCTGAGTTCAAAAATTATATCCATTTTTGCCCATGATGTACAGATTTTCTGAAAACCGGAGTCTGCTTTTTAAAAAAATTCTATTATGTGTTATACATTATATGCTGTGACTTATTTTCAAGAACTTAAATGCAAAAGTACCAGAAATTGACTGAATTAGTCAAAATTAATGCTATCTAGCTTAATTTAATGTACACCAATACTGATAATGTTGGAGGCAATACTGAGTATCAACCAGAACATGCTAGAAATGAGCCACAACTTTTCACCCAAAGTGAATTGAATGACTTGGTGAGAGACCTGGATCTGCCTAAAGATTCTGCTGAGGTTTTGGGATCCAGTCTTCAAGCAAAGAATTTGCTTTCCCCTGGGACAAGTTTTGCTTGGTACAGGAACTGCGAGAAAAAGTTTGTTCCATACTTTTCTACTGATGGTCTGTCAGTATACTGCAATAACATTGCCGGATTAATAGAAAGCTTGGGGACAGCTTACCAACAAGGTGACTAAAGACTGTTTATTGACTCTTCAAAGACAAGCCTAAAAGGTGTTCTACTCCATAGTGGCAATCAATATGCCTCTGTGCCTATTGCCCATTCTGTTCACTTAAGAGAAACCTATAAAAATCTTGAGCTTCTCCTTGAAAAGGTGCGTTATCCAGAGTATGAATGGACTGTATGTGGAGATCTGAAGGTGCTGTGTATGCTGCTTGGTCATCAGGCTGGTTACACAAAAATGCCATGTTTTTTATGCAAATGGGATAGCAGAGCAAGAGATCTGCATTGGGTAAGGAAACAGTGGCCACCAAGAGAGAGTCTGACTCCTGGCTCCAAGAATATAATTAATGAAAAACTGATTGAGCCCAACAAGGTATGCTACCTCCACTCCACATCAAGCTAGATTTGATGAAACAATTTGTGAAAGCAATAAACAAGAACAGTGACTGTTTCAAGTACATTTGCAACAAGTTCCCAGCTTTGAGTTACCAAAAAGTTAAGGAGGGTGTCTTTGTGGGTCCTCAGATCAGGAAACTGATTCTTGACACTAACTTTAAAGAAACCATGAATGACACAGAGAAAGACACTTGGGTGGCCTTCACAGAATCATACAATACTAGGACTGGAAGGGACCTCAAGAGGTCATTGAGTCCAGTCCCCTGCCCTCATGGCAGGACCAAATACCGTCTAGACCATCCCTAATAGACATTTATCTAACCTACTCTTAATATCTCCAGAGATGGGGATTCCACAACTTCCCTGGGCAATTTATTCCAGTGTTTGACTACCCTGACAGTTAGGAACTTTTTCCTAATGTCCAACCTAAACCTCCCTTGCTGCAGTTTAAGCCCATTGTTTCTCGTTCTATTCTCAGAGGCCAAGATGAACACGTTTTCTCCCTCCCATTTTATAAATGTCTTATAAAACTTCTTAGGGAATAACAAAGATTCTGATTTTAAAAACATTGTTGGCAACATGCTAAACAAATTTGAAAGACTTGGATGCAACATGAGCTTGAAAGTTCATTTTTTGCACTCCCATCTGGATTATTTTCCTGAAAATCTTGGAAGTGTCAGTGAAGAGCAAGGGGGAAGATTTCATCAGGATATCAAGATGATGGAAAAGAGATATCAAGGATGCTGGGAGGTTAATATGATAGCTGATTACTGCTGGTCCCTGAAAAGAGAGACCGAGGGTGAAATGCATAAAAAGTTGTCAAAAAAGCATCGATTCAGTCGCATCTAATCATTTAAAATTACTCAGTTGTTAAAGTTCACACTTTGCCCCCTTTATTCTTTAAACAAGAACACACAACAGACCTTCTAAAAGAACTATAACTTACTATTTACCAAGTTTTTAATACATAAGGTGGAATAAAAAGCATGAAAAATTTCAATTTTTTTCTTTTTGATTTGTGAAAAATCCTTACGTGATAGAGCAAAATGGATGCCATTTTTTAAATCAGCATAGCAAAATTATGTAAAGTCACCAATTTTTATCAAAACAACTGAAACTCTGTTGAAATTTGCAGACCAGTGATAGGTCAAGAAGCAATGGGCTTAAATTGCAGAAAGGGAGGTTTAGGTTGGACATTAGGAAAAACTTCCTGTCAGGGTGGTTAAGCACTGCAATAAATTACCTAGGGAGGTTGTGGCATCTCCATAATTGGAGATACTTAAGAATAGGTTAGACAAACATCTATCAGAGAGGATCTAGATGGCACTTGGTCCTGCCATGAAGGCAGGGGACTGGACTTAATGACTTCTCGCAGTCCCTTCCAGTTCTAATATTCTATTATTCTATGAGGTTAGGTCAATGATAGATGCATTGGTTGATTTTATAACAAATGAATCTGTATCACCAAGCTCCTTCTGCTGACCTTAAGGCCTTTTAAAGTTGACCTCAGTACTCCAACTTGATGAGAGAAGTAGTGCCAAATTCAACTTTTTGGAGTGGAATTTGGTGCAAAAAAAGCACTATCCAAGTCAACATTCAGGAAAAGCCCCAGGAACTTTTGAATTTCATTTCCTGTTTGGCAGCATGGCAAGCCCTACAGCACACCTGACCATGAATGCCTAGCATCACAAATGAGCTCCAGCATGGAGCGTGCAGGAGATCCTGGATCTGATTGCTGTGTAGGGAGAGGAATCTGTGCAGGCAGAACACCGAAGTAGTGGAAGAAATTCTGATATCTATTCAAAAATCACACAGAGCATGGCAGAAAAGGATATAGCAGTGACACCCAACAGTGCCCCATGAAAATAAAGGAGCACAGGCAGGCAAACCAGAAGACAAAGGAGGCAAATGGTCAGTCCAGACATGATGCTTCTATGAGCAGCTGCATGGGATTTTAGGGGGGACCCTACCCCTGTCCCAAAGCTGTCAGTGGCTATCTCTCAAGCGACTCTTCAGGCAGTCCCAAGCAACAACAAGGAGGACATTGTAGATGAGGAAGAGGAGGAGGAGAAGAATGCTCACCAGGCAAGCAGAGGATCCAGTCTCACTGACAGTCAGGACCTTTTTCTAACTTTGGAGCCAATCCCTTCCCCGGAACTAATGTTGCCAGACCCTGATGGCAAGGAGGGCGTTTCTGGCGAGTTGAAATGTGTAATCATGCTACAGTGGTTAAATGTAATTGTGTTCAATCTTTTTTATCTGCCCTGAGCAGTTGGGATAACAGCAGGAGCTCCCTGGAAAAATTTGTAAGGCTGTGTCTACATTGGCACGATCTTGTGCAAGTACTCTGACATTCTAATGTATGAAATCAGTGCTTCTTGCGCAAGAACTCTGACGCTCCCGCTCAGGAATAAGCCCTCTTGTGCAACTGTTCTTGCTCAAGAAGCCAGTGTAGAGAGGCAACATGAAATTCTTGCACAAGAAAGCCCTATGGTTAAAATGGCCATCAGAGCTTTCTTGCGTAAGAGAGCATCTACACTGGCATGGATGCTCTTGCGCAAAAGCACATCTCTTGTGCAAAAGCACATGCCAGTGTAGACGCTCTCTTCTGGAAGAGTTTTTGCACAAGAACTCTTCCACAAAAGAGATCTTGCGCAAGATCATGCCAGTGTAGACGTAGCCTAAATGTATGCAGAGATGGATCGGGAATCCTCCCTACACATTTGTAGAAAGCTCTCATCAAGGTATTTTCAGTCCTTCTCAGGTTTCTGAGGGGGACTGCTTTATTCCGTCCCCTATGGGACACCTTGCCATGCCAAGCCACCAGTAAGTAATCTGGCATCACTGCAGCACAAAACATAGCAGCATAAAGTCCAGGTTCTGGTCACATTCATTCAGCATCCACTCCCTATCGCGCTCTGTGATTCAGAGAAGACTGATATTGTGTCTAATACCTTGGCTGAAATGGGTGAAGTTCTGCAATTTAAAGCACTGAGACAAACCAACTCCATGATGAAAGGAATACAGGAAAACTGTAATTTACAAAATGGGCCTAATCTGAAAAAAATTATTGTGAAAAGGACATTCGGAAGTTCTATATTTGTTATCTTTCAGTGTATTAGATCAAATCCATTCCCCCTACAAGATGTGTTTCTAATCGTCCATCCAAATTCAACCTAGTATCTGACAATCCAGCTGAATTCTTTTCTTCTCAAACGTACTCCTCATGAGTAAAGATTCTGTTGACCAATTTCCCTCCTTAGTGACTGTTATTCCCCCATTAAATTATATTCTCAGTCATACATGTGTAATCCCTTTAAAACTGTAAATGATTAGGAGTTAGTAACCAATTCTGTTGATGAGACAACAAACAACAACAACGACGACAAAAGGAAGAGCTGTAATAGAGATCTTTCTCCAAAAGCCGTGCTGCCTATGCTGGAATAACAGAAGTTAAAAGCAGTAAAAATTATTTTGTCACTAAACTCAGAAACACACAAAGACATATCAGTTAAATAAGAAGATATGTCTCTTTTCAGATTAGAGGAACATTTTAAAATAGAGAGTAATATACTGATTTTATTGGAGGTTTCATTGATAGAATATACTAATAAAAAATACTGCACCTACTCATCTTTTCCATACATCCACCACACTAGAAAGAAATCTGGTCGGTGAAGCTGTCACACTAGGTATCTTTGGCTACTTTTACCAGTCTGATGGATTTGTGTGCCTTCTTTAAAGCTTATATCAGATTGTTGATATTACATCAATTATTTGCCAGTTTCTTTATGGTGACTCTAGTGTTACTAAATGCTTCCTATTTTCTGGATTGCTTTGTTTCTTAGGTTCTCTTGATTTTTCCTTTTCTATTACACAATGGTAGTGACAAACAGCCTCTTTGATTTTCTCCAGGGGGTGAAAGTAACTTAAGTTTCTTACAGGGACTGTCAAATTGCACCCCCTGGGTGTTGGGGGGGGGGTACAACATGACAGTAATGATAAGAAATTTAAGTGTGGGGTGCTTAAGTCAGATAGATGTGGTGGGAGGGTAGCAGGAAACGGGGCTTTGGGGTGAGGGGCAGCTTAGGGCAGGAAGTGTGCAAGAGTCAGAGTTGGAGGTTGTGGCGGGTTCAAGAGTCAGGGTAGGGAATTGGGAGTGTGGGGCTGTAGGAGTCAGGGATGGGGTGTAGGGACTCAGGGCAGAGAGTTGAAGGGTTGGGAGTCAGGGCAGGGAGCGTGGGGGGCACATGAATCACAGCTGGGGAGTTCAGGAGTCAGAGCAGGTGGCTGGGAGTGTGGGGTGCTAGGCAGGGATGTGGGAGTAGTCAGGGGTTTAGTGCAGAGGGCTAGGTAGGTGCAGGGGGAAATTGGGGGGGTGGGAAGGGCACCATTTTGGTACTGGGGGGACATACGGGGATGCTGCTGCTTCTTCCCTTCCCCATTTCCGTGCTACCGGTGTGAGGCTCCCAGGAGATCACCCAGGTCGCCCTGCTTGGGGGAAGGGTGGGGGAGGGTCTGGGGTGGAAGGGGGTTGTCCCATCCTGCAATAGGGCGGGCCCATTGAAAGTGAGGGATGGGGATGGGGGGACAGGACCCAGTGAAAGTGGGAGATGGGGATGGAGGGCAGGGGGGGACCCAGTGAAAGTGGGGTGTGGGGATTGGGGGCGGGGCCAGACCCAGTGAAAGTGGGGAGTGGGGGTTGGGGGCGGGGCCGGACCCAGTGAAAGTGGGGGGTGGGGATTGGGGGCGGGGCCAGACCCAGTGAAAGTGGGGTGTGGGGATTGGGGGCGGGGCCAGACCCAGTGAAAGTGGGGAGTGGGGGTTGGGGGCGGGGCCGGACCCAGTGAAAGTGGGGGGTGGGGATTGGGGGCGGGGCCAGACCCAGTGAAAGTGGGGGGTGGGGATTGGGGGCGGGGCCAGACCCAGTGAAAGTGGGGGGTGGGGATTGGGGGCGGGGCAGCCTGGCAAGGCCCCTGAGGCGGCGCGGAGTCACGTGGGACCCCTTTCCCCGCCCGCCGCCCCACGCTTTGCGGCAGCTCGCCGCTCCCAGCGTGCCTTGCGCTGCCACAGCCGGCCTGCCCTCGCGGTGCGTGCTGGGAGCGCAGGGCCCGAGCCATGGTGACGGCGGAGAGAGGTGAGCGCCGGGGCGGGGGAAGGGAAAGAATGCATCACGCGACCAGTCCCTCTCACGTGACTGAGGCGTCACGTGGCTGTTTCCCAGGGAGCCCGGAGCCTTTGGCGCGTGCTGCGAATTCCCGGCTCTGCCCCCCCCGGCCCAAACCGCCCCTCTGGGCGGGTGCCTGGTCCGCCCGCACGATTGGCCCCGCCCCCCAGTGTCCGCCGGGGGGCGGGGCCACGCAGCGGAAACCTGCGCCAGCGAGTGCACCTCGGCGCCTGGCAACGGCTCGCGGGCCCGTCGGCGGCTGGTGAATGGACGCGACCCAGACTCGGGCGGGGCCATTCTGCCCTAGTCCGACCCTGCGCAGCGCAGGCCAAGGACCCCCCAGAATAACCCTCTCGCCGGGAGCTCGCACACTGTGAAGGCCCCAAGAGGCAGAGACTCCAGCTGTGACCTGTGCCCCACGCCAGGGAGCAAGGGAAAAACCGCCAGCGCCTCCGCCGACCTGCCCTGGACGGACACTCCTCCCCCACCCAAACACGGCGTCAGCTGAACCCTGAGCGTGTGGGGACTCACCCCAGACACCCAGAGCAACTCCTGTCATCCCTCCATTGGCCTGTTCCCACTGACAGTGAATGGTCAATTAGTTACCAAGATCATGTTATTTCATCCAACCATCCCCTTATCATAGAACCACCGAGCTGGAAGAGACCTCACAAGGCCAAGTCCAGCCCCCTGCTCTAGGCAGGACCAATTCCAACTAAATCAACCCGGCCAGGGCTGTGTCAAGCCGAGACTTAAACACCTCTAGGGATGGAGACTCCACTACTTCCCTAGGGAACCCATCCCAGTGCTTCACCACACTCCTAGTGAAATAGTTTTTCCTAATATCCAACCTGGACCTCTCCCACCACAACTTGAGACCTTTGCTCCTTGTTCTGCCATCTGTCACCACTGAGAACAGCCTCTCTCCATCCTCTTTGGAACCTCCCTTCAGGAAGTTGGAGGCTGCTATCAAATCCCCCCTCACTCTTTGCTTCTGCAGACTAAACAGATCCAAGTCCCTCAGCCTCTCCTCGTAGGTCATATGCTCCAGCCCCCTAATCATTTTGGTTGCCCTCTGCTGGACCCTCTCCAATGCGTCCGCATCCTTCTTGTAGTGGGGGGCCCAGAACTGGACACAATTCTCCAGATGTGGCCTCACCAAAGCCGAATAAAGGGGTAATAATGATCTCTCTGGATCTGCTGGCAATGCTCCTCTTAATGCATCCTAATATGCCATTAGCCTTCTTGGCTACAAGGGCACACTGTTGACTCATATCTAGCTTCTCATCCACTGTAACCCCCAGGTCCTTTTCTGCAGAACTACTACTTAGCTGGTTGGTCCCCAGCCTGTAACTATGCTTGGGATTCTTCCGTCCCAAGTGCAGGACTCTACACTTGTCTTTGTTGAATCTCATGAGATTTCTAGTGGCCCAATCTTCCAATTTGTCTAAGTCACTCTGAACCCTATCTCTGCCCTTAAACGTATCTACCTCTCCCCCCAGCTTAGTGTCATCTGCAAACTTGCTGAGGGTGCAATCCATCCCCTCATCCAGGTCATTAATAAAGATATTGAACAATACCGGCCCTAGAACCGAACCTTGGGGCACTCCACTAGAAACCGACCGCCATCCTGACATCGAACCGTTGATCACTACCTGCTGGGCCTGGCCTTCTAGCCATCTTTCTATCCATCTTACTGTCCATTTATCCAATCCACATTCCCTTAACTTTCTGGCAAGAATATTGTGGGAGACCGTATCAAAAGCCTTGCTAAAGTCAAGGTATATAACATCCACTGACTTTCCCATGAACACTGAGCCAGTTACCTCATCATAGAAGCTAATCAGATTGGTCAGGCACGACTTGCCCTTTGTGAATCCATGCTGACTATTCCTGATCACTTTCCTCTCATCCAAGTGTCTCAAAATGGATTCCTTTAGGATCCCTTCCATGATTTTTCCAAGAACCGAGGTAAAACTGACCGGCCTATAGTTCCCTGGATCGTCCTTCTTCCCTTTTTTGAAGATGGGCACTACATTTGCCTTTTTCCAATCATCCGGGATTGCTCCCGATCTCCACAACTTTTCAAAGATAATGGCCAAAGGCTCCTCAATGACATTTGCCAACTCCCTCAGTACCCTCGGGTGCATTAAGTCCGGACCCATGGATTTGTGTACGTTTAGCTTTTCTAAATAGTTCCTAACCTGTTCTTTACCCACCAAGGGCTGTCCATCTTCATCCCATCTTGCGTCACTTAGCACAGAAGTCCAGGAGCCGACCTTGTCTGTGAATACAGAGGCAAAGAAAGCATTGAGTACTTCAGCTTTCCCCGCATCATCTGTCACTAGGTTACCCCCTTCATCCACTAGGGGCTTGCACACCCTCTCTGATCACCTTCTTCTTGTTGACATGCCTGTAGAAACCTTTCTTGTTATCCTTCACATCCTTAGCCAGTCGCAACTCCATTTGCGCTTTTGTCTTCCTGATAACTCCCCTGCATTCTCGAACTATACATTTAAACTCCTCTCTAGTCATTTGTCCAAGTTTCCACTTTCTGTAAGCTTCCTTTTTGTGCTTAAGTTCACCAAGGATTTCCCCTGTATGCCAATCCGGTCTCCTACTAGGTTTGCCTCTCTTGCTACGCGTCGGGATGGTTTCTTTCTGTGCCTTCAATAAGGCTTCTTTAAAATACTGCCGGCTGTCCTGGACTCCTTTCCCCTTCATGTTAACATCCCAGGGGATTCTGCCCATCAGATCTCTGGGGGAGTCAAAATCTGCTTTTTTGAAGTCCAAGGTGTGTATTTTACTACTCTCTTTCCTTCCTTTGGTCAGGATCCTGAAATCTACCATCTCATGATCACTGCTTCCCAGGTTGTCACCCACCTCTACGTCCCCTATTAGTTCCTCCCTGTTTGTGAGGAGAAGGTCAAGCTGCGCACGGCCCCTGGTCGGTTCCTTCAGCACTTGTACCAAGAAGTTATCCCCAACATTCTCCAAAAACTTCCTGGATTGCCTGTGTACTGCCGTATTGGTTTCCCAACAGATGTCAGGGTGATTAAAGTCCCCCACGAGAACCAGGGCCTGCGATCTGGAAGCTTCGCTCAGTTGTCCGAAGAAAGCCTCATCTACCTCATCCACCTGGTTCGGTGGCCTGTAGCAAACACCAACCACAACATCACTGCTGTTTGCTCCTTTAAACCTGACCCATAGACTTTCAACAAGTTTTTCTCCCTCTTTATACTGGAGTTCAGAGCAATCATAGTGCTCTCTTACATATAATGCAACTCCTCCTCCTTTTCTCCCCTGCCTGTTGTTCCTGAACAGTCTATACCCTTCCATGACAGCGCTCCAGTCATGCGAGTCATCCCACCAAGTCTCTGTTATCCCAATTAAATCATATTTCTTGGTCTGGGCCAGGGCCTCCAGTTCTTCCTGTTTGTTGCCCAGGCTTCTCGCATTGGTGTACAAACACTTCAGGTAACCAGTTGATTGTCCTATCTTCTCCATTCGAAACTGGGGTCCTCCTTTCTCGCTCCTTGCTCTATGCATTTCTTCACGGTATCCGACTTTCCCATTCCCCTCAGGGTTTTGGTCACCATCCCCCGACGAACCTAGTTTAAAGCCCTCCTCACTAGGTTTGCAAGCCTGCCCGCGAAGATGCTCCTTCCTCTCTTCGTTAGGTGGATCCCATCTCTTCCTAACAATCCTTGCACCCGGAACAGTCCCATGGTCGAAGAAAGCAAAGCCCTCTCTGCGACACCATCTGCGCAACCACGCATTTACGTCCTCAATTCGACGATCCCTGCCCAGTCCTTTCCCTTCAACAGGGAGGATGGAGGAGAATACCACTTGCGCTCCAAATTCTTGGATCCTTCTTCCCAGCGCTACATAATCCGCAGCAACCCGCTCAAGGTCATTCTTGGCCGTATCATTAGTTCCTACATGGAGAAGCAGGAAGGGGTAGCGATCTGAAGGTTTGATCAGCTTGCTAAGCCTCTCAGTGACATCCCGAATGCGAGCTCCTGGCAAGCAGCACACCTCTCGAGATTCCAGGTCTGGATAGCAGAGGGATGGCTCAGTCCCTCTTAGGAGGGAGTCCCCGACCACCACCACCCGTCGTTTCCTTTTGGGGGTGGTGGCCGTGGAACCCCCATCCCTAGGACTACGCATCCCATGCCTTTCAGTAGATGGTGTTCCCTTCTGGTTTCTTCCTTGTGAGGTCCCTTCCAGAGCTTTCAGCACTGCAGAGCCTGTGGAGAGAGCTTGAAAGCGATTGCTTACCTCTATAGCATCGGGGGAATCCCGTGCTGGCCTTTTTCCCCTTCTAGAAGTTACATGCTGCCAGTTCTCTTCTTGGTCACGTACTGCCCTCTCTGGCTCCTCTGCCTGCCGTGCTTGAAGGATTAATTGCTGCCTTCTATCGAGGAAGTCTTCATCCTCTCTGATCAAGCATAAGGTCGACACTTGGGCCTCCAGTCCTCTAATTTTTTCTTCCAAAATCTCGACCAGCTTGCACTTCGTGCAGTTGAAATCCATTCTCTCTTCCGGGAGGAAGACAAACATGGCACACGCCGTGCAGGTAACAACAGCAGACCCATCATCAACCATCGCTGCTGTCCTGTTCACAAGCTCCTTGGTTGCTTGCCCACTGCCTTATAAAGCCCCTCCCCCTACCAAGGCTCAGCCAATCATGCGCGTGTTTCGCTCGCTCCCTGCCCGTTACCGCTCGCTGCCACTTGGATAGGCTGTGTTTGAAACGGAATGTGTGAAGACCATCCTCCGCTTGTAGCAGGCCCCTCTGCCAGTGGAGAGGCAGGTAGAGGAGGGACCAGTTTGACTGGAAGAGGGTTGGGTAAGACTGTAAGAGCAGAAGGAGCAGTTTGGCTTCCAAACCCTTCCTGAGGCAGGAACTCAGTCACCCCACTTCTCATGCCTTTCACTGCAGATATCTGCCCCTGCCTTCCTCAGATTCCACTAAGATCAAGTCAAGCTGTTGCGAGAGAGCTGATGCTCAGTAGGGATGACAATGTGTAGTCGAGTACCTGATTAACAGATAAACCTATGTTTACTGGTTAATCTTATTGACTATATGCATACCCCCAGCCTTGCTGCCTCTGTAGTCTGCTTGTTTGTGCCATGGTATTGTGGGAGCTATAATTGTCTATTAATTCTGCAGGTGGGAGTCTTAACAGTTTGTGGATAAAATTAGAGCTTCTTGAGGTAGATTGGTACAGATATAGTAACTTACTTAAATTTCCAGATAATTTTACACATGCTTCACCATACTATCAATACTAAACAGAATTACATAAACCAGGTTTCAGTGACTAGTATGTCAGGTCTAGCATAGTCTAAAATGAATATTATTTGTCTAACACTATAGATGTGCACAATATTTTACTAAACAAATATAGAGAGATTTCCCTGCCCCAAAGAGCTGGTCTGTGCAACCCAACCTTTACCTTTTAGTGGAGACTCACTGAAATTAATTAGTCCTGGTACAGGAGTTTGGGTCCCCATCCATGCAGATCCAGTTGTGGGGAAAGGGCTTAAAAGAACAGGAGAAATCAACACAGGGATACAAAGTAACATCTCACAATTTGTAGTGCTAGTAGATATGTCTATGATTTAAAATAATATTTTAAGTTATTAATGGATCAAGCTGACACCAGTCTTGTCATTGAAAAACTTTTGAATTCTAAATATATTGTGTGTGTGTGTGTGTGTGTGTGTGTGTGTGTGTAAGTAAAAATCACAAGAATAGCCCCAACTTTGTCAATGTGAGGATATGTTATAACCTAGACAATAACAACTTTGTCCACTTTGCAGCTTATTACAGGTTCCTAGTGCTTTTCTTCAACTGCCTCTTGACTTTTGGCTCTTATTTCTGCTTTGATATTCCCAGTGTCCTTCAGGAGCAATTTCAAGGGGTAAGTAACTAAGTCACAAGGGGAAATATAATTTTTGCAAGGCCACCTTGACTGAAGTCAAAGTGGGGGCCTGAAAAGTGGTGTATAACTAAAAGTGGTATAGCTGAGATTCCCCATCACAACAGAAAATTTTAAAACCTATTCTAATCCAAATAACCAAGAACCTGAGATGTTATGCTGTGAAAAGGTCTGTTGCCCATGATACACGCCTAGAAAGACGGATTCCCCATGTCCAGACTGTGAGAGTACAGCAGAGTAATATGTGTAAAGCAAATGCAAGCAGTTGAAGGAACAATTGCTATTGTTGGTGATTTATGTATATGTTACAGGTTAATATCTTTCCCATGCTCAGTCACTAAGTGGTATAGGTTGTTAGTATTAGTATCTGCAGGACCATAGATGTTCACAGTGCTTTGCAAATAATAGGTCTCTGTTGTAGATTTTAAAATATAAATTCCTGATTGTCAGGAAGCCTAGAAATCCATTTGCTGAAAAAAATGTAAATTCCATGTTTTTCACAGAGAACTTTTAGTATTTACATTTTGTGAAAAAATAAGAACATATATAGTGGGAATCTGATTATCCAATCTAATTGGTACCATGGCCAGACTGAATAATAAAAAATTCAGTTAATCTGGAGGAAGGGTGGGGCTTGGGTTGCCATCTTAAAACTTGCGAATACATCAGTAAACACTGTGTTTAGCTGGCACCTATAGATGTACTGTAAGTAGGGAAACTAAAATTCAGCGTTTAATTTTAAAGTATGGATTTTTATAGAGAGAATGTTGAGGGGTTTTATATCATGGAAAGATAGGATCCTTGCTGATGGAATATGTTCAGTCACTAGGAAAAGACTGGGTATACTCATGTGTACCATCTGTTGATAGATCCAAGATATATGATTAGCTAAAGTTCACTGACCTTCCTAGGTTATAGAACTGGGCATGTGACTTTCAGAAGACCTGCACAAAATTCTTACAAACTCAGATAGTAAAGACTTTGCAGGAGTCCCCAAACTAAGCCAGGTTCAGAGAAATTGTGTGCATACTATTGCTACTGTTTTGTGGTGATGGCATTGAACTAGGGTTTAGGAGAACTGGTTCTAATTCCTCAAACCTTTTTGTAGGTAGCAGCTGGAATGAGCTCATTATTGAAGCGTCATTAGTTTTATAAAAGCTGTTGCACAACACTTTCTGATACCTTTATTTAGTAACAGATATTTGAATTACAGATTATTAAAATAAACAGACCAAGTGCATTTTGCAATGCAGTATCCTCACCTTTATCTCTGATTTAGATCTAGTGGTGTATTTGTAAGAGGTGCTGAGCTTCCACGGGTCCTATCAAAGTCTACAAATGTCAAACCACAGTATTTCCAATGAGTTTCCCTGTTGTCATTGGGAGATAGCTAGGTTCTGCTGTAGTCTCTTATGATCTCTTGTAGATTGTTGCAGCTCCTTTGTCTTTGAGAACATTTTAATTACTGTCATATCCTCAAGATGGATAAGCTATACACACAAGGCCACTGAAAAGCTTTAAATTTCCTCTGTCAGGTTGGGAAGTGGAGGGGGGAAGTGAGTCTAGAAAAGAAGTCAAAACCAGGTTCTCATACCTATTGAGTCCCTCCACCAAAAAATGTTTTGGCTAATTATTGTATAATGCAAATGAGACCTCTATTACTGATGGAATATGGATTCTTTATGTTGACTTGTTACACAGAACCTAACCTGCCCCAATGGAACCCAGCATAATGGCACATTGGCTTGTGTAGAAGGTCTGGGGATGACTCCTGCAGAGTACAACCTGCTGTATGCAATTTATGCCTGGACGTGAGTCATCCTTCTTCTTTTTAGGGGTGGCATCATGTGCACTCGGCATAGGGGGTGAAGGGAGTAAAACCAAATGTTTATGGTATTCTCCATAGGAATGCACTGGTGGTGATTCTGGCTGGATTCCTGATTGATAAACTGGGAAATCGCTGTAAGTCCCAATTATTTCCTTATAGTGGCTCTTACTTCTTGCATAGAAGTTACCTTTCTACCTATTCCTTCAGTGGAAAGAGGCTGGCGTGCTGTTGTGTTCATTATGGTCCTGCGGCATGAAGCAATGGGATCAACCAAACGAGCAAACAAAAAATGGTTTTTCCTGTGGTATGGAGATAAGATGGGTATTAAAAGGCTGCTCCATAGAATTATAAGCATCAAGGATCTCTGCTGTAAAAATTTGCACAGTTCCTCCTTTGGCCTGATGCCTGATAGTGGATCACTAGAATTGAGTATGACGCACAAAAGTTGAGTAAATATTATCGCCTGACACATAATAAAAGGGAAGACAGGTAAGTTCAGAGCTGGCAGCGATCTGTTATCTAGAAGTGATGTGAATACCTGGTAGATTTGAATCCTTCTCCTCTACGTGGCCTTCCCTTTGGTATTTGTTACCATGATGTCTAAGCTCCACACCACAGTAAAGAATGCAGCTGTGGCCATTCCTCCGTGCGGTAGGCTAGCATTCTTGTCTCTGGTTTTGCAGATGAGGACATTGGCCAAGTAACTTCACCTCTATGCCAAAGTCAGTGGCAGAACTGCAGTAGGATTTAGGAGTATGGAGCTTATAGGTTTGTGGTTGAGTCACGTAACATTCCTCTGCCTTGGTCTCCACATGTCTAAAACATGGTAATATTTCTGTCCTCTGCAAAGTGACCTAAGACCCATCAATAAAAGGCACTATATATCAGTATAATAATGTCTCAGAGCTGATCTGATGGGAGACCCAAGGATTTACCTGTTCTGGGATAAAAAGTCAGAGCCCCTCTCAAATTTACCTATTGCACAATAGTTTTCTCTGTTCTGTTGCCTTTATTTCAATGCATCCCTTTGTTTTTCTGTTTCCCTCCCTAGTTGGTGTCTTTTTTTTCTCTTTCTTGACTGTCTTGGGATCGTGCATATTCGCTCTGGGCTCTCACTTCAAGGGAACTCCATACCTTCTGCCACTGATGCTGACGGGACGGTTGCTGTTTGGATCTGGAAATGGATCACTTACCAGTAAGGAATCTGATATCGCCTCTCCCAATTAGACCCCAGAAATGGGAGAGAGGACAAATGGGATTTTTGCCTCTGGGTCTTTGCTCCTGTAGTCAGACTTTCACCTGCTTTGTGCATCAGGAACCAGGCCTGAGTGGTGGTGATGAGGTGGAAGTATTGGGTCTGCTTGCTAAGAGTTGCAGAGCTTTCATCTGCCCTTCTAATGTTAAGAACTAGGGCCATCCAGCAATTAAAAAATTTAATTGTGCGATTAATTGTGTGCACCTCCCCTTTGAAATGCTGCCTCAGTGCTGCATGGAGCCTGGGATCAGATAGAGTTCCCAGCTGACCCTGGGCTCCATGCAGCACTGCCCCTTGGAAGCGCCACAGTGGCGCATCAAAGGGGCAGTGCAATATGGAGCCCAGGATCAGCTGGAGTGCTCGGCTAATCCCAGGCTCCGCGTTGCTCTGCCCCTTTGATGCGCCATCCCCAGCTGACCCCAAGCTCTATGGCTGCTCCTTTAAAACGCTGCCTCCGGTGTTTCGAAGGGGCAGCTGCTGTGGAGACTGGGGGCAGCTGGGGACTGCCCAGCTGATCTTGGGCTCCGCGCAGCAGCAGAACCCGGGGTCAATTGGGAGCACCCAGCTTATCCTGGGCTTCCTGTGGCAGTGGAACCCAGGATCAGCTGGAGAGTCCCCAGCTGGCCCCAGGTTCTGCTGCTGGGAGAAGCCCAGGATCAGCTGGAGTCCCCAGCTGGCCCTGGGCTCCGCACTGCATTTCTCCAGAACCTGGGATCAGCTGGGCTTCACTGCCCCTTTGAAACACGTGGAGGTGGGGTTTCTAAGTGGCAGCTGCTACACAGCTGATCCCTGGTTCAGCTGTGAGGCGGCTGCTCCTTTGAAATGCTGCTTCTGCGCGTTTCAAAGGGGCAGTGGAGCCCGGGGTCAGCTGGGGAGTCCCTAGCTGCTCCCAGGCTCCGTGTTGCACTGCAGCAGCACTTCAAAGGGGCAGTGCAGGATTAAGACCTGCAATTAATGAGTTAAAAAACTTAATGTGTTAATCCTGGACAGCGTTAATCGCAGGCGTTAATGCATGTCAATTGACAGCCCTATTAAGAACTATTGTTTTAACCAACCTTTGCCCCCTTCTGGGAGTAGCAGCTGCAATACCAATGCTACAAAGCCACTTAACCTCCGCCTGTTGCAGCAGTGGTAAGGACGATCCCGAAAGGATGCTAAATTAACACACTGTATCTCTGCCTCAGATATCCAAGAGTCTCTGACACTGTTACCGTCTGGCCCATAGAGCATGGATTGGGAAGTGCCCCTGGTTTGTGTGCATAATGCTCTGTTTGGTTTCCATGCACCTGTAAATTTAGCCCTTTCTCCTCTGTTTCCATTCCTTTCAAGTTGTGCAAAATCGCATCACTGCCTTCTGGTTCAAGGGGAAGGAACTAGCCTTGGCATTTGGACTGACCCTCTCCTTCTCCCGGCTTGGGAGTGTCCTCAACTTCTTCTTCACCCAGCAGTTTGAAATCCACTTTGGTATCCAATGGACTCTCTGGGGCGGTGAGCTTTTTCATCTGGCTTCTACTTCACCTGCCTGTAGGCCCAAGATAAAATAGCCAAATGATACAGTCTAACTCTGGTAAAGAATACAGCTAGGTAAGAGAGTGAACCTGGTGAATGACAGATGGGCTGTGTGTTTACAGGTAGTGTTTCCTTGATCTCCTCTTCTTTGGGGATGCAGTAAAAGATGCTTCATTGCTGCTTGAAGCGTCCTTCTAAAACTGCTGCATTTGCATCTAGGTTTGTTTGCAGCCTTTTTGTGAAATTACAGTTCCTGCAGGCATTTGTGAGTAGTATTGTGTGTATGTATACTTCCTCTGAATCAGTAGAGTAAAACTGAATTACTTGCATATGTGTACACCCCCTCTGCCACGTTCTGGATTGGCTATTCACTCTGAGCGATTCCCACCAATTTGATGATAGTTTTGTCTGTATACAGATCTTAACCAGAGTCAAATGTACAGATTTAGGACTTAACTTTAAGAAAAAGTGTGTTTACGCTTGCATGTGTGCAGGGGATGTGGGATTTTCATGGCGGTGGTTTTGGTGCGTTTCTGCTCTTACCTGCATGTTGCTGGAGTGGTTTTTCCTTTTTGTATTGACAAATGGAATCCCTGTGTAGTGGATGTCGTGATCTAGGGTCATAATATTGCCTAGGTCAATGGTTCTCAAACTTTAGCAACGTAAGGACTCCTGGTTTGAGTTAAAATTTTACGTGGACACCCAAGCCAGCTTCTAATTTTCATCAGGGTCATTGCCATAAAAGGGTGGGGATGTAAGATGTCAATAAGCGGAAATATTATGACTCATGCAGAGGGCTCTGTTCAGCTTTTCCTATTCCAGGGAAATCCTAAAGTCTCTTCCATGTTTTCAGGTACCCTGCTGTGTATCTTGGGTTTTATTTCAGCCATCACAGTCAGTGTGCTGGACAAAGTGGGCATGAAGCAGCTTGGCTTGGATGGGGTTATCCAGCAAGAGTCCAAGAAAGTGGTATGTGGCATACAGACAGACTTTTCCTCCAAAACCTTGAGGGCGGGCATGGGCTAATGAAATGTTGTTGTCTCTGCTGAGTTTGTTTTGGGAGACTGAAGTTTGCAATAGCAGTAGCTGATCTTAGTCAGAAGAGGGAGCCAATCCATGTATCCAGGTCTTATATGGTAAGTCTCCATCTAAGTCTCTGAGAATTTTGCAGCTGCAAATGACAAGGGATCATGAAAATTAAACTAAACAGAATAAATGTCGCTAGTCTCAGAGACCAGAGCCAGCACTCTGAGCACAAGGGGTTAGCAAACATTCACCTGATTTCATTGGGCAAGTTGCTTGTGCGATTTACAGAATAATTTGGTGAGAACTGGTCCATCTTCCTGCCAACGCAGAGATAGTTTCTGTGCAAGACTCTCCACCCAGTACTTCATTCATACTGCCAGAAAAGGGTGGGATGTAGGTGTGGAGGGGGCAGAGCAAATGCTGGGACTTGGAGAGGTGAATGTGCAACCTTTCAGACTCCTGTCACCAGCTGACCCCTCTCATGGAATGGAAGAAGAAGAAGAAAACATCATTATGAAGTTGGAGGTAGTTTGTATCCTAATAATCTAGGGGGCTTTTCTCTTTGCAGCGTGTTCAGGATGTCCGGCGACTGCCACTTCGCTACTGGCTCCTAGTCCTCACAATCATGTTCTTCTACAATGGAGTCTTCCCTTTTGTGGCAGATGCCAGGTACTGACCCAAACGTTAGCCCTGGTGCTGGTCACTGTTCTGAGCACTGGAGCTTCGGTATGGAGATAACTATGTCCATGTGCCTCTCCACTGAGCTAGCAGGTTCAGGGGAAAGGAGAGGTTTCCAAGCAGCTTGTTCACTGTTGGCTTTGTTGAGCACGAAGCCAGAAAGGGAACAGAGCCCTCCCCCAGGCAAAGTGCTTAACATTGAGCTGTAGACTTCAGAGTCCTTTGGCCGTGTTATACAGCCATCTGTGAGATGATGATGTGAAGTATGGGAAACCTTAAGGGAACTTGGAGTCTTCCAAAAATTCAAAGATTAGAGAAGTTCAGAATCGGGTTTCCTGCAAATTAATTGTTCTCCCCTATCCTGGCTGGGATAATGCATCTGACTGGCACCTGAAAGACTCATGAAGTTCATCTAGAAGGAAGTGTCCGGTTTCTGGGGCCAGGGATTCTGTGCTACCTTACTCCGTTTGACTAAAACACTTATTGAAGTGGCAGGGTCAAAAGGAGGGAGGAATGGAGGGCTCCTGTGGGGTCAGATTCAAGGACACTGATGCTATAAAGTGTTTCCTGGCTAAACAACTCAGAACCGCTGCAGCCTTCCCAAGGTGCCTCCCAAGACTGCCACACGTGAGCAGCCACCTGGAAGGTGGCCAGCAAGCCAGTATCTTAAGGAATAGATTAAAACCACTGTGCATGGCAGTTCCTGCAGCACACTGCAGTTTCCCAAATGTACTGCAGTTAGAGTAGCAGCCTGGGTCGAGAGACCTGGCTTCTGTCATGGCTCTGCCACAGACTCTATGCGACCTTGGGGCAAGTGGTTTTCCTCTGTGTTCCCGATGTTGCAAATGACTCTACTGTTACTTTTCTCACAGGAGGCTTGCAGAACTTGACAATGGCAAAGTTTTTCCCAAGTTTTTGGATCCTTGGGAGTATTTTATATTTATAAATATAAACGGCTCAGCAGTTTGGTGTGGGGCGGTGTCCTTACAGGCTTGCTGCAGCATTTAACAAGCAACTTCCTAATATTAAAACCTAGTGAAAGCAAAATGCACAGTACTGGGATCTTTGGGGTTCTCTTGACAGTCCCTGAAATGGGCTCTCTGGCCAGCTGTCATCAGCTTGCCTTACCTAGAAATGGCCACCCCCCAAGGCCTGATTCCTGCAGTGCTATGTCCCCACATTCTGCCCTGGAGCAATGCTCCACATTGCCTCAGGGACAAGGAGTGAGTCATGTTTGAAATATCTCTTTTGGCAGATTAATTCCAGGCTTGTTTCCAAAACAAGAATGGTTCAGTGCCGCTAGTGTCATTGATTACCTGAGTCAATTTCAGTAATTTTGCAGGGACAGCCTTTTGCTGCCCCAGAGCTACAAAATAAAATCAGCTCTTCTCAAAATAATTCTAGCCACTTAAAAGCAACCAGCTAAAATCTAAGTGACCAGAGGATTTCCAAATAAATTAAGTATAAGAGGGGTAGCCGTGTTAGTCTGGATCTGCAAATGTGACAAGGAGTCCTTATAGACTAACAGATGTATTGGAGCATAAGCTTTCGTGGGCAAAGACCCACTTCATCAGATGCATGACAAATAAATTAGTGTGTCTCAGCTGCTGAGCAGTGGCTTTCCACTAGCAACCTGAGCACCCTACAAGGATTTTAAAAACATTGGGTTTGCGCCATGTTTGTGCTTTAACACTATATGGAACTTGAAAGTCTTGTTTCCTGCTGTAGTGAGATTGGGACCTGTCTTCTCTGCTTTTATTATATATCCCCTTGGAGCAGCAGAGAACTGGAGTGGGAGATTTCCAAGTCCTTAATCAGAAGGTTGAAGTTAAGTGCTGATCCTTCTGTCCTCATTGTTTTGAGTGAATGTATCTAAAAAATTTACATCCATCTTGCCCTTTCTGTTTCAGGGCTATGAAATCTTCTCTCCCTCCATGGAGCCCAACTGGGAAAACACTGTTTATGGAATTTCCAAGATGTATATTTCCCTCCCCATCCTCTCAAAGTTTCAGGCCTCCTTTTATCCATCATAAAGGAAGGAAGGGCACAACCTTGCCCCCTCCCATCATAGCAGACTTGTCTGTTTAGACACCTCTTTAAAAAAAAAAAAAAAATGAGACTGCAGAACTATTGGCCAGACTAACTTGAGTTTATGCTTTGACAAGTTCTCCAGTTAAAAACGCTGGGTCCAGATGTCTGTGTTCAGACTTGCTTTGTGCTAATATAATTAGAACAGAATACTAATTGTGTAACTTTTTTTGGTCCCCCATAATTTTATTTTTAGCAAATTTATCCAGGATAAGTACGCTGGCTACAGTCAGCAGGAAGCCGCTTACGTTGCTGGGGCGGTGTATGACAGCTCCCTTGTTCTTTCTGCAGCAGTTGGCATATTAATTGTGAGTATCCAGTACTTAGCACATCATCAGCTACATGGTGGATTGTCTGCTGATGTCCCAGGGCTTTGTACAACTAATGTTTTGTGCATCTCTTACGGTGATTGGGTGCAAGAAATGGGGACCTGTTTAAAATCAGAGGTCTGGAGCTCTGGGTCGTTTGTGATGCCGGGGGTTAACAGTTCTGGAACTCTTCTGGATTAGGTCAGAAGTGAAATCAATTTTATTTCTGATCCCCTAGGTCCTGTTGTAGAATTACCATGAATATTCATGAGACGCCCAAGGTAAAGCAAGAGGGATGTTGCAGGTCACAATGGAGGGGCACAGCAGAGCTTTGGAAGAACCAACTCATTCTGTGTCTGATTTATCAGTCCCTCTCTCCCCCATAAGCACTACAATGCAACATGCTGGTTTAAAACTTAAACCTTGGAGTTTCAAATTTTCCTTTGTCCCAAATGCCATTACTTGCTGTCAGGCACAACAGTGTCTTCAGTCCCTCTCAGTACATGGGGGAAACTGGGAATACTTTGCAGGTGGTACTTTTCAGTAACATACTCTCCTAAATTAGTATTTACCAGCAGGCATTGCTCAGCTGTGTGCATTGAGAAGGAACAGTCTCGAGCCCTGTGGAAACAGTGGGGGTCTCACAGTAAATCTCCTGTTTGTCCATCAGGATTATGTAGGACTGAGAGGTGTGTTTGCAGTTGGGTGTGCGGTGCTGACGCTGCCAGTGTTTGCTCTCCTGGCATTTACGTTTGTTCCTCCGCTTGTCTCTACCGTCTGGCTGGGCATCACTTACTCCTTTGCTGCTGTAAGTATGGAGAAGCCACTGCATTAGTTGGTTGCTTTACAGTTCTGCTCCCTCCTCAGTTTTCTCCACACATTTCCATTTTACAATACCCAAGGCTATGTCTACATTGGCAAGATTTTGTGCAAATACTTTTAACACAAGAGTTTTTGCGTTAAAGTATTTGCTCAAGAGTGCGTCTACACTGGCATGTGCTTTTGCGCAAAAGCATCCGTGCCAGTGTAGACGCTCTCTTGCACAAGAAAGCTCTGGTGGCCATTTTAGCCATTGGGCTTTCTTGCGCAAGAAATTCATGTTGCCTGTCTACACTGGCCTCTTGCGCAAGAACAGTTGTGCAAAAGGGCTTATTCCTGAGCGGGAGCATCATAGTTCATGCGCAAGAGGCACTGATTTCTCGCATTAGAACGTCAGTGTTCTTGCGCAAGAACTCCTCGCCAGTGTAGACAGGCAGCATGTTTTTGCGCAAAATCATGCCAATGTAGACACAGCCAAGGGCTAAATATTGGCCATGTGTAATGGCTGCATTCTGAGGGCTTTGGATTACAAAGCCTAAAGGGTGTAGTCAGCCCCCCCCCGATATTACCCAGAACAGCTCAAGGAACCCATTGTGGCATGGTCTGTGGGAAGCATCAGCTGTTAAGCAAGTATTGTCCTTTAATGACATCTTTTGAGCAGGGTCCACAGTACGTACCTGCCTATGTCAGTTATTTCAGCTCCTTTACTGAGCAGTTTAACTGAATTGTGTTTGCTTTAAGCTGACTGGAGTAGCTGGAGAGGAAAGATGTAGGCACTGCTATCACCCATTTATTGTTACCCTCTTGTGTGATAATGGTGGAAAGTGTAAACTCCTCCATAAGGCATCTAGATGTGTAATGGGACAATCAGCTAATGGCCTAAAGCTGGGCTGGAATTGTTAGAATCTGATAGAAGCTGTCTTGGCAGCAAATTTTTCCTATTTTAACATCAGCCCATTTTATTACTCCTTACAACAGGCGAGTCTGTGGCCATCCATACCTCTTGTGGTTCCCCAGGCAACATTAGGGACAGCTATGGGGCTTGCAACCTCTGTGCAGATGATTGGAATTGGCCTCTCCAATCTGATTGTTGGACACATTCTGGGAACCAAGTCCAGGTGAGAAGCAGGACCTTGTCTCCTCAGCAAAAGCCCACCATAAGTGTGATGGGGGCCGAACTGAGAGTGGAAAGCCAGTTTTGTTTGTGGCCTAAACCAAGCATGGTTTCAGGACCAGACGCCAACATCATGTGCTGCATTTTATCTAGATGTTACCTATGGAGCCCTGCAAATCCACAGATAACTGCTTCCTATCCATGGGTCATTTTTGTGGGTAGTGAAGCAGGTATGGATACAACCGCACAGGGCTGTACTGACTAGCAGCACCTGGCCTGCGTCATCCAGCTCTGACCGGCAGGGGTGGGGGCGGGGGGGGGGGGGGCAGCATGCTCAGGGCTGACAGCTAGCAGCCAGTGCAGGGGTGGACAATAAATTTTTGCAGGGGGGCCCACTCAATTTTGGTAAGTGATCATGAGTTGCAGTTTTATATCAATGGAAGGGGTGCAGGGCCTGGACCAAAGTTGGGGTGTAGAAGGGAGCTCTAGGCAGGGGACTGGAGTGTGAGTCAGTTTGGGTGCAGAAGGGGATTCTGAGCTGTGGCAGGGATACAGGGTCTGCGAGGGAGTTCTGACCTGGGGCAGGAGGCTGGGGCACAGAAAGGGGTGCAAAGTGCAGACTTCGGCCATGTCTAGGAGGCACTTACCATAGGCAGCTCTAGGCCTGCAGTGCAGAACTCAGGCAGGCTTCACACCGTAGTGGCCTTGTGCCACTCAGTGGCCAGCTCTCTGCTCAAAGTGGCAGAATCTCTGCATGCCCATTTGGGGGGGGAGAGAGAGACAGACAGTGGGTCTTTGGGTGCCTGGCTTCTGGCCAGTGGGAAGTGGGAGGATGGTGCTAGGGCCAGGGGCAGTGAGCAAACACCACTGCCTCATCCTTCTGCCCCTCCCCCCCCGCCCAAGAGGTGCACAGAAACTGTTAATGCTTCCAGGAACAGCATGGCTGGGGTCATCTGGGCATTGGGACTTCTAGCATCCCTAAAGCGCTTGGTGGGCCAGATCTGGCTTATGGGTCATATTTTGCCTATCTGAGTCAGTGTCTGGGACCTGGAGAATAGGGCAGGACTGTCCAGCACCCACTTGCCATGCCCTTCACATTCAGCAGCTTTGGCATTTTATGCAGTGCTAGTGTGTCTACCAGGGCTCAGCCTGCCAGTGTTGGCTGTGCTCCCAGTCCTCCAGCTCATGGGTAGCAGGGTCACCCCCCCCTCCCCCCCCGATTCAACAAGCACTGCTGTTCCCTTGGTCCCCATCACCAACCCCATCTCCTTGAGATCCCATCCTTGCCCCTTACCCTCAGTCCCTGCCCTCATACTGCCTCTTCCCTGCAAGATCTTGTCCTCCCCTCCCCCCATCTCTGCTGCCTCCCTGCCCCCACTTGCTCATGTCTGCTAGCCCTTGTGAAATGCTTGTGGATGCAGATAAAAGGCTAACGGATTGCAGGTTGATCCTGGCAGATGAGGATGCATATATTTGTATCAGCAGAGGGCTCTGGTTAAATAGTGAGGAAACATTCTCACATGTTCTTTGATTATTCATCTTTTGGACTCAACAGTGAACTGAAGATCCCACTCTGGCGCTGGCAGCAGATGATGGTCTTCATGCTGGCAAACACCGTTGCATGTATTATGGCCTCTGTCTGCCTCAACGTGGTGGATAAGCAACAGGTAGCAATATACTTTCATTACCCTCCTACATCTAGGGCCGTGGTCCCCAACACGGCGCCCGCGGGGGCATTTCAATGCGCCCGCCAGGTGCTCGGGGCTGGCCTGGCCCTGGGCACATGGGCGCTTGCAGGGGGAGCACACTTGGCGGGGGGAGCACTCGGCGGCAGGGGGGCGCGCCAGCCCCAGGCGCGCAGCGGGGGGGAGCGCCGGCCCCGGGCACGCGGCGGGAGGGGGGGAGCGCCGGCCCCGCGGCACTCGGCGGGAGGGGAGGGAAGCGCCGGCCCCGGGCGCGTGGCCCTTGGACGGGGCCCCGCCCCTGGGCGTGCGGCTGGGGGGGGCCCACCCCGGGGCGTGCAGCAAGGGGGGGGGCCGGGCCACCCCCTGGGTGCGCAAGTGTCCCCGCCCCCTGGCGGGCAAACGGCCACGCCCCCTGGCGCCCGACAACCTCAGAAGGTTGGGGACCACTGATCTAGGGCAAGATGACTTGGACACTAGGAGCTAGGTCTAGACTGGCATGATTTTCTGCAAAAGCATTTTTTGCGGAAAAGCATCCGTGCAAATCTAGATGCACTTTTGCGCAGAAAAGCCCCGCTCGCCTTTTTCACGATCGGAGCTTTTTTGCGCAAAACAAATCTGAGCTGTCTACACTGGCCCTTTTGCCCAAAAGGACTTTTGCCCAAATGGGAGCAGCATAGTATTTCCGCAAGAAGCACTGATTTCTTACATGAGATCGTCAGAGTTCTTGCGGAAATTCAAGGGGCCAGTATAGACAACTGGCAAGTTTTTAAAAACTTGCCAGTCTAGACACAGCCTAGGTATCTTCTACAAGAAGTGCATTGGGCTAGGTCATAGGTGTAAACTTAGCTCTCAACATCTTGGTTTGGAAGGGACCTTGAGTAGTGCATAGTATAAATAAGAAAGGGGTTTCCACCCACACTGGAGAGTACTGTTGAAGTGGTCATCATAGAATCTATTTTGTTTTCCCTGAGTTGCCATTCTACCTTTTAAAAGGTAGGTGTGGCAATGGTGCAAACCACCAGTATCACATACGCCGGTGGCCTAATCCCACATTCCTTCCCCCTAAGGTGGGTTATACAAAATACTGAAGACTCAAATCTGCTGAGGTTCTCTAGAAGCAACACACATTCTCTAGTAAACCTACTTGTTTGTCTGTTTCTCTGAATTGCTAGGGTGGGACTCTGAACAGATCAACGAAGCGCTCATCTGCAGCAGAGGTCAGGCAGCCTGTGGACACAGCACCACTCCTGGATGAAGTGGGAGATGAAGGGTCCATCAACTAGGAAGCATAAGGAGAGCCGCTGGTGGATCCTCCAGTGACAGTATAGCGGTTCCTCTGATGGTGTAATTTGTTAGGATTTTTTTACAAGGATAACCTTGTAAAAACAAGCTAATGTATGAAGGAAATTATGCACATGAAGGGAAAGTTGTTCGTTCCTGGTGTCTGGAACAAATCTGCCATATGTGACTGAGTCAGTGCTTATGGTGCACTTTTTTAAATGGATATTACAGTATGTAGTCTAAACTCAATCCAGCTGCTGTTTGTTCTTAGCAACTATACACTATCTTATTCACTTAATACATTTATCATGATGGATCTCTGTATGGTATTTCACTAATATCACTGCACCTTCACAAAAAGCTCCTGCTGCAAGGGTGTGAATAGGTTGAGTACCCTTCCATTTCAGTGGTAACTGCTATTGATTGTCAGTGCCTTCTCAGATTCATTATGTGCAAAATAAGAGTGCCCCTGGGTCTTGCTTATTTTAAATTAGCATGACTACTTAGCAAAATAATATGTAGTTCCACTATTTTTTTTAATTAACTCCAAGTTGCAATATTCAGATAGTCATGTTACACCTTTAACTGTTTACTGAAAATAGTACAAACCCACCCTTAATCTGCTCTTAAACAAGCAACTGTCAAATGCACAGCGATCCTTGACTAAAATAATCAACTTTTACTGTGCAGTATGTTATTAAATAGAACTGAAAGCAAACACTAATTACTGCAGAGTAAACTTACTAATGTAAGAACATTATTTGATCTGAGGAAGTGGGTCTGGCCCATGAAAGCTCATCACCTAAAGACTAACAAGATGGTTTATTAAAGTGCTACATAGTCCTGTTTAATGTAAGAACAAAAAGTGCACTGAGTCCAATCAAGTACCCTTTTCTCATGTAATTGTTACAGGGGAGACACCCTCTAGTATAGCAAATTTTGTTGCATTGACATCTGAACTAGGATACATTTTTATGTAGCAATTCCATCCTGGCTTGTTAGTATGTGTAAGCTCATTTGAAGTTACTCTGGCTTAGGGGAAGGGTTGGACTTGAGGAACACAAGTGACTAAGGCAAGTGAAAGGCTTTTTATAAATGGAGAGGGAAAAAGCTATAACGTGGCTCCACTTCTATCACCGATTAGCGGAAAAGTTTTGTTAAAAGCATTTGCGGAAAAACATGCCAGTGTAGACATAGCCCAAGGCTCCACACTGCAGAGATTTTTCCAGGATACCAGAGATATCCCATGTAGTAAGATGAAGGCCTAAACCATAAGCCCATGTAGCAGAGGCCTGGCACAAACAGGACTGAGTATGCAAAACACTAATTGGTTCTAGGTACCAACTGCAGAACAATCATTGGTACCAGCCATAAATGGAAAGCACATGTCACTAGCTCATTTAAAAAAAAAAAAAAAAAAAAAACCTTGGTACCCACTGCTCTCAGATACAGACCCAGGTTCAGGAAAGGATCTAAAATGACAGCACAATGGATAGAGTGATCTAATTACACCACAAGGTACTGGGTGATGGGAGTTCTCAGAGGCAGGGGCAGCAGAAGTCTTTGGGGGTAACCTAGGGGGCAGTGGAAGTTTCCCACCCATTGAGTCATTCCATTGCTATAGGGTTCATGTGTAGTGGTTCAGCAGAGTCTGACAACTATTACTGTACTTCACTTAATAAAACTGGCCTTGCACCTTTGATCCTTATCTGGTTTGTGGTCTTTGGGGACTCCCTGGGGGTCTGCTGTGGAGACTAAGTGTGCAAGTTGACATGCAAGCAGCCTTCTGGTAATCATCATCAACAGAGTCAGAGTCCTGTGAGGACACCTGGGAAGTAAATCCTGATCCCCTCCTGAATAACTGCATCCCAGAAAAGCTATGATGCATCCAAAGAATGCGTCTGCTTTTTCAGAACAAGTTCCAAAAAAAGCAGATGCATTCTTTCAGCATCCCTCTATTCCTCATTGCATGAGGAAGAAGGGATGTTCTGAAAGGCAGTTTTTCCAAAATTTGGCCCCATGTAGACCCGTCAAGTTTAGGAAAAGCCTCTCATCCCCACCCCCCAGAAATTGCAAACCACAATTTGCATCTTTCTGACTTTTCTCTAGTGTAGACATAGCCTTATTGATTGAGGGAGACAGTGAGTAACTTTTCCTTCTTTATTTATTCCTATAGCACAAGAACTAAGGCTCACCCAATGCAATAGGTAGCTGGTTTAAAATAAAAGGAAATATTTCTTCACGCACCAGTCAACCTGTGAAACTCCTTGGCAAATGTTGGGAAGACCAGGACTGTAATAGGGTTCAAAAAAGAAGAACTAGATAAATTAATGGAGGATAGGTCCATCAATGGCTATTAGCTAGGATGGGCAAGAATGGGTGACGGGATTGATCACTGAGGCTGCATCTACACTACGAGTTTTCTTGTCAAAAAATATGCTAATGAGGGACTCATCTGCACGAGTCAAGATCTCATTCACGTATTTTCTGCTAATCCATTTTTGTGCAAAAAAGTAGTGTGGACATTTCCTTTTGTGCAAAACCATCTTTTTCCGCAAGATCCGGTATCCTTGGCCACTGCAACAGGCACAGGTGGAGGAGGCCTGCATGTCCCCTGGCTCGGGGACAAACTCTGAAACATAGTAGAGAGCTGTCCTGTCTGTTCTCCGCCCCTGCCAGCCCACTGGCATTATAGTTGTCCCTGTCCCCATCCCCGTCCCCATCCCCATCCCCGGTCCTTCCATAGAATAATTCCCTCTTCTCAGACTCCTCCCTTTCCATTTTATGAAAAGCAGTCAGATTCCACCCCCACCATTCTCCTGCACGACCAAACCCAGCCCTTGCTTTAAGTTATGAGAGGTTGGTAGTACCATTTTAAGAGTTCTTGGACAGACTCAGATGGCCAGACAGATGCACAGTTTTATAATATGTAACTGTGGTCATGCATTTACCTTAGTCATTGATGGTAATGTATGGCTTACCTCCACTGTTTGTACTCAATTTTCTACCAGTGTATTAATTTTAATATTTAAATCTTATTTCATAAGTGCACAGTCTCTTACCTAAAAGGTGTTCCACCAAGCGATGAAGTAGTAGAGCTTGGTCTTACCAGCAGTATTTAGATGAAGTTCAGTTTGAAGTTGAAATATGGATCCCTCATTGTTTACAGCATTCCAGCTATGCACAAAGCAATACCTTTGAGAGAGTGCCTGCATTTTTCACCTTAAGTCACAATTTCTCTCAAACTGCCACGCTAACTAATTTACCTGGAGTTGGATGTGTCATGGTCTCAGAGTATCTAGTCTACAGAACAAAAACAGCTAAATATACAAGGAGAGTTTTATGCCCTTACATTTGTTCCAATAAAGAAAAGGCTACAAGTATGAATTTTCACAAATACGAATCAATGTGTAGAGACAAGTGTAGACACTCAGTAGCAAAGTAATTAAAGGCAACATCAGACAATTTTAAGGTTTATGGAAAAGGAGACAAGACAGCAGAAAAAAACTCATCTAAAAAGACACTGTTGGAAGCTGCTGCACTTTCATTCTTTATCCATTATAGAGGATGCTAGTGCAAATTTTGATTCCAGGCCTGCTCCAGGATAACTGCTTCTCTAACAAGGAGGCAAGCCTGCCACCCCATTTAAGAGGATAAAGCACCTTTACAGTTAGCTAGGGTAGGAAGGAGAAGTGTTTGAGAAACCTTATTGTATTACACAAGAAATGTTATAGAATTTGATCACAGGCTAAAGTGTTTTTTAGAGACCAAACAGTAACTTATTTACAGGAGTACCCAGCTACACACAGTGAAATAACAAAATACTGTGATTTATTGAGAAGTTCATGATTTATCAATTAACACAAAGTTCCATTCCCTTTCTGCCCCTGTTAAAAATGAAGTGTCCTTATCAACTCAGACTTGAGACACTGATCAAAGGATGTAATCCAATGAGGTAACTGCTAGCCAATACCATGAAGACAAGTCCACTGTAGTTTAGACTTCACTGGAAAGTGCTGTTCAAAACAAGCCTTGTACAAATCACACTGATACTTCAGCTCCAGTTAGTCTGTAAGATACCAAGCTTTGAGTCTAAGCTCACTGACTTGCCCAAACAAACCCTTCAAAACGAAGCCAGGGCAGAAGAGTGGGCTTGGGGAATGAATTCAGACACTCTACCACCACCAGCTGCTGGGTCTCCTGGACTGGATTGTGAATATACTCTAGCCCATAGATGGCCAACAGGCTGGGAGTTTGAAACCCGACTTATTAACTGAACCAGATAAGCAAGAGAGGAACAGCAGCTAGGAGCTGTTTTAGATTTGTATCCCCGCAATATAACAGATGTATTGGGATTAACCTCCCTCAGTATCGATCATCATTCTCTTACAACAGAGAGCCAAGCCTCTTGTGGGACAGAGGCACAGCAGGTATTAAGATTTCTGCCACATCCACCCTGTAAAAAGGGGATTTTCACTTCTGTAAGCTAAACAGCATCTTTGACAGGCACTTCAACAGTTACTATGACCTCTAACCTATTGTAGCACCTAGCCAAGACACAGAATAGTTTGTCACAAACAGTTTTCAATGAACCTGGGTTAGAACAGGGACTGGTACATGGAGCCATTCTGTAGAAAAGGACACTTGATCTTTGGTGTTCCTGAACTGCTCTGTGTAATCAGTGCTTTTTTTTAACCTATTACAAGTGACCAACAGCCTAAGCATCTAGTGTTATCAACTACTGACACTTTGGATATACTTGAGGAAAGTCCAGTCAGATTTAGCAACTGAAATTTGAGAACCCTCTTTCAACCACAGCCATCCCCCAACCCCACATACTCAATTATAGGAAACAATGTACATTTCTGGAAACAATTCATAACAGTCAGTGTGTCAGAAGAGTACTGCAATAATCCTTAGAGTGTCCCAAGCAGATGAACAGGACTAGAGCCTCAAGACAGCTATACCAGTATGTGTGGACAGTCCAAGTTGCTCATCCTTTACTACCAAGCAATAACTGAGGCAGTCAAAGGCAACCACGGCTAACAGAGGAGGTTTCACTAACAAAGTCAGCACAGAAACAAAAACACAAATCTACTGTACTATGGAGGATACAAGTGGAACAGTCCATTATTTCTGCAGGACAGCAGGAGGAAAAACCCTGCAAAAACTAAAGCATCTGTAACATGAGGCTGGTGATAGAACATTAAAGCTGGCTAACTAGAAATCTGAGGTGGCTGTCAAATCTAATTTTACACTACTGTAGTTTGTCAAAGTTCTTTAATTGTGTGTGCACCCAAGTCCAAATGCTTCGGTCCAAGAGTCTGAGCTACTAACCGGCTGCAAGCTTAACAGTATTTTTAAATGCTCACCATAAAGGGACACTCCTCTTGCATCTATTTGAGCTGTCCTGCAGAACTCTGCACTGTCTAGCACCTAAGTCTTTAGTTATTTCCATAAGCACCATAACTAAGAGGTTTTACAGTAGACTTGAACATCAGGGTGTTCTCGCTTTAGATTAGGTGAGTCAAAGTTCTCATCCTCCTGCCTAAAGCATCTGTCGCCAAACAAGTAATTGAAAACAAACTCAAGTTTCTGTGCTGACTCCATTAGTGAAAGTCAATGTTCCTAATAGAATGCAATGCTGGATTTGCCACCAGGGGGATTGAGGACTTTGTTGTGTGACCGTGGCCTTGGCCCCAGTCTGGGCTCATGATCATCTATCTTGGGGCCTGGCTCTTCTTTCCCAAGATCTCTCTTCTCACCTCTGTCTTCCATCTGTGGTTTGCTGATTTCTGTAGCTGTATGACAACAAGGGACGTTAGACCAGTTACACTGCCATGCAGTAACATTGCCTCATAAGAACAACTCACATTATGCTCTCACCAAGCAGCTAGTAATGGAGCAATAATGCATTCTGGGAAAATGAGTTACTCCTCAGCTACCGTTGAGGAAGGCCAGAATGGCACATTATGAATGGGAGAGAAGGAGGAACAGCTTACCACATGCTGTATATCTTAATTGCAAATTTCTTCACTTAAAGATCATTCCACTCAAGATTCAGATACATTAGGGGGGTGTGTAGTCTACATGGCTTCGTCGACAGAACCATGTAGATGAGTTTACTAGACATAGCAAAATGAAGTGGCGATTTAAATAATTGCTGCTTCATTTACATGAAAATGACCGCCGTGCTGTGCCGATCAGCTGATTGTCGGCACAGCGCCGTAGTCTAGACAGGGATCAGCCGACCCCAGCACCCTTTGTCGTCAGATCCTGCAAGCATAAAGGATCTGACAACAAAGGGTGCTGCAGCGCTGTGCCAACAATCAGCTGATTGGCACAGCACGAGCCATTTTGATGTAAATGAAGCAGCGATTATTTAAATCGCCACTTCATTTTGCTATGTCTAGTAAACTCATCTACATGGCTCCGTTGACAGAGCCATGCAGTCTAGACACACCCTACCAGAACAACTGCTGCCTGAGACAAAGCTACAGAAATGGGAGTTACGTCTGAATTTCTTCAGTTAACTTGTCCTTGCTGCTTCAGAATAGCTCTCATATTTTAAAAATTTGGGCTTAAGTACAAAAAAAAAAGTTGCCTATACAAACAAGCAGCCCATCTAGGAGACACTTCCCATATCTAGATATCAGCCTAGCATAGGGCCCTCTTCCAATACTTTAGCTAAAGGGAAGCAGTTTAATAGAAGAGATTAGGTGGCTACTTCAGGGTCACATCCAATCCTATTTGCTATCATTGGAACTCATACTAAAAGTCGAACTGCCCAGTTTGAAGTTCTATAGCCATGACTGTTGCCCTGAAAACCAGCATTAGTCTTGTTTATTCTTCCTGTTTGCACAGAAATACTAGAACTGGAAGAGACCTTAAGAGGTCAACAAGTCCAGTCCCCTGCCCTCATGGCAGGATCCAGTACCATCTAGACCAAGGGTTCCCAACCTTTTTCGGTCCCTGTACCCCCTTGGCTTTTAGTAAACCTTCCCATACCCCCTATTCAATATGAAAGGAAATAAATTCTAGACTCTAGAATCCACAACTTTTTTCACTATCACTACTACTTTTGGAATATTTCAATTAGGATAATCAAGTTATTTACCAAATATTCCTCGTACCCCCTTGACAAGCTTCTCGTACCCCCTGGGGGTATGCGTACCCCAGGCTGGGAACCCCTGATCTAGACCCTACCTGATAGAGGTCTATCTAACCTGCTCTTAATATCTCCAGAGATGGAGATTCTACAACCTCCCTAGGCAACTTATTCTAGTGTTTAACCATCCTGACAGGAAGTTTTTACTAATGTCCAACCTAACCCTCCCTTGTTGCAGTTTAAACCCATTGCTTCTTGGTCTATCCTCGGAGGCAATGGAGAACAATTTTTCCTCCCTCCTCGTGACCCCCTTTTAGATACCTGAAAATGGTTATCATATCCCCTCTCAGTCTTCTTTCCAAACTAAACAAGCCCAATTCTTTCTTTCAGTCTTCCTTCATAGGTCATGTTTTCTAGACCTTTAATCATTCTTGTTGCTCTTTGCTGGACCTTCTCCAATTTCTCCACAACTTTCTTGAAATGTGGTGCCCAGAACTGGACACAATACTCTAACTGAGGCCTAATCAGTGCAGAGTAGAGCAGAAGAATTACTTCTCGTGTGTTGCTCATAAAACTCCTCATACACAGGCCAAATTATTCTGCACATCATCTCAGAGAAAAAGGTTTCTCTTGCCTTACCTTTCAGTTCTTTGGGTGCATCTCCTCCCTCTTGTAAGACAATGTGATCCTACAATAAAATCAAGACTGCTTTTTAGGGCTTCAGAGGATATAGATCAACTGCTACTCCACATCAAGATATTTGACTAGAAGAGGGTTGTGGAGGGAGAGCTGATTAATTTTGGGCTGTGAGGCATAATGTAGAATTAACATACTGCACAGCACAAAAGAGCCTTGTTCAGAACATTACTTCTACCCGAAGATAGTAAACTATTTTTCTCTAAACCATTTCATAGGCACCGCATTACAAATACCTTGGGTTTGTTTGGGTGTGCTCGGACAGGGCTGGTGGGTACTGGAGATCCAAAGATATCACTTGTCTTCCCACCAGGTGGATTCATGCGCTGACGAGACTGGACAGGGTTAGGATCCTCGAAAATACCACTTCCTTTTCCCCCTGCAAGATAACTAAGTTACTTGGAAAATGGTTTTAACATTTTGTACTGTGTCCTCCTAACTTTGTTCAGAACTTTTTTTAAAATCTGATCTTAAAGAGAGTCAAATAGCCAAGTTTGAGGTTTTCAGTATCACTAACTGAATCAGTACATTCAGTCCAGAAACCCTAGAACTTTGCTTACTATAATATCCTGAAGATACTTAAGACTTTTGTCACCATGACTCAGAAAACGTTTTGATTTACAGCTGAAGAAGTTTCTTTGTAGGTCATCATTTCAGCTGGAAAAGTCTCTTGCATGGACCCTCCAACTATTGGCCCCCAATACAACATGGTGGCCACATTAAGGAAGAGACCTCTAATTCTCTACTAGGATTGGACAACATGGTGATACCATGTCTATGCCATAACTTTGGCTAGAAAATTGCAGGCCTGAGTTCCTATTAGTAGTTAAGTGTATAATCTCGAGCACTTAAACCTCAATGGGTTATTAAACAGGAAGGGCTGAAAAGTGGCCTATGGTTTTAGGAATTTTTTGTAAAAGCCAAGAGATTTAGGGAAGTTCAATGTAGTAATCTAATTTTACATACTCTTCTAATTCAGGCTTTGTTCAATTCTGTGAAGTAACTTCACTTCAAATGGTATGTTTCTACAATTAACAGACCAATATGGCAGCTAAAAATAGCTATTTATGTAATGCCCCATATTTTCATACTGGCAAGCTTATCACCACTAAAAATATCCATATAACAAAAATTTACACTAAATGTGTAAGAATCATCATCCTTGAATATGTTTACACAGTACAATATCAGTTCCATTTCAAGCTTAAAAAAAGACTATGACAAGGTTTTTGCGACATGACATGTTGCTACCTAGAAACAAAAATAAAAAAGCGACTAAAGCTCACATTAGTTTTGGTCAATGTTTTAAATTTCCCCAATCCCTATATTTAGCAAGGTCAGACGGATGGGCTCATCTGGAGAAAAAGTACTGTATTTACAGCACAAATTCAGGTTACAGCTTAAACACAGCACTCATGATTGAGTGCTCTCTGATTCAGAGCAGATGGGTTTACTGCAGAAGTTCAAACAACTAGCAGCAATGTATAGTTTACAGGGACAGTAACTTTGAAAAAACTCTTACAAAGGACACCACAGGATTTGGTAACACTGGGTGGATAACCCAAACCAATTAGAACTTCTGAACACACTGCCTCTGCATTGGACACTGTCCAACCCTCTAGCAGTGATCTTATGGGGGATGTGTCAGAGAGCCCTGGATACTTAATGAATATGAATGCTTATGAAAATGCACAACTCGAAGATGCTTTATGCAAAATGCATTATGCAACATATCAATGTTAAGTTATAATCTGCAGAATCTATTTTTTGCATGTATCATTCTAACTTGTATGTGAAGTTAGGAGTATGAAGTGTGAATCTAGTTTTAATTCGGACTCTGCTAATTAGGGCCATTCAGGATACTTTAGGAACACAGTGGCTCAGTACTCAACCCAACAACCTGTGAATAGTCTTGTTTGTCCTGTGAGCCTAAACTGTGATTGGTCCCATGGTTGTGATCGTGACACCTACTACTGGACTTCATGTTGCATGTGGTACTTTTCCATGGGGATGGGGCATGCTAAATAAAGGGTCCTGGCCCAGGGGATTAAGAGGCAGTCTATTTAAGGCATGGAAAGTAGTCAGTTTGTGTTTTCAGCTGACCTCGGAAACTGCCTTGCCCACCCTAACATTTATTTGGGGTTTTGGTCCTCTGGGGTCTGCGTTTCTAGATATTGAGCTCTTATAGCAGATCCTCCCAGAGTTGAACTGATTCAGCATTAGGGGAGCACCAAACCCTAACTCTGCTTTGTCTAGGGGAGACCAGAGCTTCTGGCCCAGCAATATATAGTGGCAGGGAACCCCAGAGAGCAGGAAAGCAGGCATCAGTAGCTTGATCAGCATACTAGAGGATAACCCCAAGGGGATTTCTGTGATCCAACCCAGAATCAGCTACATCTCTTCTCAGTGGTTTCCCTGAGGAAACTGGTGTTCTCACCTGGAGGGTTTGTTCTTTTTGGAAAGTTCTGAGGTTCCTCAGCTGCTCCAAAGATGCTAGATGTCATCCTGTGTGGTCTGCTGGAAGATGAAACTTCTTCTGTGCTCCCAAACAGATTACTAGAGCCTCCTCCAGGGGGTTTCAATACTCTGTATTGCAGAATATTACCACATACTGACAGGTGTTAAGTCATTTGAAGTCTTCTGCATTCAATTTCAGGACAATGCAAAAGACTATTTTCATTTGGACTGTTTTCTTTGCAGCCATAAAAGATAAACACTTTTTAAAAAGGGAAAGCTTGCTTTCTGAAGAACCTGAATCTGCCATAGGCGCCAATACTGCAGATAGGCTGGAGCTGGTCTACTGGCTGGTAGCACAAGTCACCTAAAGGAACAAGTTTAACTCTCTGTACTGTTGTACTCATTGTAAAACCTTTAAGTGTTGTTCTTTTAAGTACATTAAGGAGGGGACAAAGCAGGACATGTTGGTTTTTACTCTTTGTAGGACTCAAGGAAGTAGTCCAAAACATTAGTGCCTTTGAAGTTAAATAATCTGAATGATGCGATGAAGTTTGAATACCCAGGCTCACTTCCAAGTAACTAGCTATTCTGTTCAAATACAACTGAAAATTATAACTGAACATTAAAGAGTTAGAGCTTGCTTCCTATAGAAGGTGGCAGGTCTGATCAGTCTGTTAATTTGTTGTATTATGCTGTATGTACTTCCACTGAGATGACTAGTAAGCAGCCAACCAAAAAACCCAAACCAAACCAAACATGTCAGCACATTTGGCTTTTAAGAGATAACCTTGAAAGGGAACAGCATTCAATGGCTGCAGCATTCAGGAGAATTGCATTGGCTCCATTTCCCTTGCGCACACTCCCGCAACACCGCAAGCTCTTTGAATGGGAGCTGCCCTCGCACGGGCTGTCGAGCATCCTGCGCTGGCAGGAGCCCGCAGCGTACGGAAGCGCTGGTTAGCGCGGGCCCCGCGCTCCGACGCTGTGTGCGCAGCGGGCAGGTCGGCCCGAGCAGCGGCGGTACGCGAAGGGTCTGGCCGCTCGGGGCGTGTCGCTCCCTCCCCCACAGTCAACCCGCCACCCTGCATGGCTCCCGCGGGCCCGGGCTCTGCCTACAAACCGCGGGCAGGGCAGCCAATCCGGGGCCCCGGCTCGTGCCGCGAGGGGGCCGGGCCCGCCCGGATGTGAGGGGTCGATCAGCGGCCCGGGCCCAGCAGCGCGGTGCCGCCAGGGCCCCGAGGCAGAGCACGGTCCCGCCGCCCAGACGGCAGGGGGAGGGGCCCGCCCCGGCGGCTCTGAGGGGAAGGGCGGCGCCCCCGGAGCGCGCCCCGAACAAAGCCCCGCGCGGGGGAGGGGAGTCGGGGCCCAGCCCCGGCCTGAGGCGGCCGCCCGGGTACCTGGAGCTGGGCTTGGCGGGCTCGGCCTCCGGCCCCTGGAACATGACGGCGGCGGCCAAGGCCTCGCGCGCTGCTGACTCGATCCGGGGCCCCCGCGCGCTGGGTGAGCTTGGCCTGGCCACCCACACAACAGGTAGCGGCCCGCCCCGCCCTGCAAGCCCATTGGATGGCGTACTCGCCAATCACGTCGTGTAGCCTATGACACGCAGCGCACTCCCACAAAGACCCGCCCAGTGGCCGGAGAGGGAAGCTTTAAAACGCCCGCTCCATGAGTCAGGCTACGCCCTGACCATTGGAGCAATCAGCTGCCATTCAGCAAACGCTTCGTGACCATTGGCCAAAAGGTAGAGGGAGGCGCAGTAGGGCAAGCCTTGCTCTTAAAGGGGACAACCTCTATGCCTAAGCCCCGCCCCCAGTCTGCGTCTTCCCCCCCGCCCCTCCCCCTTGTGGAGGTAGCGGCTCCTGCGCCAGGAGCACCATGGGGCTGGCGCAGCGGCGCGGGCCGAGGGTCCCACCTGCCTCCCTGGCCTCAAACCTGACCCAGCCCCTTGGGCCTGGTCTCATGACTTGTTAAACGCGGGGTTGTCATCCCGCCCCAAGGCTGGGGGCGGGGCTTTTGAAAGTGGGGAGCACCTGGCAGCGCCCCGGGCCAGGGCCAGACCCCTTCCACTTACAGTGCTCCCAGGATCACTTTAAACCTCCCCACGAGCGATCTACCGCCCCCCCTTCTCCTCCTGTCCATCACTTGCTGGCCCCAGCCCTTACCTACACACTGTGATAAACCGTTTATTTTTAAATTGTGATATATAAAATTAAAATCACGTTCATAGTTATGAAATAAATGGTCTGTTTTTTATTCATGCTATTTACATCTAAAATGAAGCATTTATAATTATACATTTTGTGGGGACAGAGTTCTGCAGCTGGGGGCAGGGGAGAGAGACCAGGATTCTGCAGCAGGGGACAGGGTGCCAGTGGGGACAGAGTTCGGGAAGCAGGGATGGGAGTGGGGACAGAGCTTTGTAGCTGGGTACAGGAGAGTGGGGACAGAGTTCTGTAGCTGGCAACAGGGGAGTGGAGTCTGGGGAGCAGGGACAGGGTGCCAGTGGCAGCAGAGTCACCTCCATCTGCCTCCTCCCAGGATTCTCTCTCCCGCCCCCCCCGGGAAGCCAGCACATGCCTCCTCTGGGCCCCCCGCGGCGCAGGGAAACCCCAAGCGTGCATGACCTGGGGCTAACCCCCACCTCCGCGGCGGGGCTAAACCCCCGCGGGGGCCTGCACCAGGGGCAATCCCCACCCCTTCCGCAGCAGGGGCAACCCCCGCAGGCGCCTGCCCTGGGGTCAAACCCCCCTCCCATAGCATGGCACAGCACGGCCAACTCTCTCCCATCCCGCAGCGCGGCCAAACCCCGGGCCCGACTCCCGCAGCCCAGGGACATCCCTGCGCCCAACTCACCCCTCCGCACTCCTCCTCTAGGGCCAACCCCCCCTCCCCCAGCACGCAACAGAGGTGTAGGAGGGGGAGCAGCCAGCGCGCTTCCAGAACCCCCGGCAGTGATGCGAGCTTCAGAGAGGACTTCTGTCCACTCTGCGGGAAGCCAGCACTACACTAGAGGTAGGTAGTGGGGCTTCTCCGGGGTGGAGGGAAAAGGGGGGGGGGGAGTTGCCCGAACGCCTCGCGATTGACTGGTCGAGGCCTCACGATTGACCAGTCGATTGCGATCAACGGGTTGGTGACCACAGATGGACAAGAATGACTATCCTCACTGAAGCAAAGTAGCTCCCTTGGCTTTGCACTGCAGAGGCAACTACTGCGTCACTCTTGAAATTGTTGGGAATAGTGTAATGCTTTGCAAAGATGTAGTTAGAGGACCATGTGGCCACTCAACAGCTGTCACATAGGAAAACTCCCTTGAGAAAGGGCAGTAGCAGCACCTACAGCCTGTTAGAATGGACTCTTGGTGTCGCTAGTAGCGGCTTGTTCTGCACCAAATAGCAATGTACTATGCCCTGAACAATGAGTTTGGAGATGCATTGTGCAGAGAGAGACTCGCCTTTAGAACAATCGGCCACTGAAATCAACAGTTGTTGAGATTTCCAGCAAGGTCGTGTCCTATCGATGTAGAAAACCAGTGCCCTGCGCACATCTAATATGTGAAGTGTAGCGTCATGTTGGGAGGAGGGTGGCTTAGGATAGAAGGTTGGGAGGATGATAAACTCAGCCTTTCACATCAACGAGCCTATTTTTGGCAAGAAGGATGGTTGAGGGTGGAGTATAATCCCGATTTGTAAATACTATATAGGGAAGTGTAGCACAGAGCATGGCAAGCTCCCCCACCCAGCATGCAGATATTATCGCTAACAAGAAGGCAACCTGTCTAGTTTATAGCAACAGAGGGCAGGCTGCCAAGAGCTCTAAGAGTGGTCGTGTTAGGGCATCCAAGACAAATTCTAAATTCCATGGATGAGACGGTTCTCTACGTGGTAGGTGGAGATTAGCCATCCCTTTCACAAACCTAATGATTAGGGGAACGAATACAGAATAGCCCTCTACTGGCTGTAAGAAAGCGCTGATTGCAGCAAGGTGAACCTTGAGAGAAACCAGCGCTAGGTTGGAATGTTTTAAATGCTGGATGTAGTCGAGAATGCGATGAATGGGAGCAGAAGTCAGATCTAGACTGTTATCAGTGCACCAGGAACGAAACATACGCCACTTGTGCAGGTAAGTAGTCCGAGTGGTGGATCTTCTACTCTGGAGCAGGACATGTTTAACATCCTGGGAACAGATCATTTCCGAGTCTCGGAACCACGATGTGAGGTGAAGGTGATCAGGTTTAGGGTGCTAGTGTTCCCTAGTCCTGGGTCAAAAGGTTGGGTAGGTGATAGGGTGGGTGAGGAGACATGCGAAAAAGATAAGGGAGCCATGTCTGATGCAGCCAAAAGGGAGCTATGAGAATTACTGTTGCATTGGCCCTGGAGATCTTTTAAGACTCTCGGTATCATAGGATTTGGGGGAAAGGCATAAAGCAGATGAGCACTCCAGTTGAGGAGGAATGAGTCGCCCAGGAATCTTTGTCCAATGCTTGCTCTCAGGGCCGGCCCGAGCCCTTTTGGCACCCTGCCCCCGGGGCGCACGGCGCATGCGCAGCCCCGCCCCCAGGGAGCATGGCACATGCGCGGCCTGGCCATCGCTGCTGGCGCACGCGCCGAGCCGTACAGGATCCCACGGCCATGGGGGGGAACGGCGCTGCTGGCATCCCGCGCCCCTTACAGCTGCCATCAGGTGTCCCCCATCGGTTGGCGTCCCGGGCAGCTGCCTGGCTCGCCCATGCTTCAGTCCGGCCCTGCTCACTCTGGAATAGTAGTACGGGCATTTCGTATTTTGATATGTGGTGAATAGATCTATAGTCGGGAACCCCCAGATACAGAAGACATCTTGCAGCACCCAATAACGTAGCTCCCACTCGTGGTTCGTAGCAAAATACCTGCTGAACGCATCGGCAGTGATATTGTCTTTGCCAGGTAGGTATGATGCTAAAATCGTTATGTCAAGGCGGATACACCAGTTCCATAGGCGTATTGCCTCTGCACAGAGGGAGCACGATCGATAGACGCCGTCATGTTGTCGGGAAGGAACCTGATGGTGCGGCCTCAGATAAGGGTAAGAAAATGCTTGCATGCATTGAAGACTGCTCTCAATTCTAGGGGGTTGATCCAGTGGGAGGTTTCTCCTATGGATCAGTGGCTCTGAACAAGATGACTGTTGAGATGTGCTCCCCAACCTACCTACCAAGGATGTGTCATTCATAATTTGCATTGTGGGTTGAGGTCAATGGAAAGGAATGCCTTTTAACATGTTGGCAGGGATGGTTCACCCACTCAAGGACTTCACTTTTGATAATACTGTGATTGTCCTGTGAACAACTTGTTTGCTAGGAATGTAGACTGAAACTATCCAGTGCTGAAGCCTGGCATGCACTACAACATATATGGTAGCTGCCATGTGCCCCATGCGTTGAAGGCAGGTAAATACGGAAATTGTGGGGCTCGTGGAGAGGACCTACCAGATCCTAAATAGCCCAAAATCTGTTTAAAGGCAGGTAACTCGGGCAGTAGTTGAATCTAGATGTGCACCGATGAATTACCAAGATTGTTGCAGTCTCATGGATGATTTTGGGAAATTGCTTATGAGGGCAAGGGCTTCAAAGACTGCCCACATCATGTTGGTAGATTGAAGCGCATCATCAAAAAATGGCTCCTTTATCCAATAGTTGTCGAAATAATGGAAGATAATGATCCTGGCTCGGAGGAGGTGGGCCGCTATGACCACAAGTGTCTTTGAAAACACTCTGGGTGCCAAAGACACGCTGAAAGGTAGAACTCAGTATTGAAAGTGTTTGGTTCGGACTACGAATCTCAGGAAGTGCCTGTGTGCTAGATGAACTGTGACATGGAAGTAGGTGTCCTGCAGGTTGAGGGACAGAAACCAATCTCCACTGTCAAGAGCTGGGATAATGGATACTAAGGTCACCATTTTGAATCTCTGTTTTCTAAGGTGTCAGTTGAATCAATGGAGATCTAGGAACAGTCTCCATCCACCCAACTTTTTCTGGGTAAGAAAATAATAGGAATAAAATCCCTTCCCCTTGTACTCTTCAGGTATTCTTTCCACTGTTCCAATGGTAAGGAGACATAGGACCTCGTCTCAATAGAGACTTGTGAGAAGGGTCCGTGAAGGAGGACTGGAAAGATGGAGAAGGAGGAGGGAACTGAAGGGGATCGAGTAACCCAATGTTATTAACTCAAGAACCCATCGATTGGTGATAATGGTGGCCCATTGTTTTTGGAATGGTTGTAAACAGTGATGGAATAACCGAGCCTCTTCGCATTGATGACCAGATAGCGGGATGGCTTGCAGACCCTCAACCAACACATCAAACTTGCTGCCGATTGTTCTGCTGGTTGAACGTCTTGTTCTGTGGGCGTTGTTTTTGCAGATGTTGTCTAGGACGGTGCTGGTCGGTGGCCCCTATATTGAGGGGCCAAGTAAGGAATGGGTCTGTGTCTCTGGTATGGAGTGCAGCGCTTGCATCTGTATGAGGGCATGTACATACTCAATGTTCTTAAAGTAGTTCTCAAGTCCTTACTGGTATGAAGGACCTCATCCGTTTTCTCTGCAAAGAAAAACCGTGAGGCAGTGTACCCTTTCTGCACTACAGATTTTAGGATTTGGCCTTTGTTGTCCGGAAGGTGTTCTATCAGTGTGGTCAATTTTGTGTAATTATCGAAATTATGGTTTGCGAGGAGGACCACAGTTAGCCATCCTCAGTGTTAAAGTAGCTGAGGAATATACTTTTCTACCAAAAAGGTCTAATTTTTTACTTCAGAGGGGTAGCCGAGTTAGTCTGTAACAGGAAAAACTTTAAAAAAGAACAAATAGTCTAGTAACACTTTATAGACTAACAAAACATGTAGATGGTATCATGAGCTATAGAAGTGGGTTGTGCCCACGAAAGCTCATCATACCATCTACAAGTTTTTCCTTTTTAATTTTTTACTGTCTTTCTCGCTGGTATTGTTCCTATATTGTGGGTTCTTGGCCCTCTGCTGTGCCGCATCAACCACGAGAGAGTTGGGTTGAGGGGGCGTGAAGAGGAAATCCATTCCCTTGGCAGGCACAAAATATTTCTTATCAGCCTTTTTGTTAGTTGCTGGTACTGAGGCTTGAGTCTGCCATATATCATCCACCCCTTCTAAGATTTGCCGTGCCCCTTGACGAGGCTCTTTGGACTTTTTTGGGATGGCTGTAGATTTTTTTTAAAGTCGGTGTTGTATCTCAGTGAACTGGACCTCCTGACAGTCCGCCACTTGTTGAAAAAGGTCCTGGAATTGACGGAGCTCATCGGATGGTGATGAGTCCCCAGGGATTACCTCCTCTGTCAGATGAGGACGAGGATGGATCAGTTGGCGAAAGCTCCTGTAGCTGCTTATGGTCCGAGAGCTGACCTTCCTCAGACTCGATGTCCCCAAGACATCGTATACAAATAGGAGTGCCCATCCAACGCAGGCATGGGCTCCCTGCAGGAGTCACATTTTTTGAAACCTGTCAATCCCAGCATGGTTGCCTGTTTTCTTTCTATCCATATCTATCTATAAATAGTTGTTTTTTTTAAAACACTGTAAAACTGTTGACCTTACTGCTAAACTTAACTAAGAACTATTAAGAGAACAACAACTATCTAACAACTAAGAAGTAATTTAACATTTGACAGGATCTGAGGAGAAGAAGCTCACTCAGTCTGTGACCCAAGGATGGTTAGGAGGAACTGGCAGGAGCTGGACCGCCCACTCTAAGAAATGGGTGCATGAGTGATGCACAGGGCTTGACAAACTATGTAATCTACTCGACCATGGCAAGTAGATTACAACCCGGAAGAGCCAGGTTTGGGCATGCGCAGATCGCTGGACAGTGCGGCTGGCGGGCGGGGCTCGCTGCAGCTCGGTGAGCCCTGGTGATGTGCATGTGCGGTCTGGCAGACCACTGCTGAAAAATCTCTGATCTGCAGCACCAAGACAAGCCCGACACCTACAGTGGAGCACCCTTGGGGACACTACTTGAAGAAGAACCTGTTCTTTCTCCACCGAGGGCTGCCCACCTCCTTCCCATAGCAAAGGCACCAGAAAGGACTGAATATGTTGCATTCCAAAGAGAGAAGGCTGGGGTGCAACGGAACGTTCTGTAGAGAGGCACAGAAATCCTGGCTGCAGAAGTTGAGCAGAACTTTATTATAGTAAAATGTATTGAGGCAGCTTCACTTCTTAAAATATCACCCTATACAAACCAATACCAAGGTTTTACAAATACACAGGAGAACAATTTCTGAGTAAAGAAAGAGGCAGTTGCTCACCTCATTTAGTGGCAGGGCAAGTTTTGAAGAAGGGGAGGCCTTCAGGATGTCAGTTTATGCTGTGTTTTAGGCAGCTCTGCCAGAGACATGTCCCCTTTTGAATAGGTCTTAGAAGGATTTGAAGTTATCTCCTGTAGTACAGGGTGTGGGCATTATAGTCTCAGCTGGTGATGACAGGTGTGTAGGAAATATGCTATTGTCCTCTTGTACATTCTCCAAGCCCTCTGTCCTCTTGGGGTGTATCCAGAGCACAGTTCTTGCCTCTGGGGATCCATTGCCTGTGAAGTAGCAGATAGTTGCATTCTATTGAGGGCCCCTGGATCTCAGCCTGGCCAAACAGTAGGAAGGGGAATAGGCAGCATCCATGGGAAGGCTGCCAGACTTGTCCTGGCACCTGAAGTGGTTGAGGCTGTGTAATAGGTTTGAGGAGTGAATGATGGGGCGAGAAGCAGATCTTGTTGTCATCTTCATCACTTGAAAAGGGCAGGACAGGGCTAGTCAGTGTTATTAGTCTGCTAGGCCCTTGATACATAGGAGTATCGTTGGTACCGAAAAGCGGAGTGCTTGGTACTAAGGATATGGCAGAGGCCGCATGGGAAGTAAGTGGCCTCAGTACAGAGATGCTTGGTGCCGTTGTCGGTACCAGCACATAAGTTTGCAAGGAAGGTTCCTTTGGTGCTGGGGGTGCTTTTTACCATTAGGGCATTTTTGTGGAACATGAAGACCTGCAAGGCACCACAGCCACCTGATATTGGTATCGAGAGCCTGCAAGGGCGGCATTTTTTAAAATCTGGAGAGTCTGGCATGGTGGAAATCCCATGAGGGGAAAAGGGTTAACAAAAGACCTGGGGAATAAGGAAATTTTATCTGGAAATATGTAGCAAAGGAGAATTGCTGCATTCTGACATACACCAAAGGTGGCAGAGAAGGAATTGAGGGATGGTTGAGGATGTTTGTCTGTTACCCCTGGCAGAGGTGAAAGACAGCACGGTACGCACATCACCATGCAGAGTACCACTACTGGAAATCTTGATTATAAGTGCAGGAGACAAACTCCTACAGTGGAACACCCACAGGGACACTCCTCAAAGAAGAATTGATAGTCACTTTTGAGAGTGGAACTGCACATTAATATCATCTGGAATTGGCTCCATTTAATGCAAGCTAGATGCTGCCGCCCGTGGCTTCCTGGAAAGAGCTTCTCAAATCAGTAGACTCCATGCAAAACTAAGCAGTTCTTATCTTACTATATATTTTATAAATATGCATCTGTTTGTCCGAGAGTCCGTTTGTTCAAGAATTCCTCCTAAATGGTTAAGACCTAGGACCATCAAAGTTGGTATGCAGGTTCCTCTTATCATAATTTAAAGCAAGTCGACTAGTTGATAAGAACTTCCGCATTCCGCCTTTGAAATGTACAAGAGCCCCAACATTTCAAAGTTGGCCGCTGCTGTGTCCCTGTCCCCTCCCACAGAGCTGGAGCTGTGGGGAACCAGCTTTTAAGCTGGCTCCTTCCTGCACCCTCTTCCTCATCCCTCCCCCTTGCTGCCTCTTTGTGATAGAGGCAGCAAGGGGGGAGGGGGAAGCAACTAGCTGACTAGTGTGTTGACTATCCGCTCAGCTTTTGCTGATCGGATAGTCGACTAGTCGCTTACATCCCTAGGTAATTCTGGGTGCTCTGTGGTACAGTTACACCCACAAATGACCACGGGGAAGAGGGGTCCGCAAGTGCCCCAGCAAGCAGCCACTGGCTGGCAACATGGCCCCCGCCACCTCCAGGGAGCAGCTGGCGGCCACCCCCCATCTTCCCTGAACCCCGCTCCTCCCAACCCCCCTGCCCTGACTCCTGTACCTCCACACCCTGCACCACTCAACCCCCAACCCTGACAATTGCACCCCCACCAGCCCTCTACCCTGAGCATCTCACTTCCCCAAGCCCCTGACTCCTGAACCCACCCCACGCCAGCAGCCCTCTGCCCTGAAGGACCTGAGCAATGCCAGATAAGTCTTCTAGTAACTTATAAAGAGTGCAAACTATGCCATTACATTTTTTCTCTTGTCTCTGGAACACTAAATGTGAGGGAAAACAGGGAGGAAGGAGAGAGAACATTGGATAAAGATTAACATTTATTAATAATTAGGGCTTGATGAGCTCATCTCTGGCCTCGGATTCAGAAATCATACAACCTTCATTCAAGTTTTGCCAAGAAGTAACATGGTCATACCAACATCCCTGGAAATGGAGTGGATTGTACCTCTCGTAGTTTTTAATACTGATGCAGTTTGTGGAGGTGATAGGCCTTAGAATCATAGAACCAGAGCTGGAAGAGACCTCAGAAGGTCATCAAGTCCAGCCCCCTGCTCTAGGCAGGACCAATCCCAACTAAATCAACTCGGCCAGGGCTTTGTCAAGCCCAGACTTAAACACCTCTAGGGATGGAGACATGCAGCGTGACCAAGCTGCTCATTGTACCTCCAATTTTAAGAAAACAGCAGAATGGTAGGATGCTCTGGGCTTCAGCAGACACAGCTTTAAAACAGAAGTAGCCAGACTGTCAGTTTCCAGAGGCTCTCTAGCCAGGCTCCAATGAGCTCATGAAAGTTCAGGAAGCCAAGGCTTGCACTGCATTTTTAACCAAAACCCCCACATTTGGCTGGATGTTAAATTACAGTAGTTTAAATGTAGTTGAGGACCTTTGTAAACAATATATTTCAAGAAATGAATTCATAAGCTGTCCAATTGCTACATTTATTTTGGAGGGAAGGAGAAAATGAACTACACACTCCCTATATCTGCAACAGCCTCTATCTCTGTCCCTCTTCCAGTCCTGACATTGTACTTCAGTCCTGACTTACTGCATCCCCTGCTCCTATCATGCTAGCCTCACGCAATGTAGGTGGTAAGGACAGAAATGAAGGAAGGCATGACAAGATTTGGTCTCATCTTTGACATAGGGAGTAAAGGAGTCAAGCCTGGGTCACAAGCAAGATGGTGGAGAAAACAACTGAGGTGGAAAAATGAGCTTAGGCTTGGCCGTACGTTGCTCTGGTAGAATGTACTTGATCAGCTTGTGGACTGATAGTCTTGCTAATGTATACCAGGGCTTGGTGCAGTCTAGTTCATGCTGAATGCAAATTGGATTGTAAATGCCTTTCTTCTGATTCCCCCAAAATACAAGAAGCCAGTGGTCTTATGGCCAAATTCAGACATGCCTTTTGTGATGTACATTAGATCCCCCATATACATTATAGTGATGCATAAAAGAGATTAAGCAAATTTGTGCTAAAATGGGTTGCACGGTGATCAACTTTCATCAGTTAGTTCTTACAGAGAAGAGGCCTTCCTACAAAACATAGGATCTTCCTTCCACTTGTCAGGTGAAAAAAGTGAAGTGAAACAGCAGAGGGGAACTCCAAGGCTACATCTACACTGGCCCCTTTTCCGGAAGGGGCATGTAAATTTCACTAGTCGTCGTAGGGAAATCCGCGGGGGATTTAAATATCCCCCGCGGCATTTAAATAAAAATGTCCGCCGCTTTTTTCCGGCTTTTAAAAAAGCCGGAAAAGAGCGTCTAGACTGGCCCCGATCCTCCGGGAAAAAGTGCCCTTTTCCGGAGGCTCTTATTCTTACTTCAAAGTAAGAATAAGAGCCTCCGGAAAAGGGCACTTTTTCTGGAGGATCGGGGCCAGTCTAGACGCTCTTTTCCGGCTTTTTTAAAAGCCGGAAAAAAGCGGCGGACATTTTTATTTAAATGCCGCGGGGGATATTTAAATCCCCCGCGGATTTCCCTACGACGACTAGTGAAATTTACATGCCCCTTCCGGAAAAGGGGCCAGTGTAGACGTAGCCCAAGATTGAGTTACTGTAAAGAATAGTTTTAGAAGCACTCTGCTGCCTCCCCCCACAAATGTCAAGAGCAAATCCACTGAAAGATCCTCCTTACCTACTCACCCTAAATGCACACCAAAAAGGCATACCTAGAATTCCTTCAGTTGCAGCTTAGACTAAGTTTTTCTCTGGCCATTAGATGATCACAGGCTTAAAAGTTCAATCCTATCACTGCTTTTGTAAGCAGCATTTGACAGTGTTGGCAGGAGAATAACTGTCACAAGGAACCTTGTTTCATAAAATGTAATTGTATCTAGGCAATAAATCACAGGCAATTTTGTTGCTAAGATACTAGAAGAAGTTTTGATGAAAGCTTGTACCTGGGGATCACTTTAATGGAAGATCTTCCGTCCTCATCTTCCTGAGCACTGCCCTAGGCTTTTGTTATTTTTCTCCATTGTAAAACAACATTCAGGTTCACTTACTACACAGGCTTCATGGTTTATGACACACTACCTTAAAGATAGCTATCCCTCTTCTCTTCTTTCTCTGTAATACGTAATGGAGGGGCTTCTTTGGAAGAAAAAGAAGTATTAACAAAAAATACAAAATTATTAGGTTTTATTTATATTCTCTGCCACTCCTTCCCCCTGCCCCTCCTCAAAAAAAAATCAAATCTAGAGCTTTTGGAAGTTTTGTTCAGATGGCACAAAACCAAATACCTCAATTGCAGGACTCTAAACTGTAAAACTGAATAAGTACAGGCATGACATTAAGAATATAAGAATGACTAGGGTTAAGAGCAACAAGAAATGTGTTATAGGGAGTTTGAACTTTTTTGTAGAATGGAATGTATCTTAAGGTACTTTTATACTGGGACAGGCAGGAAAATTATTCCAAATTAACCACGTTAAACCACATTAAGACTCTACATGGACACTCGCCTGACATTAAAATCCTTTTAATTCAGTTCAACTTAATTCCTGTGAATTAACTAAACCAAATTAAGACCATTGTAATTCCAAATGAGTGCCTACACAACTGTTAATGTCACTGAATGAATGTACTTTAGATTTACAACTTTATTTAATCTGGATTAATTTACCTAAATTCCTCAGTCTAGATGAACCCTTAGTGATCCAGATACTTGACCTACTCCCTTTTCCAGCTGAACATTCCACCACCTCTCTCATTTATCCAGCTTTGTTTATCACCACAGGGCAACTACAACGATTGCTTATATGTAGGAAAAGTAATAGTATGAAGGTAACTTTCAACTATGATGTAGAGCAGCTGGAAAAAGGGGACAGGATTATGTGACCAGACGGCTCCTTGAAGCCTCTAGTTGTCCATATAACTCAGGTAAGGACCAATGTTGCTAAGACTGATGAGAGTGGGGAGGGGAGTTGTAAGATACTGATCTCACCCTGATCTTCTAGACAGAAGGGGTGAAAAATTGTAGCCACACCAAAATCAATAGGAATTTCACTTCAATGGAGCCAGGAATTCACCCCAAGAATTTAAATTTTGAGGACAAATCTCAATTACATTGTCTCCAATGGGTAGAGCCTATCTACCTTGCACGGATACAAAATTTGTATCTGCATCTGCAAAAATGAGCCACAGATATCTACTTTATATCTGCAGGTATCTTCACATTTGCAGGGTTCTAGACACAAAATTTGTAGCTGCATCCATATTCGCAAAAATGAGCTGTGGCTAGACATGGATATAAAGTGTGGCTATAACCCTAATAGGAGCACCAGTCACTACAAAGTAAATACTGTTAAAAACTCAAAAAACCTTAATAGACTACAAGGCAGAAACTGTACATGTAACAAATATCTGAACACCTGTTAGACCAAGTATTAGTATGTATTTATGCACAATAAAAACAGCTTTACAAGTTGAATTGGAAATTTAAACAGAAGTTTAACAGCTTTTGTATATTATATTAAATAAACAAAACACCTTTTTCCAAAATTGGTAAAGAATAAATAATATAATTTACAATATGATACAAAAAATAATCAGTAGGGACAGTCATTCTGCTTTATACATACACTATATATGTATATTTATAATCTATAAAACAAATTCACATCTCAAACAAGCCAAAAACCTTAGATGATATGGCTTAACTATTATTAAAAGAAACAGCAATAAATTTTGCTGCCAAACCAAAAGCTCTAAAGCCAGTTATCATGTTCCAGTAACAAATGATAACTTATTGCCGTAGTGCTTGCCAAGGTTTCACTTATTTAATATTTATAAACCATTGTGAACTCAGGAGATTTAAAGGTTGAAAAGGTTTAAAAAGTGCAGCACTTTCCTTATAAATGCATTGGAATTTTGAGTGTAAAAAAATGCAACAGTAATTTCCACTGCGGGATTGGCAGAGTCAGTAGAGGAGCTTTCCTGGCAGATTAGGTGTGGTCCAAGCTATATAATTTAATTTAGAAATATAAATAAGGAGGGTGCCAAGGAAAAGTTAAACGATGCCATTTTAAAAACCAATTAAAATTCCTATGCTTGGTGGATTTAGTGATAAAAGGACAGAATGAATTGTTTGGCTGAGCAGAATCTAACACTCTAGTAGCTGGCCCATCACTAAGTACACAACACGCAGAAAGAGGTGGCTGTAGTATTGCTTTATACCCAGATTACGATGACAAATTTATGTTTATATTCCCTTAGGGGAATATAAGGAAGCCAGTTACATCATTTCATGTACGCTCATAGACTTGGCACCCAAACAACTGAAGTTAAAAAGAAAGACCCTAAACGCTCAGTCAGAGCACAAGCTTTCTAGGAACTAACACAACAAAAAAATGGAGGTTTTCAATGTCCATTCTCACCTCCAGCCTCCTCACAGTGCCTTGTACAGGTCTGAAGATAAGTGTTACTTGCCTGAAACAATCCTGCTTGCAGTTGACTAGCAAGTCACTTGAACATCTGTTCTGGAGAAGATTATAGTCACCAAAGTTGTTCTGATACAGCACAATTCAAATTTTATTTTCCTACTTTGAACCTGAAGAAGTCCAGCATACTCTGGGGCATCTGCTAGCAATCTGCCAATTCCTACAGAAAGCCTTCTTCCACTGTGTGCTACAAAGCAATTTTGCCAAGTTACTAATGTCTGTATTGATCTGAATTTATCATTATATCCAAGTTTTTCATCAGGGAAAACTTTGAAACGAGAAACTTCGATTTAGTTGGGTTTTGCTATTATAATGTAATACACAGGGTATCCAACATTCCTGAATCAGAGATCAGATAGAGCAGGTGGGAATATTCTGTACACTGGAAATATCAGAAAGAGGGGAGGGAAGGAGGTGGCCATGGAGAAAGTAGAGGATGTTCAAATATGTGTTTATAAGAATTTTTTAAAAGGTTAACCAAATTTTTACCATAGAATTTCTGGGTGCTGAATGATGGCTCTGCCTATTCTATGCATCTGCCTCCCTACCTACCACCTAGCACTCCTGTTCTGTCTTGAGAAGGTCAGAATATTAAAATGTGCTGGCTTCATAGATTATAAGCAATACCCACTATATGAGCTTCTTTCTCTAATGGTTGTTTTTCTTGTAGCAAGGCATATGGGCTACAGACAGCTCCCTGCATTCTGGTGACAGACTCATAAACAGATCTGGGTGAAATCCTATTATCAATAGCTGTTTTGGGGACATGGAGGAAGACTGCAGTAATCAAATATATTTGCCAGCATAAGGCTAACCTCTCACCATTTAAGAAATGAAAACCAACTAGAGATTCAGATTTGTTGCATCTGACTAAAACTTGTCATGTGTCCTTCTAAATGTTACTATGTTTAGATAATCCATTATAATCCATCTATACTAGGAAGCCTCAGTTTTGCTAACATGGGTTAGCAGAAGTATTTCTGGAGAAAACAGACAGAACTACTAATGTGGGTAGTCAAAACTAGGAATTGGTGCTTTAAGAAAGACTGGACTGAAAGACATCTGAACTACAATAATCACTGGAAAGATTAAAACAGTATAATTAATGGAAATACTAGTTTCTACCAAGTGTGAACCCTTCAGAAATAAATATGCATGACTAAGTGTATGTTTGTCTGGAAACCTCAAATATGCTTGTATTCTAGAACTGTGAGAAGCCCTACAATTTGTAAATGGCTTCTGGAATACATATTCTGAGAGGATAGGTTCCAGGTGACCCAAAGCTAAAGCAGGGAATTAGCTTATTAATATGAAAACTGTCCCCTCTTAGCGTGCTGACCCATGGCTTGCTAGTAATGTAGATGTGAGTCCCTGAAGGAATACCCAGTTATACCAATGTTGTGTCTAACTGGGCAGGTGGCTCCCACATCCAAGAGGAGAATGAAGCAACCAGACACCAGGCATCCTGCAACATGAACCAAACAAGTGTCCTCCAAATCTTGCCACCCATTAGAGAAGGAGATAAACAATCCTGTTCTGGATCATCAAGTATGATCATCAGAAAACTGGTTAAATTTTATCTTAAAGCACAAGGCAAAGAATATACCAACCAATATAAAAAAAGTCTAATGGGGTAAGGGTAAAACGACAGGGAACACTGTATATCCAACCAGTGCTTTGTGGGCAACACTGTCACAAGACTCCCAGTCAAATGTTTTGTAGGAGTAAGTAAGTAAAGCCACATCCAGAGCATAGTGCATTTTAAGAAAAAGAAGCCCTCGTAATGGCCTTAAGGATAGACGGTTTGTGTGTTATTCATATACACACAGTGTGTGTGTGTGTGTGTCTGTGTGTTTGTGTAAAAAAATATAAAAGTTTGAGGTTTATATAGGACTGACTCCTACGACAGCTTCAGAGCTACTTAAAATAGTCAAGATGAATCTTTTTACTGGGGGGTACAGATAAATGCTTTAAACACAAGCAAGTAAAAGTATCCTTCTTAAGACTGATGGGAAAAGATCTGGAAGAAGGAAGTATCCTGAGCAATTAGAAGAAAAAGAAAAGCCAACTGTAAAGGAAGTAACGTTACTAGAACGCCTTTGGACGTGCTGAAATCAGGACCTGGGTCTTTCAGGCATTAAAATGCAATACAACAGAAACATATAACAGTGCCAGAGAGGGACGACAGTGAGAAACGATGTTCTGGGGTACTACCGAGCACCCAGAATTAGCTAGGCAAGGACAGAGTGGAGAGTTCAGTTGAAGTTGAGACTGGATACCTCTCCTCCTCATTTGCAAGGCAAGATGGATTTCAACAATCTGAGTTTTAAAATATTTGTACCTTTAAATGAACATTATTCTTTTGTATCTCACTGCCCATAAGAATCCTCAATGAGATGATTGATCTGGTTTATGTGGAGAAAGATGGGGATATATGGGTTTCCTAACAAAAAACTACCAAGACAAAGATTTAAGAGTGATTCCAGGGAGACTCCTTTCTGCAATGTTTCCTCTCTTGATAAGTAACCATCTCTTTAGGGAAAACACTCTCATAGGTGGTGGTGTGTGTGTGTGTCACTGTCCAATGCAATGAAAAATACTGTCAGCCTGCTAAAAAGAGTAGATACAATCAGAAGAATGGTGGCTGTGACAGAGTAGGATTTACAAAAAACAAAAAACAAGAATGCAGGCATCTACCTGTCTGGAATGTTCATAAAACAAGGAGTAGCCAAAGAAACAATGTATAAAATGGCAACACCAGCATTGCAGAATAATGGTGCCTTTCAGGGGAGTGCAAGAAACTTCAGTTTGACTGATATGACAATCGTGCAGAGCAGGATGTTTCAGAATGCGAATAGGAGGAGGATTTCGGTCTCCCTCCACCCCTCAGTCTCAACATGGATTGCAAATCATGGGAAGCTGATCATCATGCAAAAAACAAGATTCACATTGAAGAAGTTTCCAGCCATATTCTTGCCTAAGCTTCTTGCCTAGGCCATGCCAAAGTACAAATCCCGGACCATCTCAAACTCATTTATTCACCATCTCATATCACTGATGCAGACACATCACTCCCTGTAATAATGTTCCACATTGTTCCCCAACATATTGCACATTCTAGGACTTGCAGATATTTGTTCAGACCTCTAAAGACAACGCTGTTCTTCTAGAAAGGTGGGCACTGGTTGAGGGCATTTGGACATCATTTGCATATCCTCCACTTGCCTCCCAAATCCAGTACAATAAGTTCCACTAAGATGAACAGTCTCCACCAGCCTACTGGTCTCTTATGCTCACTGTGAGAGATCACCAATTGGGGGGCCACCGCCTCCTCCATCAAAGAGGATTTCCCTACGAGTTGGCTCAGGTATTGATAGCTCCTGGGCAAGATCGTTGAAACGAGAGATGTAATCTATGCTGTTCTCATTCATCATGCAAGCCAGCTGGGAATCCACAACCTAGAAGATGGATATGAAGAAAGAAACCCACAGGTCAGCAGAGGTTTGTCACATTCATCTAGGTTGGAGAGTAACACTTGTCTGTGACTGCTAAGGGGTCAGATGATACAAGCGGAGATCAGGGACACATAGGAAGACACAAGGTCTTCACCTCCATTTTATCTGTTCCAATGCAGCTCAACTTGGCAGTTACCTGCTGGCTCCATGAAATGAACTACTAGCCTCAATCCAATTTTAATGATGTGTCCACCTTACAAAAAATTCCAGAGTTATCTGTTTGTGGCCACCTTAGCAAGAGCCTAAGAGGGAATGGGGCGTCCCAACGAAACCTTGACAACTGAACCTCTGGATCAGCAACAAGGGACAGTGGCAGAGCGATATGGGGGGGGGGGGAGGTATGCCTTCACAGCTTCTGCCTGCACTGTACCTGTTCTCGACATAAACAAGATTTCCCTCTCCATAGCCCTTGATAACAGGCCTTTCAGAACCATATTTTCGTTAAGACTGTTATTAAACTGTGGTGGCTGGCTTCCTACCCCCCACCCCACCCTGTGACATCTTGCTTAAAGTAACAGCTCACATACTGCGTTAACCAGGTGACTGCACTAGGTCAGTTGCATTCTATTCTACAAGCTCTGTGTTAACATGCTTTGGAGGCTTGATTCACTCCAGCAAGAGCTGGCAAAACCTTTAGGGACAGAAAGTTGGACTGGAAGTTGCAGTGGCATAAGGTACTCAGTCCCTCACTTCCCTATCCAGAGCAGAGCATAGTTATAATAGTCAGGGATGTATACTGAGTCAGCATCAACCAGCTGCAGCTCTATGGACCTCAGTGGAGCACAGCTGGATGAGAGGAGTCGAGAGCATAGCATCTATAAAACAGACCTGATCTCCATCAGCCATCAAGGCAGGAGTCATAAGGTTGCTCACAAGAGTCCCACATGAACTGCTGTGTGGAACATACCACCAGGTCATTCTACATCTACTGTGTAAACTAGTTGCTCTGCTCTGTTGCATGTAAGCCTGGTGTCTTCTGTAAGTGTCCCAGGGAGTTATAATGAGTAACATGAACAATACTATTGAAAAGTGAAATTAAATGGTGATTGTTTAAGTGCAAACACAGACTGATGTGATCTGACCACATACCTCTGCTACGTCTGCCAGAGAGCGAGACACAAAAGAATCCCGTGAGTTTCCATCCAGCAGGCTGGGTCCCAATAAGGAAGTGCCACTGGCAGTACCAGCAGGAGTCGGCAACATTTTCCGGCCCTTTTCAGGGGAGATGAAACTTGCTACAGAAGGGAAATGCAAAGTCAGTGCATTGAAATTGTACATCTGAAGAGTAGGAGAAGGGGTACATGGAAACCTAGCACCAAGAGATCTAAGAGCATCTCTCTCCTCTACCTCCTCAAAATAATAAGTCACTAGCAGGAGCAGCATCAGCAGGCTGCCAAATGGAACCACCTCTGCCCAGAAGAGGGAAAACACACACGACACTGGAGACACTAGCCATACATAATTTTTAACTCAAAAACCCCCACAATTCTCTCACCTCATTAGAATTATGCACTATGTATACAACAACACTTATAAGCTTCAAACAGAAGACCTGGTGGCACCATTTTGCTGTTTTAGCAGAACACTGAAAATGTTTCAACCTAAAAGATGGGTCTGACTTGCAAAACCAAGCAGGCTACAAAAACGTTTCAGTTACTCGCTCCAGAGTGTATGCTGTGGCCCCATGCCAGCTGAGTAACTTCTATTTCAGGAGCAGGGTTCCTAATTTGGGCTGCATGAAACTGAGGCCATCTAGGGATAACAGGTCTTTAGAGAGGAAGATGGAAAGCAAAGCAAAAAGTCTTCTGAAGACCTACTTAGTTTACTCTCTTCAAGGAATCATTCCAAGTCAAGGGACTGGGGGACAGATGAAGAGAAGCTCCTTAGAAAAGGAAGGACCTTTCCTCCTTCAAAGGTCTGTGTACTGACACTTACAAAACAGGCTGCTGAGAGATGAGTCGGTAGAGTCATTGGGGTACCACTGTGGATCATGGCTTGGAGAGGCAATCCAGTTCTGCTGAGGACTGCTGGAGGGGGATGGAAGACTTTTGGAGCTGTCACTACCATTCAGTTTTGCAGGGGAGAGAGAAACACCTTCACCTGTAAACCAATGCAATGAATCATTGACTGGGTCAGTTCTGTGAAGCTACTAGGACAACTTCAAGTACCTTGGAGTGTTCAACACATTCTCATGCAACTGGAGGTCAGGCACCACCTAATATACTTAGAAGCACTGCCACTGTACGGAGAATCAACCTACACCAAACTATTCTGAACTACAATGGCGCTACTCAGATGAGTAAGGGGAGCCCGGTTTAATCCTAAATCAACTAATTTTAAGGATACTGTCTGGCTGATAAAAGAATTTAGCTCTGGTGTATTGCAGTTTCCTGATGGAAGAGTGTGATCATAGAACACTAGAACTGGAAGGGACCTTGAGAGGCCATTAAATCCAGTTCCCTGCACTCATGGAAGAACCTGCACCATCTAGATCACCCCGACAGGTGTCTGTCCAAACTGCTCTTAAATCTCTCCAGTGATGGAGATTCCACAACCTCCCTAGGCAGTGTATTCCAGTGTTTAGGAAACACTTCCTAATTATCAGGGTGGTTAATGTCCATCCTAAGCCTCCCATGCTGCAATTTAAGCCCATTGCTTCTTGTTCTATCCTCAGAGGCCAAGGAGAACAAATTTCTCCCTCCTCGTAACACCCTTTTAGATACTTGAAAACTGCTATCATGTTTCCTTCTCAGTCTTCTTTTCTAAACTAAACAAGCCCAGTTCTTTTAGTCTTCCCTTATAACTCATGTTTTCTAGGCTGTTAATAACTTTTGTTGCTCTTCTCCAATGTTTTCACATCTTTCCTGAAATGTGGTGCCCAGAACTGGACACAATACCCCAACTCAGGCCTGATCAGCAGAGTAGAGTGCAAGAATTACTCGTCAGGTCTTGCTCATAACACTCCTGTTAATGCATTCCAGAATCATGTTTGCTTTTTTTGCAACAGTGTCACACTACTGGCTCATATTTAGCTTGTGGTCCACTATGATCCCTAAATCCCTCTCTGCAGGACTCCTTCCTAGACAATCGCTTCCCACTCTGTATGTGTGAAATGGATTATTCTTTCCTAAGAGGAGCACTTTGCATTTGTGCTTATTAAACTTCATCCTGTTTACCTCAGACCATTTCTCCATTTTGTCCAGATCCTTTTGAATTTTGACCCTATCCTCCAAAGCAGTTGCAACCCCTCCCAGCTCGGTATCTTCTGCAAACTTAATAAGCGTACTCTCTATGCCTTCATTTAAATTGCTGATGAAGATATTGAACAGAACCAGTCCCAAAACAGACCCCTGCAGAACTCCTCGTTATGCCCTTCCAGCACAATTGTGAACTGTTAATAACTACTCTGAGAACGGCTATCTAGCCAGTTATACACCCATCTTATAGTAGCCCCAACTAGACTGGGGAGGGATAGCTCAGTGGTTTGAGCATTGGCCTGCTAAACCCAGAGTTGTGAGCTCAATCCTTGAGGAGGGGATTTGGGGCAAAAATTTGCAGGGATGGTACTTGGTCCTGCTGTGAAAGCAGGGGACTGGACTCAATGACCTTTCAAGGTCCCTTCCAGTTCTAGGAGATAGGCAATCTCTATTATTATTATATTGCATTTCCCTAGCTTATTGATAAGAAGGTCATGCAAGACCATATCAAATGCCTTACTAAAAGTGTAGGTATACCACGTTCACCACTTCTCCCTTATCCACAAGAATTGTTATTCTATCAAAGAAAGCTATCAGATTGGTTTGACATGATTTTTTTCTTTACAAACCCATGCTGGATGTTACCTACCACCTTATTATCTTCTAGCTGTTTGCAAATGATTTCCTTAATTAGTTGCTCCATTATCTTTCCTGGCACAGAAGTTAAACTGACTGGTCTGTAGTTTCCTGGGTTGTTCTTATTTCCCTTTTTATAGATGGGCACTATGCTTGCCCTTTTCCAGTCTTCTGTAAGATCTCCTGGTTAAGCCAAATTAGCCTCTTACTATACTTTCTATCTTTTCTACGCAGTGGAATAGTTTGCTTTTGGGCCCTTAATAATGTCCCTTTGAAAAACTGCAATTCTCTTCAGTTGTTTTTCCTCTTAGTCTTGCTTCCCATGGGACCTTACCTATTAGCTCTCTGGAGTTTACTAAAATCTACTTTCCTGAAATCCATCATCTCTATTTTGCTGTTCTCCCTTCTACCATTCTTTAGAATCATGAACTCCACGATTTCACCCAAGCTGCCTTCCACTTTCAAATTTTCAACCAGTTCCTCCCTATTTGTTAAAATCAAATCTAGAACAGCTTTCCCCCAGTAGCTTTCTCAACCTTCTGAAATAAAAAATTGTCTCCAATGCTGTCCAAGAACTTAATGAATAATCTGTGCCTGCTGTGTTAGTTTCCCAACATATGTCTAGATAGTTGAAGTGCCCCATCACCACCAATACATGTGCTTCAGACGATTTTGTTAGTTGTTTAAAAAAAGCCTCATCTACCTCTTCTGTCTGGGTAGGTGGTCTGTAGTAGATCCCTTGTTTTTTTAACCCTTTTAACCTAACCCAGAGATTCTCAACAAGTCTGTCTCCTTTGTCCATCTCCACTTCAGCCCAAGTGTATACATTTGTAATATAAGGTAACACCTCCTCCCTTTTTTCCTCTCCCTATCCTTCCTGAGCAAGTTGTACCCTTCTATACCAATATTGCAATTGTGTGTATTATCCCACCAAGTTTCTGTGATACCAGCTATGTCATAGTTGTGTTTGTTTATTAGCACTTCAAGTTCTTCCTGCTTCTTTCCCATACTCCTTGCATTTGTATACAGGCATCCAAGATACTGATTTGATTTTGCCCCCCAGTTCTGCCTTGCCCCCCTCCTTTATCTCTGCTATTATAGCCCATGCTCCCTCCCATTTCTAACCCATCTCCCAGGTCTCCATGTTTTTCACTTACCTGTGGGCTTTGGTCACCTGCCCACACTGAACCTAGTTTAAAGCCCTAGTTTAAACTGATAACCGAAGGCAGGGATCTGGAAGGCCTAATTTAGCTCACACTTAATTGGACCAGGTATGACAACATTTCTGTGGGAAAAGGAGATAAGATGAAACTACTGTCCATGCTCATTTAAAGAAACTGCAAGCAAACTGCAAATATAGTGCCTTTAGAGGACAATTGGTCAACTGGCTAAGTGACACAGATTCACCACAGTGTGAAAGATCATTTGATGCTGTATCCTACTATGGATAATTAGGTGTCTGGACACTATTATTGACTGCCAGGTAACAGGAGACCTAATCCTCTCCTACATGTCCAATATGAAAGGATTCTGATGTGCTTCTGGGCTAGCCAGACATCTGGAAAAGAACACTTAGTTGCTCAGAATTCAGATCCACAACTTAAAAAAAAAAATTATTCCCTAAGATTGACAATGATTTTTGAAAATGTATATTTTTTTGTGTAAAGAATAATTTTTAGATACTTACACTGTCACAACATAAAACAAATTCGCAAATGAGAAACAAAATAATTATTCTACCTAATGCAACACTTTAAAAGTGAATGACAAATCTGAACAAGTAGAGTTAATGTCAGATTTATTTATGAGCCAAGAACTGGGTAGGTGCTTAGTCCTGAGGGATATTGTGACTGATTTGTTTTACAACTGCTTTCCCCCCCGCCCATACATGCTGCAACTTCATAGTTTGCTTAGTAGAGCTCAGTTATATTATTAGGCTCCTTACAACCCAATTCTGGTATCTGCGATATCCAAAATTTGAGTTTTGTACTCCGACACTGACTTTTTGTGGGGTATTGGACAACTCAAATTAGTCTGAGAAAGAGTGATATGATGGGCCTTTATGTTCATTACACATCAACATTTCTAGATCAAATTTGCTCAGCTAACCAGCAAAAGGATGTTTTTAAACGGTCAATCCTACAAAGCCATCCTGGGAAATGGCTTTTTCTTTCTTCTGCAACCTAACTGATTCTAAAGATTCTATAGGTCAGACTATGCAATCCCATTGACCTTTACTAGCAAAGCAATTGATACAGTCTTGCATGACCTTCTCATTAATAAACTAGGAAAATACAACCTAGATGGGGCTACTATAAGCTGTGTGCATAACTGGTTGGATAACCATTCCAAGAGAGCAGTTATGGTTCCCAGGTCCCAGAGGGGCAGCCGTGTTAGTCTGTCAATGCCTGCAAAAACTAGGAGTTCTGTAGAACCTTAAAGACTAGCAGATTTATTTGGGTATAAGCTTTCCTGGGTAAAAAACACTTTGTCAGATGCACAATCATCCTGGAAGAACGTGATAAATGGGGTTCTTCAGGGATCAATTTTGGGACCAGTTCTGTTCTTTATCTTCATCAACAATTTAGATAATGGCATAGAGCAGTGGTCCTCAACCATTTGGGGTTGCCGGGCGCCAGGGGGCTCTCCCCCCCAAGCGCCGCGCGCCCGGCGCTGGCGCTCTCCCCCCCAAGCGCCGCGCGCCCGGCGCTGGCGCTCTCCCCCCCAAGCGCCGCGCGCCCGGCGCTGGCGCTCTCCCCCCCAAGCGCCGCGCGCCCGGCGCCGGCGCTGGCGCTCTCTCCCAAGCGCCGCGCGCCCGGGGCCGGCGCTCTCTCCCTCCCCTCCCCCAAGCGCCGTGTTGGGGACCACGGGCATAGAGAGTACATTTATAAAGTTTGCAGATGATTCCAATCTGGAAGTGGTTACAAATGCTTTGGAGGATAGGGTCACAATGAGCTGGACAAACTGGAGAAATGGTATGAGGTAGACAGGATGAAATTCAACAAGGACAAATGCAAAGTGCTACACTTGGGAGGGAACAATCAGTTTCACACATACAAAATGGGAAATGATTGTCTTGGAAGGAGAACTGCAGAAAGGGATGTAGGAGTCTAGTGGACCACAAGCTAAATATGAGTCAACAGTGTGACACTAGCAAAAAACCACAAACATAATTCTGGGATGTATTAAGAGGAGTGTTGTAAAGAAGACATGAGAAGTAATTCTTCCGCTCTACTCTATGCTGATTAGACCTCAACTGGAGTATTATGTCCAGCTCTGGGCACCACACTCCAGGAAAGATGTGGACAAAACGGAAAAGGTCCAGAGAAGAGCAACAAAAATTATTAAAGGTCCAGAAAAATGACCTATGAGGGATGACTGAAAGAACTGGATGTGTTTAGTCTTGAAAATAGAAGATGAAGGGGGACATGACATAGCTTTAAAATACCTAAAAGGTGTTTACAAGGAGGAGGGAGAAAAAATTCTCAACTTCTGACAATAGAATAAGAAGCAATGGGTTCAAATTGCAACAAGGGAGTTTCAGGTTGGACGTTAAGAAAACACTTCCTGTCAGGGTGGTTAAGCATTGGAATGAATTGCCTAGGAAGGCTGTGGAATCTCCATCATTAGAGATTTTTAAGAGCGGGTTAGACAGGCATCTGTCAAGGATGGTCTAGATGGAGCTTGGTCCTGCCATGAGGGCAGGGGACTAGACTTGATGACATCTCAAGATTCCTTTTAGTTCTAGGATTACTGATGAAGATGCCGATGCACAGAACCCAGTCAGTCTCAGATCTCAAGGTCAATTTGCAGGCCTGACAATTAAAACAATTTTTTTTCTGGCAAACTAAGCAAATTATGCCTGGAAATACTGAGACACAAACACAGAATCAGAAGTGCAGGACTAAAGGGACCTCAACAGATCATCTAATCAGTCCCCTGCCCTCAAGGCAAGGCTACATAATAACTAGACCACTCCTGGCAGGTGTCTGTCTAACATAAAACACCAGAACATTATTTTTATGGAGTAATATTTTAGAGCAAAACTTCACTTTAATGAACCTCTCTCAGTGCCCCCCCTTCCCCATATGTGAAATGGGGATAAATGTTCCCTTTATTACTTTTAAGAAATTCTTTACACATGGAAGTCCCTGTATAAAACTACTGGGGCCATGTCTCTATAGTGTTAAATGAAGGACAGGATGAGAATGCCAGGCCATAATGCTAACACTTATGTTGGCAAAACTTTTGTCGCTCAGCAGTGTGAAAACACACACCTCGGAGCACATAAGTTTTCCCAGCATAAGCGCTTGTGTGCACAGTGCTGTGTTTGCAGGAGATGCTCTTGTGCTGACACAGCCATCACCGCTCATTAAGCTGGCTTTTATTATGCTGTCTGGAGAGCTCTCTCCTATTAGCCTCAACACACCTACAAGAGTGTTCTTCAAGTGGCACAGTTGCATTGGTACAGCTGTGCTGGTATAAGCATAGACATCGTCTACGTTAAAAAATCATTTCCTATGAAAATCCTGGTATCACTGGCCAAAAGGCTGCCTTAAGGAATAATATGCAAAGGGCCATATTCCATCCTCATGTATGTGTACAGAGCTACCACTGAACTCAGCAGGGAGATGAGAGAAAAGATTTTGGTCCTTACTATTTAATAAGCTACTGCAGAATTGTTCAGTAAGTTCAGAAAGCTACCAAAGCTCTTAGCTAGGCCAGCAACACCTTAACTTAAATTAGCATATATTTAAAATGCACAGACTAAGAAAAAGGGGAACTACACAATCTAACTTCTCAAAGGATATCAAGTCCACGAAGATGTCTCCTAACAAGGGTTTTTCCTGATATTCAGAAGATGCTGCAGTTAATATCATTTTTCTAACTTTAGTAATGAGAACACTTTATCGTGATTTAGTCTTACTGTATTGACCAGAGCTGATAGCGATTTCAATGATAGAGTCACTTATTTGCGAGGCAGGCTCTCCCTGAGAAAGCACATCTTCAGGTGGTCCAGGCAGAGAGATATCCAGCAGAGCGGAGACGTTGGGAGGAGACAGATGGGTACTGGAGGCCTGTGATGGAAGAAGCGGTGGGGTAGAAAGACCATTCTGGAGAGGTGTCTTGGACAGTTCTGACAGAGAAAGGACTGATGTGTCCTGCTGTAAGAGTCAGAGAATGGACTAGTCATTAGTTTGCATACAACTTGGACACTTATAAAAGTTACAACAGCGAGATCATGCATTGCAGAGATCTTGAGCATTGGGTTGAAAGAAAAACAGCTGGATGCAAAGAAAGCAGGATAAAACCAAAGTAGAATACTAGGAAGATCTGCAGGTTCTATATTCTGGACATGGATCAAAGATTTAAAACCACACAGAAGGATAGCCCATAAGCACTCCCATCCCACTACACAGCCCATACCCTCCCTCGACAGCCTGACAAAGTTGGTCTTTGCATCACACCCAGATGCAACTGATTTCAAGTAGAGCACTTCCAAAACTTTTCTACAACTGTAACCAGCAAGAGAGTTAGTAAGAGGAGTCTGGTTATTCTACAAGACCATTCGTAACAACAGACTACCGAATCAGGCTTTGTCAGCTGAGAAATGCAGCTGCTTGAAGACCACCCCTGATTTAATAAGACTTATTTTTCTCGACATCTAGATCCAGCGTCAGAGTGGCTTCCCCTTAGTAACATACACCCAGACGGATGGGAATAATCATGTTAGTACAATAAGTAAGTGGAATAGAGCATAGCCTGATAAGTGGAAATAAAAAGATCCATGCCCTGAATTTCAAGTAGCAATTTTTCCCTAAGTACAAGCTCCTTTACTCATCCCACTGGTTTATATACATTGGGAGGACGACTTCCACAGCCAGGAGTGTCTAGTCCAATAGTGAGCCCTCCACCTTCTTCCTCTAAAATAACTGGAGTTCCACCATCAAGTGCTCCCATACATGTCCCTGAAAAGATCTCAATCTCATGCATTAGCCAGTCTGGTCTGAAGTTATGAAATTAACACGATAAAGTTCTTGCTTCTGCAGTTAGCCACGACAGACACAAAACAAAGTGCTGCTCTTAAAGAGATATTGGTCACTCAACTGGTACTATTATCAACATTGTCATGTTGTTGGATAAGATTGTTTCTCCAGTGATGCAGTGACGGCATTCCCAGAATGCCTACTTTACTACTGGGGGAGTTCTGTACCCCTGCATAATACAGAATTTCCGTAGAATTAATGTTCTGTGCAGAATTTCATTTCCCCCCATAGAACTGATGCTGCATAACTGCTGGCATCCACTATGGGCTGCTGTGTCGAGCAGAACCTGGCTCTCCAGCTCACAAATACAGAACACTTTCCATGGGAGAGGAGTTAGGACTGAAGGGTTCAGGGCAGCTGTGGTTCCCAGCATCTTCTGAAGAAGGTAGGTAGTGTGCAGGAACTCCATACAAGCCTAGGACCCAATATCAGGCTGTTTCTCTCTCTGGATTCCTGGGCTCTGGTGCGTAAGGGGTGAAGGTGTCTAGCTTGGAGAATGCCCTGTGGGTGGGCTCTGGGAAGTAAGGGATGTAGGTGTCTGAAACCAGAAGGACAGAGCTTTTCCCCAAGATGTGCCCATCTGCATGTGTGACACACCTAGACTGAGGGGCACACAACAAAACGTAACAGAAAAACAAGAATGGAGGGGTTGTAAGGATTTCTTTAACTGTCTACTTACTGGAGGAATATTTTGTATTTTGTTACAGGCATACTTAATGACTGGTAATATAAAAGACCAACTAGATTGATTATGTTGTTATTCTAACAAAATATGCAGAATTTTAAAATATTGTGCATAGCATTTTTAATTCTTTGGTGCAGAATTCCCCCGGGAGTTGAGTTATTTCAGTACCTGGAGTCTACTTTCCCTTCAGATGTTTAAAATAGACTGGAGCAGTATAAAGATACTTTTCTGCCTTGCTGAACTCCTCAACTGTACAGTCACTGTGTAAGCACGGCATTAAACAAGATCTATTTGCTCTTCAGAGATCAGTGCTTATCAGTTTCACTCAGCTCTTCTGCTCTCATAGCAGCATAAAATCACAATAGAAGCAGTTATCCACAGCAACCTGTGAGACTTCCATTCCAGCACAGTAACAATCAAGAAAGACCATTACCCTGAGGAGTGTAGGAAGAGCTATATAACCTGCAGGCTATTTCTACAAGAATAGTTAAAAAAAGGGACAAGAAGAAAAGCAGGCCTTGGAATATGAACCCTTAAATAATGCTTGTGTGAAGAATATCTCCGCTATAAGCTTCACCAGCTGCTCTTTCATCAGTTCATACTGTACCTGGAAGCCCTCAGGGACCACCTCCTGCTCATGCTGTGCGGGCAGATTAACGAAAGGAACCCGACACCCGTTACTTGAACCCTAGAAGTGCAACAGGGACTACGTGAGTCACACTTATACAGCAACTACAGCAAACGTAGCAAAGCTACAAGAGACAAACACATCTGTTCAGCCTTGCCACAATATGCCCCTAATCTTCACTTCTAAGATGGGATCTCAGGGATACAGCACTCTCACTATCTCCCTGGGATAGTGGTAAACACTGGTACCTGTTCTAGGTATGGATAAGGAAACAATAAGGGCTGTCACAACTCCCACTTACGAGGTGATCTCTCGATGCATCTGGAGCCAGAACACAGGCACTCACTCAGGAGATCCAACATTCAGTCACATTAGGAGAAAGCTGCTCTCTACCAGCACTTTCTTGCTTTGCCCACAATTCCGTACTCAATGCATCTTTCTCAAATGGTGCCTGGCCTCTTGGTTTTAGATTGCTGGAGTGAGTGACAATTCAAATTTCATGACTGCAAGCCTCCCTACAGGATGGAAACCTAATTTCCAACACAGCAGTGCCTATTTTCCCGAATTCTCTCCATCACATCCTGAACACCACCCACCCACCCTGGGTTAGCCGTGCGTTAAAAAGTGCATCCACCCAATAAGCCCCACGAGGAAGATGACCACAGATTCACAATTAATACAGGTGCTGGCTTTTTACACAAAACAACAAAGATGCTGTCATAGCTTTCAGTCTATTTGAGAGATACAAACCCCTACTGTGGTGATGGAGCCTCCATTTTCATCTGCCCCATCCAACTCCTGCCCCGTGACAACTGCAGCCACACAGTCTGGTGACAGCGGAGACACACCTGACAAGCCCTCAGAATCCAGAGCAGGCAGGGGGCTGCCAGGGATAATACCAGCACTTTTAGCTGCCAAGTCAATAGCACCTTTGGTAAGATAGAGAGAAAAAGATATTAGAGATTTTTTTCTTTCATTGACTGCCCATCTCAATTCCTCTCCAGAGAGTTTTATAGGAGGATCATTCCAGGTAGCTAAATCTTAACATAAGCATAGAGATGCAGGATTGCTAACACTAGGTCAGATCCTGAAGATGGGCTGGTGTCCATATTTAGGAGGGGCAGCATTTTTAGCAACATATTTATCATTTTTCTGCTCTCCCTCCTTAAAGGCATTCCTAGTGCATTGTACTGCATTTCAATGGAGTTTAAAAGAGGCATCCCTATTTTTCTCCACAAATGTTCCTAGTGGTATTTAAATGTCAGAAACTATTGGAGCATCTGATTTTAAATTCTGCAGTAATGCAGATGGTCATGTAATTTCTTGCACGTGCCTATTGTTTGAGAGAGGTGCTATAAAACCAACACAACAGTCTCATCTAGTATCTTGCTTCTGACTGCAGCTTAGGTTTGATATTTCTCTTGAAGGAAAAACCCATAATGCACCTGGCCAGCTTGGTTATTCTGCATGAGGGAGGAAGATTTCTCCATATTAGCTGATCAGCTTATTCTCTGAAGGATAAGGTTGTGCTTTGAATTTTAACTATCACAGGTCACAGTATTAGGGAACTGAAGCTTATCCAGCTGTTTCACAACACTTGACTGTCTTTCTGTGGCAGAGAATTCCCCAGTACAACTGCTCATAATACGGAACAGGATTCCTGGTTGCATTTCCTCACTTTACTAGTTCATTTAATTAAGTGACCTGTTCTTTTGTTCTGGGGTAGCGTAGAAAAGGAGGGATTGGTGATCTCCCCTCCCTGCCCAGTATTCCATATCCTCCAAGACAGGATTTACTAGGCTTCTATTAGTCAGAGGTCACAACACCTTTTACCAAAAGGGCTTAGAACAGAATGTAACATATACTTATGCAGAGCTGAACCTGAGCTACCACATTTGTATTTTAACTTTCCCCAAAGATCAGGGGGTTCATGATGTTGGGTCTGGTTCAAATCCATAGGTACATCCTCCTGCCAAGTGTTGGGATTTGGACATGGTATGTGATGCTAGTTTGAACTGTGTCATCACTGCCCACTCCCCTTCCCTATAGCAAAGGCACCAACAGCTTATACCTGAATGCAGTAAACCAGGGGTGGAGAACCTCACCGCATCTGTCCCCCGGCTTGCCTGGATCTGGCCCGTGAGGCTCAGGGATCCCCCTCCCACAGGACTGGAGCATACAAAATATATTAGTCTGGGCCCCTCTAGGCTCTGGTGTGCGAGGGGAATGAGGGGAGTGTCTTTCTCCTTCTTAGTCAGGAGCTTCTCACTGGTATGCAGCCCCCGACTCATTTTTCTGTAGGCCAGCGGCCCTCAACTCACAAAAGGTTCCCACCCCTACAAAAAACAGAATACACCACTTTTTGGAGAGCAGACTTACTGGACAGATGGTTGGTAGCTTGTGCTGGAAGAACCTTGGGCACAATGGGTCGAGAAACGGCAGCTTTAGTCAGTGAAGACTGGATTGGCCGAAATGACCCTCTCCCTAAAGAGTGCAGAATTGAATAAATCTCAGAATCAGCCAAAACTGGACCTTCTCCTTAAACCAAACCAAAGCACAGTTAAGTGGGAGCAATACCAACAAGTAAGAGGCAGGGTAAATTCTAAGAAGCTTCCAAACTAAGTTAACACTGAAATTAGTGATGAAATAAAGACTTCAAATAGTAATAGCACAAATCATCAGCAATTCATTGCAAGACCAGGCAATGGCAATGCTGCATGTAGCCACAGTTACGTGCCATTATTTTCAATTAAAACAAGCTTGAGGTTCTAATGCTGATTTTGAGATGCCAATGGGATGCAAAGTAACTTGGGGCAATGGTCTAGGCAAGAAGAGGACAGAGGGAAAGGCCAAATGGCAGACAAAACACTGGTCTAGGGATGTTAAATTGTGAGTAATTGACTAATCAAATAGTTGATGCATTTTGCATCAACTATTTGATTGGCTGATAAGGCGCCTCCACCTTACGGCTGTTGCTACACTTCAAAGGCGAAAGTGTTGCATGGAGCCTGGGGTCAGGATCCATGCGGCATTTCAAAGCAGCAATGCCGCATGGAGCCCAGGATCAGCTGGGAAGTCCCCTGCTGATCCTGGGCTCCACACAGTGCTGCCACTTTGAAACACTTCATGCAGCCTGGGGACACCCCAGTTGGCTCTGGGCTGTACACACTGTTTCAAAGTGGCAGTGCCAGGGTCTGGCCCCAGGCTCCACCTGGGGCTGCTGCTTTGAAGTACTCCCACCTCTCCCCCCGCTTGCTGCCTCTTTCTGATAGAGGCAGCAAATTGGGGGGGGGGAGGGCGGCATGACTAGTCGACTATCCTATAAGCTCATGCTTATTGAATAGTCACAGAATCATAGAACACTACAACTGGAAGGGACCTGGAGAGCTCATTGAGTCTAGTCCCCTGCCCTCACGCCATGACCCAGTACAGTCTAGACCGTTCCTGATAGAAATCTATCTAACCTGCACTTAAATATCTCCAGAGATGGAGATTCCACAACCTCCCTAGTCAATTTATTCCAATGTTTAACCACCCTGACAGGTAGGAAGTTTTTCCTAATGTCCAACCTAAACCTTCCTTGCTGCAGTTTAAGCCCGTTGCTTCTTGGCCTCTGAGGATAAGACAAGGAGAACAATTTTTCTCCCTACTCCTTCTAACACCCTTTTAGATACTTGAAAACTGCTATCATGTCCCCTCTCAGTCTTCTCCTTTCCAAACTAAACAAGCCCAATTCCTTCAGTCTTCCTTCATAGGTCATGTTCTTTAGACCTTTCATCATTCTTGTTGTTTTCTCTGGACCTTCTCAAATTTCTCCGCAACTTTCTTGAAATGTGGTGCCCAGAATTGGACACAATACTCCAATTGAGGCCAAAAAAGTGCAGAGTAAAGTGGAAGAATGACTTCGTGTGTCTTGCTCAACGCTCCTGTTAATGCATCCCAAATGTTTGCTTTTTTTGCAACAGCGTCACACTATTGGCTCATATTTAGCTCGTGGTCCACTATGACCCCTATATCCCTTTCTGCAGTACTCCTTCCTAGACGTTCTGTATGTGTGAAACTGATTGTTCCTTCATAAGTGGATCACTTTGCATTTGTCGTTATTAAACTTCATCCTATTTACCTCAGACCATTTCTTCAGTTTGTCCAGATCATTTTGAATTATGGCCCTGTCCTCCAAAGCAGATGCAACCCCTCCCAGCTTGGTATCATCCTCAAACTTAATAAGCGTACTCCCCATGCCAGTATCTAAATAGTTGATTAAGATATTGAATGGAACCAGTTCCGTAAGAGCCCCACTTGTTATGCCCTTCCAGCAGGATTGTGAACTGTTATTAACTACTCTCTGAGAACGGTTATCCAGCCAGTTATGTACCCATAACTGTCGACTAGTCCTTCACATCCCTACACTGGTCAATGAATGTTTTACCATATGAAATTCATAGAACACCCTGACACTAGAAAAAGTGTAACAAAGTTGTCTACAACTATTCTTTAAGGAAAAGAATTCCTGGCTCAGTATTTCAACCCATAAATTCTGTATCGTTAGGTAGAACTCCATGGAACTGGGTGTTGGAGAGAGGAAGAAAAACTGTGAATTTATTACACCCATTAGCCAGTCAACCCCATGGGACATGACTAAACTGGTGATGACTTGTGGTTTTGAAAAATCTTTTTTAATTATTCCCTTACTCCTCATCACATACAATGGTAGGAGAGCCTTTCTAATTCAGCAACATCAACATTATCCACTATGGATCTTCATTTTGTAATGCAGAAAGGGCAGACTTACCTGTTATGGAAGAGTTGGATAAGATAGAGAAGGAGCAGACATGCTGGGACGGATTTCCTGATGGCCTGGGGAGCAGTGTTCTCTGCATGGGTAGATAACAGATGAAAGTTCATTTAAAAACACAATAGGGTGAGTTGGTGCCCTTTGCAGCTGTGATGTCTTACAGAATAAGGAGCTGAATGTCCAGACAGCAGAGACTGTGAGGGCACCTGCCTGTTAGAAACCGCAAGAACCAGTCCCTCTTTTGTTTAAGGGGGAATGTAAGTTACACTTCGTTTTCAGCAACACTACATGACATTGAACTTTTATCTGGACAACATCCAGAGACAGAAATTAAACTGAGCTCCCCTCTCACTGAGGTGCAGCAGTCTCCTAGTCCCCATAGTATTTAACTGTAGTGCTGTCTTTAAGCATGGGCACAAGCTTTCATGTGGGACTTGATCCCCTGTCATGGCTATTAACTAAAAGATATTGAACAATGAAGGAAACCACATTCAGAAATTTTAAAGGATTAATTGTATAGAACAGAACAACTCCCTGATGCTGGTAAAATGGCAATTTCTTAGTCACAGGAGACCTCGAAGGCAGAGGGCAGATGCTCTCTTCTCGTCCCTTACATATAGCTAAGGAAACTAAAGATCCTCTGGTCACATGCTAGCATTTTATAAGACTTTTTCAAACAAATGCCAAATAATATTTCTATTTCCTTATACTTTGTTGTTCTTGCCAGCTATATCAGCCCTGAATCTAACCCCGCCCCTCCAAGCTGCACTTTTACAATAATTTTTCTTTTTGGGCTGGGATTTGCAGAGAGCTTTAAGGAGGCCAATGGTACCCACCTACCAGTGAAATTTGGAAGGAGCGGGACACCTTGAACCTTTCGGCCCCACTGTAAATTCCAACCTTCATTTTTAAATTAGCAACTCCTTTGAACTAATTTGTTTTTATATTGGTCTAAATTGCCTCTCCTGATTCTGTAGACATTTCAAAAACAGTCAGTGAGAAGACAAACTGAAAATCTTGTTGCAAAAAGGAATGAGACATCAGAATTCCAAATGTACACAAAAGATCCAAGTCTGCAGGTACAAAGCAGAATTCCAGCTAGGATATTTCATTTGTTCCAAATTTTCTTCCAGACAATATTTTTGCTTTCCCAACCTCCCTTCCATGTGGCTTCACTATACTGTACACTCACTATATTGTTACTGCAGTTGCTGTTGCAGGAATGTAACTAGTCTGGTTATTTAGGAGGCCAAATGAGAAAGTTACTTATCTTGTGCAGTAATGATGGTTCTTCAAGATGTATCCCCTTAGAGGTGCTCTACTGTAGGTATGTATGTGCCCCTATGCTTCTAATCAGAGATTCTTGTTATCAGTGTCTGTTTGGTCTGCACGTGCACTCTCCCCTCATGCTCTGCCTTAAGGCTAATTAGCACTGTGCAGATGAACCCCCTGAGGTCCTTCTCTATTCCAAAAGCAGAGGGGAGGAGAGCAGGTTGCTGAGCACCCATAGGGACACACATTGCAAAGAACCATAATTACTGCACAAGGTGAGAAACTTTCTCCTCGAGTGTCCCTATGGATATTCCACTCTAAGTGACACCTGAGCAGTATCCCCAGGGGAGGCTGAGGCTCTGTAGTAGAGCTTGTTATGGACAATATGAAGCCAAAGATGGTGTCAGCAAGAGTCTCCAGTAATCGCAGTGTTCTGTGAACATATGAGGAGATGCCCAAGTTGCTGCAGCTTTTGCTATCCAAAGTACTTACACTCACCTTAAATATATTTTGTCAGGGAAAATGCTGGGAGGCAAGATTTCCAATACCAGTATGGCCCAGTGGAAACCCTCCCCCGATTCTAGTTAATAGGGAAGTCACTGCTGAGACAGTGCCCACACCTGACATGCTGATGTATGTTTTAATTAAAAAATGGGAAAGTAACGTGAGTGCCCAAAAGTCACTCTGGAACAAAGGATTGCTTTAGTGCAAGCACCTCCCCCCCCCCCCCCCCCAAAAAAAAACCCCAAGCATATTTTGTTTACTGACAGTAGCTCCATGGTAATAAAAGGCAAACTGGTTATTAAATACACAGTCATTAACCTGGAGGAAGAGGTTAATCCAGGGGTCTCTGGATCATGAGTCAGCACAGCATGCTGAGGTTCACCCTATACAACATGGACCTAAATGAGTACAAAGGCTTCCCCAGACACATGAATATGTATGTGTACACACACGTAAACACACACACGTACACACACAGATAGTTATAGAGAGATGCTGATAACGATGTGTGTGTGAAATATGTATGTATGAATGGCAAAGAAATGAATGGAAAGCAGCTGATGGAAAAGACACTACCTATCTATATGTGGGATGCAAACAGCTGTAAGCAATTGAAAATGTGACACGTAAAAGCACATAGCAAAGGATCAGGTGCCAAAACCACCTGGAACAATTGAGCACGACAATATGAGATAGCCCTTATTACCAGGAGCCAGAGAAAGCAGGCCAACAAAAGTACTTCTCATTCGCCAGTTGATACAACTGGCTATTCTAAACACACTCCAGGAAAAAGGGAAATATAAGAATTAATTAATGTAGAGCACCAATTTATGCATGAAGGAATAGAGGAGACTTTGAGAAGCCAAATGGGAGTGTCTTTGTCCAGCATAGGGGGCAGTGGAAAGACCCACCAGTGATTAAGCTGTGTCCACTGTTATGAACACACGTGTTAGAGGTCCACTAAAGTCTGCAGGATACTAGTACCGTGCTTCATTAACAATAACCCTGGCGGGCATCTTTGCTACTAAACCAAGTCTTGTGGTCATACTGGGTAAAAATTTCTGAGGCAGGCTATTATATTCTGTTAAGAACCCCTATTCTAAATTTCAAGTCTGGAACAGGCACACAAACACCTATACCAAAGGCACAGTACATGAAAGTTACCTCCCTCCCCCCCACTTAGCCCATCGGAGGAAGGTCATCATAAAGATAACTACCTCGATAATTACATCCCAGAGAAAGGCCCTAAGAGTGAGGGGACAGGACATAACACAGTCAATGATGCTAAGAACAAATGCGCAATTATCATGTACCCTTACTGCCTGTGCTTTATCCTCTAGGTGCAACATCAATGGATCACATCCATGCAAAGATACCTTCCTGACACTAACAGACATATCACCACTTAACACATAATTAACAACTGATGTCTGCTTTGTTTAAGTACTTGTTTAACTTGATATAAGGTATTCTGTAAGCGGAATACACTATGTAACCTTTAGATTGCTTTTATTTTGCCTCACGGTTAGCACCTATCCATGGGGTCCAGGATCTCCCCCCTCCCACACACACACACACTTCATCCGCCCATCAGCATCTTATATAATCCATTGTAACCTATTGTCTGGCAGTGTTCACCAAGCCTAACAAGCAAAGTGACACTCCACCAGTGTGTGTGAGATAAACCCTCCTGCCTGCTTCATACACAGTGTCCAGATTCTGTTCCAACAGTCTCATTCGGCAGTTCACTCGAGGTCTGCTGTACCAGCTCCTTACGTAGAGCTGGGATGGTGTAAGGGAGAACACTCAAACATCCATCAACATCTGACAAACCGCATAAGGTAAACATAGCAGACGGTATACAGTGCAGACACAGCCTAAAAATGACTCCGATAAAGGCTTTCTAAAGATCTGTAATATCTGTAAACGGATGGCTAAATACTGCATCTCTAGCCGGGACGGGTAGGTAGGTAGGAAGGCAGGCTTGTGCAGCAGCACTACTGAGGAGACAGGACACGATACCAATGATCTCCAAGCAGAAACAGGGATGCACATACACCAACAGTGGAGTACCCAGAGGGACGTGACTTGAAGAATTCTTGTTCTACGACCCTTCTGTTTTATTTCCCCAGAGGACATGAGGGATGAAGCTAGAATTTTTAGAAAAAAATAGTCTATCAAATTCACTGATGGTTTACTCAGCAAGCAAACAAATTCCAAACTCAAGACAATTTCTCTGACCTGTACCACTAATGGCTTCCGCAGGTGCCTGTTCCGCAATCTCCTTGGTTTTGGCAAAAAGTAGTCTGACTGCATCTGGAGGAGGAGAGGAGAAAGAGGGAGAGAAGGAAACTTGTTACAGTGTTTTGACCACCCAGTCATGAAAAATTCCTCCCTAAACTCTGCTGATGAATAAACTATTTATTAAAGACACCAGAAACAAACAAACAAAAATACCAGCTCTTTATCAAAACACCCAAGTCAGAGGCTGGGAATGGGCAACAGGATAGATCTTGATGGTTACCTGTTCTGTTTATTCCCTCTGAAGTACCTGGCATTGGACACTGTCAGAAGACAGGATACTGAATCAGATGGACTTTTGGTCTGACCCAGTGTGGCTATTCTTCTGTTTCAAATCATCTTAAGGTTCTTCACGCCATAACTATTTGCAGATCATATACCTCCCCCATATTTGAGGAACATAGAATATACATTTTTTCAATAAATGTCTATTATTGTAACTGCAGCCTGCTCAAAATTAAGACTCCATAGTTCAGTGGAACTTGACCCTCATTGAATACGTTTGATTTCCTTAATCTAGAAATTAATACTTTAAGTTCATCTACCACTTCTCAGCATTGGGGCCACTTGGTCCAACAGAGAGTATTAGACTGGGAATCAGGAGATCTGGGTTTCATTCCTGAAACTGCTACACTGACCTGCTGTGTGACTGAGGGCAAGTCACCTCACTTCTACATGCTTCTGCTTCCGCTCCCCCTCCCATGGTTGATCTGTATTGTCCATTTACACTGTAATTAATTTGGGGCAGGCCCAGGCTCACCATATGTTTATACAAGGCCTAGCACAACGGGGCCCGGATGTCTTTTAGGGACTCAAGGAACTACTCCAGTAATGTTTTCTGCCAGTAACACTCATTTTATAAACTGACCAACACATTATTTTACCAGCTCTATGAGGAGGAAGCTCACTCCCAAAGGTAAAGATTTACTAACTACTCATCTACCATGGTTTGGGAGGAGGAAGTTACTTACCTGTAACTGGAGATTCTTGTAGATGTACCTGTATCACACTGTGGAATCAGGCATTTGGAGTAAGCATTTTAAAGTCGTGCCTGTGGGTCCATGCACACAAGCCTATTTGCCTCGTGCTTTTGTCTGAGGTGACAAAGGGCAGAGCAGATTATATCTCCAGTTCCTTCTCCAACGTGAGCGTTAGTAGAGGGGAAGGAGGGTGGAAAGTGGAAAACAGATGGACACCACACATCTCAAAGAAGCTCAGTTAGAGGTAAGTAATCTCCTCTTCAGGTGATGACCCAATGGCGGATGACTGACAAGTAGTACCTAAGTAAGAGGAGCTTGAGGACTGTAGGATCATGTGGAGAACCACCATGCCAATGGAGCATCTGCCACCAAGTCCTTCATCAACGTGGAGTGTGTGGAAAATGTGTGGACAGAACCCCACGTGGCTGCTCTAAATATGTCTGTGAGACATCCTCAAGGGATGCTGTGGTTGTTCCTTCAGCTCTAGTGGAGTGAGTTTGTACCCTCATGGGAGAAAGTAGATTCTACAGCTGATAGTAAAACTTAATGCGGCTGGAAATCCATCTGCAGATGGCCTGTCCCACGATTCTTCCTGCTACCCCAACAAACAGTCTAGGGGACTTCTTGACTATTTTTGTTCTCTGTAAGTAAAAGGTCAAAGCCTATCAGATGGTGAAGGGAGACAGCATTTGTGGGTTGTGGGCATAAAACAGATAGATGAATGTATTGGTTAATACAAAAATGAGAGACCACCTTTGGTGAAAATAAAATGTCAGGTGTAGGTTAAGGTTGACCTTATGGAATACTATACATAGCAGGTCTGTCATCATACTTTTGAGTTCATCAACCCTTCTCAGTAAAGTGATAGCACAAAGACAGGTGACCTTCATGGAGAGGAGGAACATTAAGCAGGATGCCACTGGTTCAAAGGGGTGGGTTGTTAATAATGAAAATGCCAGATTCAAGTTCCACTGAGGTGTGATAATTTGCAGAGTGGGAAGGTTCTGAGGAGGCCTTTCCAAAAATCTGTCAGGCAGTGGGTGTGTAAAAATGGAGTAACCGTCTGTTGGAGGATGGAGCACATCAACTGCCACTAGGCAGACTTACAAGCAGCTGAGAGTAAGAAGCAGATTAGAATGTAGCCCAGGATTAGGGGAATCTCAGCAGCTTTTGGAATCACCATCTTTATGCTGTGCCAAAGAAGAAAAACACTTTCACACTTTGCCTAGTAATGTTGTCTAATGGAGTCTTTTGTACTGTTAGAGAAAATGGCTTGCAGTGCTGAGGTATATAGCATACCGGAGAGAGGGCGACAGACCCTGCACCACAGGCTCTTGTGTAAGTTCCATGGCCATGGGATAAGAGGGATGGTCCTTTCATGGATTGAGAACTGGTTAAAAGACAGGAAACAAAGGGTAGGAATAAATGGTAAATTTTCAGAGTGGAGAGGGGTAACTAGTGGTGTCCCCCAAGGGTCAGTCCTGGGACCAATCCTTTTCAACTTATTCATAAATGATCTGGAGAAAGGGGTAAGCAGTGAGGTGGTAAAGCTTGCGGATGATACTAAACTGTTTAGGACAGTCAAGACAGAAGCAGACTGTGAGGGACTCCAAAAAGATCTCACCAAACTGAGTGATTGGGCAACAAAATGGCAAGTGAAATTTAATGTGGATAAGTGTAAAGTAATGCACATCGGGAAAAATAACCCCAACTAGACGTACAGTATGATGGGGGCTAATTTGGCTATGACAAATCAGGAAAGAGATCTTGGAGTTATCGTGGCTAGTTCTCTGAAAACTTCCACACAGTGTGCAGCAGCAGTCAAAAAGGCAAATAGGATGCTAGGAATTATTAAGAAAAGGATAGAAAATAAGACCCAGAATATCTTACTGCCCCTGTATAAAACTATGGTACGCCCACATTTTGAATATTGTGTACAGATGTGGTCTCCTCACCTCAAAAAATATATTTTGGCCTTGGAAAGGGTTCAGAAAAGGGCAGCTAAAATGATTAGGGGTTTGGAATGGGTCCCATATGAAGAGAGGTTAAAGCGACTGGGACTTTTCAGTTTGGAAAAGAGGAGACCGAGGGGGGATTTGACAGAGGTCTATAAAATCATGAGTGGTGTGGAGAGGGTGGATAAAGAAAAGTTATTTATTAGTTCCCTAAATAGAAGAACTAGAGGACACCAAATGAAATTAATGGGGAGCAGGTTTAAAACTAATAAAAGAAAGTTCTTCTTCACACAGCATGTAGTCAACCTGTAGAACTCCTTTCCAGAGAAGGCTGTAAAGGCTAGGACTATAACAGAGTTTAAAGAGAAGCTAGATAATTTCATGGAGGTTAGGTCCATAAAAGGCTACTAGCCAGGGGATAGAAATGGTGTCCTTGGCCTCTGTTTTTTAGAGGCTGGGAAAGGATGGCAGGAGACAAATCACTTGATCATTGGCTTTGGTCCACTCTCTCTGGGGCACCTGATGCTGGCCACTGTCAGCAGACAGGCTTCTGGGCTAGATGGACCTTTGGTCTGACCCCAGTACAGCCGTTCTTATGGGTACAGCTGAAGAAAAATGGAAACACTACCTACAGTGAGAGCATCTTCCAGGCTGCAGAGACAGCACTAGTGGTAATTGATGACCAAGAATGATCATGGGCAGGAGGCTCAGTTTGAAATTCTGGGCATAATCTGGTACTTGGATGAGGTGTGGAGAGACGGAGAAGTCACTGGCCTCTATTCTGAACTGTTAAAACTACAATTAAAGGCATTAGAGCTGCATCAAAAATGAGGAGACTGGAAGTTCCAACCCAGACTATGTGATGGTGAGAATCAACTGGTGATGTGGTCAATCTATCCTCCCTTTTATCGCCTCGAACAGAAGCATGAGATGAGTAAGGGTGCATGTGCAGACCAACAGACACTGCTTTCCTATTCTCTCATTCTGAGTGCATGTGTAACCCAAAGTGGAATACAACAGAGAATATCACTCAAAAAAGAGCAAGAAGTTATTGACACAACTAAACCTGATGGGACATTTCAGACATCAAACAAAGATTGATATCAACTAGTTTTTCCTACACATAAGACATAACTTTGGCTTCAACTGGTGAACTTTAATCAGCTAAGTGCCAGTAAGATGGCATTCTGGCTTTTAAGATGATGTAGCTTTGAAGCTACTCAATCACCTTAGAAGCTTCTTTCAGTGGAATATCAGGTCTGAACACTGCTAGAAGCATTTTTTTCTTAAGGAAGATGGTTCTTTTAAATATTCAAATCAGTTGTTTTTGGACCAGCAGGATTTTAAACTCTTACTAGCTGGGTCAGACTCCAGCATGCTATGCTTTTGGTCAGTGATCTCTGTAAGAGGCCATGCCTGCCTGAAGTGTGATTCTGCAAAGGTCTGTCTCAATTCCTCTTCTTCCAGGGCTCTTTAAACCCCCTGCACATTCACTCGTGGCTAACACCATCTTTGCATGGGATTGGTTCAATATGGGAAGGTTACTCACCTGGTACAGTAACTGGAGTTCTTTGAGATGATAGTCTCTGTGGGTGCTCCACTTTTAGGTGTGCCAGCACCACTGCACCTCTTGTCGAAGACTTTTGGACCGCAGTGCCCCGGTCGGCTGTGCATGCAGAACGCCAGCATGCAACATTTTTAAACGACTAGCCCACATGCGCAACCAACTGCCTCCTCAGTTCCTTCTCTGACCTGGATGTAGTTGGATTCTTAGCAGAGGGGAGGCGGGTGAGTAGTGGAGCACCCATGGGGACAACCATCTCGAAGAACTCCAGTTACTGCACCAGGTGGGTAACCTTCCCTTCTTCAAGGAGTGTCCTCGTGGGTGAGCCACCTTCAGGTGATTATGAAGCAGTAGTTGTGCTGGGTGGTGGGCCTTTTGGTGGATGTGTCTCGGTAACTGCAAGTATGTCCTGCCGACATGCATATCAGCATCTGCAAACAACTGGATGGTGTAGTGTTGTGTGAAGGTGTGTGCTGAGCCCCATGTGACTGCTTTGCAGATTTCTTCTGTTGGCACATCCCGGAAGAACGCTGTTGATGTGGCCATTGCTCTCTACGGTGGACGGAGGCTCCTTCTGGAATACAGTATAGGCTAGAGTATACAGCCCAAGATCCATTTGGACAGCTTCAAAACTGGGAACCCTTTAGACCTCTCTGTAGAGGACACAGAGTTGTGGAGTTTTGCAAAAGGATTCCATGCATTGTGAGTAGAAGGAGACAGCCCTTCAGATGTTGAGGGTGTATAATGCCCTTTCTCTGTGGTCCTTATGGGGTTCCGGGAAGAAAATTGGTAAGTATATGGGTTCATTACAGTGGAATGGGGTAAGTACTTTTGGGAGAAATTTGGGATGAGTACAAAGGACCTTATGAAATACTGTAACGGGGGTTAACTCACCCACTCTTTTTGCGGAGGTAATTGCAACCAAAAAAGCAATCTTCATTGATAGATGTAGAAGGGAACAGGTAGCTAGTGGTTTGAAGGTCTTGCCTATTAGCGCCCTAAGTACAAGGTTATGGTCCCACATGGGAGTTGGGTCTCTTCTTGGTGGGAACATACTGTGTTGGCCCTGGAGAAATCTTTTAATGGATGAGTGAGTAAAGGCGGAATGACCCTGTAGAGAAGGATGTAGAGCCGCGAGGGCAGCAAGGTGTACCTTAATGGAGCTTAGTGACAGTCCGGTTTAATGTAAGTGTAATAGGTAACTAAGTATATGCGAAACTCCAGCCTTTATTGGAGTGTGGTTCTGTTTTGAGCACCACACAGTAAAATGGTTCCATTTTTGTTTATATGTTTTCTTGGTTGCAGGTGGGAGTTCATCAGGATTTGCTGTACTGCCTTGGGATAGTGCATTTCCACAGGGGTCAGCCAACTAACATCCACGTGTGAAGACGGATTGTGTGGACAGCTGAGTGGTGGATCTGCCACTTCTGTTGTGTGACCAGGAATTGGACTGGAGGACGTATGGCGGACATACAATCATCTGCAACAGGTAAGGATACCAGATTTATCTGGGCCAACTCATGGCTATGAGTTTGACTTTCAGGACAGTGTGCTGAATAAGTGGAAAAAGGTGGGAATGAAGGGAGGATGGGTGCTTCCCATTTTACACTGAACACATCCCCTAACGAGTGGGGGCTTATGCTTGCTCTGGTATGGGCACTGTGTGTTTTTGTGGGTGGGAAACAGGTCCACCACTGGGAATCCTGTTTCAGTATCGTGGGGTTGATTCCCACTTGTGATTCTCTGGGAAGTTTCTGCCAGGACATGGTCTTTGCCTGGAAGGTAGGTTGCAATCAGGCTTATGTTTCGCAGAACATGCCATTCCCACAATCAGACCATTTCCTGGAAGAGCTGGTAAGATCAGGATCCCCCCATCAACTGATATACATTGTGATGACATTGTCTGTAAGTATCTGTATTGTTTTGCTCTGAATTAGTGGGAGGAAATGTATGCAAGCAGTGTACTGCCCTGAGTCCGAGCAAGATGATGTGTTTGTGGGCCTCCTCCTTGTTCCATTCGGCTTGGATGACGTGCTTGCCCAAATGGGCTCCCCAACCTGTTAACGAGACATCCGTAGTGACTGCCAATGTTGCTGGGGGTTGCTAGAATGAGACCCCTTTGCACACATTGTGATGTAGTGCCCACCATGCAAGTGTGGTCTTTATTTTGCTTGGCATGGTAAGGCGTTTGTTTATATGGTGTATATACAGCCTATATACTGTCCTTAGCCAGGCCTGAAGTGGCCTCATGTGAAGTCGGGCATGCAACATCATGAATGTGGCTGCAGCCATATGTCCCGGGAGTTGTAGGCAGTGGCAGGCTGTTACACAGGGACTGGTCTGTGCCAAGGATACCAGGTCCTTGATTGCTATGAACCTGTGTTCCAGGAAGGCTAATGCCTTCTTGCAGTCCAAGTGCGCTCCGATGAATTCTAAAGTTTGTCTCAAAGTCAACACGCACTTTGCTACATTTATCTGGAGGCTCAGAGTGACGAACAGTTTCTGGTGACTGTTACTGCCTGTTCCGTGTTGCTCACAGGCTGTCATGGAGGTATGGACATCACCATATTCCTATTTTCCTTAAGGTGGGCAGCCACCATCACCAGTATCTTTGAGAAGACATGGGGCTGTTGAGAACCCAAAGGCTAACACTTTGTATTGGAAGCATAGGTCCCTTATAGTGAACCGTGAGAATCGTCTATGGGATGGATGTATTGAAATATGAAAGTATGTGTCCTGAATGTCTAGCGTACACAACCAAACTCTTTTCAAAGGCAGGAATGATGGTGGCGATGGTTACAAAGATGTATTTTTAATATCTCTACCTCTAAACTTTACAACTTAGCAGAAAGACTTGTAGGATGCCACTATCTCTTCTTCAAAGCTCTTTCACTCTTCTGTTTATTTTTTTTCCCAACTTGTAAGCCTTACAATATTTGCAACAGTACCACCTTGCATGTGGAGACAGGTACCAAGGTGAAAATATAGAAAATGGGACTGCTGTCCTGACTTTGTAGTCCATATTTGTATCCAAATCAGTGAAAGCTTTTCTTTTTAATTTTAATCAAAATTGCCATGGAATTTCTAGTCTGCTGCACAAGTTGGTAAATTGGGGAAGGTTCAGAGAAAAGCCCCTAGATTGATTTAAGGTTTTTAAAAACATGCCTCACAGTGATAGACTTAAGGAATAGAATCCCTTCCTCATGTGTTCTGGTGATACCCCTGCTATGGCTCCTGGCTGTAAGAGGTGTTGCACCTCTTGTATGAACACATGCTCATAAGAGGGGTCCCTGAAAGGGGATGGGGAGAGGAGTTGGAGGTGGGGAATGGGAAGGGAATGGGATGGAGTAATCAGTTTTGATAATTTCCACCCTGCAGAATAAAATGCAGTTAGTCTGCTACCAAATGTTGTGGAGGATTTGGATTGCTGCATTGGAAATATTGGGGCTAATCCTTGACCAGACCTCGGTCTGCCTTGGGCGTTGGTGTCTGTTGTCATAATCAGGGCTTGCTGAGCGGCTCTTCCGGGGTGTAATCTACTCACCACGGGCGAGTAGATTACACTATTTGTCGAGCCCTGGTCATAATATCTTGGCTATTGGTTAAACGGAGTTGGCTTGTACCTCTGTGTGTATGACCTTCCCTGATTTCTTTTGTTCACAGGCACGTGTATGGAGTGACGCATTGGTGGATTCTGCATAGAGTTTGGGGAGGGCCTTGACTGACTCCTCCTCAAACAGGAGGCCCTCAACCATGGCTTGCACTTCCCTTGGGAACCCTGACAGATGGAGCCACGAGGCATGGCTCATTACGATTGCTGAGGCTAGAGACCTTGACGCTGTGTCCACAGAATTTAGAGTGGCCTGGAGAGCAGTTCTGGATATCAATGATTCTTCGTTGATATTTGCCTTAAACCAGCATTTCCCAAACTATGGGCCATGGCCCAGTACCAGGCCGCAGGAAAAAAATACTGGGCCTCAGCGTGGCTGCCAGGAGGGGAGCGGGGTGGGCTGGGAGGAGGTGTGTATATGGGGGAAACTGGCTGCCGGGAAGCAGGGTTGTCTGGCAGAGGCCAGGAAGGGGGCAGGTGGCCAGCGGAAGCAGGGCTGGATGGGGAGAAGGGGGTCTGGCCAGGGGAGATTGGGAGGAGAAGTGGGGGAGAATCAGCCGGCTGGGAGGGGAAGATGGGGGAGGAGGGACTGGCCGGTGGAAGCAGGGCTGGACAGGGGCAACAGGGCTGGACAGAGGAGATTGGGAGGAGAAGCAGGGGAGAAGCGAATAGGCCAGCGGGAAGCAGGACCGACCTGGGCACACGGGTGAGTCCGGCCCCGGTGATTCCATTTTGTGGCCCCCCCCCCCCCCCCCCCCCCCGCCATGACCTCCCTTGAGTAGTTGTGAACTGCTTGGCTGGTAGACACACTCACGCAGCTTTAGCACATCTACCAGCCAGGCAGTTCACAGCTACGGACTGATACACCTAATAATAATAAAACGTACCTAATTAGAAAATCCCGACATTTTATATGTCCGGTATTTTCTCAATTTGTTTCCCCTACAGAATCCTCAAATTCCAGACTGTCCGGTACAAAAACAGACACCTGGCAACCCTACCCCTCCTTGCACCCTCCCTCCTAGCCAAATACCCTACCCCCAATCTGCTCCTGCTCCCGCCTCCTGGAGTGCCCATGCAGCGCCTTGTCCCCCAAGCCCAGGTCCAGGCTGGGCGGAGGATGCAGTCGGGTGAAACACTGAAAATTTATTCATTTTTAATTCTTTTTTTTTTTATATGTGTTAATATTTTTGGGCTGCAAAAAACAGTACTGGAAAAAAAAAAAAAAACAGGTTTCAACTAAAGTAAAAAGTTTGGGAAACCCTGGTCTAGCCAGCTTTCTGTCCATGTTACAGTCCATTTATCCAATCCATATTCCCTTAACTTGCTGGCAAAAATATTGTGGGTGACTGTATCAAAAGCTTTGCTAAAGCTGTCACTGGGGACTTTGGGAGGACCAGAAACAACTTATTTGACTATTCATTTGCTTAATGAATATACAAATATGCAAATGGATGTTACTGGTCCTCCAAAAGCTCGTGAATGGATTTACTGGTCCCTGTGTCAAAAAGTTTGGGAACCCCTGCCTTAAGTTGTTTTTGTCATCAGGAAGGCACTCAAAAACTGAAAGCTGATCAAATGTGTCTTGTGTATTTAGTGAGGAGGGCGAAATAGCTCACGATTCTGAGTTGAAGGCTGGTTGATGAGTACGCCCTTCTGCCCATCAGATCCAGCTTCTTCCCATCTTTGTCATAAGGGACTGTACGCATGGCCTACTGCTTGCCTCTCTGACTGACCACATCCACAACCAATGAGTTTGGTGTGGGGTGTGAGAAGAAGAAATCGTCGCCCTGTGGGGCTCCAGAGTACTTGCGGACTGATCTTTTGGAATTTGGGGAAACTGTTGTTGGCATTTGCCATATGGTTTTGGCAGGATCCAGGAGTGTTTCGCTCATCGGGATTGCTAGCTTATCCAGCATGCCTCTCCTCATGCTGGATATTTGCCAGCTTATGTTGAGTCTCAGGCTTAGCTGACCGGGATCTCTCCAGTGTGTCTGCCACACGTTAAAGTCACTGAAAGGATTTGAAATCACCCCGAGTTCGGTGGTGGGGACATAATTGTATCGTCTGGAGATGAGGGTTAAATGTGTGTAGGCAGGGGTGAATCAGCTGTTTGCTCTGCCCCCGTGATGTCCACCTCCTCTTCCTCCTCTGAGAAACATGACCGATCAGGTGACTGGGCAGGGGGGGACCTGTGGTTTAGGAGCTGTTGGTAGGTGCTGGGGTTGTTGTGTTCTATATGCTGCCCCCAGATCCCAGTACAGCAGTTGGGCAGTATGGGTAACAGTAGCCATTGTGGCTGTTGCCACTGCTGAATCTTCTGTGTGGGCTTAGGGGAGGAACTCCTAGGGATATGTATCTGGAACAATTTGTTGTCATCACTGTCATTCAGTAAAGGTGGTGCCAAAGCAGGCATTATAGAGAAACTGAACCTTGGAGTATTTGGGGTGCCATCTCTCCGAAAGAACGACATTTCCGGTACCGACGCTACAGTTACCTCTGCTGGGGTGGTAAATCGAGGTAGCGGAGGCGGGAAGAGCGGGATGGGCACTGTTGACATTTGCATCATTGGCACAGCAGTGAGGACTGCGGCAGTGACAGCTGTTTGCTATGTGCATTCACATGCTTGTTCGATGCCAGAAGCCCTGTAGGCGGCTGCATTGCAGTGCTCAGTGCTGGGGCTGAGCGTGGTCTTGCCAGTACCGTGTGTGCTTGCTGGTGCCAGCATAGAGCTTTTGTGCTTTGGCTCAGGGTGGACTTTCTCCTTGGGGTCGCAGCTTTTCTCGGTGCCGGCCCCATTTCCTGCCTGTTTCTCTGGTGCCATAGGTGGAATTGGCACAGACACAGACTTTTTATTTTAACAATGCTTCCTTGCTGGAGCGTCCGACCCCGAGAAAGAATGGGACCTCTTTTTGGGCATCTGAGCCCTTTCCTAGTCCCTGTCTATATGTGGTTTAATGACGAAGAATAATTTTTTTTTTTACTATAGTAATGAACTCAATTATGCTAATAAACTAATAACCAACTATAAACTCTAAGAAGTAATAAGGTAAAATTGAGGGCAACTGCTCTGCTGCGACTGAAGCCAGCGGCAGTCAGAAAAGAAAGGAGGGGGCGTTTGGCTAGCAGGATAGCCGTTTCAAATGTTGCACACCACGTGCACAGCCGACCGGGACATCGCTGTCAAAAGTCTCTGACAAGAGGCACAGCGGCGCTGGCACACCTAACGGGTGGCACACCCCTGAAGAAACAGTTCACAACAATCCTTCAAGTCCATTACCACAACACAAAAGTTCATCTTTAGCTAGCTCTGGGGCTCTTCTGTCCCAGTCTGCTCTCTCCCAAGTAACCACTCCCTACCCTTCCTCGCTGGAGCTCAGCGAGCTTCAATTCTCTCCTTCTCTGGATCAGAAAAATCATCAACAACCCCTCATTGGATTCAATTGGCTCTCCCCTGTTCACTCAGTTTCTTGCAGGCACCTCCTGCTCCCCATAACCTCTGCCACAGCTTCCTCTGACTGCTCCCTTACCTGTGTTGACTCATTTGTGGGTAGCCCAACTTCCCCTGCAGCTGTCTCCTCCCTTATAAAGCCAGATGCTGTCCCTTACGCCCAGCTGGGCAATAGGTAATCAGGTGCACTGGACCCTGTTTCCTCTTGAAGGTGCTAGTCATCTTGCAACTGTTTCACTTACACTGATTGTGTCCAAGTGTTGTCGGAAGGTCAGTTCTGCTTCCTTACTAGGCAAAAACAGCTTTCCATGTCGGCTATTGGGTGGTAGAGTCGTGGGAACTGCAAAGAGCCCACCGTCTGCATCAGCTCCTCCAGAACTCGAGGGACCAGCTGCCAAGAGAGGTCTAGAGAGGTTTCTCACACCTGGAAGATTTCAATTAATAATTTAATAAAATAAAAACTAAGCAAATTATATTCAGTAGATGGAGAACAGGACTGGGAGTCAAGATTATATTCCTGGTTCTGCTATTAACTCACTGTGTGGCCTGGGAAACTCACAACCTTTGTGTTTTAGTCTCCCCAGCCATACAAGAGGGATACATTTATCTACTTCACAGGGATATTACCACACATTCATTTGCTTTGAGTTCCTTAGATGAAAGGAGTTAACAAAAAGCAACACAAATACAGACACTGACATCTATGGATCTGATTCAGCGTTTCACACAACTCTGCTGAGAAGTGTATCTTTTTTTATCTCCTGAAACAGTTGAGTGCAGGTTTCCCCAATAGTAAATGTATTCATTAGCAAAAGAAATGTAATGTAAATATGGATTCAGTGTCCAAAAACTCTGTATGGTTTATTTCTGATTCAGATTGATACTGTATTTGTAAAATCTAAAGTATGAAAAATAATTGAGTAGCAAGGTAAATACAAAGGTTCAGTCCCCATGTAAGGTTCTGATGACAGTAAACTGAGACACCAATGCTCAGCTCACTATTCCCAGCAGTATGAGGCAAAACATTTTTGCATAATTGAATAAGGTTATCACGATTTAGCGAGATTTTTCATTTTTTTGAAAATTAAATTAAATGAAAAATATCTTCGTTTGGGCAACAATGCAGTGTCACAATCCAAGCAAACAGTCAATTTTGAAAACACACATGCTCTGCAATCCAATACTGCTAATGTGCTATGACCACTGGAAAGTGTGAAATTTATGTTGTGCATATCAAAGCAGGTCTCTATATAACAGATTATTATAATGCATAGCACATTACTTAAAGATGCTTTGAAAAAACATTAGTCCTGATTTACCTAGTTTGTAATGAATACATTTTCTACATTTAACAAATGCAGACACTCAGATATACATGAGATAAAAGCCTAAGGCCAGATTTTAAAAGATCAGCACCCAGTAAATTCAGCCCTTTTAAAAACATAGCTACACTTGTGGATGCTGAATTATCCTAAGAAATCTATTTCAAAATTTTGAAGAGCTACGGAGCAATACTTTCCATTGACTACAATGAAATGTTTTTAAAAAGACCAAATCAATTCACAGTCATCTGGCTAAGGCCACACAATAAGTCAGTGGCAGTGATGGGATTGTGTTCAGTTAACTAGGTCACACAAACTTTTCTATAAAATCACCCAGAGGTTTTGGTTACAAACCACAAGAGGAAAGCCCAAATGTTTTATGATGCTATGAGTTACCTATTTTTATTTAGAGTTAAACAAAATTGGTGGCAAAGTATTTTCTCACATAAAGTAGGAAAAAGGGGTGTCAAATGTACTGCTACCAAATTTAAATTTGTTTAAACTTTCTAGTTCACCCTGTATCTCATCTACTGCTCTGCCCTCTTTTCCTGCCGTGTAAAATCCCTTCTCTCTTCATCCTGGCATCTTTTGCTGCTGCTGTGAAGCTGTCTGTTACTCAAGGCTTTCAATTTCTCAGTGTGCATAAGTTGGCTTTTAAATTTAGCTTTTGCAATAGAAAATACAACTCAATTTAGCTATAAAAAATCATTAGAAGCCAGAAAAACGCAATATAAAAAGCTCTGAGAGAAACAACAGCTAGGAGGCTCATTTCTAAAAATGTGACCATTTGTTTTCCAGCTGCCATTCTACTACAGACTTTTAATAGCACTTATGCATGGATGGGAGGGTGTTTAATTGTGACTGTAAGTGTATACTAACAAAGTTGAAATCCATACCACTGAAAATACAGTGGAAAATGTCACGGCAGTCTCTGGAAGTCCTGGAAACTTCGATAATCTTAGCCTTAATTATGGACGGTTTCCTTTGAAGGATGGAAAACTGGGGTAGTGACTTGGACCGAAGGTATGATCCACTGAAGTCACTCGCATGGGTGCTAACCTGAGGAGCTGGAACTAACACTGGGAGACAAGGTCTTGTTGCGAAGGGCAGTTTGGTTCCGGGTACAGCCTGGACTCCTGGTGCTGATGGCAATCACCTTCCCAGGAGGAGTCAGTGATTGCTCTTCGTGAGCAGGCTTTATAGGGGATGTGGCGACAGAGTTCATCTCAGGGATCTGAAAAACAAGTATAGTTGTTCAAAAGGCTGCCAGAGCGTCACAAAATTCTGTGTTTAACAAATCTGCTCCCTAGGAACTTAAAATCTTATCAATTATAGCGGGACTGATCATCAGGTTTCTGCACACCATATATGAAACTATTACTGTGTTAGAATTATGTTGGCATTTAATAGGCCAGCTCTTTGGGATCTTGTCAGTAAAGGACACAGTGGTGGAAGACGTTTTTGTAGCTTAAAGAAAGTGTCTGCTTTTAGGTTCAGTAGCAAATCCTGACAACTTAACGACATAATCTAGTTGCATCCTTTGGGTGCAAAGATATACAAACAACAAAATTTGATTGTAAAGTGAGCTATTCTGACTTAGCAGCAAAGGTGATCTGTTAGGAAAAGAAACGGGCAGCATTTCAGATGTCAGATTATATCATAATAAATACCAGACACAGATGACATGGCTCTCTGCAAACGTTCCAGGCATACACAGTTTATTTCACTATAAAAGTTGATGTTTGCTAGCAAAGGCTGTCTTTAAAGTCTGTATTGTAGCCACACGCATACAATTATCTCCCACATGTAAACATAATGCAATTTGTTACGGTTTGTTTTATGTTGATAATCTTCATTTAAAGGAAAAAAATCACAGCAGGTAACCATTCAGGCTTGGTTACATACAGTCTTGTGAAATGGGGCAATCAATGCATCTTTTGTTAAAGCAGATTTTTATCTTTCACCACAACAGCATGGATTAGCCACACAAGCCATGCTGAATTACAGTTTGAATCAGTGATGGCTCAGCTGCTCTTGAAATTCACAGCATCTCACCTGCTATTGGTAAGAAGCTGCTCTGGTGGGAGCCAGCTGAGGCGCTCCGCTATCGGCACTGTAGCGTGGCTTATTGTACACTCCCCCAGCCGGGCTCCTGCTGCAAGCTGGCACTGGCAGCCCCACACGTGTGAAGAGGGGCAGCTAAGGGGACACTCAAGGGGAAGTGACGCACTCCCAGCAGGGCTCCTGGTGCGGCTGTGCCTGCCCTGCTGCCCCTGTTTTGCTGGCCGTACTGTTTGTGGGGTGCACCGCTGCCAGCCTCCCCGGAGAAGGGGAAAGGAGCAGCAGGCCAGAAGGTCTCTTGGACCACCACAGTTTCCTACAGCAGTGCCAAGGCACAGCTGGCCCACAACTCCCTTGTGGCAGTGCAGTGAATAGGAGCAGCCACACAGGAACCTATCCACCAGCCAAGTAAGATAGCCCAGCAGCAACCAGACTGCCACAGTCTCCCCCACTACACGACTCCCCCACCCATTTCCCTGACTCCTTTTGCCCCTCCCCACATACTCCTGCCCTATTTCCTTGTACCTCTCCTCACACCCCCCAGCTCCCTGACCTGACTCCTGCACCCCTCCCAACACACCTCAGCCTTCTCCCCTGAGCTCCTCACACACCCGACTCCTGCATCCCCACCTATACCCTCTACCCCTCGCCATCCACACACACTTAAATTTCTTACAGGTACTGTTGTATTGCAATCCCCCAATTCCTTGCTTTGAACCCCCCCCCCCCCCCCCAAAGGTGGGTAGCGACACAATAGTACTGTAAAAAATTGAAGTTACATTCATTCTGGTCACAGCTGACAAACTTGATCTCCAGTGGAACTCAAGTGCCTCCTAACAGAAATATTTTACCTTCTCTATAGCTATATGATGAGCTGCAACAGATTTAAAAGAAAAAAAAACTATAAGGAGTTTCCAGATATATAATCATGGTGATTCAAAAGTAGGCATTCTGTGAGATAATGTTTGTCATCTCCCCAAAATACAGTCAATATGAGAATGTTTACTTTTTACTGTCAGCCATCGTCCTCTAAACTGGCTCATGTCAAACAAAGAAATGGGTGCATCTAGCCTTTTAAGTTTTATTATTTGAAAGGCTTGCTGGTTTTTCCAGGATCATTCCCTACCTTGATAAAGATATGAATGAAGCTGAAATGTCAGGAATGTACTGACGCTTCAGAGGGGTAGCTGAGTTAGTCTGTACAGATACACTTAAAAAACAACAAAACAGTCTGGTAGCACTTTAAAGACTAACAAAACATGTGGATGGTATCATGAGTTTTCATGGGCACAGAAGAAGTGGGCTGTGCCCACGAAAGCTCATGATACCATCTACATGTTTTATTAGTCTTTAAAGTGCTACCAGACTATTTGTTGTTTTTAGGAATGTACTTGCAAGTTAATGTCTAAAGCTTCTCTTGGCTGTTTTTAAGAGGTTGTTCCTCTTTCTACTCTGCATCTTCTCAATTTCATAATGAATGTGGCTCTCCTAGATGTCACATGTCTCTAGGTGTGAAGCTTTTATCACTAACAGCTAGGAGAAGAGAGTGTAAGGTGCCAGACCACAGTCAAACCAAAATTAAAGGGCACTAGAAGAGATTAGGGGTTTGGAATGGTTGCCATATGAGGAGAGAATAAGACGACTGGGACTTTTCAATTTAGAAAAGAGACTAAGCGAGGACATGATTTTATAGACCTCTATCATGACTTATTTTTCCTTCTTTCTAGAATGGTCCTACCCTGTCATGAGTTGTCTTCTTGCTTCTAGTGTATTTGTGGAGTGTCTTCTTGTTACTCTTTACATCTTTATCTAGTTTGAAATTGTTTTGTGCTTTGGCCTTTCTAATTTTGCCCTTACATCCTTGTGTTGTTTAAATTCATCCTTTGTAATTTGACTTAGTTTCCATTTTTGTAGGACTCCATTTTTTAGATTATTCACAATTCCAGATTATTCAGAATGATTAGGGATTTGGAACAGGTCCCTTATAAAGAGATATAAAAAAAGGCTGGGACTTTTCATCTTAGAAAAGAGGAGACTAAGGGGGGATATGATAAAGGTCTATAAAATCATGACTGGTGGGGAAAAAGTGAATACGAAAAAGTTATTTACATGTTCCCAAACCAAAAGAACTAGGGGTCACCAAATGAAATTAAAGGGTAACTGATTCAAAACAAGCAAAAGTAAGTTTTTCTTCACACAGCGCAGTCAACCTGTGGAACTCCTTGCCAATGGTTGTTGAAGACCAGGACTCATGGAGGTTAGGTCCATCAATGGCTATTAGCCAGGATGGATAGGGGTATCATCGTTAGTCTCTGTTTGCCAGAAGCTGGGAATGGGCGATAGGGGAGGGATCATCTGATGATGCCCTGTTCTGTTCATTCCCCCTGGGACACCTGGCATTGGCCACTGTCAGAAGACAGGACACTGAGCTAGATGGACTTTTGGTCTGACTCGGTATGGCCGTTCTTATGTGATAGTATAAATCTACAGTCACAATTCCACCAGGAATCAGAGTTCAGGGAAGAGCTGCTCAGGAACACAATCAGCAAAAACCCTTCTGTCTAATGAGTTTTGGCTGATAGGATCAGGTCTGCACCATGGTGGAGAGGCTGGGATTCTCCTCCTCAGACTTAGGAAGTTAGAACCAGATGTGAGTTCTTAAAAAAAGAAGAGAACCAAGTCTCCACCAGCAAGCAAAGCTCAAAAGACTACCCACGATCCAGCACAAATGATGAACATGCTGTTTAATTTGAAATTACTATATAAACACTACCTCTAATGCAAGTCTACTCAGCCATACTTGTTGTGTTCCACTCCCTTCCTGTGCATCACCACAATCATTTATTAAGCTTCAATCAGCTGCATCAATGAAAAGAACAGGAGGGATGGTCATCAGATGGCAGACTTTGCCCTGTAAAATCTTTACCACTGGTGGATGACGGACAAGTAAGGAACACAGACTGATTCAAGCCCAACGTTAGAGCCACAGGCTGGCAGCTGAGAAAAATCTTTTTCACATGTAAACTGAGTATATTTATTCAAGAGTCACTGAGATACAAATACATACAGCCACTATAGGGAATCACTTGCAGGGTTCACTGCTAGACAAGTTGCTTTCTATATCAATTTGGAATCAGAAGCATTTATCATCATTTTTACCAAAGCAGCAGAACGGTGGATCTGCCTGGCTCAGCCACCCAAGAGAAATCAATTTAATTTCATATACTTGGAAAAGTCAAATTAACAATAGTAATCAAGGGTTTATAGGTCTTCCTAATGGATTAATCCTAAAATGACTTAGCTTGCCACTAATCTCATGACTTAGCTGCTACAACAGCCATAATAAATATTTATCAACTTCTGAAGCTGGACACATGGAATATACTGTTAAAAGTTAGAACAAGACAAAACCCAGTAGCTGCAGCATATAGTGGAAGGAGTCTAATGCTGTTGCAAGTTGACTGGGAAGGTTTTCAGATAGAAGTCTCTAAGATCTTCATAAGGCTTACCATGGAAACAATAGGAATGAGCAATTGTCTACAAAATCAAGTGTCATGCTTAGGCATCAAGGCTAGTTACTTACTGGTTTGGGGTTGACTTCAGTGGAGATGAGTTTTAAAAGGCAGTTGAGGAGTCTTTGCTTCTGAAAGGTGGAAGATATGGGTACAGCACTGGGTTCAGATGTTTCCTCCCTAGAATCCTGGGTTTCTGGCCCTAACACAGCTAGCCAGTCATATTCCAGCTGCAGTTTGTTTGGCTTGCCCATCATGAGGTAGACTTCAGCCAATGTAAGGCTCTCAGAGGTTCGCAGACTCCACCCCTCCTCTCTGACCTGTTGAGCAAGCCGGCTTGGGTCATCCTTGAGAGGCTTTGCCGAAGGTTGTCCCTGAGGTGGATGCAGAAATGAAGGGCTCAGCTTCTCTTGAGTCTCCTCCACTACTGCATCTTGTAAATCCTTAGTAAGACCATCATGTTGCAATCCCTGGTTGTGGCTAGCTTGAGTTTCAAAGCTGGGCAGGCTACTGCCAGGCGATGCTATTCCACCTCTTGTCAGCTGTGCAGAACAAGGATCAGCTGCCTCTGCACTCTCAGATGGAAAAGTCACTGGAGAGGCACTTTCAGCTGAGTCAACAGGGTCTTTCTCTTGCAGTTTGTCTGTGCAAAAACATTTCTCTGGGACAATCAGATCCTGACAGGACTTCATATACCGAGGGAATGGATCAAGCAGAGAGAGTTCCTCCAGGTCAGGGATCTTGCTGCAAACACAAGCTGGGCTGCATGACGGTAGCTTGGTTTCCTGGTCACTGGCTTGGGTCTCCTCACCCTCGGCACGGAAAGCCATGGGGATCAGCTTCTCCAGACTCCCTCCTGGGTCCTGAAGTCCAGAAGGTGATTTTTCAAGAGAGTTTGTGATACTGAAACAAAGAGGGCCTTCTGTCAAGCCATTCTCTGGGGAGACATCTCCGGAGCATGCAGACACTTCCGCCGTAGGCTGAGAGGTTCTGCCTGGCTCTGTAGTGCTCTCTGTCCTTGTGCCACTCTTCCCCTCAGATCCCCGAGGATACTTTAGCTGCCCTCTGGCTGTCCCCTGCCCACTCTGTATGCCTAGGATTTGGGCAGGAGGCAATAAGTGAGCATCTTTTGTGTTCTGTTTGCATTTGCCAGTTTCCTGCCAATGCACTGTGCAGAACGCCTTGGAGTGGACCACTCTGGACACCTCTGGGAGAGGGGTGAGTGTGCAGTTCTCCCCGGGGAAGAGATGAAGCATCATTTTTTCCTCTGAGAGATTGCTTCTTGCTTCTGAATCTCTGCAGTCCTGAAGCTGCCGTTCTTCTAGTGTTTTACGCTACATATATTTGGTCAGAGATTACAACCATTTTATGTTACACAGATTAGCTGCAGTATCAGCCGCACATACCACAAAATGAATATCTGGCAGCCCAATTTGTAGTTTAAGAAATTAATCGCTATCTATCTCTGATTGGAGAGCTGCTTATGTTCTGTAATAAAGATTTATACCTGTACATGTTGAGAAGGGACTATACCTAAAAGATCACAATTTTTCCATGAACAGCAAGATGATCCTATATTTTAGGACAAGGTCATCAGTTTCAGCTTTCTAATTTAAGGTCACAAGGGACAATTCTCATAGTTTAGTCTGACCTCTTCCATAACACAGGCTATTGGATTTACATGAACTAATTCTTGTTTGGATTAGAGCACATCTTGTAGAAAAACAGCCATTCTTGATCTAAAAATTGTCAATGATGGAGAACCTACCATAGTTTTTAGCAAGTTGGCCCAACAGTTAATTGCTCTCACTTTTAAAATGTTAAGCTTCAACTTTTAGCCACTGGATCTTGTTATACCCTTGACTATTAGACTGAAGAGCCCTCTATTATCTAATTTCTGTTATTCATGTAGGAAGTTACACAGTGTGATCAAATCACCTCTTACCTTCTCTTTGATAAGCTAAATATACCGGGTTCCTTAAGTCTATCACTGTGAGGCATGTTTTTAAAAACCTTAAATCAATCTAGGGGCTTTTCTCTGAACCTTCCCCAATTTACCAACTTGTGCAGCAGTCTAGAAATTCCATGGCAATTTTGATTAAAATTAAAAAGAAAAGCTTTCACTGATTTGGATACAAAAATGGACTACAAAGTCAGGACAGCAGTCCTATGTTCTATATTTTCACCTTGGTACCTGTCTCCACACACAAGCTGCTACTATGCAAATATTGTAAGGCTTTACAAGTTGAGAAAAAAATAAACAGAAGAGTGAAAGAACTATGAAGAAGTGATAGTGGCATCCTACAAGTCTTTCTGCTAAGTTGTAAAGTTGAGAGGTAGAGATATTAAAAATACATCTTTGTAACAAATTCTGGGGCTTTGTGATGGGATTAACAAAGGCCTGAGAAGTTAACTGATATCACCTGTGAGAGGGAGCGCCAGGGTCAGTTAAGAGCGAAGCTCAGCTGGGACTGCAACATAAATCCTGGAGGCTGAAAGTAGAAGGGCCGAGCAGAGGAAAAGAGGGGCAGGCCTACCTTGGGAAGTCCTCAGAGAAACATCCTGGAGCAAGGAGTCTGACAAGAGACTAGAAGGGACAAAGTAGCCACAGGGACTACAGTAAGCACCTCGGTAAATCCAGAAACTGGGAAGTCTAATTGAGGTTGCGTAGGAAGGTCTCCATGGAAACAGCAATGGGGATGGGGGCTGAGTTGATATGGACTGCTGGGTAGAGGGGGTACCCAGGCCACAACATGGTGTAGAGGACAGGCCTGGGCTTCCCTGACAACACTGGTATAGTGGCCCTCAGCCCCAAACTGGAGTTGAACACTGTTTAGAGAAGGCATTTGAACAGGGGTCTTGTTGGACTTTGCAACTCAAAGGGTGATCTCAATTTGCCAGAAGAGAGACTGCAGCAGAACAAGTGGAACAGGCCACCCTATGTCCTGAGAGCAACTCTCTCAGATCTAGACACGAAGAGGTGGCAGCAATTGGGAACCTCATTACAAGGCTTATACAAGAGAAAGTTACTCACCTTGTGCAGCAACAAGGCTTGTTTGATGTATTCCCCCCTCCCCTCCACTGATGCTCCCCTATAGGCAATCACATGTCCCTAATCGGTGATTATTTTAGATAGCAGTGTCTTTCTGGCCTGTACATGCTCTGTCTCTCATGGCCTGCTTCAAGGCTATCTAGTGCTGTGCAGCTGTGGACTGAGGTGCTCCTTCCGCATTTGTATCCTGGGCCTCTTGTGCTGTAGCACATAACAGCACTATGACGGTGGATACTGAGAAGGTTGTGACCTGCAATGTAACCGAGAGCAATGTCTCCTCTTGTATCCTACAGTATAGATTCCCAGGGAGCATAGCATGGCCTGGGAATCCTTTAGGACATGAAGAGAGGTGTCAGTCTTGTCAGCAAAGAGGTTGGGCCCTTTGAAGGAAAGATCTCAACTATAATCTGTACCTCTTTGAGCAACCTGCCTCATCATCACTTCTCTGGGGACTGAGCAGTTCACTGTATCTGTCATGTCCAGTACAGTCAGTAGTGCAGGTCTGGCCACTAACTCCCACAAATGCCTGAAAGTGCTCTTTTTGCACCTCTTGTTTGGTGAATGCACTGAGTTTTCCATAATTAATAAAATCGTATTTGGCCATGACAGCTTGGTAATGTGTGATCCTGAACTGCAATGTCACTTCCTTCCAAAGAGAGCTAGCCTTTTCCAATCTCAATTATATGGAGTTGGCTTGCGGTGATGTTGGCTGCTGCATGCATTAATTACTTCTACTATGATCGAAATGAGTTGAGGATTTGAAAACAGAAAGTCTGCCTCTTTGGGAGGGACATAATATTTTTTATCAGGGGGGTGGCCGTGTTAGTCTGGATCTGCAAAAGCGACAAGGAGTCCTGTGGCACCTTATAGACTAACAGATGTATTGGAGCATAAGCTTTCATGGATAAAGACCTACTTTGTCAGATGTAGCTGACGAAGTGGGTCTTTGCCCACGAAAGCTTATGTTCCAATACATCTGTTAGTCTATAGGGCTGTGTCCAGACTCCATGCCTCCTTCGACGGAGGCATGTAGATTAGCCACATCGGAAGAGGGAAATGAAGCCGCGATTAAAATAATCGCGGCTTCATTTAAATTTAAATGGCTGCCCCGATCTGCCGATCAGCTGTTTGTCGGCAGATCGGGAGAGTCTGGACGCGATGCCCCGACAAAGAAGCCTTTCTTCATCGACACAGGTAAACCTGGTTTCACGAGGCTTACCTGTGTCGATGAAGAAAGGCTTCTTTGTCGGGGCATCGCGTCCAGACTCTCCCGATCTGCCGACAAACAGCTGATCGGCAGATCGGGGCAGCCATTTAAATTTAAATGAAGCCGCGATTATTTTAATCGCGGCTTCATTTCCCTCTTCCGATGTGGCTAATCTACATGCCTCCGTCGAAGGAGGCATGGAGTCTGGACACAGCCTAAGGTGCCACAGGACTCCTTGTCAATAATATTTTCTGTTGGCTCTCTCGGAGATTTGGGCAATGGAAGTTGGTGTCTGCAAAATGACTTTGGCGGGATCCACGCTGGTGAGGTGTATCTGCTTCCTCTTACAGGACAAATTACAGCTCATCTGCCACCCACTCAGTAAAATCTTGAAAATTCTTAAAATCAGCAGCTACTGACGGAAGGGATGAATTACAGCCTCATGTGGTGAAGATGAGATGTTTTCTGGAGAGGAAGCTTTTTCTTGTCTGTCAAAAGTTTCCTCCCCCTCTAGCTCAAGGGCTCTAGATAGAGAAGTTATAGGAAAGTGACTGGCTGACTCTCTTGAAGAGACAATGGACGCCCACAAAGGAACCCAGGACAGCCACTGCATCAGAGTGAGGAGGACCCAAGTATTGCGAGGATGGGCCGTGATGAGAGACCAGGGAAAAACATTCTCTTGGTCATGGGGAGGCTTGTCCCTGGGCAAAGGTAATGCTCACCAGGGTCTTGACAGTAAATAGCTCGGTGCCTGGGGTGACTCCAGACATCAAGATCTGCTCGGTCCCAGGGTCATGTACTGAGTAACAGGTACTGTGGATATCAGTGACCTCCTGGTCTCAAGGGTACCTGAACTCTTGAAGTGCTGTTGCCTCACTTGGTAATGTGGAGGACTATCCAAGTTGCCAGTAACGATGGTGGAATTCTCCAAGGATGGGAACTCTGCCACACTTAGTGCTGGTGCTTTACTCAGTGCTGCTCCCTAGGAAGTGGTGCAGACTTTGTTGATCTCTGGAGGGGGTGCTATGCTGCCCCAGAGATTGAGCCCCAGCATCTCTAGGCAGTTTGGATAATCTCATAACAAAGGTGCCCTGAGGCTTCTGGGCTTCAGAGACACTGGTAGTGAGGTGGCCAAGAACACGGGTATTGTTGATTTTCCTCCCATGATTCTACCCCATGGAAGCTGAAGGTTCCAGCGATGATGTGTGTCCTAGAGAAGATCCAGCTGGCAGCTGATATGCACTGTTCATCAGGAGGAGTTTTAATTTTGGCTGCTGGCTTTTTCAAGACCTCACCATGAGCTGCTGACAGAGGATGCACTTTTATGGGATGCATGATTCTTCCAGACACTTAAAAACAGTAAGAGTGCTCATTTCTGACTAGGATCACTTCTTTGCAGGAGGGGAACCTCCTGAAACTGGGGAGCTAGACATGTCCCCAGGATAGGCCTATCACTCTGGCAAAGTGAGGAATCCAAAAGCTGGTTCCTCTTCTTTCTTAAACAGAGAAGTTAGAAAGTTTAAACCACTACACACTGCTAAAAAAGACAGGAAACATAAAAGTTATTTTCGTTTGTTTTTTTTAAATCTCAGTGGGATAAATGGAAACTCTAGCTATTAAGGGAAACAAAGGCAGTAGCATAAATAATAATAGTTTTAACGACACAGAGAAAGACGTTCCAACCACACACTCTGAGACCAGAGGTGGCTGAGAAAGCACTTGGGATGGTATTTGCCTTTGCAATGCTAGACAGACTTTAGGCGGACCACGAGGAAGAATGCATGGACATTGATACCTTAAATCTACAATTGGGGCTCATATCCTTCTACAGTGGAGCACCTGTAAGGACACTACTTGAAGAATACAAGAACTATGTTACATGTGGATTCAGGATAGGACAGAAAAGTTGAAGGAAAAGGAGAATGCTACTAACTTGCCTACTACAGATTTTTTTCACCTCACTGGCTCAGATATTGTTCCCTTACCTTTAATAAAACACAGTAATGTTCCAGTAATGGAAATTTGAGAGAGACTGGGGAGGTTTGAATAGCAAGAGAATTGCCCCAAACAACATACACGAGCAGACAAACAATTCTGCTCTAAACAGGAAAAGGATACAATGCGCACTTCATGGAGAGCCCACTTCTGTTTCAGGAACTCAATGAGGCTGGAGACCTTCCGATGTAACTCCACTATCATTCTGCACAGGAGAGAAACAATGCAAGAAAACTGAGAACACAGCAGAAACTCAAAGCACAACCAGCTGCCAATACAAAATCAAGGAGAGAAATTGGACCGGCACAGCATAAACCCATCTAGATATTTGTATAAGTTTACAACAGGCTACACAAAAAGCATTAGCAAAGATAATACAAACTAACATTTCATACCGACAAAATAAGAAAGCAAACAAATGTTCAGTAATATTGGGTTGTGACACTTACATATTTAGGTCTGATTTTATAAACAAATAATTTTTAAGTGAGCTGGGGCTACACAAGACATATCAGACTCCTGAAAGGGGTATAGTATTCTGGAAAGGTTGAGAACCACTGCACTACAGTCAAGCATTTTTGCAGACAAGCACAAATGCTTTCAGGATCAGCAGATTTAACCATGATGGCTCTGGACTGATTATTAGTAAATATTGTGATTTAACTCTTTGAAACCCTGTTGGCAGATAGAATGGTACCAGTAGAGGATAAATCCTCAACGGAGAGTGAATGAAGCTGGAAAAATTCCTTGTACCACACCCATGAATTTCCTCCCTTCATTCTCAACATATAAGACCCATCTTGCCCTTGGGTACCTGAGCCGTGGATTCTGGGCAAGGCTCTGTACCCGAGCCCATGCATGATTATTTCGTGGCTGTAACTCCACAGGGACCCTCAGAGGAAGACGCACTGGCTTCTGATCCTCCTCATCACTAATGCCTAAGGGAAGAAGGAGAGCAAAACAACAGATCAAAGCAGACAGATGTTCCTGACACGTGCAACTCTGTCAGAATTGAGCTAAATGTTCAGTCACATTAATTCAAAATTATACGTGGGGAAAGCATCATAAGAGCACCTGCAAGGCTCATATTCACCTGCAAAACCTTCTTCTTCAGATTACCTCCAGTTCTGATACACCACTTATCTTTGGACACTGAAATTGTATGACAGCTGACAGCTGATTAAGTAGTGTGATGTCAAAAAACAGATGGCTGAAAACTGACAAGTGTGATCGTTCAGATCTTTAAACTTGCATTTAATATTGCTCACGGATGAAAGCGTGCACTATAGTGAGGTAGAAAGAGTAAAGAATATATGAAATGTTCAATGCGAAGCAACATGCTGTTCATTTGCCGGCTCCGGGATGAAGACAGCCATCCACACAAAGAACAGCCTGAGTAAAAGTCAGCTTTGTGCCTTAAGACTGCACTAGATCCAAGGCCACGTGATCCAATGATAAAAAATCATTAGCTGACCCTTTCCCACAAGATGAGTCAGGGCCACTGCCCCCTGCCTGTGGGACTGGCACATTGGCAGCTCCATGCAGTGATCGCGTGTCCTGCTCCTATCAGCCACTGCCCCGTTGCGCTATGCGCACACTGTGGAACAAGAGGTGCTGCAACTCTTTGGTGCAGCCACTCTGCAGCACATCTAGTACAGCAGCTGGCAGGAGCAGGATACTCAAGCCATTTCACTGACCCTATGAGGAGAGGTAGCCTGACCTTGAGTGGGGCAGGTTGTTTTCTGATCTGACCAAAACCCGACACATAGTCTGGTCCTTTCAGGTTTATCAGGTTGCAGGGCTCTCAGCTGGAGATGCAAAACAAAGAGATTCTCTCCAAAACAGCAACTTCCTGTCCAGTTTCTCTATGCACTGCAAGCAGCCAGCATCAGATCTCATTATCTATGGAAGTGGATGTTTCTCAAAGCTGTATCACTGGTGAGGAAAATGAATGGGGCAGCTAGAGAACAGAAACATCCTGTATCCCAAAGGAACCTGAAATAGCATGAACTCCCTTGCCAGAGGGGTACATTCAAAAACTCCCCACTGCCACTCACTCTCCTGAGCATCTGCTGCAACATACATACCATCTGGGTCACAAAGTTTCTTCAATGCCCTGCACATTGGAGCTTTGATTCGAAGGTTTCTCCCTTTGTAGCGAACAGTTGTGGCCCTGAGTACATTTGAAAGAGAAATATTTATAGGCACCACGAGCAAAGCAACATCTATACAGTTCAGTGAAAAAGTTGGATACAAAGAATCCTCCATGACTGGGCAGGAATGCAAGGGGTTGCTGAGCAGGAATCGAGGCTTACAAGGGCATGACAAGGCCTTTGCCAGAAGTGACTCTTGTACCCCTGCACTACTAGACTCACAGGAAGCGCAATACACGAGGCTGCCCATTGAGTGAGGGACCCTATATGAGAAACAGGTTTTAATTCTGTGTCCCATTGACCAGAGATGATCCTCAGAGCCAGCCTCTCTCATTCTGGGGTGGCCATACAAGACCACTGTTGTGTCTGACTCTTCCCCCCACCCTCCCACCCCAAACAATTGCACCACTATGCACAGAGCCTGCCGGAAGATTCTGAAGCATCTCAGAGGATTCTTTGCATGCTCTGAAATCTAAAGGCCATCCTCAAGCTCCTCCCTATCGTAAATGAAGCCGAGCTGCTTGTGCTGGTGTCTGTGAACAGTAAATATTTACAATATGGGCAGACTGTCTTTTGGCTCCAACACCACATCAATATGCATAAGTCTCTGGAGAGGTAAGATGGCAATGTCTGTTTCCCGAATGGGACAAGTGTTGCTTTTAAACCTCTTTCTCCACTCCCTGTAGGCTGACCAGTCCTCTGGTTACAGGCACATGATGCAGGGCTGACAGCCCTGAGCAGCAGATGGTAGTAACCAGAAGTGGAATCCAGATGTGGAAAGGCTGGCTGAACTGAAGACCCTGCAGACTGTGAGGGGAAGCAAAGGAGTGCTGGAGACTGCCCCTATAGCAAGAGCCACCTTCGAAAGATGGCCCTGCAGAGTGTTCCTAAACTAGGCTGCTAACATGGGGGCTGTGGAAACTAAGCAGGACTAGGGGTGATGCCACAGGTCAAATAATGAAGTAGATCCAGATGTCTGAACCGTTAAGCTGCAGGCCTCTCCAGATTCAGAAACTTCAGAGCTGACAGGGTAGATTTTCCTTTGACTCAGTTGTCAGAAGACAGGAGAACTCTTTTTGTACTGGCATCTGTTGATAGAACTTTGTGATAGAAAAGCGGTGATGACTGATTCCTCAAAAAACAAACCCTCTCAAATGAAATAAAAACCCTTTCTTGCTTGAAACAAAAGCTACTTGCTAAGCTGCAGAACAGTGCTTCCTATCCTCGGTCTGCTACAAAGCGGTCAGCCACGGGGCCTTCTCCAACACACAGGGGCTGCTATTCCTCCCACTGATGCACTGTACTTTAACTGCTATAAACAGAGCATTGCTGCCCTTTCTTAGATTAACCAAAACCTGGAATTGTTTGGAGCCTCCTCTTAATTCCAGAGCCTGTTTCTGGCAGGGACCGATCCCTGATGCCTCAGACCTGGCTGTTTCTGTCATGCAGCAGTTGAAGAATGAGATTCCTTCCTGACCTCTGCAGCAGAGATTGTGCCCCCCCACCCACAACTTGAGTTTTGATCCCCTTATCCTTGCTACAGATATTACTGATCATGAAGTTGAGGGGTCCTCTTGAAAAATCAACCTCCTGTAGATTTACATAAGAACGGCCAGGCTGGGTCCGACCAAAGGCCCATCCAGCCCAGTGTCCTGTCTGCCCACAGTGGCCAATGCCAGGTGCCCCAGAGGGAGGGAACCGAACAGGGAATGATCAAGCGATCTCCCTCCTGCCATCCATCTCCACCCTCTGACACACACAGGCTGGGGACACCGTTCCTTACCCATCCTGGCTAATAGCCATCAATGGACTTAACCTCCATGAATGTATCTAGTTCTCTTAACCCCTGTTATAGTCCTAGCCTCCTCAGGCAAGGAGTTCCACAGATTGACTATGCGCTGTGCAAAGAAGAATGTCGTTTTATTTGTTTTAAACATGCTGTCCATTAATTTCATTTGGTGGCCTCTAGTTCTTCTATTATGGGAACAAGTAAATAACTTTCCTTTCCTTATTCACTTTCTCCACACCACTCATGATTTTATAGACCTCTATCATATCCCCCCTTAGTCTACTCTTTTCCAAACTGAAAAGTCCCAGTCTCTTTAATCTCTCCTCATAAGAGACCTGTTCCAAACCCCTAATCATTAAATACAAACAAGGACAGAACTGGCATGAATGAACATCATTCACAAGGACTGAAATCATACTCTCTCTCACTGTCCTCTAGGAAGATAACAAACCCAGATGAGAATGCTTCTAACAGACTGTTTTGCCTGAGTTTAGCTAGCGAACATTTTGTTTTGGGCAAGCATAGAACCACCTCCTTGTGTCAGACTCATCAGATATGAGGAGTATGATGTGTATGATGTCAAGTACCCACTTTTCCACTACAGACTCAAGTTTCAAATTTCCACTGGTGTTTGAGGACCTACAAAGGTTTACAAATATTTGTGATAGTCACAGTCCTGCCAGGAATATCACAGCATTGAGAATTCTATCCTAAGCTATGCTGTGTGGAATGGGAAATGAGTTTGGAAAGATCTAGTCTGCAGTCAACAAAAAGTTCTCGAGATCTGTCATCTTTGTTCAATATTTATTATTTGTCCTTCCCTCAAAATAGCAATAACAAAAACTTAAATGAATTGCAAGGTTGTCTACTTTTATAGTAACTCTTACAAATGTCCTTGCATTCTGATACTTTGTAACCTTCTAAAGCACTAATTTATAGGAGATTCACAATGCTTCCAGCAACAGAAATACACCAAAGTCCTGTCTATGCTAGGTAAAAAGGTATCACAACTAGGAATGTTAGTGGCTAGCTGGATAACCATGTAACTGATAAGCAATTGCTTACCGGTTAACCGCAACAACCCCCACTCCGTGCACTCTGCATTTAAAACTTGAGCTGGCAGGCTAGCTCCGATATAGAGGCAGCAGCACCACGCGGCAGGGGAAAAGCCAGTCCGTGCAGGGAGCCGGTTTAAAAATCAGCTCCTGCCTGCCTCCCTGCACTGGTGCCTCTATCAGAGGCAGCAGCACAAAAGTGGCAGGCAGCAGCTGGCATGTGCAGAAAGCCAGCTTTTAAACCAGTTCCCCATGCATACCAGCTCCCACGGAACCACCTCTCCCCACACGTAAATACTGACATTTTCAGTGGTTACATATTTACCTAAATAAACGCATTTTAACATCCCTAGTTTTTTGCAAAGGGAAATCATTCCTCACCAATCTACTAGAATTCTTTTTTTTTGGGAGAGGGCGTCAACAAAGTATGTGGAAAAAAGGGAACCAGTGGATATAGTGTATTTAGATTTTCAGAAAGTCTTTGACAAGGTCCCTCAGCAAAGGCTCTTAAGCAAAGTAAGCTGTTAAGCGATAAGAGGGAAGATCCTCTCGTGGATTGATAACTAGCTAAAAAGGAACAAAAGGTCAGTTTTCAGAATGGAGAAGTAACTAGTGATGTCCCTCAGGAGTCCATACATATTCATAAATAATCTGAAGATGGAGTAAACAGTGAAGTGGCAAAATTTGCAGATGATATGAAATTGCTCGATTGTTAAGCCTAAAGCAGACTGTCGTGAGTTTCAAAACGATCTCACAAAACTAGGCGACTGGGCAACAAAATGGCAGATGAATTTTCATGTTGATAAATGCAAAGCAATGCATATTGGAAAATAAAATCCCAATTAAATTTATAAAATGATGGGAACTAAATCAGTTATCTCTCAAGAGAGATCTTGAAGTCATTGTGGATAGTTCTCTGAAAAACACTCACTCAATGTACAGCAGTCATCAAAAAAGCAAACAATGTTAGAAATAATTTGTAAAATAATAATAAAACAGAGAATATTATACTGCCTCTATTTAAATCCATGGTATGCCCACATCTTGAATACTGCATGTGGATGTGGCCACCTAATCTTAAAAAAAAAAAAAAAAAAGATATTTTGGCATTGGAAAAAGTTCAGAAAAGGGCAACAAAAATTATGAGCGGGGAATGGCTGCTATATGAGAAGAGATTATGGAGACTGGGACTTTTCAGCTTGGAAAAAGAGATGACTAAGGGGGAGGGGGATAGGATAAATGTCTAGAAAATCATGACTGATGTGGAGATAGTGAATAAGGAAAAGTTATTTACTTGTTCCCATAATACAAGAACTAGGGGCCACCACATGAAATTAATAGGCAGCAGGTTTAAAAACAAACAATAGGAAGTATTTCTTCACATAAAGCACAATCATGTGGAATTCCTTGTCAAAGGACATTGTGAACACAAGGACTTTAATAGGGCACAAAAAAGAGCTAGATAAATACATGGAGGTCCATCAATGGCTATTAGCCCAGATGGGCAGAGATGGTGTCCCTGGCCTCGGTCTGTCAGAAGCCGAGAATGGGCAACAGGGAGTGGATCATCTGATGACTGCCTGTTCTGTTTCATCCCCTGTGGAGCACCTGGCATTGGTCTCTGTCAGAAGACTAGATACTGGGCTAGACAGAGCTTTGATCTGACCCAGTACAGCCTTTCTTATGCTTTTATGTACAGTGGAAAACCATCAGCAGCATCACATCTGCACTTACAACCTGATCCAACTAAACACAGTGGAAAGTCTCCAACTAAATTTAACAAATTATGGATGAGACTAAGATTTTTGTCACTGAATCAGTGACTTCCAGAGACATCAATGACATTTTCCACTTCAGTGTTGGTGTGGAAAGCGCTGCCTACAGCTGCCTACCCACTATGGATGACTCCTGGAAATACCAGCTGTAGTCCCAGAGTTCTGAGTAGCCACAAGCCACAGATCAGAGGCAGATGAGTATCCAAAAGTCACCTACTTCAGGACAGGCCCAAGAAGTAAAACAGAACTTCACTGGTTATCACCTAGAGCCCCCAGCACATCACTGAATCTACAAACTATCCAGGAAAACAATCCTTCACTAATCGACGTTTGGGGACAAGCCAGTCCACACCTACAGACAGCTCCTCAACCTGAAGCAAATACCAGCACATACATATACCACCACAGAAACCTCTCTCTGCAACAAACCCTGTTGCCAATACTGTCCACATCTATCTACACAAGTGACACCATAACACAACCTAACCACATGAGCCACACCATCAGGGGCTTATCCACCTGCACTTCTGCTAACGTGATCTATGCCATCAAGTGCCAGCAATGCCCCTCTGCCATGTATACTGGCCAAATCAAACAGTATCTGCGCAAAAGGATAAATGGACATAAATCAGAGATTAAGAAAGGTAACACACATAATCCTGTAGGAGAACACTTTAACCTCCCTGGACATTCAGTAATAGATTTAAAAGTAGCCATCCTTCTGGAAAAAAAAAATCAAAACCCCATTACAAAGGGAAACAGCTGAACTCCAATTCATCTGCAAATTCAGTACAACTAAATTTAACACACACACACACTACAAAGGCAATTTCCCCTCTCTTGATATTCACATCTCCTCATCAGCTTCTGTGAATGAGCCACATCCACCCAGACTTGGTTAGCCTCATTAACACTAGTCCTACATTTGATAAGTAAATTCTCTCATTATATTTTTATACCTTTGCCTCTAATTTCCACTCCAATTCATCTAATCAAGTGAGATTTACCATGAAAGCTTATGCCCTAAATAAATCTGAAAATCAGATGTAAAAGTGCAGAAATAACAGAGATAGGGCAAATAAATTAATAGAATAAATCAAGAATGAAGGAACTAAGATAAAGGAAAAACTTTTGGCAGCACTACTGTTGGAGGAACACATCAAATTACTCTTTGTATTTCATGGGCTACCACAGTTTAGAAGCAAGAAATCAAATTATGATCCACTAAAACTACGTATTTACCTAGGTAGCTAATTTCTAAAGATGAGACACCTGCAAATTCATCATGTCTGTACCACAGAGCTTACTCAACACAGCCTGTGGGCCCTGCTGTACTGGATACTATTTCATGACATGAGCACTGAAAATGTTTATTCTTCACCCCTCTTTAAAATGAAAGATGAGCTAGATGAGCTCTCCTCCAAGTTTACATGTCCTGCTGTGTCAGAATAATTCTTCTTACTCCCTTTTCAGTAAGGCACGAGATCTTAAAAAAAAAAAAATCTAGGAAGGAGTCCAATAATCACTTATAGCAACTTTCAACTAGTGTAAAATTAAATATGGCTGAAGAAGCCCGCTTCCTAATTAAAACATATGGCACAGCAGGGATAGGGAGAGGAGTAGTTTAATTAATTGAAAACAACATGACAGATGAATGAGTATCAAAACAGCAACCGCCTGTAACTCAAGCAGTTAGCTTAAAAATATGCTCTTCCTGCTTTCTTCTTGATTTCTTTTAACCACTGTTGTTTCCAAACCTAACAAAGAATTGAATATTTAAAAACTGACATTCCACAAAGATTAAGAATCTTTAATACAGGCTGAACTTCTCCAATCTGGCACTGTCTAGTCAGGTAACATCTGTGGTCTGACATGATTTTAGACAGACGGGTGTCCAATAAACACAGGTGTGGCCAAGTTTCCTGTAGTCCCATAAAGTTTCTTTACAGCCACCAGTCCTGGTTTTCAGTGTTCTGAGTGGCTATTTAGCTCTAATTTACCCTTAAAAATATCTTCTAACATCCCAGTAAGCAGCAGAAGTGCTGGTAATGCTGCTAGACAATGTTAACCTCCTACAGTCAGGCAAATTCTGATTAGGCACCAGTTAGGTCCCAAGGGTGCCAGACTAGAGTGATTCAACCTGTATTCATTCACATCCACAGCATTTCCCATCTGCTGAAACAGAATTTGTGGTGTTTTGGGCTTTCTTCAGTATAGATTCCCATTTGACTCAGGTATTGACAAATTAATTGAGAGTTATCAAACATGACTTAAGTATATCGACTCTAATCCTACAATATATTCAAGCACTCAATGCCCAGCAAAATCAAAGGGAGCTGAATCTCAGCACTTTGCAACATTATTCCTACACCAAACAAAGCAACCCTCTGGGCTCGTCTACACTGGCCCCTTTTCCGGCAGGGGCATGTTAATTTCAGCTATCGTAGTAGGGAAATCCGCGGGGGATTTAAATATCCCCCGCGGCATTTAAATAAAAATGTCCGCCGCTTTTTTCCGGCTTTTAGAAAAGCCGGAAAAGAGCGTCTACACTGGCCCCGATCCTCCGGAAAAAGCGCCCTTTTCCGGAGGCTCTTATTCCTACTTTGAAGGAATTTATTACATTGTAGGGGCTGTAATTTGATTTAATATTCTGAAAAATATGAAATAATTTTGTTTCATATTTTTCCCTCCCTTTTTCAGGGAGGCACCAAGGCAGGGTCCCCTAATGTGGATGCGCTATCTTGATTTAGAGCCCCAGGAGGCACTAGGGAAGAATAACTTTAGAATGGCCCTAGTGAGGAGCTATTTTGACATAGCAGCAATGGAGCATCCACACACACCCTCTTCCAAAAGAGCTTTTTCAGAAGGAGTAGGAATAAGAGCCTCCGGAAAAGGGCGCTTTTTCCGGAGGATCGGGGCCAGTGTAGACGCTCTTTTCCGGCTTTTCTAAAAGCCGGAAAAAAGCGGCGGACATTTTTATTTAAATGCCGCGGGGGATATTTAAATCCCCCGCAGATTTCCCTACTACGATAGCTGAAATTAACATGCCCCTGCCGGAAAAGGGGCCAGTATAGACGTAGCCTCTCTGTTTAACTCAGACTACAAGCAAAATTAAAAATGTCTTATTCATTCTATTAACATTATCTCTAATTATTTGAGTTCTCTGATTTGTCAGAGTCTCTATATGTATTACTATTGATGGCGTTTATTTTGTTTTAAATTTCTCTCAGTTTAGACACAGAACTTCCATTTACCCACGTATATAGCTCCTATTACCACACAATTTCTAACACATTTAACATCTGCACACTGCTCTGTGTGGGTACTTGACGCACACAGAAATTAGGGGTGCGTCTACACTGCACCGTTTTTCCTGAATAATGGACGTTATTATGCAAAAACAATACTAGTGTCCACACAGCAATTGCTTTATTTAGAAAGAAAATCGAAATAACGGAGGACTTTTCCCGATGTTGCCAAACCTCGTTCCACGAGGAATAACACCTTCTGAAAAAGCTCTTTTGGAAGAGGGTGTGTGTGGATGCTCCATTGCTGCTATGTCGAAATAGCTCCTCACTAGGGCCATTCTAAAGTTATTCTTCCCTAGTGCCTCCTGGGGCTCTAAATCAAGATAGCGCATCCACATTAGGGGACCCTGCCTTGGTGCCTCCCTGAAAAAGGGAGGGAAAAATATGAAACAAAATTATTTCATATTTTTCAGAATATTAAATCAAATTACAGCCCCTACAATGTAATAAATGCTCCATGCACTGGACCGTGAACTTAGCAATCAAGCTGCTTTATGGTCCAATTTTATTATTTGGGGAAAAAAAAAAATCTTACTTACCCAATTTGAATGAGCTCATTAAGTTTTGTTGCATTTTTATCATCCATACCTTTAAATGAAAAAGAAAACAAAATATAATATGTTACAATTAAATAACCGGACACAAATGATAATCATGCCTGTTCACCTTATAGTTTATGATTTTGTATTAATAAAAAGCATCTTCCCATTGTAACATAATAATACCAGAGATACAATGTAAAGTTCCTGAACAGGTTCTATTCATATGCTTCAGGACAGTACAATTCAGTTTAAGACACGTAGGGTTTATACACATTCTGCTGTATTAATTACATTTCAGTCACAGATTAAAAGACCAAAGTTCATCAGTTCTATGTTTCTGGGTGTGGATCTGATACTGCAGTATTGACAGCAAAGCTTTCTATTCTTCATGTTCTGAATCTGTTGCTAAGTAGCATAGCACTGTACAGAAGCCTGAAGCCTTCACAGGTTTGGATGCAGTAAAAGAAAAAACACACATACACCCACATCCTCTGCAATGTACTACACATTTTGGAATGCCCATTGTGATAACTTGATTTATATTCTCTAAAGGTAGCAAATCCTTGTTCTATTTGCTGAAGAATTGACCTTTCCCCAACACTGCTGGAAATTATTCCTGACATGCTTTCATCCTTCCATGGCACCTGCAATTTCTGGGATTTCCAAAGGAAAGGGAAATAAGCTGATTCCAGCAAGCAGCAGAGCAGACCTGGGAGGGGGAGCTTGCTACTCAGGTCTATTGGACAAGCAGAAAGAGAATTTTCATGGTGATAGTGAAGATGGTACATAAGAGGATGCAAAAATTATTAGATAATACTACAGATGTGTAGACAACATGCACAAGTCACCAAGATGACTAGGTGACACTACTTCCAGTCACTGCCAAGCTGAGGTCAGCTGATGCTCCTTGTCACAGAATGAGGAGAAGAGGGAGATACACTGTTGGTGTTTTCTACTGACAATGCAACCTGCCCTGCCTTTGTCATGAAGATCATCAACATTGCTCTTCAAGATGAATGAATACACTGAAGATCCTACCAGAACAACGTGAGTGTGAACAGTCCAAACTGTCCAATTCATGAGACAATACAGTAAAATCCCCAAGTGAGGAGAGAATATAGTAAAAAGCCCCCAGATGCAGCACTATACAGCAAGAATTTAAATGATCCACTGATGATGCCTTCTTGGTTGTTTATGTTATAAATAATCCAACCTTTACAAGGACATAAAAGTTAAGAATATGCTACATTTAATTCCCATATCCCACGAGCAAAGCCATACATGTAGATGCTGTACCATTCCTGTTAGGGCACTGGCCCCATACAAAATGCTTGGGACTAGACTGAATGAAACACTTGGACAAACTAGAGTAGATTGCAAAAGTTGGTTGATTTAGAAGGAATGTTACCGAACATAATGTAAGATTTATTAATTTTCAGTATTTTGTTATATAAATATTTAAGGCCTGATTCAGAGACTAGCACCATCCCAGACTGATTTTGAAGGAACAAATAATGGAAGATTCACATGATACAGTTTACATCTTCAATTATTTGATTTGCAGGAACAACCAGGTAGCCAGATGTATAAATTAAACATATTTCACCTACAAAACAGTAGATGGTTTTAAAAAAAAAAAAAAAAATCAGGCCTGTGTTTTCTGTATTGTCTACAGAAAGAAGGCTAAATAGAGCTGTTAAAGAAAAAAGGAAATCCCATGTGACTGGACAAAAAAATTCTCATAGAAAAACAAACACACACTCCTTAAGAAAGCTTCATGGCAAACATCTGTACCCAGATATAATGGGCAGACATTCTGAAAGCCATCAAAGCACATCAGAGCCCTGAAGGAAGAACTCCATGATTCTACAATTGGAAAACACCCAACAATAAATTTCCATCGTAGAAGACATTTATACTCACAGCCCCCAATCTTCTTCCTTAGTTCCCCATAACAGACTAAGCCATAAAGCTCCAGGGAGGATTTTTTCAGGCCTTGAGAAAACACTGCAAAAGAAAAGAAGTGCCAAGTGAGATATACGAGACACAGAGGCTATGTCTAAACTACACCCCTCTGTCGGCAGAGGGATGTAAATCAGATGTTTCGAAAGCGCAAATGAAGCAGGGATTTAAATATTTAAATCCCCACTTCATTTGCACTTTCGAAAAGTCTAATTTACATCCCTCTGCCGACAGGGGTGTAGTTTAGATGTAGCCAGAGAGAAAGAACCCTCACTGCAGATATGCCATGAGTCACAATATACCATGTATCTTTCCAACAAAAACACCCTCAATGAAAGGCACAAAAATCCACATATTTAATGAATACACAAAGATCTCTCTGCAGATAGCACTAAGTCCAATTTCACTGTAATGCCAAGTCACAGGAGTGTATACTTCAAAACTGTGGTTTTATGTCTGGGAAACCCAACATTTTTATATAGGATCAAAACAGATTTCACAGAATTTTAACAAACAGTCTTTCAGCAAAATAAGCTCATGTTAGCTGTGACAATTTGCTATTACTCCACAACTCTATCATCACATTATGGCTACAGTCAAATTCAGTTTCAAGACACACTGCTGTCTTCTGGAAAATCCAAACGTGTTCAGTGACTGACTGACTGACACACACACAATCTGTAATATACAAGTACATCTTGACATTTTATATATGTATATTTTCTAATTGTTGGGCAATATGCAGGATTTTTTCTTCCAAAAAGAAAATACATTAGTGTTTGCATTTTACTTGTATTGTGGTAGCATATATTCATGGCTGGTGGTAAAAATATCCTTTGGCATACAAGTCAGATAAAGAAATATTTACATCCTATGCTGCAGTAAGTACTGCATTTTTCTTTGATTTACAGCCTACCAATAACTCTAAAATTCAGCCATATGCATTTTCACCAGTACTCAAAAATTTAGCCACATGCTTCACAGATTCTTAAGCCTCTACCACAAGCAACTAAGATGGCTTTATGCCTTGTAGAGTTAGGGATATTACCTTCATTTATTCGTTTCTGCTTACCCAGCCCAAAACTGACCATCTATCTTGGAAGGACTTCTGAAGTTATATGGAGATAGGTTTCTTCCAATGCTGGATTTGCAGGGTCATTAAACTAAACTGTGGCCATCTTCTGTATATAGAGAGAACACTCAAAGAATATCTATGCTAACTGTGCTTTACAAATGGAAATCCTCTTCAACATCCTAATCTTAGGGAGAAGAACAATCAATTTTTAAAAGAGATTTTACTACGGAGCATTTATTTATATGTTTCTTCTGCTTTCCCCAGAAGCATGTTTTAACACATGCTATAGAACATTTGGAATTGGTCATCAGCACTGAAAGTCTTACGTTTCTCTCAGACAAGCACATTTCATTAGCAAGAGTGGTTATACTGGTAAAAATTAATGGGATGAACTAGAGATGTTAAATTTAGATTATTTGGCTAACTGAATTGTCAATGCAATTTGTATCAATTGTTCAATTTGTCAATAAGGGCACCTCCACCTTTGAAGTGTAGCAACAGTCCCAGGGCTGTTGCTACATTTTGAAGGCAAAAGCTCTGCGGGGAGCATGGAGCCTGCAGGGGGACTCAAGCAGTTCCCACTGACCCTATGCGTCACGCAGTGTTTCAAAGTGGTAGTGCAGCATGGAGCCCGGAGTCAGCAGGGGAGCTGACTCCAGGCTCTGTGCAGCACTACTGCTTTGAAGCACTCCTTCCTCTTTCCCCCCCTTGCTGCCTCTTTCAGATAGAGGCAGCGGTGGGGCAGGGGGAACCACTAGTCGACTAGCGTGCCGAGTATCCGCTAAGCATTTGCTTATCAGATAGTCGACTAGTCATTCACATCCTTAGGATGAACTGATTGCGGGGACTATCGCAAAAGTTAAAGAATTGTTTAAGGGCAAATGTATTTAGCCACCTTCTAGATAGAACAATACACAACTAGATTACAGGATCAGTTGGCTATGACAGCTAAGGGCACCTGTACTTGCTGCTCAACTTGCTAAGAGGCACTCCTGATTAGTTCTTTTGAATATTGGAAGATACTACATTTTAATGGAATTCACACACTGTGATACAGATTTTTTTTTATATCCATCATTTAGACAAGGTTATTTGCAGCAGTCCTGGATCCTGGTATTTGTCTACACTTACGTTTAAAGCACAGTCATAACAGCGCTCTACGTAAACCACCTCTGAGGGGCATAGCTAACAGCGCTGGGAGTGTGGCTCCCAGACTTGTGGCCTGGTTCACACTGGCTCTTTACAGTGCTGTAACTTGCTGTGCTCAGGGAGATATTTTTTCATACCCCTGAGCCAGAAAGTGACAACACTGCATAAAGTGTCAGTTTCACCTTTACAAAGTACATATAATTCAAGTGAATTCATAAAACATTCCCCTCAGCACAGCAAGTTACAGCACTGTAAAGAGCCAGTGTGAACCAGGCTACAATGCTGGTAGCCATGCTCCCAGTCTCCCAGCACTAGTCAAGATGACAGACTCGCTACTCATCTAGATGATGGACTTAAAAAAAAAAATCTAATTCCACTAAAATGTAGTATCTTCTAACACTCAGGACTTCAGCACTAATTACCATGACAAGCAGTTTCCCCACTACTGTCCAACAAGGAGGGAGAGAACATACAATGCTTAGGATTCTTGCATTGTTGATTCACTGAAATAAAGTAACTTAGAGGTATATTAAATGGATGAGTGCAAGAAAAGTTGAATTTTTCAGTAATATATTAACATGAGAGATGTAAAATCCCATTTAATCAATTAACAGGTGAAATGTAATGCTTAACTGGCCCCTGGCCCACAGTATGGCCCAGCAGCCTGGCACGGACCACTCCCCAAGGCATGCTGGGCCTGGCTAGGCTGGAGATGAAGGTCTGCTTCAGCCCAGCCAGGCCCACCACACTGCGGCTGCTCTACCCCAGGTCTGGTCGGGTCCACCTTACTATGGATGGGAGGCTGCTCCAGCTAGGCCACCAGTAACTAGTTATTGGTAAGCACCACTCTTAACAGGAGATGCTTTCCAGGTAATGGTTAACTGTTACCCAGGAGCAGCTGCCATGGGCACAGAGCTGCTCCAGCCCTGCATGTCGCTGGAGCACACTACCTCTGTTTAATCAGCTAACTGGTTAAACTTAACATTTAATTAGTTAACTAAACAGGATATTACATCCCTAGTTAACACGCAGACAATTTTCTTCTTACTGGATTTTGCTTGGCTCAAGAATTTGGGATTACTGATGTCATGTCTAGCTACAATGCTCTGCCTGGCTAACATCCATGTTGAACCCTTGGAATGGTGACATGCAGAATATGTTGGAAGATACAGCTCTTATCTTTTTGCTGTTTAAGGTCAATAGTTAGGTGGTCATTTATTATACTTGTGTGGGTTCAGTAACAGAGGAATGGTCTTATTTTGCAGATAGCTGTTGGAAAATATTTTGTTTTAAATTTGTGAGTGAGCCTACTTGTGGCCTTGACAAAAACAGTACAAAGTATTCAGTGATATCTTAAGAGTACATGATATTTATTTCTCTTCATCATTTCTTGTGCACTCAGACCATATAAAAAGACAGAACTCCAACTCCCACAAGAAGGAAGACTCATTCCAGAACCTCAGCTGGCCATGGAATCCACTTCCTCTGCATACTCACCATTATCAAAATCAATATATTTAGAGATCTTGTGCCAGGTGCGGTAGTAGAAGTGCCGGACCTGCTCTTTGTTCTTCACCATACTTGCTGGTTTGCCTTTCTTCTTGTACTTCAGGGCAATATTGTTCTGAATAGCTTCAAAGTCCTTCCCGTGCTGAAAAAGTACAAGATTCAGTAAAGCTCTATATTAAAGAATTGAGATTATGTTGCTGCTTTGCAGCAAAATTATATATACTTTATTTCTGACGGTTGGAATAGGGGCAACATATGTATTTTTCCCCACTGCAAACAATTTACATCACTGTTAAATTGTGTTTTTATAACAAACGTTTTATAAATGCAAATAAAATACAAAACATCATATGATTTAATTTTAGCTGCTTCTGTGTTTATTATGGAATGCTCACATCTACTAAGAAGTTCCTGCTGAGAATTTAACATTTTGCTTTTCCAGGTAGAATAAAGGTGGAATAAAATAGAGAAATGGCCCTAGCAATGTCAAGGAATGGTGCAACTTTGTCGATTATATCAGGAGGCAGACAACTTTATTTTGACAGACAACCTTAAACATGTGCATATTCTATGGACAAGGTAAGAGAATGAGGTTGGGGGGGTTGAATGCATATAGTAAACATATTTATTTTTCAGGTTCCATAGTGCCTGATACTTTTAAGTAGATAGCTTTGGTTCTCTCTCAGTGCAAGATAGATAGATTTGTCTTCTCAAGGTCCCTTCCAGTCCGATCTTTTTCACATGCATTATGCAGCCAGCATGCTCACCTGTATACACGATGTGTGTGCATACAAAATCAATCTGAAATATCATCCTCTACAAACTCCCAAATCAAGCTTTCATTTGAACAAAACTAAGCCAGTCAAGCATGAGCCCCATAAGAAGTACCCAGACCACCTGCCTGCCCTTCTTCTTCCACACACCTCATAAAGTCCTTCAAAGAAGGTATTCTTGTCCTCTGTGCTCCATGATTCCCATTGACGTCTGACCTTTTTTCCTTCCTCCTTCTCCCCACTTGAGGTCCCCAAATTTCTTGTGGCAGTCTTAGAAGTCCCAGCAGGAGTGCTGGGAGGAATTCCTGATGTACTACAGGATGAGGTCCCTCCATTATCTATACCTTTAGATAACAAAACAGAATTTAGAAGCATTGCAAGAGGTCACATATAAAGGGGAAAAATCATAGAGAATTAAAAAAAAAAAAAGTCCGATTTTTTGATTGTATGATGTTTTGCAAGGATTTCACCTATAACACACAAGGCGGATGAGTTGCTGAAAGTTATGAAAAGCAGCAGTACCTCTCAGTGGGAAGGTCAGCAGGCAAACATAAGGTAGGCTAGAGTGGGTCAATTATTCATTTCCAGAGATACAGAAGATAATCTCACCAATCTCTCTCCAGAGATATTATCAGAATGATGCAAGTTGCAGTCCCTATACTGGCAGTCCCTAAACTGGAATACAATAGAAGTACATATACACTGCATAGCCAAAAAAAATGTAAACACAATATTGAATGCTGCTGTGCACATGAGTAAACTATTGAACTAAGAGCTGCAAGAGCGGAACTTAAAACAAACTCAATTGATTAAAAAAGGGCACAAGTAAGCAACCACATTATTTAGTAGAGCGGAATTCTAAATAATTCCATCTTCTGTATACAGTCTCTTCTGAACTCTTCCATTGGAGTGAAGAGGAGGTGTGATTCAAAGCAGGGAAGTGTTTTTTTGAATGCAGTCCTCTTTTTACCTTCTGAATTAATTTTTTTTTAGATGTCCAACTATACCAGTTGTCACCAACCAGTAGATTGGGATCTACTGGTAGATCTTGGAGTCTCAGACAGGGGATCCGGACTGGTTTGGCCAAGAGGCTATCAAGTGCCTGCACATCAGCTGTCTTTCTCCCGTCCCCTCCCAACCCAAGACTGCTGCACACTTCTTGCCCTTTGCTTGGAGCTGTCCCCTCAGAAGCCTCCTGCTTGCTGTGCAGGGCAGGGCAGAAGAGGGGTGCTGATGTCAAGGTGTCCCCTTCCACTCTGTATTTTTTCTCACCAGAGCAGAGAGGGGACACAACAGGACTTGGGATGGCGTTTGCTGGCTGCTTTTGGGAGTGGTGCAGGGCCAGGGTTGGGGTAAGCCTGCCTTAGCCCCACTGCACCACCACCCAGGAGCCACCTGAGGTAAGCAGAGTCCAGCTGGAGCCCACATCCTGAAACCCTACCCCAGTCATGAACCTACTTCTGCACCCCAAGCCTTTGCCCTAGCCGAGTACCCGTGCATCCAAACACCCTCCCAGAGCCTGCACCCAGAACCTGAACCCCCTCCAGCATCCCAAGTGCCTGACCCAAGTTCAGCTCAGAGCCCCTCTTGCACTTGCAATCTCTTAATCCAAGACCAGAGCCTGCACCCCCACCCTCTGCCCCAGCCTGGTGAAAGTGAGGGAGGATGGGAGAAGGAGGAAGGGAGAATGGGGGAGGAAAGGAGGGAGGATGGAGTGAGCAGGGGCACAAAGGCGCACAAAGGAGGCTGCACACAGGTATTTGGGTGTGAGGGAGATCTTGGATTGCACTTAAATTCAAAAAGTGATCTCCTGCTTAAAAAGGTTGAAGATCCCTGATCTATACTCAATACCCATATCTCAAAAATCAATGGCCAGACACAGATTTATCAAGGGTTTTCTACAGGCCATACAGCATGTTTGGTATCTAAAACATTCATTTCATTACATGAAAAGCAAAATGAATGAAGTCTAAGCATCTAAAGACGCCAATAAAATGAAACTATTTTTCAGAAATTAAATCAGTTTTAATATAATACTTATTTGCATGAAACAACATGAAAGTGATTATTCTACTGAGGGTCTCTTTCCTATGCGCATTTAGAAACTTCATTCGTTTAGCTACTAAATAGTATGATATTTAATTCAAAGTTGCTTCACCCTTTCTTTCTCATATCATGTTTGGAATAGCTAGGCTCTCTGAAATTATAGGTTCTAGTCCTGGAAAGGTCAACACCTCCTTTTATCTTCGGAAAGCAGATACATTTCATATAGTATATCATGGGAGTTTCTCTTGGGTAAGACCTTTGAGACAGAAGGCCAAACAAAACTAGAGATGAAGGATAAAACACTCATGTTTTGGCTCCGTTTACTCATTTTGTTAGTCCAGGGATCCCTATACATTGTTAAGCCTGGTAGCACTGGTACATCAGACTTCAGTGACTGGTGCTTTGGCCCCCACTCCCAAGCTTCATTATGTTCCCTGTGGCTGCATCACTGAGCCTGACTCTATCAACTGTGCAAATTTAAACCACTCTAAATACTGGACTGTTGGTAAAACCTAGTACTTAGCTTGGTAAACAAATACATGGAATTGAAAAGGTCAGGACTCATTGGGCTGAATAGGACTAAATTTTTAGTATTCCATCTGGCCTTCAGAAAAGTGAACCAGTTCCCTCATGCGTGGCTTGAGTTTTATTTTCATAATGTTTGTGCTTTGATTGTTAGAACACAGATGTTCTACCTAGAAGCATGAAGACTGAAAACTTGCTAAAATATTGCCCTAAAAATTGAAGGACTGAAATGCAAAAGCCTAATATGCATGTTACCAACAATGGAACCCTGCCTACATCAGATAAAGTAGGTGAGTCAGAGAGAACCCTGGTATCTAACAAAGGCTAGTCACCACCAGCTTTTCCATCCAGGTTCTAAACAGCAGCTTAGTGTTCGGTCTCCAACAGCCCCAATGGCACCTTTTAGAAGTCAGAAAATTCACAGCTTCAGCAGATACCACATACAAAGGGCCACTCTCCAATAGAGACTCAGAGGGGTAGCCATATTAGTCTGTAACTTAAGCAATCCTGTGGTGCCTTAGAGACTAACAAATATATTATGAGTTTTCATGGGTAAAACCCACTCCAACTCATCTGATGAACTGGGTTTTACAAATATAGCATGAGCTTTTGTGGGTAAGTCTTTATGGTACCACAGAACTGCTTGTAAAATAGTTAATCTCCCCTATATCAGCCTAACGGACCATGCATTAGATTAGGCTCCACTTATCTGCATTCTCCAGGCCAATATTAAAAAGAGTAGAGTGAGCAAAATGACATTTTCACTTGTCAGCTGCCAACTTGAATGTCTACCATGTATCTGCTGGAAAGGAATGTGACGTTTACTGTTACTTGCATAGAACAAGGGCAAAATTAAGAGTTAAATATGCTCGTCTCCATTTCCTAAAGTATATCTATTGAATACCATCTTCTAAGGCATGTCAAAAGATTCTACCATGTATCTGCTGGAAAGGAATGTGACGTTTACTGTTACTTGCATAGAACAAGGGCAAAATTAAGAGTTAAATATGCTCGTCTCCATTTCCTAAAGTATATCTATTGAATACCATCTTCTAAGGCATGTCAAAAGATTCTTTCTGAATAGTCTTTTTAGATGTTTTGTCCTTTTGCCATAGCAATCAGTAACACTAGGACTGCATTTAAAACTTTTTTCAAAAAGTACCTCTTAGCTGAAGGATTGCATTAGAAAGACTCGAAGGAAATTTCTTCTTGGCTCTAGGATTGAGTGTTAGCCATTGAATTAGTTTTTAACATTTGCACAGTTGCATAGCAAAATACTTCTCCCTAAGCATGTAAGTAATGTGTAACCGTTTGAGTTTCAGAAAGGTTACAACAGCACCCTGCTATGTGCATAGCAATATTTTTCTTGTTGAAGAGCAACCAAATGCAAGACATGTGTTCAAACCTTTTCCATCCCTGTTCTCTAAGCAAATCCTATGGTTAAATAGCAGTCAACAATGGCCAGATACAACACAACACACTGCAGTCGACCCATCAAAAAGGCATGTACATTAGGAATTCAGCAAATCTTCCTGACCTCTGGGGAAACCCTCCAAAGCTGCAGCCTGGATCTGATTCGCTTTCTGCCCAGAGAGGGAAAAGCAGCTCCAGCTAGGAACAGGATAAAAGACAGGCATGGCTGATGCTTCAGTTTGAGTATTTGCCCGGTAATGGGAAAACCAGTTCATGGCCTGTTTGCCTTCTGCAGCAAATGGCATAGGCTTCTCACAAGTACAACTCCATGACAGCACTATCCCATGGAAATGTTCACACTGCATTTTTAATGCTGAAACCTGACACTTCAAGACAGTCAAATAGCCAATAAAGATGAAGCCTAATTGTGGGCTTCTTCCATCTCCCCTATAATACATAACCAAATTACGCAGCTGAACTTGTTCAAGTATGCCTAATTCCAACTGCTTACAGGGATCTATACACAAAGAATGTGTTTAGAAGCTTCAGAGGGGAGCAGAGTTAGTCTGTACAGGATAAACTTAAACAACAACAGTCTGGTAGCACTTTATAGACTAACAAAACATTTAGATGGTCTCGTGAGCTTTTGTGGGCACACCCAACTTCTTCATCTGAAGATGAAAACTCCGGTCATCTGAAGAAGTTGGCTGTGCCCACGAAAGCTAATGAAACCATCTACACGTTTTGTTAGTCTATAAAGTGCTACCAGACCATTCGTTGTTTTTTTTAAGTTTAATGTGTTGAGAAGCATTCTCTACCCAGCAGTACATATTTTAGTAAATGCAGAGACATACACAGTCTGACATGGTACATTTACACACACTGTACAGAAGTTTAAATAAATGTTGGTTGAGGCTCCCACCCACAGTATGTAAGTATTCACTTGTTCGCACATTAAAAGAAAGGGTTAAGAAGAGGTTTGCATTTAGACACACTAGGCATACAACTGAGTACTCATTTCTACTATGCAAAATTACTTGGAAAGTTTAAGATATGATAGAAGTATGGTTAAGCTTGTATGAACACTTCGACTATAAGGTCTTTCACTTACACACACCTCTTACAGGATTTTATAATATGGCTGGGGGAAATGTAATCAGACAGAAATACTTGGTATACAATGTTCAGCCTGGAAAAAACTTTTTTTGTTTTAAACAGGCAAAATTTAACACAGAATTTTACACACAAAGTTAGGATTTAGGGGCATACTGTGTGTTAACCAACCTGAGGCACAGTATATTTTTAAAATATTGTTAGATAGCATTCCTTATTATTATAATTAAGGATATTATTTATTCATGGATTCTCTGACTCCATGACTTCAGCTTCTGCAGTGACTGGTAGGGATGGATCCTGGACAGTGCACAGTACATCCGCAATTGTGGCAGGAGCAGAGGCTGTGCACCCCCATAGTTTTGGCTGGGGCTGTGTGTCCCTCATCCCCCTTGGCTTTGGTTGCCACCAGGCTTTGCCCCCACCTCTGCAAAGCTGCAGCAGGGCTGTGTACCCCCTAAGACAGAAGGCCTGGGGCTGTGAGTCTTCCTGTTTCCCATACAGTGGGGCTCAGGCTCTCAATCCCAACCCAAGGAATTCCACTTTACATTCCTTTCCCCTTAGACCCTTCTCCCCCCATTACATTTAGTACAAGTGCTGAACAGGTCACGGCTCCTGTGAAGTTTTGTTGATTGCTTGTCACCTGGCCGACTTACTAAAAATAACTGACAAAATCTTAACCACAGTTACAGTATTTAACACACAAGAGTTGTATCCTTACGTGGAAAAATACAGTTCCCATCAGTGCTCCCTCTAAGCTGTATAGCAGCCACGCCCCTTACTGGCAGACACCAAATGCAACTCAGCACTTTGGTACTGCTGTCTGACTGTCAAACTAAATTTGAAAGCCAATTTTCAAAGCTTAAGGATTTAAAAAAACCACAAAAACCAAGTTTTTCAAAAAGGTTTGCTGTTTGATTGAGTGCAGATCACAGTTAATCAGTGACTTAATGCATTGCTATAGCACATACAACTACGTCTACACTGCAGAGCTATTTCGGCATACCAGAAGTATCCAAAAATAGCTATTCCATTTCTATTGAAGCAGCCCGTTATTTTGAAATTGACATAACAGGCATCACTGAAACCTGGTGGAATGACATAGTAGTCATCACTGAAGCCTGGTGGAATGAGGAAAATCTGTGGGACACAATCATACCGGGATATAAAATATATCGAAAAGATAGAGCAGGCCAGTTGGGTGGCGGAGTGACACTGTATGTGAAAGATAATGTAATAAAATGAAATAAATGTAATAAAAATATTAAATGAATCAACATGTTCAATAGAATCGCTATGGATAGTAATTCCATGCTCCAATAATAAGAAATTAGCAGTAGGGATATATTACCGACCACCTGACCAGGATAGCGATACTGACATTGAAATGCTGAGGGAGATTAGAGAGGCTACCAAATTAAAGAACTCTGTAATAATGGGGGATTTTAATTATTCCCATATTGACTGGATACATGTCACCTCAGGAAGAGAAGCAGAGATAAAATTTCTCAACAGCTTAAATGACTGCTTCTTGGAGCAGCTGGTACAGGAACCCACAAGGGGAGAGGCAATTCTCGATTTAGTCCTGAGTGGAGTGCAGGATCAGGTCCAGGAGATAACCATTGCAGGACCGCTTGGGAATAGTGACCATAATATAATAACATTTAACATTCCTGTGGTGGGAAGAACACCTCAGCAGTCCAGCACTCTGGCATTTAATTTCAAAAAGGGGAATTACGCAAAAATGAGGAGGTTAGTTAAACAGAAATTAAAAGGCACAGTGACTAGAGCCAAATCCCTGAAAGCTGCATGGAAACTTTTTAAAGACACCATAATAGAGGCCCAACTTAAATGTATGCCCCAAATTAAAAAACATAGCAAGAGACCTAAAAAAGAGTCACCATGACTTAACCACTATGTAAAAGAAGCAGTGAGGGACAAAAAGGCATCTTTTAAGAAGTGGAAGTCCAATCCTAGTGAGATAAAGAGAAAGGAACATAAACACTGTCAAATCAAGTGTAAAAACATAATAAGAGCAAAAAAAGAAATAACAAAATGTTTTTTAAGTACATTAGAAGCAGGAAGCCTACTAAAAAAACCTGTGGGTCCCCTATACGATCAAGATATAAAAGGAGCAATCAAGGATGATATAGCCATTGCAGATAAACTAAATGACTTCTTGGCTTCAGTCTTCACGGCTGAGGACGTTAGGGAGATTCCCAAATCTGCACCGTCCTTTGTGGGTGATGAATCTGGGGAACTGTCCCGCATTGAAGTGTCATTTGAGGAGGTTTTGGAACAAATAGAAAAACTTAATGTTAACAAATCTCCGGGACTGGATGGCATTCACCCAAGGGTTCTAAAAGAACTCAAATGGAAAACTGCTAAACTATTATCTGTGGTTTGTAACCTATCCTTTAAATCGGCTTCCGTACCTAATGACTAGAAGGTAGCCAACGTGACACCAATATTTAAAAAAGGCTCTCGAGCCGATCCTGGCAATTACAGACCGGTAAGTCTAACTTCAGTACCGGGCAAATTAGTCGAAACAATAGTAAAGAATAAAATTGTGATGATCTGGAGAAAGGGGTAAGCAGCGAGGTGGTAAAGTTTGTGGACGATACCAAACTGTTTAGGATAGTCAACACAGAAGCAGACTGTGAGGGACTCCAAAAAGATCTCACCAAACTGAGTGATTGGGCAACAAAATGGCAAGTGAAATTTAATGTGGATAAATGTAAAGTAATGCACATCGGGAAGAATAACCCCAACTATACGTACAGTATGATGGGGGCTAATTTGGCTATGACAAATCAGGAAAGAGATCTTGGAGTTATCGTGGCTAGTTCTCTGAAAACTTCCACACAGTGTGCAGCGGCAATGAAAAAGGCAAATAGGATGCTAGGAATTATTAAGAAAGGGATAGAAAATAAAACACAGAATATCTTACTGCCCCTGTATAAAACTATGGTACACTCACATCTTGAATACTGTGTACAGATATGGTCTCCTCTCCTCAAAAAAATATATTTTGGCCTTGGAAAGGGTTCAGAAAAGGGCAACTAAAATGATTAGGGGGTTGGAACGGGTCCCATATGAAGAGAGGTTAAAGCGACTGGGACTTTTCAGTTTGGAAAAGAGGAGAGTGAGGGAGAATATAATAGAGGTATATAAAATCATGAGTGGTGTGGAGAAGGCGGATAAAGAAAAGTTATTTATTAGTTCCCATAATAGAAGAACTAGAGGACGCCAAATGAAATTAATGGGGAGCAGGTTTAAAACTAATAAAAGAAAGTTCTTCTTCACACAGCGTGTAGTCAACCTGTGGAACTCCTTTCCAGAGGAGGCTGTGAAGCCTAGGACTATAACAGAGTTTAAAGAGAAGCTAGATAATGTCATGGAGGTTAGGTCCATAAAAGGCTATTAGCCAGGGGATAGAAATGGTGCCCCTGGCCTCTGTCTGTCAGAGGCTGGCGAAGGATGGCAGGAGACAAATTGCTTGATCGTTGTCTTCGGTCCACCCTCTCTGGGGCACCTGGTGCTGGCCACTGTCGGGAGACAGGATACTGGGCTAGATGGACCTTTGGTCTGACCCAGTATGGCCGTTCTTATGTTTTTATGAAATAGATTTTGAAATAGTGGGCGGCTTATTCCAATGTCCCAGTAACCCTCGTTCCATGAGGGTTAAGAGGCATTTCCAAATAGCGAGTTATTTCAAAATTTGGCACTGCGTAGACCAATGCTACTCAACACACAGCCTATGGGCCGCATTCAGCCTGCGGCCTGTTTGTTTGCAGCCCCCGGTGTGAGCTCAACACGCAGCCTGCAAGTGAGATGCCTTGAACATGGCCTCCACTGGGAACACACTCCATAATGGCGAGTCAATATAATGGTTTTCGGTTACTATGCGTTTTAGTAGTTAGTAGGTAAATACTGCATTTTATTAATATCAGCAGAACTGACTTAAATGGGGCCTGCGTGTTGCGTAGTCTTGCCTTAATCTTTGTATTCATGCCTGTCAGTGTGAAAGAAGCTATTTGCATATATATTTGCAGGTACATGCAACCACACTTAAGTTGAGGACCTCGGGATGTGCTGCAAATATCACTGGGGCCCTCAAGGCTTCCAAAGTTGAGTAGCCCTGGTGTAGACAGTGCCAAATTATGAAATAAACTACTTTGAAATACACTTGAAATGCGCTATGCAAATTGTGTAGCGCAAGTTGCATAGCTTATTTCGAGCTAAGGATGCTGTCTAGACACACCCACATAGACCTGAGAATCAATTTGGGGTTCCTCTTTCTAGTGAATTTTACATGCTCAGCTACAGAAGAATATTTAACAAGATGGAGCATTTTAATTCAATTAACTCCTTCAGTTGAATAATTCTGACTCACTATAACTATTACTCGGAAAGCAAGAAACACCATTAATCCATTAGGACTGCAAGATTTGTGGCTAAATTTGGAATACTAGTGGTGCAGAATACTTCCAAACTTCTGGAAGAAGCTTCTATCTTGGGGTGACACATCAGAGGGCTATTTTCTCCTTACATATGTTCATTCTCTCAACAGACGAATGAAGTACGGGAAAGAAAAATCCATTAAGTTTGCCTCAAAATATAGCTGCAACAGTTAGCAGAAACCAAAATGCACTTCATATTTACTTTTGCCAAGATGGTCACAAAAGAGTTATATTATATAATCTGATACAAAGTAATTCATTAAGTACATTGTGTGTAAGCGAAAAAGTGGATAGGAAGGAGAAATTTCCAGCCAGTCCCCGAGTTGCGAACGATCAACTTACGGTTCACAGTTACGACCAAAACTGTTGTAAATGGCAGACCCTGAGTTACGAACGCGAACCACGTTTATGAACAGAGTGGTCGCATGTAACTCAATGGGGTCCGACTTATGAACAAACCAAGTTACGACCAATTGCTTGGTCCGTAACTGGTTGGTAAGTTGGAGAGAGGCTGTATTTCAAATTGCAGGCACTCAGGGTATGTCTACACTACAAAAAAATTTGTTTTCAGAAAAATTGAACTTTTTTCAGCATTGGTAATCCTCATTCTAGGAGGAAGAAGTCTTTTTCTGAAAGAGCTCTTTTGGAAAAAGGCATTTGTGGACGGGGAAGAGGGAGTTCTTTCGAAAGAAGAGGAAAAAGAAAAAAAGCACAGGTGCCCTAGTGGCCACTCTGTCCACAGTAATCGCAGTTTAAATGCGAGATAGCGTCCATTCAGCGTGGACGCTATCTTTCAAAAAAGCAGATCACTTTTTTGATGCACTTTTGCTGTGTGGACACTCTCTTTCAGAAGAAGTTTTTTCAGAAGATCTCTTCCAGAAAAGCTTCTTCCGAAAGAAGCCTATAGACAAGAGCTACAGCCCAAGAATCCAACTGGAAATATATTTCTATTTATTTTAAAGTCTAAAAAATTTCAACAAGATTTACCCTCTGCTAAATATGATCCAAGAAAGGATGGATAAAAGTTTCCTAAACTTCACAGATTCCTCTTCAAACTATAAAACTATTTTTAATCACTTTCAATTATAAATATAAGCTGAATATTTATATAACTGGTGTAATAAAATTACACACACAAACAGCACAAATTGCTACAAATAAAACTGTTTTGTTTTTACAACAGACACAAAAGCACATCACTTATGAGTAATTCATAACAAATAAACAATGACACCCAACCAATGCAGTGTGATGAGCTACTATTGAAAAGAAATTAAATGCACCATAGCTAATTTCCCTCCTGACACCTCCTTCTCCTCCACATCCTCAAGTGAGATTTCTACAGATTCTGGAAGGAGCTCCACTTTAAGAATATTCTGAAAAATAATCATGAGCGTATTATTGGAAAATCATAACACATGGTGGATTTCTGAGATGGTCCAATCCAAAGGTACCTGTAGAACAGCCAGAGCAGTCATCTGGCAGCAACATGTCAATGGAAAAGCTTGAGTTCTCACAACAGATCCAAAGAATTGAGGAAGTCTATATGAGTACTATGACAAAAGCGCAAGCTGATGACTAACATGCTCAGATCATAATTTGGGAGGTGGTAGAAGGAAGAAGGATCTGGATATGGGATGAGAAATGAGATAAAGAAAACAGAGTTAAAAACTACTGCTCTAAAAGTCTCCTCCCTTCACTTTGTTTCCTGGAGGAACCTCACACAGTGTGGTATTTCACTTAGAATGTACACCCCTTTAAATTCTGATTACAAGACATTCCATTATCACAGAGAGGATTTAGACAAACCAGTACAATGTTTCAGAGCCTACATCTTTGGATGTAAAGATTTCAAATTTGGAAGCATCCCACATTCCAAAGCTCCATTCTCTAACATTCTGACAGATACGCCAGCCATATCAGAACCACCACCTCCAATGCCTTCACAGCAAAACTAGCTAAGTGGAGTTCTAGCTGCTCTCAACTTGAAATGCATTATTGACCGTACTCAATGATTTAATATAATTCCTCAAAATACAGGCAGTCCCCGGGTTACGTACAAGATAGGGACTGTAGGTTTGTTCTTAAGTTGAATTTGTATGTAAGTCGGAACTGGCGTCCAGATTCAGCCGCTGCTGAAACTGACCAGCGACTGACTACAGGAAGCCCGAGGCAGAGTTGCTCTGCCCCGGGCTTCCTGGAATCAGCCGCTGATCAGTTTCAACAGCGGCTGAATTTGGATGCCTGGGACAGAGCAGCTGGGGCGCTGCCGGGTAGGTCCCCGCAGTGCCGCACCTCAGTGCTGCGGGGACCAACCCTGCAGCACCCCAGCTGCTCTACCCCAGGTGTCCCCTAGTCAGCCGCTGCTGAAACTGATCAGCGGTTGATTCCAGGAAGCCCGGGGCAGAGCAACTCTGCCTCGGGCTTCCTGTAGTCAGCCGCTGGTCAGTTTCAGCAGCGGCTGACTTGGGGACGCCTGGGTCAGAGAAGCTGGGGTGCTGCCGGGTTGGTCCCGTAGCGCTGAGGAGCGGCACTGCGGAACCAACCCGGCAGCGCCCCAGCTGCTCTACCCCAGGCGTCGTCGGCGAGAAAAGCCTGGTCTGCTGGGGGGGGGGGGAGGGGGCGCACTAGCTGCGCTCCCCCCCCCCCAGCAGACCAGGGAGACATGGGTGGCGGGACCGCTGAGACGCGCCGCGGTCCCACCCGCATCCTCCACGGCTTTGCTCCATGTCTCCCTGGTCTGCTGGGGAGCAGCTCCCCCCAGCAGACCAGGGAGACAGGGAGCAAAGCCTCGGAGGACGCCGGCAGCGGGACAGCCGCGGCGCGTCTGGGCTGTCCCGCTGCCCGCGTGCTCCGCGGCTTTGCTCCGTGTCTCCCTGGTCTGCTGGGGGGAACTCCCCCCCCCAGCAGACCAGGGAGACACAGAGCAGCTTTTCTTGCCCTGGAGGACGCGGGCGGTGGGACCGCGGCGCATCTGGGCACCCCGCCGCTCGCATCCTCCGGGGTGAGAAAAGCCCCATTCGTAACTGCGGATCCGACATAAGTCGGATCCGCGTAACTCGGGGACTGCCTGTATGGACAAAAATAAAGTCAGGTATGGCAATTTGTTTCTCTAATTACCAAAAAGATTGTAGTCATTGGATTATACTGTACACACTTTTCCTTTGTTAATTTCAGTATATGAATCTTAAAGCAAATGGAAGCTTCAAGGGGTAGCCAAATTAGTCTGAACACGATAAACTTAAAAAACAACAGTCTGGTAGCACTTTATAGACTAACAAAACATGTAGATGGTATCATGAGCTTTCATGGGCATAGCCCACTTCTTCAGATGACCAGAGTGTTGAGTTTAGGATTTCCAGACCTAAAATACATGCGGGGGGCAGGGGGGGGGGGGTGGAAGAGGATGGGGGTGTGAAACAAGAAGCAGAGGGTATGTAAATATCATACGGAAAACCAAACAGGCAAATAAATGGAGTTTGCTTGCTGGTTTAGGGCAAGGCTCTTTTAAAAATGTATGTATTTAATATACAGTACATCCAAATACATACAAACACATGCCTACCATGCTGATTATGGAACATATACACAACAGAGATAAAACACATTAATACCACTCACAATCCTTAAAATAATTAGCAGCATCTCAAGTGATTTTCTGTTTATTTTGTCGGTTTAAATACATTAGGTAGAGAATTATCTAGATTTCTCAATACTGGATACTACAACCCACACTGAAGATTTTGCTGGGGATTTAACTGAAATGTATTTACTAACCTATAAAAAAGTACTTTGTAAACTTTACAAAAATATTTGTCTCTCAACGTATTTAATGTTTTGTTTAAATACATCTAAAGGGACATGCTACCTTACAAAGTTGTATTTATTTTTAATACAAAGCTAATATTTGTTCTCAGCATTTTTACCTACTGTATACTATATGAAGATTCAGTACTTGGGAAAGAAGAGATACAGTGACCTCAAACATATTTAAGAAGTACTGAAGTATTTTTACGGATAGATGTAAAAATTTCTTACTGAAATAAAAGGTTTAAGAACTAGAAACATTACTTATCCTCAAAATAATGAAAAATATTTAAATATTGTTGCTCAAAGTATACTAAAATTATATCCAAGTATCACTCAACTACAGTCAGGTGTCCACCAGAAAGCAGTTTGCACATAACAGTACCAAGTCTCTCAAATATCCTTCTCCATCTATCTAAAGAAGCCATGGCTCTGATAAAATCATCCATGGAACATAACCCCTTCAATTAATTATTTTACTTAACATGTAAGTGTCCAGGACATTTCTAAACTGGTAACACATTAGCAAAGGATGCTGCACAGAACCTAGGGCAACATGGTTAGACACGTTTACAGTATGTACATTTCAGACATGTCTCACAAATCATCCTGTGGGAGATAGAGAGCAACCCCTCTCAGATATTCTCATGCTAACATCTAATATTCTGTTTCAGCCCAAAGCTAGTAATTCTGTGTATAATCCCTGATTACCCATCTTGCCACATGCTAATTTACTAGCCAAAATAGAGTATTTTTACTGAGGATTAGAAGATAATAAATACAAGAGTTACATATCCTCTTTGATATTAAATTGAGAGGAAAAATATTCATGCACACATCCAAAGTGCCTATTTTTGCAAGTGTAAACATGAGAGTGGGCAGCATTCAAGCTGAAGCCTTGGGACACAAAGAGGAATTCAGCTACTACAAGACAGACAACAAAACAAAACAACACACATCACAGAAGATGGCATCTGTAGGACAAAACGGTCAGAATTTGAAAATGCAAGTGACACCCTCCCCCCACCCTTGCCCTGTATATGTTTTAGGGGTGACAGTATACAGTACCTTTTCCTTTTGCAGTAGTGCTGCTGCTATTGCCAACAGAGCAGGATGCCTGAGAATCCTTCCTTAACCTCTTGCTCTGAGGTCTGACACTGGACCTCAGAAAATGATGCTGGTCCTGGCTGTGGGAGGGCTGAAGAGAGGACGGCTCTTGGTGTAAACTGGGGCTGGATGAGGGGTTATTAGTGTTGTTGTTAATAATCTTATCTTCTTTCTTTGTGCTGCTCCTGCTTGGAGCTGCCTCTCCTCTTCCTGCCCCTTCTTCTTCTTCCAGGGACTCCTCATCTCCTGCTCGCTTGCCTAGCTTTTTCACCCCTTCCTCCCCGCTGCTGTCTCCCAGCTTCACTGTCATCCTGTTGGGGAGGAGAGAAAGAAAAGAGGGGGGCACAAAGTCAAACCACAGACCCCACTAGAGAGGGAAGAAAATCCAAGGGCTGAGAGGGGAGAAGTTTAGCTGCAGAAATTCCTCTCAACATGGCCGCCGTTGTTTGTTACTAAATCCCCTTTCGTTTGCTGTCCCGACCCAACAACCTGTGCCGAGGGGTGGGAGGGGGAAAGCCCCATAAGAAACCTCCCAAATCACCCCAAAAGAGAGCCAGGCTCCCCCGGCAGACCCCTGGCACCTTGCTGAAGGGATTAGGAGCGCCTTTGGCAGGGAAATTGCCAAGCCAAACTCAGCGTTTGGAAGCGCTCGACAGGCGCAGACACACACACAGAGAAAACCAGCCACCAAAATACCCCAGCGGAACAGGGAGAGCTCAGAGCAGGGACGGGGCCCCTAAAAGTGACTCGCCCCCACCCCATCCTACCCATTGTGCTGTTCCTCTGGCCCAGGGGGGCTCTTCTTTCTCCTCACCATGGAGCCGAGGTGATCCGACCTGCTGAGGGGGGGAAATTCATATTCCTAGATGCAGCAGCAGCTTCTCCTCCTATCGTCTCTCACTCTCTCTCTCTCTGACTCTCTCTGGGGCTGGGACTGGCCAAGGCTACAAAGATTTCCAACTCCCCCCACCCACCTCCAAATTATTATGCACCTTTCTGCTTTATCCTAAACTGGAACTTTTTCCCCGGGAAGGTGGCAGATCGTCAAGTACACAATGAGCCCAACAGCTCTAGTATCTTTGCAAAGGAGCATCGCTTTGGGGCTGATCTCCTGTCAACGTTTGCATTTTTAAAAAAGGCACTCCAGGAGAGGATTTCGCTTTCCAAAGCCATGAACTTTGCTTGCTACGTCACCAACTTCCAGGATTTTACACTGATTGCAAACCCCCACCACAATAAAAAAAAGAAACACAAAATATCCAGATCCAAATATTTGGTGCCGTTTTTCAAACCCCTCACTCCCCGAAAAGCGTGCACCTCAAAGAGATTCTGCAACCGCTTTGCCAAGTAAAAAGTTTAAGCACATTATTTTGTTACAAGTCCACTTATGTGGGCTTTGCTGCCATCGAAATGCATATTATTTTATTATGGGACTGTAAATTTGACACTTGGACCCACAGTAGCTGTTAGCCTGACCACTGGCTTTGCTTCACAAAACTTATCAGTTATTTTTTTAAATTCAGTGGAAAATACCACGCTACGCACAAAAGGCTTCAGACTAATATTAATCACTGAGACGGTTAGCGGATGATTTAATTTCTACAACACGGAAAATATTACAGACACTATCTAAAAACAAGACAACACCTTTCAAGAACGACGCCATACTAAAAAAATGCAACAAGCTATCAACAGCAATGCAATTGTCTTATCTAACAAAACCAGAATTCACAATTCTGCTTCAATTAAGAAGAAAAACCAACTACCAACAAATGTATACAATTCCAAGTAACAACAGGACTAAAACATTTCTCACTCACTGAACTGAATAAAGAAAATGCAAACACGAATATAATGCATTTTTAAAAGGAGTCTGTCGACTTCATAACCTTTAGAAAGTAGGGTAATTTTGTTTTAAAGGGGCGACACTAAAGTACAGTTTTCTCTATGTATTAAATTAAGCATTTCTATTTACTAGTGTAAAATTATTTTACATCTGAGGTGAACTACTCATACAGGTCGTTAACCCCTTAATACACATTAAAATGTGATAAGCGATCCACTTGACAAACCACCCTAACTACGGGCAACAAGGCAATTCAGCTTTGTTCTGAAAAACTTTAACTACTAAAAGGACTAGGAGTGTATGATATTTAAGGGGAGTTTCAATCCCTTTGGTTGAAAGAGGGTAGTTTACAGGGCGTGATCACAAATTAACAGCATACATGCTTCGATAGCCATGACAACAGGAAAGAAAACGTACCATCCCCACGCAGAACAAAATCTGCCTAAGGAAGGACTGTGTAACGCCTACTGAATTATCAGGAAGAGCATATGTCACTGCAACCCTACTTTCTAAAATGTGATCTATAAAGTGTTTTAGTTAAAACCTCTGACGCTTACCATAACTGCAACTCTCCTCCCAACTCGCCCACCCAGCTGTTGTCGCGTAACTCTCTTCTCCGCATTACACCTGTTTCTTCTTTTTCTCTAAGACACCAACATCTTGACACCTTTATAGCTTTTGCTTCCCCACACCTTCGTGCTCGGTAAAACCCCCACTCTCCTCTACAGACGCTTTTCTTCTTCCCCACAAGCTACTGACTAGACCAGCGCGTTGTAATAAGGCCCTGGTCCGCGGGTCGCCCGTCCGCCTCAGACTAGAGAACCAGCGGCAGATCCTGCAGGCACCACGGGGCAAAACGCCGCTCCACGCAGACGCCAAACAAAGGGGCAAAGTTTCGCCTCTTCCCCTGCTGCAGACCTGCCCCCGCCCCGAGCGCACTAGCGGCCCCTTCTCCCCACGGAGCGTTACCTGAAGCATCAACGCCCCGCTGCAGCCTCGGCGCCCCAGGTTTCCCGGCTGCGCTCCTGGCTCCTGCAGCCCCAGGTGCCGGCACTTGCGCCCCAAATCCGCCAGCTCGTGCAGCCGCCTCGCGACCCCCCAGCCCTTCGGTCCCAGTTGCCCCCGCCCCTGCGCTGCGTCTCGGCAGCCCCTGCCGCCCGGGCTCCCCACTTGGCGGCCTCTGCCCCGGCCGGCGCCCCGAGACCCCTCCCCTCAGCCTTGAGCGCGCCGCGCACGGGGCCTGGCAACGGGCCGCGGTCCCACTTGCTCGGAGCCCTGAGGCCGGCGGCAGCGGGGGAACCTGGCGAGCAGGCGCGGGCCCAGCTGAGCGCGCGTCAGCCCGCCCCCCAGACCCCAAACAAATCTCCCCATTGGCCGGCGGCTAACGGGCGCGAGGCGAGAGGATGGGCTGCGGCCGCAACGCCGGCCAACCAGAGAGCGGCGCGCGGACGGTGACGCAACCCCAACGCAAAGGGAGAGAAGGGATCTGGCCAGCCTAGGCTGGGATAGAGCGGGCGCTAATCGAGAGGCGTTGATTGGCCGAGAGTGGGCCAATGGTAATATTCGAGGGCGCGGCCTGAGCATGGGTCCAGGAAGCGGTGTGGCCTGAGTGACTGGCGCTTCCCAGCATGCAGCGTCGCTGCTAGGTCCTGCGCCGTACAGCCAGCCGGGTATAGGCCGCGGGCTGTCACGTGACAGCGGGACCCAATCCTGGCCGGAAGCAGCCGTTGCCTCAGCCCTGGCCAGGAGAGAGGGCTGGAGACTGAGGTAGCGCGTGCTCCTGAGTCCCTGGCGGGCCCCGCCCCCGGGGATGTGGGAACGAGCCGCCTCCAGCCTTTGTGGGGCAAGGCGGGAGCGCCGCAGCCCGGGGCCGGGATCCTGTCGGTTCGATGCGGGGGGAGTGTGCGAAGCGTGTTGTGTTGTCACGTCTGCCTCCTGTGCGTGGCGTCACTGCAGTGAGCTCACAGCCCGCCTCCCGCCGGGAGCCCCTCTCCTCAGGGGGCCGGGCCGGGGTGAGAGCGGCGAGTCCTATGGCCGCCCCCCTCCGCCGGGCCAGCGCTCAGTCCGCCCCCCTTGCCTGCGCGCGGCAGGGCCGGGCCATAGGACTCGCCGCCCGGGCCAGCGCTCAGTCCGCCCCCCTTGCCTGCGCGGGGCAGGGCCGGGCCATAGGACTCGCCGCCCGGGCCAGCGCTCAGTCCGCCCCCCTTGCCTGCGCGCGGCAGGGCAGGGCCATAGGACTCGCCGCCCCGGCCAGCGCTCAGTCCGCCCCCCTTGCCTGCGCACGGCAGGGCCGGGCCATAGGACTCGCCGCCCCGGGCCAGCGCGCAGTCCGCTCCCCCTTGCCTGCGCGGGGCAGGGCAGGGCCATAGGACTCGCCGCCCGGGCCAGCGCTCAGTCCCCCCCCCCCCCCCTTGCCTGCGCGCGGCAGGGCCGGGCCATAGGACTCGCCGCCCCGGGCCAGCGCGCAGTCCGCTCCCCCTTGCCTGCGCGGGGCAGGGCAGGGCCATAGGACTCGCCGCCCGGGCCAGCGCTCAGTCCGCTCCCCCCTTGCCTGCGCACGGCAGGGCAGGGCCATAGGACTCGCCGCCCAGGCCAGCGCTCAGTCCGCCCCCCCTTGCCTGCGCACGCTGCGCAGCGTTTCCAGGTGACCGGCGAGACGCCCAGGCATGACGTGACGTCACGGCCCGGGACTTTAAAAGTGTCTGGTGCCGCATGGGGTCGGCCTAGCTTCCAGTTCGGAGTCTGGGGACTTCTGGGGCCGAGCGCAGACTCCAGCCCCGCTAAGTGGAAGGCAGAAGGTACGGCAGGGCAGGGGGAAAACTAGGGGGAAGGTGTGTGGGGGAAGGGGCTTGTGCAGAGGGGAGAGGGAAGATACAAATGCCAGGGAGCCAAGTGCAGACAATGAGGAAAAGGGCAGAAGGGGAGGTGTCAGTGGGAGGGGGGAGAGGGTGATGCTAGGAGAGGAGAGGGTAAGGGCATTAGGGTCTGGAGGGGGAGGTGCTGGGAGAAGGCTTGGAAGGAGGGGTGGGCATGAAAAAGGTGGGGAGGGAGCAAGTCGTGTGAGGGCACAGAGGGGCTTGAGGGGAATGGGGGCAGAGAGTGGTGAGGGGGTGGGCATCAGGAAAAAAGGGGGCAGGGTCAATAAGGGAAGGGGGAGGCACCAGGAGGGTGCAGGGCTAAGGAAAGATGCAGATGCCAGGGGATTCTGGGGGTGAAGCAGAAGGACAGACACCTGCAGGGGAGGGACCAGCACCAGAAGAGAAAGGCAGGGCAGGTGTGTAGAGGGAGGTGTTAGAAGAGGGGATGAGGAAGGGTAGCTCACATGATCAGAGTGGGACTACTCGAGGAGTGGGCACAGGAGGTGGAGGGGGGCAGGTCGCAGGAGGGCTGAGGGCAGTGAGAAGATGATGGAGCAAGGAGAGGAGACAGGGCAGCAGAGAGAAAAGATAAAGATTTTAAAATATTTATTAATAACTTGGTATGCTGCCCACGGCCAGTTTGTTTGCGCCCCGCGGTGCAGTTTGGGTTTCTGTGGGGATTAACACGTGGCTGGCAAATGGGAGCCAAAACAAAAAAGTAGCCAGTGTAATGATCTTCTGTTGATATGCGTTTTAGTAGTTAAATTCCTGGACTGTCATTGCTCATGAAAAGTGCTGTCACGTGGGTAGAAATCGGGTAAATATTGCATTTTATTAATATCAGCAGAGCTGACTTAAATGGGGTCTGTGTGTTGTGAAGTCTTGCCTTAATCTTTGTATTCATGCCTGTCAGTGTGAGAGAAGCTATTTGTATAGATTTGCTTGCATATGTAACCACACTTAAGTTGAGGCCCTCAGCATGTTCTGTAAGTATCAGTGTGGCCCCTGGGGCTTCCAAAGTTGAGTTGCCCTAGCTCATCCCTGACAGGTGTCTGTCTAACCTGGTCTTAAATATCTCCAGTGATGGAGATTCCGCAATCTCCCTAGGCAATTTATTCCAGTGTTTAACCACTCTGACAGACAGGAAGTTTTTCCTAATGTCCAACCTAAACCTCCCTTGCTGCAATTTAAGCCCATTGCTTCTCATCCTAACCTCAGAGGCGAAGGAGAACAATTTTTCTTCCTCCTCCTTATGATACTCTTTTAGATACTTGAAAGCTGCTCTCATGTCCCTTTTCAGTCTTCTCTTTTCCAAGGTAAACAAGGCCAGTTCCTTCAGCTTTGCCTCGTAGCTCATGTTCTCTAGACCGTTCAACATTTGTGTTGATCTTCTCTGGACTTTCTCCAGTTTCCCCATGTTTCCTGAAATGTGGCGTCCAGAACTAGACATGATACTCCAGCTGGGGACTAATGTAGATGGCTCATTCCCTCCCTAGGGGACATGAGACTGGGCGGGATAAGTTCCAATCCTCCTGTTTATTCTTTTTCTAAGCCAGGAGGGCACAGTAGTTCTGATGGGGGCTCTGCAGGAAGGCAGCTCGCACTGCCCCCTGCCTGAAACCTTGTGCAGGTGTTAAACAGCTGTCTAGCCCACCCTAGAGGTGACCGCATTTCAGTGTGTCTGAAGCAACACAGCACCAGCAATGGACAGGAGAATGGCTCCTGGGCATGGCTTGCTCATGACTGCTTCAGTCCCATTGGATGGACCTCTGTCTCTTTTCTTCCCCTCCCCCGCTTTGCAATGGGGCTGTAGACTGTGGGGGAAGAGGGGTGGAGGCAGGCAGAGGTGTCTCCCTGCAGCAGATGTAGACACTTCTCTGTATTAATCATTCTCTCATTGAAGTTTTTAGCTTTGTATTGAGTCCTTTTACATGGAAACTTTGTATTAAGTCTTGGTAGAATAGTCCCTAGGACAAGTGAGGCAGAGACTGTCCCTGTGGGGTGAATTAAGTGGGAATGTATAAGGCGGAAGGTGAGCACCTCTGGGCAGTTGCAAAGTTTGGAGAGGAGGTGGAAGCCAGATACAAGATCAGTAGGCCCATTGAAAGGAGACTGGATCTGTGGATGCCTTGGGGGTCAGCAGCAAGGGCCTGCTTTGGGAAGCCCCTTCTTTGGAGGTGAATGTGGCAGCATTGAGACACCACCCAGAAACCGGTGCCACAGACACTAACTGCAGATTCATGGGATGGCTCTCACAGATCTTGCACATGCATAAGATGATAGATCTGCAGGAGGATGGGCAGTGGCATAGCGAGGGGGCTGGAGAGGTCAATTGCCCTTGGGCACCATGCTAGTGAGGCTCCAGTTTAATCCCATTCTGCTCCCTCCATTATCCCTTCAGCTCACGTGCTCCTACTCCGCCTGCCACAGGCAGCTGGAGCCTCCTCCCTGCCTCTCTGCTCCAAGCCCAACCCTGCTCCAAGCCCAACCCTCCTCCATCTCAACTGGAGGGTTAGTGCATGCAGGAGCCCGGCCCCAAACTGTAGGGGGTAGGGGAAGATGCGGTAGAAGTTCCCCTCAGCTGTGCACCAGGTTTGGAGCCGTGCCACATGGCAGCAGGGGGGTGCAAATTTTTCCTTTGTCCCCGGGCGCATAACACCCTCACTATGCCTCTGCAGGCACATAAATGCCTGTGTGCTTGATATTTTTATCATTAAATGAGATCCTGAGTATCCCAGTGGATAGTTGGGGTTCCCCTATTCACCCCTTTGCTACAGTCCCTTGTTTCTAAAGCCCTGGTCACTAACTGGTAGAGCACAATCTGATGGTCAGTCGCGGCATTTCCATAGGTTAGTCTTAAGTTCCCTCTGCACTGTGTGCCTGTGCGGCTGTGCACAATACGTTTTAGATCTGCCCTCCTCTTTTGTGTAGCAGTACCCATTCAACAGAAGGTGGTGGCTTGGAGGGATCTGCTGGGGCAGCATCAGAGGGCTGAACATCCCGGCCAGCTGGGCTGGATCAAAGAGGGGCAGTTGCCTGGCCAGCTGGCCATGGCAATCAGCCTGTTGAGGCTGGGCCACACTCCAGCTGGTCAAGCAACTGCCCCTCTTTGCTCCAGCCCAAAGAGTGGCTGCCACATACTCTCATTGTAAATGTCAGCTGTCAGTGATCTCGGGAACGTTCCTGAAGGTATCACAGATTGTGGTTCCCACAGTGATGGGAAAGAATATATTGAATTAAGTACATGCAGGCTATCTGGGAATGACCAAATCAAAAAGGGGAGCAAGAGAAGATATATTGTGGACACACAAGTAGTGACATTGAATAAATGCTTAGCAGGTGTGGAATGTGTCAAAAATACAGAGAGTTGCAGCAGAAAGATCCAGTGATACTGTACAAGTAACTTGCAATTCTATGGAGTAAAGTTTGAATTGGCATGTTCAGCCAGAGAAGACAGCGCCTTCTTATAATGGATTGCTTTACCTCATTTCCCAAAAGCAGACACAGATGAAGATACCAAAGCAGTTGTCAGGCCCATTAAATATGTATTTGCACATTGTGCAATTCCAAGAGCAGTAATAACTTACAAGAGGCTACAGTTGAAGAATAAGACATCTCTGTACTTTGCAAAAATGTACAACTTTCATCATGAGACACCAGTGCCAGATATCCTCAGGCAAATGGATTAGTTGCCTGTGGAATATGTACAGGCAGTCCCCGGGTTACATACAAGATAGGGACTATAGGTTTGTTCTTAAGTTGAATTTGTATGTAAGTCGGAACTGGCTCCAGATTCAGCCGCTGCTGCTGAAACTGACCAGGGGCTGACAACAGGAAGCTGGAGGCAGAATTGCTTTGCCCCCAGCTTCCTGGAATCAGCCACTGATCAGTTTCAACAGCGGCTGAATCTCGAGCCTGGGACAGAACAGCTGGGCTGCCAGGTAGGTCCCTGCAGGACCAACCTGGCAGCACCCCAGCTGCTCTACCCCAGGGTCCACAACAAAAGCCTGGTCTGCTGGGGGGGGGGTGCACTAGCTGCGCCCCCCCCCCCAGCACACCAGGGACACCGGGAGCAAAGCCGCGGCGGCGGGGTGCCGCGCCTCTGAGGCTTTGCTCTGGCAAAGCCTCAGAGGCGCGGCACCCCGCCGCTGCTGCGGCTTTGCTCCCGGTGTCCCTGGTCTGCTGGAGATGGTCCCGCTGCGGCTTTGCTCCCGGTGTCCCTGGTCTGCTGGGGACCGTCTCCAGCAGACCAGGGACACCGGGAGCAACTTTTCTCGCCCCGGAGGTTGGAAAAAGTGATCTTGGGTGTAAAAAGGTTGGAGACCACTGTTCTAAAGGGCTGTGTCTACACTGGCATGAATTTCCAGAAATGCTTAAAACGGAATACTATTCCGTTTTCAGTTTTTCTGGAAAAGGAGCATCTACATTGGCAGGCTGCTTTTCCGGAAAAGCCCTTTTTCCGTAAAAGCGTCTGTGGCCAATGTAGACGCGCTTTTCTGGAAAAGAGCCCCGATCGCCATTTTCGCAATCGGGGCTTTTTTCCGGAAAAGACAACTGGGCTGTCTACACTGGCCCTTTTCCGGAACAGTGTTCCAGAATAAGGACTTATGCCTGAGCGGGAGTAGAATAGTTTTTCCGGAATAGTGGCTGATTTTGTACAGTAGAGCATCGTTGCTTTTCCGGAAATTCAAGGGCCAGTGTAGACAGCTCGCAGCTTATTCCGGAAAAGCGGCTGATTTTCCGGAATAAGTGGCCCAGTGTAGACACAGCCCAGGAGTATAAAATAGCAGTGCCTCTACCTGGCTGGCCCCTGTACACACTTAATGGTGTGCCATGGGAGCTTCCATGAATAAACTTATTCCAGTAATAATATGGATCTAACTCCAAAACAACAATTATAAATAATATGCATTTATCTAATTGATTAAATTAGAATTGACACACCTTTACCTGACAACTTAAGCTCTTAAAGAATAATAGAATCCTAAGGCTGGAAGAGACCTCAAGAGGTCATAGAGTCCAGCCCCTTGCCCAAAGCAGGACCAATCCCAACTAAATCAGTCCAGCCAGGGCTTTGTCAAACCGGGACTTAAAAACCTCTAGGGATGAAGATTTCACCTCCTCTGTGGGTAACCCATTCCATTACTTCACCATCCTCCTGGTGAAATAGATTTTCCTGATGTCCAGCCTAGACCTCCCCCACTGTAATTTGAGACCATTGCTCCTTGTTCTGCTATCCATCATTATTGAGAACTTGTGATTTGTCCTTTTTCATATGTGTTCATTTTTTTAAATTGTATCCTTCGGTATATATGGTTGTGACTATTTTCTTCCACTATTTGATCTGAGGAAGTGGGTCTGGCCCACGAAAGCTCATCATCTAATAAACCATCTTGTTAGTCTTTAAAGTGCTGCATAGTCCTGTATTTTGTTTCAGCTACACCAGACTAACACGGCTGCATTTCAGTCACTATTGAGAATAGCTTCTCTCCATCCTCTTTGGAACCTCCCTTCAGGAAGTTGAAGGCTTCTATCAAATCCCCCCTCACTCTTCTCTTTTGTAGAGTAAATACAAGCCCAGACTCCTCAGCCTCTCCATGTAGGTCATGTGCTCCAGTCCCTCTGATCATTTGGGTTGCCCTCCGCTGCACCCTCTCCAATGTGTCTACATCCTTTGCATAGTGGGGGGCCCATAACTGAATGCAATACTCCAGATGTGGCCTCACCAATGCCGAATAAAGGGGAATAATCACTTTTCTAGATCTGCTGGAAATGCTCCTAATGCATCCTACTATGCCATTAGCCTTCTTGGCTACAAGGACACACTGTTGACTCATATCCAGCTTCTCATCCACTCTAATCCTCATTTCTTTTTCAGCTGAACGGCTATTAAGCCAGTCAGCCCCCAGACTGTAACAATCCTTGGGATTCTTTCATCCCAAGTGCAGGACTCTACACTTGTCCTTGTTGAACCTAATCAGATTTCTTTTGACCCAATCCTCCAATTTGTCTAGGTCATCTGGAGCCTATTCCTGCCCTCCAGTGTATCTACCTTTCCCCCAGCTTAGTGTCATCCACAAAGAAACAGGGTTTAACAGACTAAAATTGAATAAAATCATTTAACAAAATGCGCAGAAATAAATGAAACTTGTCTAATCGGCATTTACACCACCACAACCATGTATCCCACCCCAAAGTGTGCACTTCTCTGGATCTCAAGAGTCCTATGTGCATGTGTGGGCACGCTTGAAGGGCTGCAGCTGAAGTAGAGCACTGTGCAGGTTGTGTGTGTGTCAGTCCAGGCAGGCAACAACTGCAAAATACCTCTGACACTGGAGCTGGCCCCACCAAATGCCAAGAGCTCTGGTTCACTGGGCAGATCACTCTGCCTCTCTTCAGACCCAGAGTCAGTCTGTCTTCTGTGTTCCATCCCAGGCAGCGCTTTCCTAACCAGCCACAGTTACTTATTGTTATTTCCAGTGCTGTTTTTTTTTTTTTTTTTTTAAAGTACTGGTACTATGGTTGCCAGATGGCAAAATTGTTGAGCAAAACAAACAAACAAAAACTGGGAAAAATCTGTCAAGCAAAAAAAAAAAAAAAAAAAAAGCACTGGGGCCGAAATGTGGTCGCGGCCCCTTTAATTGCTGCATGTCCCGAGCAGACTTCCATCCGGAAAGAGTGCTCCCAGAGTACTGGTGTGTACTGTCACAAAAAAAACACTGGTTATTTCTATGCAGGTTCGTCACAGGCACAGCCAGAGTCTCTCCCTTTCAGGGACAATCACCAACAACCTCTGAAGCAGCCTGCTAGATCAAAGCCCCAGCAGGCTCTCAGCAGCAGCTCCTGGAATGCAAAAATTCTATATACCAGCAGTGTGGTTTTTCTCTCCAGGTTGGAGCCCACCAACTCTCTCTTTCCTCTGCCTGAAAGAGCAACAGTTTCCCTCCTTTTTCCCAAGGCATCAGGGGAGTTGTAGTCTCTAGGACTAGATGGCAGCAGCAAGGATCCTCCCAGTAAAAGTCAGAAAAAAACAACAAATGGTCTGGTAGCACTTTATAGATTAACAAAACATGTAGATGGTGGTATGAGCTTTCGTGGGCAAAGCATTTTTACAGCTGTAAAAGTCAGAGGCGCCTATAATAAAGGGAGTCTACATTTGTTTTAGTATAAATCATCTCAGTGCTCTTACTTTTAAGTAAACAGTGAGTTTTCAGCCTAACAGGCTGGCATGTGCATTATTTCTTTGGAGACAACAAATTTAATTTCTGTGAGTGTTGTGAGATGAATGGGACACTGCAGAGATCTCTGTGGACCTTGGGAATTAGGTTCATTAATGTTTACCTGAAAGGTACAGTTAAGATTGGCAAGGAGTTTGTTGGTGAGGCAGACAAACAGGTGTGTCATTTTAAGCCCCAGCAAAGCTTTGCCTTGCTGAGGCAGGGGAAGGAGGATAACACAGTGGCTTGTGGTTCTCAGTGTCCTGAGCAGAATAGCATAGCAATTCCTTATGTGTTTAACTGATCAATACTGAAAATGGATGCTGGTAGCAAAGAGACATATGGTACAGGTAGGACATATAGTACAGCCAGGCCTTATAGTCACTGATCCCTTTTAAGTGAGCGTTCATTCATACACTCTATTCAGGGGTGGCTCAAAGCGGGCTGCGGCAGCTGGTGCCCCAGGCAGAACGTGCGATCGGCGTCTGCACGGCCGTCAATGGCATAACGTCATCATGGGGTGCCCTATTGAAAATGGCGCACTAGGCGACGGCTGAGTCGGCCTGTTCTCATGGGCCGCCCCTGACTCCACTGCTTTGCTTGTTTCTCTCAGCAGAAAGGTAGTGTGGTCTAATGAATAGAACACAGGATGAGGAATCATGAGACTTCATAGCCTGCGGTGCAGCCTTTAGCAAGTCACTTCACCTCTGTGTAAAGATACTTGCTTCCCTTTGTAAAGTGCTTTGACAAAAGATGTTATAATATTAGGAAAACTAATATTTGTATCGGGCCTCACTCTTGGTGATTACTGCCTAACACTATGGTGTGTCTCCAGTTTTTAAAAAATGATATAGGCCCTCTTTTCTTGTGTAAACTAGATGTCTATCTTTCTTAGTTGCTAATTCAGCTTCCTTTGACTTGCCTTAGGATGTTACCTTCCTGTGGGTGAGTGAGGGGTGTGGTCCCACCCCCTCCATTGAGTGACACAATGGGAGAGTAGACTAAGCTGGGGCCACATTGCCCCACTTCCCCTGCCACTGCCAGTGGGTGTGAGGGGCTAGTCCCTACAGATGCTCAGCACTGTTGGTCCTGCCAGCTACTGGTCACCCCTGTGCCTGTCCCACCCATGGCATTCCCTCTCATGCTCCCCCCGCCCATATTTGCCATTGATGTTATGTACCCACCTGCCACCATTCCATTTTTATCTCTGTAACTACCCTTTCTGCTATGAAATGAGAATATTTGGTAAATGTGAAAGGGCCATACTGTTTAGAACAAGTTATGTTCCAATTCATTGTTATCCTCTAATTATTTCCTTTGGAAGCAGCTCATGCAGTGTGAGCCATTGTATATGAGAGCTAGCAGGCTTTGGAGTGCAAGCTTTTTTCTCTTAAGAAGAAAGAAAGAAGCATGGTTTGGAGCAGACCCCAATTCCCAGAACTGCCTGTTGTCCCTCAGGGACGGGAAATGTACTATCGGGCTTTGTTTTTATAAAAAAGCTGTTTTACATAAGTATTTTGATATAAAAACAAACCCTTTTTGCTGTGAAAACCAAGCCTCCATCAGGTCCTAAACCTGTCTCTTAACCCAGGCAGAAACATTTGGCATCAATGGGAAGTTTCCATAATTTCTTTGCAACTGTCTTTCGGCGCTAAAGACCAAGATGCCAGTGCCAGCCATGCCAATCAGACCTACTTCAGTCATCATAGCACTGACAAAAACTGTGGTGCCAATGTCCATTTAGGCACATAGTCAATCCTCAGCACCAACTATGTCTTGAGCACTGAGTACGTCTTCAGAACTGATGTCCTTGTCACTGAGCAAGTCTCACACCCAGGAGTACTGGAACAATTTTTATAGTGGAAGTGCTGAGAGAAATTGAACTAAACTGTAAACCCTGTATATCAGTGGTCTCCAACCTTTGTAAGCACATGATCACTTTTTCAAATTTAAGTGCAATTCATGACCTACCTTAAAGAAAATGTAGAAACAACAGTTAGTTATATAAAGCTGAGATCAAGTGCTTAGCATACATAATTATATATTTTCCCTACTTACTAAGTCTGTCTGATACTTGTGACTGCACACTATCTGCCTGTGTTTTGAAATTTGGGTTGTAATTTGAAATAGCTAGTTGGATACAGTCCTGTAGATGAGTATCTGAGGTGAGTGTGATTACTTGGATTTGATCATCTTCATTTAGGAATGCCTTCTCACACAGATACATGGAACCAATACATTACTTTTAAAACAGAGGACAATAGAAGGCGGCACTTATCTTGGTTTGAGTCCCCTAAAATTACTGTCCCATGATATCATTTTCAGCTCAATATCTCGGCATGGTAATTATCTCCGTGTCTGTTCCACTACTTTGTAAATCAAGCACCTCATGGAATGTCACAGCCAACCTACCAATGCCTGCTGGAAAGAACCCGGATCTGAAATAACCATGACAGTTGGCTCCAGGACATCTAATTCTTGAAGTTGCTTGTTGAATTCCCCTGCTAATTTGGCCAGTTGTATTTTCTCCAGACTCAGGGGCTGTGTCTAGACTGGCCAGTTTTTCCAGAAAATCAGCCGCTTTTCCGGAAAAACTTGCCAGCTGTCTACACTGGCTGCTTGAATTTCTGCAAAAGCACTGACTTCCTACTGTAAGAAATCAGTGCTTTTTGCGGAAATGCTATGCTGCTCCGGTTCGGGCAAAAGTCCCTTTTGCGCAAAACTTTTGCACAAAAGGGCCAGTGTAGACAGCTGAGATTTGTTTTGCGCAAAAAAGCCCCGATCGCGAAAATGGCAATCGGGGCTTTTTTGCGGAAAAGCGCGTCTAGATTGGCCACGGACACTTTTCCGCAAAAAATGTTTTTGCGGAAAAGCGTCCGTGCCAATCTAGACGCTCTTTTCCGAAAATGCTTTTAACGGAAAAGTTTTCCGTTAAAAGCATTTCCGGAAAATCATGCTGGTCTAGACGTAGCCAGAAAGTGCTGCATTTTTTCCTTTAACTAGGAGGACCACAGAATCAGTTTCAATTTGAATGCATTCACTGCACTGATCATGTGTGATAAGTCTCTATCCTTTCTCTGAAGTTGACAGTTCAGCTCATTCAATTTGGACATTATGTTTATAAGAAACCCAAAGTCTAGCAGCCATGCATCATTTGACAGCGCATTTCTTACTTTGTTCCTTGACTTTAGAAAAGTGGTGATTTCGGGCATTAAGTCCAAAACTCTTTGCTGGGTTTTCTCCCTGCTTAACTACCTCACATCCACATGGAGGTGCAGCTCACTGTAAAAGTAGCATCCACTTCATCAAGTAATGAATTAAACAAGCAGTTCTAGAGAGCTCTTGCTCAAATTAAGTTTACAATTCTGACAACAATTTTACATTACATGTGAGAAGTTTATAACTTTACTTGCTAGTGAATTATAGTGGCAATTCACAAGTGAAGGAAAATCTGGATTATTTCTGCAAAATGCAACAAAGCCCGCATTTGTGCCAAGCAAGGCAGGCACACCATCTATTATGATTGAAACAAGTTTCATGTCTGGAATGACTCTTTCAAGCATGTACTTTTTGAATTTGTTGTAGATATCTTCATCTCTTTTTCGCTCTTCAAGGGGTGTAGTAGGGCAGCTGCCCCACTCTGGCCAGAAGGGGGTAAAGCAGGCTGGAGGGAGCCTGTGCAAAGCATCAGCCAATGAGGAAAGGGCTCTTAGAAGGAGTCAATCATAGGGCAGCTTGCTGAGGCAGGCCTGATTACACCCAACGAACATAAGGCAGTTAAAGGAAAGTGGCTTGCCCCTGAGGCGAGGGGCTAAATTGGGGCCGCAGTGGCAGGTGAGACTGAAGATGGCTGATACCCTCAGAAGGGGCGTGAGAAACCAGAGTGTTAAGCACTGCCAGAGGGCAGCGTCCTGAAGAGGACACTGGGATCTGGGGAGCAATGAGGGTCCAGAGCAGAGCACAGAGTGACAATGGGTGAGACTCCAGCCAGAAGGACAGAGCTAATTTCCAGTGTGACCAACAGGAAGCACCATGGCAGTGAGTCTCAAGCCTGTTACAAAGGGCCAAAAGGAGTCAGATGGTCCTCTTCAGTTGTTGCATCCTTAAAAATCATGTTAACAAAATTGGGCTGTGTCATTCATGTTGACTGATTCATGGAACTGCAGAGACAAGCATTCACAGGCATTCAAATGCTGCTATAGTTGCTAAAAGATAGCTTTGGACAAAAGCTTCCACTCATGGAAGCATCAAATGATACGCTCTGGATTGCCGTCATTATTTCCTCTTTGTTTTTAAAGTCTTTAAATATGGAGTTTGGTATCATTGCTTCTTTAAACACTTCTCCATCCATAAACTTTTTTGTGTTTTGCCAGCAGATGGTAAACATGGAACGATGCTTTAGTAGAGGCTTTCCCTTTTACTGGTGGTTTAGTAAAAAATTTCCGTTGAGCTTTCAAAATGGCCTTCAGCTTTGTACAGCGCATGCTATGCAAGGTGAAACTGTCCTTGAATTTGCTATTTGCATTGTTTTGTGGTTTTCTAAATTTCTCTTTTTAATTATTGATCTACTTCTGTGAGGCTATGTCCACACTATCAGGTTATTTCAAAATAAGTTATTTTGAAATAACTCCTGCTTGTGAAGAGGAAAAAGCTTATTTTGAAATAGCTATTTCAAAATAACAAGCCCATTATTTCGAAATAACAGGCTTGGTAGTGTGAATGCTTACCTTGTTATTTCTAAATAAAGGGAATTATTTTGAAATAACTCTCCAGGGTAGACATGCTCTGACATAGAAGACACACTCTTATTTTCACTGTTGTAGACAAATTCACTTTCCCATTCTGAATGGAAGTTGTAAGCCTTTGCTTTCTTTTTATATGGCCTGGGTTTGTCACTCATTGTTAAAGCTAGGTAGGTAAGTATTAGAAAGAACAGGTGCACACTAGTTATGATTGTAATTCCAAACACTTCTGAGTAGTAGACATGCATGCCAAGCACAATAAGTTTTTTCAATTCTGCACTAGCTGCAACAAATAATAAATGCTGTTTTAAATGCCATTATGAGGTATCCAAATCCCCATTCCTTGGACACAACTATACCCCCACTGTCATCCTCCTCACGAGAATCACATCACTCTTTCCTTTCCCTAGTGATGTGGATGAGGAATACTCAATTCTGGCCTCTCATCTGAGACAACCACACAAATCCTCTTTTATACACTGCATGCAATCCACTGCTACGCTAGGATCCTGGTATGAACCGCTGTGGATGTAACACCTTGTGCTGCTCTCTCAGTACTGGCCATATTGGGATGCTTAGGCCATATATACAGGCAGAGCACAGTTTGGGGGAACTGTTCCCACAGACCAGAGCTGAAGGCCATTTCCATCACCTTTTTCATTGGCCTCTTGTCCACTGCAGGCTGAGCCTCTCCTCATACTGGAGGAAGAGGAAGAGCAGGAGGAGGGCATTCCTCCACTTCTCCTCTTCCTCTCCTGATGAAGCTATCATTCCTCCATCTCCTACTGCAGCCGACTACTTCAGTAGGGGGACCATGTTTACCAAAGTAAGATCAGGACACCATGTAGGCTAGTCTGAGCTGCCTGGCTTCACTGCTTGCCTGAGCCCCCTTCCCTTCCCACTTTGCCTGCCCCAAGCCCACTGATGTTGCTGCTCCTCTGAGCTATGAGTAACTCTGGACTGGGGTTGGGACTTGACAGTCTGATTCCCCAAAACCACCCTAGGCTGACGGTCCAAGCCCCAAGTTGTCCTCAACTGACTGTATGAGCCCTGCACCACACAGGCCTCACGGCCTAAGCCTTATTTCCCAGTGCTTCATGTCTGATCAGAGCAGCTTGCAGTTAACAAAAGCAAACAGGACAATGACCATTTTCACCAAAAGTCAGGATATCTATGCCAGGACTTACAAAAGGAAACTGTCCTGGACAAAACAGGACCTAGGGTAATTTTTAAGAATTATTTCACATGATTGCGGACCCTCTTCAGTTTCCTTTAAAGGAGGTAATGGACCAACAAAAAAAACTGCTAAACATCCTGCACACATCCTCCTCCTCTAAATAGCCTTCCCTATAAAGGAGGCCCTATTTGATTCTGCAAAAACAGTCTGGCAGATCCCAGCATCTATTCCACTGACTTGGAAGTAAGTGGACAAAAATTTTAAGTTCATGCAAAAGAATTTACTCACCACCTTCCATTCCCTAGTTGTCAATGTCATGCAGGAGAAAGGATGTCAATACCAATCTTGACTTTTCTACCATGATAGACTTGAAATGACTGGACCAACTTAAGTGAGCTGGGATCTGGTGTGCCTGGAAAGTGCCGTACCTTAGGCAGAGGTCGGGCCTCGAGTGGAAGGGGGTAGGGCCTTGGGTAGAGTGGGTGGGGGTCAAAAAGCTAGCTTCTTTGAGCCAGTCATTCACCCACTACCCAAGCCCTCTACCACATCTGGAGCTCTTTGCTGGGACCACTGCTGCTGCCTCCCTCACTGCACAGATATGCAATTAACATGCTCATTGTTTTCAGTTAATTTCAGGCATTAATTGGGATGAACAGCTCTATTATGGTTGCAAAACTTACACTCCAGTTTCTTTGGACTTTGTGGCCATTGTGGCCCAATCCATCTCAACTGCTGTTATGAGGTGGGCATTATAACTGCAGCTCTTTGTCTTTCATAGAGATACTAACTATGGTAGAAGTAGTTTCAGATTATTTATGGTGTGACAGAATATATGCTTTATGAAACTTTGCTTATGAATGACGTAACAGGAATGTGCATTATGCAAAATAACTCATTGGAAAAGCTATAATCTACTGCATATGATTTCCCATTTGTATGCATATATCCTCTTTGTAGATCAAATTAGGAATATGGAGTATAAACCTGTGTTATGAATGTAGTCAGGCTAAGTGAGGACCATTAATGGTACTTCAGGGCTATAATAGCACAATAAGAAAGAGATTATGAAGTCTGGCCTTCCTGTGGATGGGTGCGTCAGACTGTGAAGAGACATGCAGACAGGTGACCATGTCATTTGATACCGGAATCCTGCTTAAATCCTGCACTATTCCATGAGTAGCTGGGAGAGGGTGGACATCAAACTGAAATAATGGACTACTGCCTTATACAAATCTTGTTTAAGTGTGAGGAGTAAGGTAATCTAAGTTGTCAGATCTCCATGGCCATCCCACCCAACATGACTGCAGATACATCTAAGACTAAACTGGGAGAGGAATTGGGCCCAGACTGGAAAGCTTTCCAATCTGTGAAAGAAGTAATTGAGGGTGAGATGTTATATGAAACAAGTTTCTTTAGTGTATTAAGCTTAGGTTGCATGTTGTTTTATTAGCAACCTACTTTGTTCTGTCTGCTATCTCTTATGATCACTTAAATCCTACCTTTTATATTTAATAAAATCACTTTTGTTTATTAAATCCAGTGTACATAATTGTTACCTGGGAGGGCACAAGTAGCTGTGCATTTCTCTTTTTACTCTGATAATGAGGGCAAATAACGAGGTTACCCTGTATAAAATATTATACAGGGTATAATGGATTTTTCTGAGGTTCAGATCCTATCGAGGCTGTGCCAGATGCTAAGCAATGTTCCCTCTAGTCTCTTCCATGTGTGTGCAGAATAAATTGTTTTATGTCCATGGAGACGTGCTAATGTGCATTGACATTAGAAACAAAAAACCCAGCTGTGGGTGCTGTGTTAATCAGGTGGGTGGCATCTGAATCTCTTCAGAGCGGTTGCACAAGCACATAATTTACAGGGAAAATGGGTGCTGAGGCAAGTCATGTTAGCTGAACCTTCCCTGACCTGATCTCCGCATCTGTATTATAATGCAGAAGACTGACACCTTATTTCTGTGTCAGTGCTGGAGAGCCTTTAGAACCTGGCTCAGCACGACAGAGTTGAAGGGCGCCCCTGAGGGCAAGAAGGTGGTCTCTGTGGTATTTCAGCACATCAGGTGAGTCTCAAGGGGTTCCCAGTGGACAAACCTGTCACACACATGATGAGAAAAAAGGGGGTTCAATGATATTTTTCCAGTTTTTTGTTCCTAAAATCTTTTTTCTCCTTGTTTTTACAATCCATTTGTTTACTGATGTAATAGTCTCTCTCTCTCTCTCTCTCTCTCTCTCTCAAAATAAATATATATATATATATATATAATTTTAACACAAAAATGAGAAGTAATAAATTGGAAGACTAATGGAGGAGAAATTGGTCTCTTTTGGTGAAGAGGAATGGAATCTGCTTACATGGAGTTATTTGTAGATTTAGGGCCTAAGTCAGGCTTTCGCACTTATGACTTTTTGAAGTTCATAACTTTAGATTAAGTGGCTAACACCATGCTTTAAAACCGAATTTCCTTACAAGTGAGTCCTTGAGGCATCAGAGCCAGAGAGGCCATCCCTTTGGTGTCTGTCCCATCCACCAGCCTCCCTCCCCATCCCTCTTTGGGGGCCCCCCCAGGAGGCACGACCTGTAGTGCACTCTGCTCCACAGCAAGGATGTTAAATATTGGTTGACTACTTGACTAGTCAATAGGTACTTCCGCATTCCTCCTCTGAAATGTACATCTCTTGAAATGTACATCCTGTGTAGCCCAGGGCCAGCAGGACTCACTGACCCAGGCTCCATGCTGCGCTGTCAATTTGAAATGCCACACAGAGCTGGGGTCAGCTGGGGACTCCCGAGCTGATCCTAGGCACCCACTGGCATTTCAGCAGAACCCCACAATCAGCTAGGGAGTCCCCAGCTGACCTCAAGGTCCACTGTGGGATCAGCTGTGTGGCCCTGCCCCTTTGAAGTCCCCCTTCCCTTGCTGCCTCTTATCTGATAGAGGCAGCAAGGGGGAATCAACTAGTCAATTAGTTGACTAACTATCCAATAAGCATCAGAGAGGTAGCCATGTTAGTCTGAATCTGCAAGAACCAGGAGTCCTGTGGCACCTTATAGCCTAACAGATGTATGGGAGCAGATGCTTTCCTGGGCAAAGATGCATCTGACAGGTGGGTCTTTGCTCACCAAAGCTTCTGCCCATTACCTGTTAGTCTATAAGGTGCCACTGGACTCCTTGTTCTAGCCAGGAGCATCTGCTCCTGGGACTGTGCACCAGTCCTTCACCGCCTTCCTCTGCAGCCCGGACCCGCTGGGCTCTCGGGCCCCTGCCCCAGGACTCAGCTCGGCGGGGCAGCCTGCTCTGGGGATCCTCTGTCCAGTCCCGAGAGAGCCGCGCGCGCTGCTCAGGGCCCCCGCCGCGCGGGGAGCCGCACGAGCCTCCAGAGGGGCGGGGCGTCGCGGAGCACGCCCTCCCCAACTCATGGATTTAAAGGGCCAGCCCCATGCCCGGCGGGCGGGTTCGGCGCTTTCTGTGGCCAGGGCTTCGCCGTTGTCGGGGTAACGCGAAGCTCGCACTGAGTGAGGGGGGGCCGCCCGCAGGCCTCAGCCGTGGGGCCGCCTGCGCTGCCGCTCGCGGGTAAGCGTGCGCAGGGCTGGGGGCGCGGCGCTCCGGGCCCGGGCGGGGGCCGGGTCTCTGGGGAGCGCCGGGCAGGCGGCCGGAGGAGGCCCAGGGCTGATCCGCGCTCCGGCACGCCCCGTGCGGCGAGGGGCCCGCGGACAGGCCGCCCCATCAGGTGGTGTCCAAGGGCCTGTGAAAGGCAGCGAGGAGCGCGGCTCGGGAGCCCCCAGCGAACCCGCGGCCTCTGAGCTCGCCGCCGGGCAGCCCTTGCTCTCGCTCGCCAGCGGATCCGCCTTCTGATCTCATCCGTCTTCCTCCACCCTCGCGCGGGCCCGCTCCGTGTCTCTTCCCGTGTCCAGCCCCACTTTCCTAGTCCCCCAGCTACCCGCGAACTTGCCGCTCATGCCGGAGCTCTGATGGCAGCTGCATTAGCAGCAAATGGAACTGACCATTTCACCAGGGCTCAGTTATTCATAAGGAAAGAGCAGAGGCTTAGCTGGGAGCAGGTTTATTGCTGACAAGACGCAGACTAGTGCCCTGGCTCAATGGGCACAGGAATGCAAACTCCTGTACGCCCCTGGCAATGGTAACAGCTCGATCACACATCAGTGCCTTGTCCCTGCCGCGAGAATAAGACTGCCCTCATAGAACTTCTCCTTTTATCTGCTGATACAGGGCCAGCTGGGCTCCATGTGGTGCTGCCTTTGCAAGGTCTTGTGGAGCCGGATGCCAGGCTGCCCATGGCATTTCAAAGCGGTAGCACTGCGCAGAGCCTGGGGACTCCCCAGCTGACCCCGGGCTCCATGCAGCGCTTCCATTTTGAACCAGGGTGGGGAGCACAGGGCCAGCAGGAGACTCCCCTGATAACCCTGGGCCAGAGGCATAACAAGGGTGTTATACGTTCAGGGACAAAGGCAAAATCTGCTCCTGCCACGCAGCAGGGCCCCAAACCTGGCGCATGCCTGAGCCCAACCCTGGGAGGACGGGGGAGCTTGTATCACCTGTTCCAGGAGCGGCCTGAGGCCGGCTGCGGTAGCTGGCGCCCCAGGTGGAGCGCGCCTGCAGAGATGTCAATGGCCTGACATCATCTGTGGGTGCCCCAGGCACCCTTGTGATGTCATCATTGGGTGACCTGGGCGTTGTCATCCTAGGTAGTGGCCAAGTCCACCTATAGCCACGGGCCACCCCTGGCCTGTTTCTCTGTCCCCTTCAGTTTGGGGCTGGGCCCCTGCACGTACTAACCTGCTGGCAGAGCTGTTGGAAGGTCGGGCTGGGGGCGGGGAGGAGGCTCCAGCCGGCAGTGGTGGGCAGAGGAGCAGGCAAGACGAGGGATGACAGGGGGAGGGAGGCTGAAGTGGCACCCAGGGGCAACTGCACCTCTCTTCACTGTGCCACTGCCATGGACTCCATGCTGCTCTGCCACAGCTGTTGCTACACTTCAAAGGTGGAGGCCCCCTTATTGACTAATTGAATAGTCAATGCAAATTGCATTGACTGTTTGATTAGCTAATTAATCAAAATTTTACATCCTTAGCACACACATAGTCTTGTTACCTTCCAGGACACAAGAATTAAATCATCACCTTAAAGATGATTTTATTAACCAAATAAAAAGCCAAAAAGATATCCTTAATAAAGCATAATTGGTTATTTGGTGTTATAGAGCAACTGAGAGAAACAAATTAAAACACGGAGAAAAAATTTATATTTTTGGGACAGTTCAGGTACAGTGAATGGGGGAGGGAAGGCACATGTAATTAACACAGAGAAATCTAACCAAAGAACCAAAACAAAGAAAAATACCTGATCATGACTGAACATATATTTCTTTCTCTACTCACGATCCATACTGATCTGCATTTCAAGGCCCAGTTCATTCCCATGTCCAATATTCCTTGTAGGCATGATAATTCTGATTACTACATATTGCTTCCTCCAGCTCTCAACTTGGAACTCATAGGAAGAGAAAGGGCAACAGGATTGAAATTTCAGCACCGTATCCCATTGGTTCTTCTGGCCCCCTGGCAACACCCTTCACTACCTGAGTTTAACCCTTTAGTCACTGAGTGCTGGCCAGAACTCCTCTTATCTATCACACATTTGCATTGAAGGAACCAAATCTGATGCTTAGTCATAATGAGAAAAGGGGGGTTTGATGTTATTTTTCCAGATTTTTTGTTTGTAAAATATTTTGTTTTTCTTTGTTTTACAGTTCCTTTGTTTAGTGACATGATAATTTGTTGCTATATATTTTAATAAATAATTTGAACACAAAAATAAGCAATAAATAAATTGGGAGACTAGCAGAGGGAGAAATTGTCTGGTCTCTTGATGAAGAGGAATGGAATCTGCTTGCATGAAGCTGATTGTAGGTTCACGGTCTAACTTAGACTTCACACTTATCCTTTCATTTTGAAGTTTACAACTTTAAGTGGGTAACACCATGTTTTAAAACTGAATTTATATGGACAATACCCTTTGAAATCTGGCTTTTAAATCTATGCCCTTTATCTGCAATGTGTTCATCTTTGACTTCTTTCACTTGTATAATATAACTTTGATTTCATACATTGTTTTTCATAATATTCCAAACACTTTTGGAGTTGGTTTAAAAATTAAAAATAATGCTACAGTGGGGAGAGACACGAAGAGACTTTATAGAAGGAATTGCAGAGTTTGAGGGAAGGGAAGTGCTCCAGAAAAGCATCTAGAAAAACATGTTTATTAGGGTGTTTGTTTGATTCACTGACAGGTATGTGACTGAGCAAGATGGGGAAACCTTGTACTCTTTGCTGAAGAAGTTGATTCGGCATGTACGGTAGCTGTTAATATCATAAATAGGATATAAACATCTTTAGGAATTGTGAGATCAGGACATAAGAACTGTAATCCTAACTGGCTGGCATGAATCTAAACCTGTGGGCTGCGTCTAGACTGGCAAGTCTTTCCGCAAAAGCAGCCGTTTTTGTGGAAAAACTTGTCAGCTGTCTACACTGACCGCTTGATTTTGCGCAAAAGCACTGACGTTCTACTGTCCGAAATTTAGTGCTTCTTGCGTAAATGCTTTGACGTTCCCATTCGGGCAAAAGCCCTTTTCCGGAAATGTTTTTGCGCAAGAGGGCCAGTGCAGACAGCTAAAAACTGTTTTGCGCAAAAAAGCCCCGATGGTGAAAATGGCGATCGGGGCTTTCTTGCGCAAAACCGCGTCTAGATTGGCACGGACGCTTTTTTGCAAAAAGTGCTTTTGCGGAAAAGTGTCTGTGCCAATCTAGACGCTCTTTCCTGCTAATGCTTTTAACAGAAAAACTTTTCCATTAAAAGCATTTGCGGAAAATCATGCCAGTCTAGACGTAGCCGTGGTGTCCAACCAGTTCTATAGCAAACTAACCACATTCAACCAGCCAAATAGCCACATGTGGCTAGCATGTTGGACACCATGAAAAAACAGTGCAGTTGTGGATGAGGACTGTTCAAATGACCTGTTGGTTTGTTATTGTACATTGCAATAATCTCAAACTTGCTAATCTGGATCTCAAAGAAACCCCCAAACCCACCAAAGCCCCCTAAAAAACAAAAAAAGCCCCAAAAAACAATTCTCCTTTTCAGAAGTTTTTTTCTTTTTTGAAAGATGTTATTACTTAAATTCCAATCTTATAATCTGTAGCATATGAGAGAACAAATTAACAAACATTTCTCCAAAACAGAACCCTATTGAAACAAAATGCTCCACTTGTGCACACAGTTATCTCCTGGATGAGAGAGAGATGTAGAAAATGTTACATAGTATACTGCATTACTAGAAGGCATGCAAATTGTAATGGCTGAGGGTGTTGAAAGAGCTTTATAGACTTATGGAGTACTGTACTTGAACAGTCCCTCTTTGAAGTCAAAAGTCTCAAAAAAAAGTACTTCATCTCCAAGTTATTGAAGCTCTTTTTGGGGCATCTTTGTGGTATTTCAGAGGTGTCCCTTTTGTATTTTGGGCTGATACTTAGGCCAGAGCTCTGAAGGCAATGATTAAAAAACTGTTTGGCTGTTACTTGCTTAACATATGTTTAAGAAAATGCATTGAGTCTAGTGTAGCTTGAGTTTGAGAGATTTTTTCAGATAAAGAAAGGCACGCTTGTAGATGTTGCATTTCATGATGGATTTAATCATCGTTGAACCTGAAGTCTTTAACTTTCTAAGGAAAAACATTAAAAAAAAAAAAGAATGAATGAATGCAGCACCTTAGGGTATGTCGAGACTACATGCCTCTGTCAGCAGAGGCATGTAAACTAGGCTACCCGACATAATCAAAGAAACCGGGGATTTAAATATCCCCAGCTTCTTTAAAATAAACATGGCTACTGCGCTGTGCCGGCTCAGCTGATCGTCGGCACAGTGCGCGAGTCAAGACGCGGCTCGGTCGACAAGGAAAGCCTTTGTTGACTGCTCCATTATGCCTCGTGAAATGAGGTTTATAGAGGCATGAGGCATGTGGTCTAGACATACCCTTAGAGATCAACAACAAATGTAGATTGTTGTGCCCACAAACTTATGATATTACCTACATTTTTTATTAGTCTCTAAGGTGCTGCAGGACCTTTTGTTGGGGATTTTTTTTTTAAATTTGTTACAGACTAACACAGCTATCCCTCTGAGACTTTTTAAGGAGAGGGTCTCCTGCTTGAGGCTTTGCAAAAAATATGAAGTGCTGTGCCTGACCTTTCAGCAAGGAGACAAAGAAAAATGTAGTTTGCCAGAAAGCCGTAGTTATTTATTATTATAGATTATGTTTTAGGTATATTTTATAATTTTACAATAATTTGATGTGTAAAATTATTTGATCATATTAAATCATTTTAAAATTAATTTTACATCATTTTTAATTTAAATATAAATTTAAGGTACTTTTAAATTTGTAGGAGATACGTGTGTTTTTTTTTTTTAAATAAAAACAAGTATAGACCATGGTTAATCAAGTAGAACAGGCTTCTGTGAAAATTTCAGATACTTTGTAAGTGAGGGTCAGAAATGTCAAAACAAGAGAATAAAAATGGGAAACTGGCACTATAATTCAAATAAAAGCCATCCAAATGTAGGTAAATAGTTTTAAACAATCACAGCAGCAACACAATATTTCATTATCATTTGCTTGAGAGACTGGACCAGAAAACTGAACTAATGTGGAAGCTGCACAACTGTCCTCTCCCTGGTTAGAGAGGTATTGCTGAGTAGAGCCACTCTGGTTTTAGATCTCCTGACTCTACCTATCCTAAGATGGAATTTTGCAATTTTCCCACTTCTAATAAACTGTACCCCAGAGCGTGGTCTATATATCCAGCCTTCATTTTCAGAAAGTGTGACTGGGCTTGGCACCTGCAGTTCTTTTCTTATGGCATCTTACCAGTCATCTGAAAACAAAATGATGATTTATTTTAACATTAGCAACAAGGCATTTGGAGGAGGACATACAATCATAGAAGATTAGGGTTGGAAGAGATCTCAGGAGGTCATCTAGTCCAACCACTTGTTCAAAGCAGGTTCAAATACTAAATTCAAATACTTGTTCAAATACTAAATTATTTCAGCCTGGGCTTTGTCAAGCCTGGCCTTAAAAAGTTCCAAGGGTGGAGATTTCACCATCTCCCTGGACAAACCATTCCAGTGCTTCACAACCTTCCTAGTAAAATAGCTTTTTCTAACATCCAACCAAGATTTTCCTCACTGCAACATGAGACCATTGCTGCTCATTCTGTCATCTGCCACCATTGAGAATAGTGGAGAGTTGAAGGCTATTATCAAACTCATGAATGGTAGACTTTTAAAAATATCCCTCATCTCCCTTATCCCACAGATTCAGATAGCCCTTTGGGTACCTACCTTGCAGTCTGGTTACTTCTTTTGCTCTCCTCCCCATGCCCTCTTGACGGAGGCTGTATCTACAGTACCAAAACTATGCTGGCATAGCTCCCTAGTGTAGACACAGCTTACACAAAGGGCATGTCTAGACTACATCCCTCTTTCAAAAGAGGGCTGTAAATTAGACAGATCGAAATTGCAAATGAAGCCGGAATTTGAATTTCCTGTGCTTCTTTTGCATAATGGTGGCCTCAAAAATGGAGTACAGGATCTTTCAAAAATGTTGGGTTTTTTTTTTCGAAAGAACCGTGTCTAGATGGCGGTTTCACTTTTGAAAAGCCCTTTTTCGAAAGAACATGCGACTGCCATTATGCAAATGAACCGCAGGAAATTCAAATCCTAGCTTCATTTGCAATTTCGATCTGTCTAATTTACATCCCTCTTTCGAAAGAGGGATGTAGTCCAGACATGCCCTAAATGCAGTTTTCATTTAATTTCAGTTGATATCAGTGATTATTTTAAAGTCTTTTTCTTTAAATTTTCACAGTTGTCAAAATTATGTGAAAGGGGACATGTGCGTATCAGACAACTGTTTAATGATGCAGATGTTGAGATTCAAAAAGTTAAAACTTTATAAACATTAAAAGACAAATTATTAACATCACTTAGAGTCCTGTGTGGACATAACATTTATATCTGCATCTATATCCACAAATGAACTGCATCTGTGGATGCAGAAACCGGTGGATAAACATCACATATTGAACTATACAAAACAAATATCCTTCAGTCAAACTCTGACATTTCAAGCTGCATTCTTTTTGCTTTTCCTTTTTCAAATATTGTGTGTGTGTGTGTACAGGGAAATTTTGTTTACCAACATCTAGTGATAAAAATATAATCATTCCAGCCTAAATAACTGAACAGCTTTAAACCATAGAGACTAAATTATAATATACTGATTGTCACCTTGGGACGTGACATAGTGTTTCATCCATTCTGTATTGTAAATTTGGCAGGGAAATTTAAGATTACTTCACTTTGAAATAATGCAGGATACTAGTCTACATGGACCATTGAACTCTTTCTGAATGGAAATGTCTATGTTCCTAAAGACTGTACCAAAGTGTAATTTTCAAGCTAGTACAGTGAAGGAGGCAATATGGTTTTTAATCTTGCCCAGTTCTTAATTCAATCTCTTAGCAATATTTGTTTTTTCCTTGCATAGGTCTGGACGCCACCTAAGACTGTGTATATCACTATGGCTGTGTATGTTGATCACAGACTAGAAGCCCCTGATTCAGCTGGGTCCCCTTCTTACATAACTTGGCATCCTCTTCATCCACTTCTGGCTGTTGCTTCCATAAGCTCAACCTCTGGAGGCAGTGTAGATATCTATTTGGAACAGGTAAGCATTCAGAAACTTCTTCTTTGGTCTTGATGTTGCTTTGCTGTGATCTTTTGATCACTACACGTTGCACCTCCCTAAACCGAGACTCTCCAGACCGGCAATATCTGTGGTGCTGCTGGACCATGGATGTTTCTGGACCAAAGAGCCCCGCGCAGGGGAGGTCTAGTGGCACGGCCGAGAACCCTAGAGCAGAGAGATCCGGTATCTGGCAAGCCCAGCTGCAAGCGGGGGGGCGGCTGTGGGCTGGTGGCAGGGGATTTCCCCATGTCTGGCAAACTCCTTTGTTTAGGACCATTCAAACAAAAACAAGAACCAAAAAATTTTAGTTTGTGACCTATGCATGACTTGTACAATTAATATCCATGATTTAATCTTAGGAATGTTGCAGGATGTGGCTGCAGCGGCTGGGGAAACCCCAAGTGCTCCGTGGTACTACTGGGGGCAGCCCTTAGAGGCCAGCAGCTGCTCTGGCCATCCTGGGACCACAACCAGGAGCTTTTGAGCTGGGATTGCTCTGACCCCCAGGATTGCTGCTTGGGCAATCTCTAGAGTCAGACGCATCGGCTGCTGGTTGGGGAGGACCTGCTGCCAGCTGCCCAGGGCTGCTAGAGTAGTGGCCGGTGCAGCTGGCCCCAGGGCTGGGGCTGCTCCAGCAGCACCCGTGTGGCTGGCTGAAGGTCAGTTTCAGCAGCCGGTGCAGCTGTCCCAGAGGCCAACTATACTGGCCATTGCAGAAGTCACAAAGATTGTAGGAAGTCACATAATCTATGACTTCTGTGACAGACACAGAGCTCTATTGAAGGTTTATCAAATTAAGCAATTTTAGACTTTTCTGAAGTCAGCAACAAGTTCTTGAATTACTTGGATTTAAACAACAGAAACATCACCTCGAGTCTTACTGATTACTGGCTTTTTTATTTTTCTTTGAGCTGATTATCAACATACTGTTGATCTATAGTGGCTACTCAGTGGTCATACAATAAGAAATACAACTTTACCTGCCAAATGTACAGCAGTGTACCATGGATTTAACATTATTTCATGGCCCAAGATGACAGTCAGTATGTTATGACTTAGTCTCTATTGGATTTAAAAGTTTTAGGTTTAGTTATGCTTGGAAGGATTAGATATGTATCACTAAATGTTGGTAACCTCTGTTTTCCTATGTACACACAAACCAACGAAAATATTTCCATTGGCAACATTTGAAATTTACAAATAGGCGCAAGAAGACGACCTTGAGAAGTCATTAGTTTGATTTAAAGGGGAAAAATTACAGTGAAATTGATACATGTTTAGTTCTTCCGAACATGAAGCCAAACATTTACCTTTGGATATTCAGCACCAAGGAAATATTTATTGAGGTTTCAGCTTGAGTCAGTGTTCTTCATATTAGGAAATGTAAAAGACACCATAATTCCTTTACCCAGAGGCTGAACCAGCCTGCTAGAATCCAATTAGTTTATCATATAGGATCTGTCCATGTTATGGTTATTGCTTACTGCAGTTCTAGTATGTGGGTTTCAGCCCACAAAAGCTTACGCCCAAATCAATTTGTTAGTTTTTAAGGTGCTACAGGACTCCTCGTAGATGTAGCATGATTTCCCTATCGTGGACAGTGACTATTTTTCCCCATGAGAACTGTTGATAGACTTCTCAGCCGGAGCGTTCATAGCAGAGTTTGGTTGGCATGTTTCTTAGGAAGACTTCTGTCTGCACTGGTCATAGAGATGGTTCTGGAACCCAGCTTTGTTGAAAACTATTTAAAATATGGCAGTATTGCCAGAAGCTGGTAGTGAACAACAAGCGTGGTTCCTTTGATTGTTCTGTTCATTCCCTCTGAAGCACATGGTATTGGCTACTGTTAGAAGACAAGATACTAGGCTAGATGGACCATTGATCTAACTCAGTGTGGCTGGTCTTATGAAGTATGGATGGGGTATATATGATTTCAGATCCTTTACAAAGGTGGGTAAGTATATTTATCCACACTTTATGTAAAGAGAAGCTGATACACAGAGAGGTCCAAGGTTTCTCAACAAATCAGCCGCACAGGCAGGAATTGAATTCTCAGTCCTGACACTTTTTGTCACTTTTGCCACTAGAGTAGGCTATATCCTCAGTAGAAACATGTGAGTGTTTTGTTTTTCTCTATCAAAACTTTGCTGTGTTGCCATACTGGTCCCCGGATATGAGAGAAACAAGGTGGTGAGATATTGTATTTTATTGGGTTAGCTTCTGTTGGTGAAAGAGGCAAGCTTTCAAGCTACATATATTTTTTTTTCAGGTCTGGGAAACTTACACTGAGTATCACAGCTAAATACAACATAGATTTTCCCCCTCTTATGGCATTGAGACAACTCCTAGCCCCATTAAGTTCCTTAACAGAAGCAAGCTCTCTACAGACCAGAACCCACCAACTCAAAGTGCCATGAGACATAATGGATGCAAAATCTAGCAACATATCTCCATTGCTACAATAGTCAATATTCCCCACAACACACCTTTTGAGCTTCATGGATCCTATACATCAGGCCTGGGCAAAATACGGCCCCCCCAAAACACCAGATCCAGCTCGTGGCAGCGGGCAGCCCCATGCACCAGGCAGAAACTCGGCTACAGGGCTCTTTTTCTGTGTTAAAACTGGAGGGGAGGAGGGAGGTTTTTAGGAGCTGCCCCACCCCCAGCACATTCCCATTGGCCGGGATTTGGCAAAAACCAGCCACTGGGAGCTGTTTGTTAGAATAACAGGCAGCTAAGAAGAATCACACCCCCATCTCCTGGGCTCAGTTATTCATGAAGCACATTGCCAGACAAGCAGGCTGGCTGGCTGGGAACATTTTAATCTCTGCAGGCAGGTAGGCTAGTTTGGCAGCTGACAATTAAGTCTCTTGGCCACAGCCTGCTTCTGGCACCTCAGCCCCTTCCTGCCCACTCCTTCCCCCCTCCCCCCACACTCAACATACCCAAATCCTCTGTTCCCCTCTTACAGTCACACCTCCTCCCAGATCTGGCCCCCAATCTCCTGCCCTAGGTCACAATCCACTCCTACCCTAGGTCACATCTCAAACCCCTGCCCTCCAGTCCCCTACCCTAGGACACAACCACCTGCTTCCTCCCAACTCCGTCCCAGACCCCACTCTCTCTCCTGCACCTCAGTCCCTTACCCTAAGCTCCCTTCTGCACCCAACCTCCATCACAGACCCTGCACTTCCTCCATTAATATCATGGAAGAGTGCAGCCCTCGTGACCACTTTCCAAAATCTTGGAGTGGTCCCCCGTCAAAAATTATTGCCCACCCCTGCTATACATATATATGAAAATATGTCGTTTACCTCATTCAGTGCATTAAATGCCACAATAAGAGCTATGTGGTGAAACCAGACAATCACTATGCTATTGAATAATTCTCTCACACAAAACTAAAGGATAAAAACACCATGTCACCTGTGGGCAAATACTTCTCACAAAACAATCACTCCATATCTTACCTATCAGTCCTCATCCTGGAAGGGAACCTGCACAACAGCTTCAAGAGACAAATCTGGGAACTTAAATTAATGACTGCAGGGTTCTAAGGCTGTGTCTCTCACTAGAGAGCTTACAGCTGGTACAGGACAGCGGCACTCCTATAAGATCTTTCTTGTAGCCGCTGTACGATGATGGGAAAGAGCTCTCTCGTCAGCATAAATTAATCCACCCCCTATAAGTGTCAGTAGCCATGTTGGTGGGAGAATATTCATCCCTCTAGCCTAGCGGGGCTCAGAGAGGGGCTTCTCCCTCTCAGGGTCAATGGGTGGCCACTCCGCCCCACTAGCTGATTCCCCTCTCAGTTCTATTGGGGAATCAACTGTTGCTGCTAGCCCTAGGGTAGTCCATAGCCCAGCACACAGTCTGTAATAAAAGTATTTAAGCACCGGCCCTCGTTCAGGACAGGGCAACAATAATCCATAAACCGTCCTTAGGTTTGTCCCTAGTTCAGGGTGGGGCGGCAGGCAAACAAACTAATAGTTCAAGGCCTGGACCCTGGTTCAGGGTGGGGCAGCAGGAAGATAGTTTTAAACCCAGGCCTTGGTTCAGGGTGGGGTGGTAGGCAAACAAACAAATAGTTCAAGTCCCATTCACAAAAACCCCAGCCGGGTCCCTTTGCTCAAGCAGAGGTTTGGCAGATACAGGCTGCTGATTGGGAACAGCCAAGGGGGGGATACAGCCACCCAAGAGTAGGGTGGCAAAGGGGGTGCAGGCCTACCCACTCCACTGTGTCCCAGCCAAGGGCCCTACCAACAGCAGCAGGGATCCATTTCGCAACATGCTGACCTGGTTTTAGCTCAGCCAAGAGAGGGGCAGCTATCACTGGGTTCTTTGTATTCTTCACCTTAAACTGTACATGGGTCCAGTGCAGATCCTCTGGGCACCGTCCTTCTGGAACCTCTGGCCAGGTAAACAGACCCTTCAGGCAGTCATCCAGTAGTGGGCCTGGCGACCCAGACCAGTCCTTGGCTTCCCTGGGATCCAGTTGCTCACTTAGGTGTGCAGGGGAGGCTTCTGGCTTCTCTGGTCACTGGGGCTTGGCTGGCCTCTCTGGCAGGCCTTTTACATCCTTGGCCCTGCCTCGGTCAGGTGCGTTGCTAGAGCCAGGGGCTGCCCACAAAGCTCAGGGAAGGGCTTCTCCTCCTAGGGGTCAATGGGCAGCCACTCTGCCCCACTACAATCTCTCTGAGTGACATCATTTATGTGACCAAAACTGGTAGTATAGACAAAATCTAAAGAACACAATCTTAATAAAGACACTGGATTGATGGCTTATTACAACAATCTGGAACTCACTAAACCACCTTTTTTGTCATATGACAGCAGGTGTGTTAATGGGCCACTTCAGCTTTATCAGTTTCTGTGAATATGTATTATGTACTTGTGCTAAACAATCTGTTCCCCCTTGAATTTGACTGTGACACTTTGATTATCTTTCCCACACCTGAAGAAGGATTCTGTAGCTTTAAAGCTTGTCTTTCAGGAACAGAAGTTGGCCTATAAAAATATTAATCACCCACCTTGGCTGTCGAAAGTATCATTTTGTACATTCAGTCTTGGTAGAAACTTTCTCAATCTCTAGAACATGAATGAAAGTTTCTTTAGTCTCAGTGACAGTTCCTCATATGTAATGAGAGAAGGTAAGGTTTAATACCAGTATTGTGTGTTCATAAATAATTGTGTTATCACTCATTTGTTTAAAAAAAATTTTATACACATGAGATACCTGTGGACAACGTAGGAAATAAATGTCTTGTATGTCTACTTGAGATGTTGCAGTGTGCTCTTTGCTTATCTTGCCTCTATGGTAGAAAATATCTTATTTGTTGGAGGGCAGATGTGTTGAATTGTAAGAGGGTTTATCTCAAAGCCCTGTACTGAGATCTGTTTGTTCCTATTTGCAGGGAGAACATGTGCCTGATTTACACACTGAAAGGAATTTTCCGGCCACATCCCTTAGCTGGCACCCATCCAGACTGATCCTGGCAGTGGGCTGGGAGACTGGGGAAGTGGTGGTGCTTAACAAACAGGACAAAGAGTACCACACGGTACCCCCCAACCATAACGCTGAAATTACTGTCATAAACTGGAGTACAAATGGTACCCGCCTTGTGTCTGGTGATAAGGTAAGAAGCGAAGCTGGCTTGACATGTATAATGGATCCTGGAGATGGAGAAGGAGAGTGGGATTTAACAGTAATGGGAGGAGGGGGGAGAATTGTGAGGAAAAGATTAATTTCATCATAGTAAGTATTAGTTTGCATGCTTCTGAAACAGAAATGGGTTTATATCAGGATTTCCCAACTTTCTTTATTTATTGGCTTTTGTACAGCACTCTAAGCTATTTTAAAGATTAATAAATTTAACTTCACAACATATTCTATGGTGGTACTATCACCATTTTACAGATGGCAAAAAGAGGCACACAGCAGTGGAGCCATCCCAAAAGTTTGTGGCATAATTGGCAATAGAACCTTGATCTTCTTAGTCCTAGTCCAGTGCCTTTATCACAAATCCTGCCTCTTTCTTACCCCACTTTTATATAGTGACCCTCCCTCAAGCACAGCAAAAATCTTTGACTCTTTCTTTTATCAGTGCATTTTTAGTTGGTGCAAAGAGCAAAAAGACTCTAGAGGGGGAAATATGTTGTGGGAATATATTTAAAATACATTAAACTTCATTTCTTGCTGAGTTGGTTGCTCTTCTGTGTTAGTGAAATGAGGAATTACCTAGTGAATATTTTGTGCTCATCATTATATATAAGTACTGGATTCTGTTACTGTCAGTTCCTAAGCTAAAAAAGAAACATGCTGTTCCTTTTGTCTATTTTCTGTGACTTTTTTTGACATACCCGCTGGGATAAGACAGAGTTTCTCCAGAGATTTCAGCTTTGTTTTGAGATTTACTGTCACTATTATTCCATGAAAAAAATGTAGATCTAATTATTGGCTGTAAAACTTCTGTTACATTTGATGTCTTGTCAAAGAAACTCATAAAAGTCATAGTTGAATTGTCCAGTTGCTTATTGGATAATTGGGCAACAGTGGTTAAAATAAAGAAGAGAACATGATGTAGAGCACAGTGTAACTCAAGGAGGTTTAGTATTGAGAAACAGTAATAAGCATATCTAAGATAACTTTCATCCCAGTATCTTAGTACTATCCACTTTCAAATTCCTCCTGAAAATTCTCCATTGCCTTTGTGCCTACACAAAGGTTATGTCTAGACTACACTGAAGTTTCTAAAGAGGATATGCAAATTCCATAGGAATTTGCATATCTTCTTCTGATCTCACTTTCGAAAGTGGAGCTTTTGAAAGTGAAATTAGTCAGGACACGGGTTTTTTGGCAAGCCCCCCCCTTTTTTCGAAAAGCCGCATAAACCTCATTTTTTGAGGAAGAGCGGCTTTTCTAAAAGGGGAGGAGGTTGCTGAAAAAAACATGTCCCGACTACTTTCACTTTCGAAAGCTTCACTTTCAAAAGTAAGATAGGAAGAAGATATGCAAATTCCCATGGAATTTGCATATCCTCTTTTGAAACTTCAGTGTAGTCTAGACAAGCCCTAAACTTAACAGTGGTGATATTGCTGGTATGTAGAGGCCACTGCCCATCAAGCAGACCAATATTGTTTCATCATTTACTTGCACTACCCTATCTGGCTAGTTGTTGTTCTTTACATACAATCCTTCTAGAAAAGGACACAAATTGGCTTTCTTTCACTCTTGACAGTAAAGCTGCTTAATTACAAGGGTTAAATGTAGATGATTTACTTCACATGCATATTGCCAGAACTATAAGAGAATGTCCACAGAAAGCGGTAAGTGCTGTGTCTTGTTTGAAGATCATGAGACTTGATCACAGCCTAATCTTTAAGGAGCTTTTAGACTCTTTGTAACTGTAGTGTCCTCTGCAGGGAATGCCCAGCCCTCAGTAATTAAAATTTAGGCTCCAAGTGATGATCAGGACCACTTTATTAACATTTTAAGTATGAGAGATCTTGGATAACTTCAGGCTTTTGGTGGCTCAGCAGTATCAGAGGGTCTAGGTGCTTTATACAGGTATTAGGAGTGCAAGTGTCTTTATAAAGCAAATGGCTTTTACAGCAAAAGGCAAAAGCTTTGGGCTATTAGCAATGGTTCAGAGGATACCAAGATGTCAAATCTCATGGAGATAAATGTCACTGTGTCATCTCTAGTTGCCATGATGAAATCTGGCTAGTTCTACTCTTCTTCTGCAGCCACTTGCACTAGTGCATAGACACAGATTCTATGCATTTGCCGTTTCCAGCTTGATACACCCAGGCCTGAGTTTGGCAACAAACTTAAGACTAGCTTGGCCTTTGTGGAGTAAATATTTTTATTCAAGAGCTTCAGTCTTGCCTTCTAGTTCTCTTCTACAAATATCTTCTTTTAAGCAGAGGCTAATTACACAGTTTAGTTTCAAATCCCTGGCTTTGCTAGTAGTTGGGGAGCAAAGATTACCTTGACATTATGCGATGAAAAGTCACTTTTAAGTTTTCAGAACCATACTATATGCTGAATTCTAGCTGAGTTGTATATGGGAGAGATATATGGAAGTGCTGTGCTATGCTTCATACAAGTACTACTAATGTTTCATGTTTGTGAGAACTAAATTTATTTACAGTATATTAAAAAGAATAAATCCTAATAACCCTTTACTGTAATTTGTCCTAATATAATCTAAACTGCAATCTGATTTCACATTTTTATTCTGTTTTTATTCATTGCCTAGCACAGTATGCCCCCAGTTGCAATTGGGCACTCCAGTGCTACCCAACACACATAGTCTAAAAATTTTGGCTGCAAAGCTGGTACCATAAGTCAGCTTGTTGGGATTGTAAATGTACATGTCATGCTGCATTGTTACTTGCTTTTCTGTTTACTCCACTTTTCTTCTCAGAAAAAGATTGAAATGGATAGATATCCAGAACTGGAGTGCTTTAGACTGCAGAATTCTCAATTTCAGCTTTCTACCAATTTGTAAAACTGGGTCAGGGTTTTATGTTCAGCGCAATACCTCTCCTTATTATTTATTTTATGTGTGTGTGGGGTGAGATAGAGGGGGGAGATTGAAGCAGTTGTGTGTAGGTTGGACATAGAAGAGAGTAAATAAAAGCTTTGTTTTTCAAATAACTACATAATGTTGCCAGTAAACTGGTTTTAGATCAGGAGATTTCAAGCTTCATAGGCTAATAATTATTACTTCTCATGGTAACACGATAGCAATCTTTGCATATTTGATGACTGGGAAAAATGCCAGAAAGTAAAATATGGCTTTGGGTAGGGTGAGCAGGTATAACTTGGAAGTAATGGGAGTTAGAAAAGGAGGCTGTGTCTACACTGGGCCACTTATTCCGGAAAATCAGCCGCTTTTCCGGAATAAGCTGCGAGCTGTCTACACTGGCCCTTGAATTTCCGGAAAAGCAACGATGCTCTACTGTACAAAATCAGCCACTATTCCGGAAAAAACTATTCTGCTCCTGCTCAGGCATAAGTCCTTATTCCGGAACACTGTTCCAGAAAAGGGCCAGTGTAGACAGCCCAGTAGTCTTTTCCGGAAAAAAGCCCCAATCGCGAAAATGGCGATCGGGGCTCTTTTCCGGAAAAACGCGTCTACATTGGCCACAGACGCTTTTCTGGAAAAAGGGATTTTCCGGAAAAGCAGCCTGCCAATGTAGACGCTCCTTTTCCGGAAAAACTGAAAACAGAATAGTATTCCGTTTTAAGCATTTCTGGAAATTCATGCCAGTGTAGACACAGCCGGAGAGTTTAGACTGAACATCAGAAAAAAATGTATTGACAGAGAGTTCTATTATTCTGGAACAGTGTCTCAAGAGAAGGTCCATTCTTGAGACAGTTAAAATTGGACTGGACAAAATTATAGAAAATAGACTCTGAGAAACAAATTTTCATTGGCTCCTGTGTCATGGACTAGATAACTAATGGCCTAATGAGTGTGTTTCTTGTTTAACTTTTGTGACGGTGTAATACAGGAAATTCTGGGAGCATGCTGAGTGGGTCAGTTCAGGGTGAACTGCATTGAGACAAGTCTACTTACAGCCCAAGACTGGGGGTCCTCCATTATAAGGCACACTAAACCAGTAACAAAGGGCACTTGTGTTTACAACACTGGCTACAAGAAGTCACACAAACAGTCCTCTTACACATTCCAGTTCTCTATGCCACCACCAGTATCACTGCTTGTACAGATGAGAGGCTATGAAAACCAATCTCACTAAATCAAAACAGGTTCTTCTGATCTTAAAGGACCAGCCACATTACCAGGTCAATTTATAACTCAGATCTTACCCAAAAAAGCAAGTGGTAAGCCAATTAATGAAAGAAAAGATGAGAGTTAAAGTTGTTAAAGGAATCAAATTACATATACCAATTTCAGTTCTTGTTGCAGGCTTGTAGCAGAGTTGGAATAATCTGCTGTCTTAAATCAAGCCTCTGGAATGCATTCTCCATTAGGATGGGTCTTCAGTGCTTTCAGGCTTTAGTTCACAGCAAAGATGCTTCAGTGGTGATGAGCTGGATTGAAGACAAATGGAGGAACCTCCAGGCCCTTTTTATAACCTTGCCCATGCTGAGGGACTCCCGTTGTTCTTGATGTGTAAAAATATGTCCCAAGATGGAGTTTGTCATATGGGAAGGTCACCTGTCCATGGATGTTTTAGTCCTTTTTAGACATACGAACAGTACAAACAATTGATCAATCATAAGCTTTTCATAGACATCTTACTTGGTCCACTTTGTACAAAATTTGGTGAAAATATGTAACAATGGTTGCAACAATACACAACCCAATAATGCCACCCGAATCCAATAATTAGGGTTATGGTACCCCCAACTTCTAAGAAAGTCATTTAAAATTTCTTTCTGATCTTAAAAATGAATAAGTCCTCACTATACCCATGCATCCTCATCCAGATTTTTTTTTTAAATGTTGCAACATTTCTAAAATTCTCTCTTCTGTGCTGGTTGATCTACAAATAATGACACTCTGTTTCTCTGATCATAAGTGCTTTTGCTTTGCATGCCTACTCTGGCCTTGCAAATAGGTATTGGATTGAAATTAACAAGAATTCTAGAGTTGGATTCTTGTTCATTTTAGTAACCTGACTGCTCACAAAGAAGGAAAAATGGGATATGGGGTTCGAAGACAATGTATAAGTTCATGTGTGTGGTATATATGTGCAGAACAAAACAAGGTTGGTCCAGTATTAGGCTGTCTGCCTTAGTAATGTCCTTTTTATTAAGAATGGAAGTAATTAAGGTACTTTTCCAGGAAGCTTCATTTTAGATAAATAGTGAAATGCTATCATTTAAAAAAGTCATTTGAAGTTTTTGCCATCTGTGAAGTGGGGAAGGGTAATCTTTCCTACATATTAAAAAAATAAAGATGAAAGGTACTAAATAAAAGATAAATACCATGTTATTTATTCCAGGGTGGTCAAATATTGGAATAAATTGCCACGGGAGGTGGTGGAATCTCCCTCTCTGGAGATATTTAAGAACAGGTTAGACAGACATCTGTCAGGGATGGTGTAGACGGAGCTTGGTCCTGCCTTGAGGGCGGGGGGCTGGACTCGATGACCTCTTGAGGTCCCTTCCAGTCCTATTATTCTATGATTCTATGATTCTATAATGGACATTTTTTCTGATATTTAGCCTACATTTTTTCTTAATTCTCATTAGTCCCAAATTATACTTTCTCACCCTACCCAAAACCATGTACAGTATATTGCTGAAAGTGATTAAAATGTCAGTTGAGTAGTTTGTCTCCTGATTATTATCTGTTTGAAAAGAATGTCTATTAGGGTACGTCTACACTACAACGTTAATTCGAACTAACTTAGTTCGAATTAGTTAATTCGAACTAAGCTAATTCGAACTAATGGATCCACACTAAAAAACTAGTTCGAATTAGCGTTTTGCTAATTCGAACTAGCATGTCCACATTAAGAGGACCCTGAACCGGGGTTAAGGATGGCCGGAAGCAGTGCCGGCAGGGCATCAGAGGAGAACTTAGAGCGTGGAGATGCTGCCTCAGGCTAGCCCAGGGCTGCGCTTAAAGGGACCCGACCCCCACCCCGGACAGACAGTTCTCAGGGGTGCCCCGCTTGCAAAGCAGTCCTGGCTTGGAGTGCCCGGACTACTCACACTGGGCACATCACAGCTCTCGGCCATCAGCCCGGCTGCACTTGCCGCAGGCTGCCATCTGGGGAGAGCGGGCAATTGGGGGGCTGCAGGAGAGCTTCCACCCCCAGAAGCCCGCAGAGCCAGCCCAGTCCTCCCCATCGGGGGCTCGTACCCCATTCCTCCCTCACCTCCTTCCACTTACCCTTCCCTAGCCCCTCTTCTTGATGTACAAAATAAAGATAACGTGTGGTCAAAACTAGAAACTCTCTTTATTTAACAAAACTCGGGGAAACTGGGAAAAGGAGGTGGGAGAGGGGAAGAGAGAGGGTGGGAGAGGGGAGGGGGAAAACTGGGAGGAGGGAGCTGAAAGGGGGAAGCAAGGGAAAGGAGGGGGTGGGGAAACTCAAGGATCAGGGGAGGGGGTCTCGCCGGGCCAACCGCCTCCCAGCACTGCGAGGGAGGGGGCCTCGGCGTCCCCGGGGGGATGGGGTGGAGGGTGTGGAGGTTGAGGTGGGGGGTGTGGACATTGAGGAAGAGGTTGTGGGGGTTGAGGAGGAAGAGGTGGGAGGGGGGGCAGGAGTGGGAGGAGGGACAGCAGTTGGGGGGGCAGCAGGCGTAGGACCAGCACAGGGCACCATGCTCTGCAGCAGGAGCTGCAGGTTGGTGCTCAGCCCTCGGACCTCAGCCAGCAGCTCGTGGCGGAACTGCAGGTCTTCCCGCATCCAGGCCTGCACTGTGCGGTGCACGGCTCGCAGGGCCCCCAGGCGCTGGTCCCGGTACTCCTGCTCCGTGCTGGCGGTCCGGAGCAGGCCGCGGGTGTGGGAGCATGTCCCGGGCGGGGGGGTGCGCCCTGCACGAGCAGCTGGTGCAGCTGTAGAGAAAGAAGAGAAGTGGTCAGTTCTCCCTGGGGATGCAGAGGATGATGCCCAGCCCCCTCCCCAACTCCGCAACGTGAGGGTGACCATGTCCTGCACCGTCACAGCTGCTGTGCTTGTACAGAGGCCATGGTCAGGATGTCTGGCTCTCCCCGGGACTGGGAGCTGCCCCAAGACCGCACCCATGTCCCTGTGCCATGTATAGTGTGGCCGGGGTGGCGGGGGGGAGGGGGAGATGTCCCCTGCCTCCGTGTAGAGGGGACATGTGAAGGGAAAGCATCCTGCTGGGTCCTGCCTCGGGGTCGGGAGCATGTCACGTCTCTTTGCACAAGCATGTGCCTATTGGGCAATGGCCCCTGGGTGTCACGCAGCTGGAGCCACCTGCCCAAGGGTGGCATGGCATGTGCTCGCACGTGCACAGGTGTCTGCGTGATCCGTGGAAGGCATGGCCCACGTGCGCGGTCTCTGGTTTCCCTCCCACCTCCCCCCCCGAACTACTTAATTCAAACTACTTACCCGGTACCGTCTCCCTGGTCCACCCTGCTGGAACAGCTGGCGGTGGCCCCTCCGGTGCGCCCAGGTCAGGGCCCTCCGGTCCCGGCTCGCTGTCCCCCGGGCTGGCACGGACCGCCCCTCCCCCCACGAGTTGCTGGAGGGCGGGGAAGTAGGGGCAGGTGTCATCTCCTGCAGCGGCGCCGCCCCTGGTGGCCCTGGTGTACCCCTTCCGTAGCTGCTTCAGTTTAATTCGCACCTGCTCTTGGGTGCGCCTGTGTCCCTTGCGGGCCATGGCGGCTGCTATGCGGCCGTAGATGGCCGTGTTCCTCCTCCTAGTGCGGAGATCTTGGAGATTGGGGGCCTGCCCCCAAATCTCAATGAGGTCCATGACCTCCGCACTAGTCCAGGGGGCCGCGCGCCGTCTACGGCCCCTGGCTGGCCCCTGGGTGCTCGGGGACTGGGCAGGGGACAGCTCGCTGCCACTGGCTGCCTGGCTCATGGTGGGGCCACTGGCTCAGGGGTAGACACTGCTGGCAGGGCTGTCTGTCTCCAGTGCCGTCTGGCCAGAGTCTACCCCTTTAAGGGCCCGGGGCTGGGGGAGAGGAGAGGAGTTTTCCTGGTTGTGCCCAGAGAGGCCACCAGGGGGAACCTGGGAAGGGCTAGCCTCCCACTAGTTCGAATTAAGGGTCTACACAGCCCTTAATTCGAACTAGTAAGTTCGAACTAGGCTTAGTCCTCGTGGAATGAGGATTACCTAGTTCGAACTAAGCGCTCCGTTAGTTCGAATTAAATTCAAACTAACAGAGCGCTAGTGTAGCGCCTAGGAAAGTTAGTTCGAACTAACGTCTGTTAGTTCGAACTAACTTTGTAGTGTAGACATACCCTTAGAGGTGTAAAGGGTTAATGGTTACCCCGTAAGCATACCACTTACTGGCATGATTACTAGGGTAACTGGTTAATCAGCAGGTTGTTCCGCTGGAGCAGCTCTTCCTTCCTTTCTCCTGCCTGCAGTGTGGTGTGGCAGGTTTGGCCCAGTCTGACTAGAGCAGTCCCTGTCCGTGGCACAATGCAGAAAGCCTGGCTGGGCTGGAGCAGCCCCCTGCCACAGAATCAGAGTGAATCAGTTAAACATTCCGTTTAGCCTATTCACTTTGGGTATGTCTACACTAGCTCGTTAGTTCAAGCTAGGCAGGCAAACAAGGGCAACCGGAGTTGCAAATGAAGCCTGGGATTTAAATATCTCGGGCTTCATTTGCATGTTCCCGGGCGCCGCCATTTTTAAATCCCCCTTAGTCCGAACTCCATGCTGAACTCCTTTAGTCCGAACTAACGAGCTAGTGTAGACATACCCTTTTTAACTGGGGATCTTACATTCCTAATGTCTCTCTCTTTTGTTGTTCTTCTAGCTTGGAGGCCTGGTTCTATGGAGACTGGACCAGCGGGGTCGAGTTCAGGGCCCCCCTTTGTTGAAACATGAGTATGGAAAGCAACTTTCTCACTGTATCTTTCGACCTCCACCTCCTGGCGAGTAAGTAGAATGCCTCATTCAGAACTCTGCTAGACTTTGCCTCTCATTTTAGGGTTGCGGATTTCTTACTGTTAGGTTTGTTACACAGAGCTCTCATGGGAATTCAAGCACACACCTTGTAGGAGCTCTTCCTAATTGCACCAGTCATCAATAATGTTCATCTACCTTAGAAGTAAAACACAATTCTCTACTGCATGCTATATCCAGGGCCGTCCTTGGGATTTATGGGGCCCTAGGCTGGATTAGGCCCCACTGACCTCAGTGTGAGGAGGGAATACAGCTCCTATACAAAACCTGCTCAGAGGCCAGGCTGCTCCATACCAGCCTCCCCACTTGCCCACCTCACAGATGGCTCATATTAGCTACCACGGCTTGAATTAAAACTTTTGTATGAAATTGGGGAAAATTTAAAACCCGTTTACAAAGTTAAAAAATAAAAGCTATGAAAACATTAATATATTTGTATTTACGGTGTCATTATTCATTCCCTGAACTGAACCTGACCCACAGCCTGGTGGTTGTGGTTGGGGAAGATGGGGTGGGTGAACACTGGTGGAGGTGGAATGGTGCAGGGGCTCCCCCCACGAGTGCTGCTCAGGGAAAGGATAACTGTGGGGGGGGGGGGGAATGGGGCAAAGGAACCTCAGTCCCTAGTTCCTCGGTGAGGCCTGGGCCAAAGGGGCTCACCTGGAGTAGGGGGTATCCATGGGTCACGGTTCGTCCATAGAGTGCCGGTGTTAACTTCTGCCCAGCATGGTCCAGGATCCCCACCATGCTCCCTGGCCTCTGCAATCAAGTAGTGATGAGGCCAGAGTGGGTGCATGGGACGGAGGGGATCTGCATTGTAGTGCCCTCCACCAATGCTGCCCCAGGCCTGGCAAGAACACAGAGAGGAGGTAGGAGCCATGCCACAGGGGAGACCAGCTGCCTGCAGCAGCCAGAAATGGCTGAGCTGGCCGTCAAGCCTTCCTCTCCCCGCCCCACTTGCACCATCATGTGGTACGAGCCTCCAGGGGAGGGATGCAGTCAGAGAAGAGTTGCCAAGGCTCCTCTCTGCCCACCCTGCACTGTTGGTAAGAGAAGCAAGTGGGTGGGAAGAGGGGCAGAGAGAAGGCTAAAAGCAGTGCACACAGCTGCATTGGAGCACCTGAAAATTTGGTACCCCAAATTTGTTGCATATGCTTAGGGACAGCCTTGACTGTATCCCCCACTAGGAGCGCTCCTTACTCTCTCGCCAACCATACCCTCCCCACTTTCAGCCTAGCTCTCAGACCTAGCTCCCTCATTTCTCCCCGACTGCCACCCCATTTCACACACCTTCTGGCTTGTTTCGAGCACCCATTCCTGCTGGTTTCTTCCTCACTCTCTAGTCCCAGAGCTTCTTCATCCTCCTCATATTCAGACACCCTCTTGAACCCATTTCCTTGCCATCTTCCTTCTACTTACCTATGTTTCCTCTAATTTTTTTCCATCTGTCTGCAAAATACATTTTATGTGTATCAAGGCATATATGGATGTGAACCACCAATCGAAACAAAAAAACTTAAGATATCTACTATATATTTGAGAGGGTCTGTTTGTCTGTGAATGTGTCTGTCTGTCTGTCTGTTTGTTCAAAAACTCCAACTAAACAGTAAGAGGTAGGACCACCAAATTTGATATGCTGCTTTCTCTTACTATAACTTAAAGCGAGGTAAGGGTTTGACTGTGCTAGGACAATGGGATATGCCTGGAATGGGACTGTTTTCCATAACACAGAAATGGAGGGGCCTGCTAGCAGAGACAGTTACAAGGGGGCAACAAGAAGCAAGAGATGGGGACCCCATGCTGCCCTACACACACAGGGAGCCGCCATTTGGGATACCTGGCCAATGCCACAGCCAGTCCTGGAGAGCTGCCATCTAGGGCAGCACGGCCCCTGTCTGCTGCTGCGCCTCTCACACTGCCAGCCCGCTGTCCTTAGTCCCTCCTTACCCCCAAAACCTGACTCCAGGACCCCCTCACGCCCCCTGCCCTGAGCCTCCCAACATCCCCAAACTCCTGCACTCTCCAGCACCCTGCCCTGAAGGACTCAAGTAATGTCAGGTAAATCTTCTATAAAAATATATATAGAAAGGTACCAACTGAATAATTACTCCAGCCAGGCCAGGTTACTCCAGCCAGGCCAGGAATTCTGAGCTTTTTAGAATTCACTGCTCTTTTCAAGACCCTCACTAAAAGCTCCTGAGCTCTGCTGTCTTCCTTCCCCTGCTCTCCAAAGATGGGGTACATGGAGGAGAGAGGAGGAGAAACAGACTGTGTGCGTATGTGAGAGAGAGAGACAGACTGAGCTGGCTGCTGGGGAAATCTCAGAAACAATGCACTGCCTCTTTAAGAAATGCACTCATTCACCATTCAGTCCTAAGACCACAGCAGTTCCGAGTGGTCCTCCTGAAACAGGTAGTCTCCTTTTCCTGCACTGCAGAGATGGGATTGAGAAGGGGGACATGCTTGACATCTGCATTCCCCTACCCCGCTCTGTACAGCTAGCAAGAAGCTCCAGGGAGGAGGAGCTGCAGGATGGAGCAATAAATGTAAAGAGGAACCTGAAAACATGCTCTGTGCACTATGCTAATGACAGAATACTAGAACTGGAAGGGACTTCGAGAGGTCATCAAGTCCAGTTCCCTGCCCTCATGGCAGGACCAAGCACTATCTAAAACTGTGGTGTCAAACACGCTAGCCACATGTGGCTATTTGGCCAATTCAATGTGGCTAGTTGGCTTGAACAATGTGTCTATTTGTGCGGTTGAGGGTGGCTAGTTTGCTATAGCAGTAGCCACTGTAGTTTTTACTGCTTCAGAACTGGTTGGACACCATAGATCTAGATCATCCCTGACAGGTCTCTCTATAACCTGCTCTTAAATATCTCCACTGTTGGAGATTCCACAACCTTCCTAAGCAATTTATTTCAGTATTTACCCATCATGATAGTTAAGAAGTTTTTCCTAATGTCCAACCTAAACCTCCCTTGCTGCAGTTTAAGCCCATTGCTTCTTGTCTTATCCTCAGAGGCCAAGGAGAACAGTTTTTCTCCCTCCTCCTTGTAACACCCTTTTAGGTACTTGAAAAATGCTATTCAGGGCCCCCTTCTCAGTCTTCTCTTTTCTAAACTAGACAAGCCCAGTTATTTCAGTCTTTCCTCATAGTTCATGGTTTCTAGACCTTTAAACATTTTTGTTGCTCTTCTCTGGACCTTCTCCAGTGTCCACATCTTTCTTGAAATGTAGTGCCCAGAAGTGGGCACAGCACTCCAGCGGAGGCCTAATCAGTGCAGAGTAGAACAGAAGAATGACTTCTTGTGTCTTGCTCACAACACTCCTATTAATGCATCCCGGAGTCATGTTTGCTTTTTTTTTTCCACACTATTGACTCGTATTTTAGGTTGTGGTCCACTATAACCCCTAGATCTGTTTCTGCCATACTCCTTCCTAGACAGTCAGTTGGGTGGCATGTGAATCTCTCCTGTGTGGCTGTCCAAGCATGCAGCTTACAGGGGTACAGGCCTTTTTCCTCCTCTTTCCTTCAGGCTGTCATCTTTCTTCTCCCACACCTGCACTCTTCTAAGCACTTTTCCCATTGCTATCTCTGAACCTTTCCTTTGGTTCCAGGTCCTTCTCCCAACTCCTGCTGCTGGCTTCCTTTCTTCTGCACAGATCCAGGTCCCCTTCCTCTCTTCCCTGCTGCTGCTAGCGCTCCGATCTCCAGTAAGCAACAATGCTGATATTTCAAAGCACTGGCAGCGAGACTGCCTTTGATTATGTTAACAGATGTGATTCATATTCAAAACTACCTAATACAATTATTTGAAATGTATATCTTTCTCTGGTATTAATGAAGCCCTGGAAAATGTAAAATAATACATACAAACACTAATTAAAACTCTTGTTTACAAAACATTTGGGGATTCCAATATCTTGACTAAGCAGAATGTAAAAGATCATGAATAGTTGCCACGTTTTACTAATGGGAATCCCCTTCCATTTTTTCTGCTAAGAAGCAAGCTGGAAATTAAATGCCTTTTGGTTGCCTGCAGGGACCTGGTACAACTAGCCAGAGCAGCAGTGAGTGGTGATGAGAAGGCCCTGGATATGTTTAACTGGAGAAAAGGTGGAATGGGAGTGCCGCTGAAAGTGGGACCTCAGGAGGGGTTATCTTTCTTCATCGGTGTGACAGATGGTAAGAAAAACAAAAGCCCCAAATGAACAAAGCCTGCTTGGAAATCTAGTCTATTTAATGTTTTCAAAACTCTTCTGTGTGAGGTGGTCTTGTATTCGCTTGTGCTGTTGAACAGATTATTCAAAGAGGGGAAACAAAACACCTAGGGTGCGTCTAGACTGGCAAGATTTTGCGCAAAAGCGGATAATAGTTTGGAAGAGTGGCTGTAATGACTTAAGTGAAATATTTGATTCCTGGTAATGTGAGGAAGGGGGTATCAAAAGTTATTTTTCTATTTTGCATGAGGAATTCTCCTTTTAGAAAATATAGCTGGTAGCCTCAAGCACTGCTATAAACTCAATGGTTATTCCTTTGAAGGAATATCCTCCACCCCTTTGAGTGGACTTGTTCAGTCACATCCTAGGGTATTCCTTTTTCCTGGGTGTGTGTGGGATGCTGGAGTCAGAGTTCAGGGATGAGGAGGGGCTCAGGGTAGAGGCCTAAGGGTTTGGGGGTGCAGGAGTCAGGGTTTGAGGGAGTGGGGGAGCTGAAGTTAGGGTTGGGGAGTGAGGTAGGGCTTAGGACAAGGGTTTTTGTGTGTGGGAGTATGTTGGAGTGGGTGGGGGGAGGTAGAAGAGGCTCAGAGCAGGGAGTTAAGGATGTGGGGGGGATGCAGGACTCTAAAATATATAGTAGCTGATCTGAATAGGCAACACCACAGTCAATTCTAAGAACACGAAACAATAGATGATACTGACAGCAGTTCATTAATAGATCAAAACTTTGACATCCTTTTAGTAGAGAATAAACATCTTTGAACAGTGATGTGATTTAAATTCCATTTGCAGGGAAATTTACCTTTACACTGAGAATTGTCTTTAGAGCTTCTATTACAATGAATGATACATAACTTAACTTTCTGCAAGTGTTTGTGGTTTCTCACATTCTTTGTTTGCCTCTTTGTTATGCCATCTATGCTCCAAATCAGAGGCCAAATTCTGGTTGCCTGACTTTTAAATAATTTAATGGTTTAAAGCATATATATGTGCCATTTTATGTAGTCGTCTCTTATGGTTTCCATTATAGGTTAGTGTTTTGGTAGGAGTTAAAGCTAGAATTCAAAAATTATCCTTGCAAATAGATTCCTAGACCAAGAGCTATTGTTAAAAAAAAAAAAAAAAAGTTAAGAATTTGGTCACTTTTGGCATATCTTTGGCTATAATCATGTGGTGTGACTGCAGCTTGAATAGCTCTAGTTTTAACGATCTGAGGAAGTGGGTCTGGCCCACGAAAGCTCATCGCCTAATAAACCATCTTGTTAGTCTTTATAGTGCTACATAGTCCTGTTTTTCGTTTCTGGTACCTAGACGACTGCCTACTGAAAGAACCTACTCAAGCAAAAACAATACATACTACCCAAAGAACTATCACCCTCTTTCACACAAATAGAAATCTAATCTAACCCGCAGTACAACAGTTAGAGCACAGCTGGACTCAATAGAGGCCAAAGCATCATTACCAATGACCAGAGACACAGTACTGACCACTCTCATATCAGTGATTACAATCAGCCCATGGATATTAGTCAGTACCTGCCAACAACTAATGAGGCATTTAGTGGCCATCACCTTCCTAGTAAAACATTCTCAACTCTACGTGCATGGCCTACAGGTATGTCTGCGCTCGTTATACAGACCATAAAAGTGCAGCCTGAAGAAGAACCTAATATTAAACACCAAAAGTCCACTAACAGTGGCAGACAAGTCCACGAAACATATGCTCTAGGATTTCATTTCAGGAGGATCCACCATCCATACTGATCACAGTGGATGCATCACTGATCAGGTGGGGAGCACACCTGAACCAACATACAATCCGAGGGAAGTGGTTGCCTGCAGAGGCACATTTACACATTGCCCTGCATGAATTACATGCTGTTCACAATGTGTGTATCTATTTCCTCCCAATAATAATGTACAAACAATAAAAGTTAATCCCGGGGGCATTCTGCCCCCACAAAAAAAATTTTCAGTGCATATTTTAAAATTCTGCAATTTTTGTCAAAATAACAGTACATAATCACACCAGTTTCAATTATTTTGGTAATCCATTAGAAAAATGATTGTCAACAATTTTGTCTGTAACAGTACACATACACAAATTCCTCTTGTACACACACAAATTCCTCTTGGAGTACAGAGGAATACAAGCCCCTATGACAACCCTGTTTCCTGTTTCTCTACCTCCCTTCCCCCCAGAGCCCAGCTGTAGCCCCTCACAACCTGTTTGAGATGTAAAAGCGGCAAGGAGTCCTGTGGCACCTTATAGACTAACTGAAGTGTAGGAGCATAAACTTTCGTGGGCAAAGACCCACTTCGTCAGATGCATGTAGTGGAAATTTCCAGAGGCAGGTATAAATATGCAGGCCGGGATCAGGCTGGAGATGACAAGGTGGATCCAATCAAGGAGTATGAGGCCCACTTCTAGTAGCTGATCTGGAGGTGTGAATTCCAAGAGAGGAGAATCTGCTTTTGTAGTTAGCAAGCCATTCACAGTCTTTGTTTAATCCAGAGTTGATTGTGTCAAACTTGAAGATGAATTGTAGCTCAGTAGTAGGGAGGCTAATGTAGGCATTCGAAGTTGCAAATGAAGCCTGGGATTTAAATATCTCGGGTTTTATTTGCATGTTCCTGTCTGGTTGCCATTTTTAAATGCCACTAGTCCGGACTAACTGCCCGCAGCTACATGCAGCAGTGAAATGGCCCTGTTCACCGGCAGCGCACGCATGCGCAGTGTGGGGCTGGCGAGTAGATTTCACCGCCATTTGTCAAGCCCTGCCTATAGATGAGGCTATTATGAAGGCTGTGGACAAGATCTGGCAGACTCCAGCATCAATAACCCCAGCTAATAAGTGGGTGGATGAAAAGTACTTTGTCCCATACAAAGACGCAGAATTTCTCTTTTCCCACCTGCAACCTAATTCATTAGTAGTGGATGCTGCTCAGCAGAGGTCAAAACTTAGCAGCACAAGAATAATTCTGCGGATAAGGAGAGTACCTTGACATCTTTGGGCGTAAGATGTACTTGTCATTGACCCTTTTCCTTAGAAGATCTAATTATGCAGCATTGGTTTCCAACCATAATTTCAATAACTATACTAAATTTACCTCCCTTATTGAGCATTTACCAGACTCAAAAAGATCTATACTGAAATCAATAGTATAAGAGGGATATGCTTCATCAAGAACCTCTCTCCAAATAGTCTTGGATATAGCTGACACAGCAGCCCGCGCCACGGCAACTTCCGTGTTCATGAGAAGGGCTTCCTGGCTTCGACTGCTGCAGTTCCTCATGAACTGCAGACAAAAGTGGAAGACCTCCCTTTTGATAAAGACAAATTATTTTCAGGGAAGACAGATGAGGCCTTACATTCCAGTAAGGATTCAAGAACTGCCCTTCGTACCTTGGGTATGTACACCCCACCGTACCGACATAGACGATACGTTCCATACCAATGGCACCGAGACTTTTCATACCCTAGATACCAACAATAGGGATTTGATCAATCCAGACCGAGGCAGTGACCTCAGAGGTGATGACCTCAGAACAACCGTAACCAGAGTCAGCAGACAAGCAAACAGCAAGTTTGACTTCCAGGTCGAGGGCTTGCAAGATCCCCCTTGTTGATTTACCACGATTGATCTACCCCAACTTTCCATCATCGTCTGAGACCATTTTACCACCACCGGGCTGCCATCATATCAGATTGCTGGGTTCTAGAGATCGTGTCATCAGGCTATGCCATACCCTTCGTAGCAATACCTCCCACCTCTCCACCATCCCCGTTCCTCCTTAGGGTAACCTTCTCGTGAGGATCTATTAAAAAAGGAGGTCCTCCGGCTCAGAGCAGTAGAGAAGGTGCCAGAAGAGTTCAAGGGCAGGGGTTTCTACTCCCACTACTTTCTCACAACAAAAAAGACAGGTGGCTGGAGACCTATTCTAAGACCTTTGCATATTGAACTGATACCTACAGTAGCAATGATTCAAGATGGTAACCCTAGCATCCATTTTCCCAGCATTAGGATAGGGAAACTGGTTTGTGGCCCTCAACCTGCAAGATGCCTACTTTCATATTTCCATACATCCAGCGCACAGATGATTTCTATGCTTTGTGGTCAGATCGGAATACTATCAGTACCATGTTCTACCTTTCGGCCTGTCGTTAGTGCTCAGAGTGTTTTCAAAGACACTCGCTGTTATAGTGGCATACCTACGTCGGCAACAGATTATGATTTTTCCCTACCTAGACGACTGTCTAATAAAAGGGCCAACAGATGAGGACACTCTCCATATGATATCCATTACCAGACGCACATTCGACTTCTTAGACCTCATTCTCAATGAACAGAAATCAACGCTTCTACCTACAAAAACCTTAAAGTTCATTGGAACCCACCTAGATGCCACCATGGCAAGGGTGTACTTACCACTGCAATGATTCTAAGCAATCCAAGACCTCGTATTTACTCTCACAAACAGCCCCAGAGCACCAATACTTACCTGTCTTCAGCTCATGGGTCATATGGCAGCTACAACTTACGTGGTTGCTCATGCGAGTCTTCATTTTCGCAGTCTTCAACTCCGGCTGGCCTCTGTTTACACCCACTGGATGCGGGATGTACACAGGCAAGTGTCCCTACCTATTGACATTATAATGTCTCTGAAGTGGTGGACCAATTGTGACGTTATTGGATTACCGAGCCGGGTAACTGCCGCACCCATGGGGGGGTTCACCCCAAAAGTGGTACAAAGGGGGCCATGTGAGGGGTCAAACAAAAGCTTACTTTCTTCTGATTGTGTACTTGCTCTTTATATATCTGTATAATGTCTGTGTGTGGAGTTACGGATCTGTGATCTGTATGGAGACTGGAAGTCTCTCTGAATGTGCTTGAGTAATGGGCTAGGAATTTTTGCCTATGGACATGCTAATGAGTGAAGCTCCAGGGAACAATGGGCCTCTGAAGGCCAAAGACACACCTGGCCACTGGCCATGTGACTCTAGCCAGCCTGGAAGAGACCAGGAAGGAGGTATAAATTTGCCATGTGGCCATCTCCATCTGGTACTCAGCTCAGCACTTCATCCCAGAGGCAGCAGTGCAGGGATTGAAGAGCTGGAAAGAACTGTGGACCCATCCTGACCTAGGATGTGCAACAAGAACTTTTAAGCCAGCAGTTATAACATCGTTGCTGCAAGCCTGCATCGAGAACTGGGAGATTCGATGCATGTAATGTATGATATTTTAGCAACCTCACTCTCATGCTTTTCTTTCTTGTAGTAATAAACCTTTAGATGGTAGATTCTAAAGGATTGGCTCAGCGTGATTTGTGGGTAAGGTCCAGAGGGTAAATTGACCAGGGATCTGTGGCTGGTTTCTTGGAACTGGACAGAACTTGTTCGGGGAAGGTGAGATTGGGTTCTAGACCCCTCACCTGTGTATAAGGCCCGGGGCCATCTGGGGCACGGATATTGCTGGGGTGTTGGAGGGGTTTTGCTCATGAGGCTTCAGGCAGGCAGCTGAAGCGCTCTGTGGGACTGGTGTGTGGCCTGTTTGGGAAGGTCTCCAGTATGGGGCTGTAAGGAGCCCCGAATTTGAGCAATTCGCCCTGAGTGGACGTCCTCAGCTGTGCCCAGACCCGGACCGGTCCGTCACACCGAACCAAACAACTTACTTGCAGGAGTCCCATTCGATCGGGATCAACCTACCACACATTATTACTGACGCCTTCCTCATGTGATGGGGAGTTCATATGGGAGACATGTCTGTCCAAGGTCTATGGATGACCAAGGAATCTACTTTGCATATCAATCTGTTGGTACTCAGGGCAGTTGCAAATATGAGCAGGCATTTTCTGCCACACATCCGAGGAACCACAGTTGAGGATACTTACTGACAATGTCTACATAGTATTCTATAAATCAACGGGGGGGCACTCGTTCTCGCTCCCTGTGCACTGAGGCAATTCGCCTATGGAACTGGTGCATCTGCAATGCTGTTACCTTGACAGCTTCCTACTTGCAACAGTGTGTTAGCGGACTCGCTTAACAAACATTTTGCCCCAGACCATGAATGGTAGCTTCATTGGCATGTCCTCCAGCCTATTTTCAATCATTGGGATCGTTCACAAATAGACCTCTTCACCTCACACGACAATACGAAATGCCAGCAATACTGTTCCAGGGCTGGCATAGGTAACGGATCTCTAGGGGGTGCCTTTCTCCTCCATTGGAGGGGCCCCCTCTTGTACGCCTTTCCTCCTACACCACTCATTCCAAGAGTTCTCAAGAAAATCAACAGAGACGGTACAACAGTAATTCTCATAGCCCCATTCTGGGCATGACAAACATAGTTTTCCTATCTTTATCAGATGTCTCCTCAACCACCTTATCACATTCTCACTTATCCCGATCTCCTAACCCAGAACAACAGGACCCTAATTCATCCTCAACCCCATACGCTATGGCTGTGTCTATGCTGGCATGATTTAGCACATACTTTTAATGGAAAAGTTTTTCCGTTAAAAGTATTTGCGCAAGAGAGCGTCTATACTGACATGTGCCTTTGTGCAAAATATTTGCTTTTGCGCAAAAGCATCCGTGCCAGTGTAGATGCACACCTGCACAAGAAAGCTCCGATGGCCATTTTAGCCATCGAGCTTTCTTGTGCAAGAAATTGATGTTACCTGTCTACACTGGCCTCTTGCGCAAGAACACTTGCGCAAGAGGACTTATCCCTGAGCGGGAGTGGCAGAGTATTTGCACAAGAAGCACTGATCTCATACAATAGAACATCAGTGTTCTTGCACAAATACTCACGGCCAGTGTAGACAGGCGGCAAGATTTTGCACAAAAGCGGCCACGTTTGCGCAATATCTTGCCAATGTAGACACAGCCTACGGTTGACAGCCTGGCTCATTGGTTCCAAGAAGGTGAACTCCACTGTTCGGACAAAGCGAGAAATGTCCTATTGCCATGGTCATCAACCCGTCGATCGGAATCGACGGGTCGATCGGGAGGACTCGACCAGTTGATCGTGAGGCATTCGGGGCCCCCCCCCCCCAATTTTCCTCACCCCCTGGAAGCCCTACTACCTATCTCCAGCGACAATGGAGGTAGTGCCAGCTTCCCACAGGGTGGACAGAAGTCCGGCAGCTGCGCGCTACTTCTGGGGTTTCCGGAAGTGCGCTGCCTGCTCCCCTCCTCCAGGTCTGTGGTGCTCCGGGGACTTGCTGCGCAGGGAGAAGAGGTAGGAGTCCCGGGGGAAGACACACGCTGAGGCTTCCCTCCTCGGCGGGGGAAGAGGAGAGGAGTCCCAATGGGAGGTGTGTGCTAGGGTTCCCTCCTGGGGGGGGGAGGGGTTAGGAGTCTCCAGAAGAGGCACACGCTGGAGCTTCCCTCCTCTGCAGGGGATGGGGGAGGAGTCCCGGGGGGAGGCGCGCGATGTGGCTTCCTTCCTCCGTGGGAGAGGAGCTCGACCCCGAGGGGGCGCATGCGCAGGCTTCCCTGCTCCGTGGGAGGGGGGAGTCAGGCCCAGAGGAGGTGTGTGACGGGGCTTCCCTCCTCTGGGGGGTGGAATCCTGGGAGGAGGCTGGCGCAGGGGACTCTCTGCCCCCATTAACCCCCTGCCACAGAACCCTGTCCCTTGCCCTCCTGGCACCCTGTTCTCGCTCTCCCCCGCCCCCAGCCACAGAACTCTGTCCCCACTGGCACCCTGTTCCCTGCCACAGAAACCTGTCCCCTGCCCTCCTGGCACCCTGTTCCCTCTCCCCTGCCCCTAGCCACAGAACTCTGTCCCGACTGGCACCCTGTCTCCTGCCCCAGCACTCACTAGTACCCTTCTCCAGTACCATGTCCCCTGCTCCCACCAGCACAGCTGGGGCCACATTAGTTGGGGCCACATTAGTGCGGGGCGGCTGGGGCTAAAGGGTTAAGCCCCGTGCCCTGCTCCCGAGCGATCACTGCATTCCACAGCTCAATTGATGGTTCTTCAGTGTTTGCACATCCTACCATCAGGAGGTTCCTCAAGGCCTCTCCAATCTACCTGCGTGGAACCTGGAGCTGGTTCTCCACGCTCTAACCCGTGCTCTCTTTGAGCCAATAGCAGCTGCTCCACATTTAATGATGATACTCAAACTTACATTTCCGCTAGCCATCACCTCCGCCCGCAGAGTTGGAGAAATAGCAGCCCTAATGGCAGTGCCGCCATACACCATCTTCAGCAAAGACAAAGTCACACTGTATCCACATCCATCCTTCATTCCACAGGCTTGCTCAGACTTTCACATAAATGAGCCAATCATACTTCTGTCTTTCTACCCTAAGCCACACGCGAGTGTTCGTGAGGCCCTGCTTCATTTGCTAGATGTTCGTAGATCATTTGCCTTCTATTTAGAGAGAACTTGAACCTTTTGCAAAACAAACCGCCTACTAATTTCAGTAGCAGAACGCTGCAGAGGCCAACCCCTCTCATCACAAGGGATCTCAAACATTATTGTTACTTGCATTCAAAAGTGCTATGCTATACGGAATAAACCACTGCCAGAGACACTTAAGAGCTCATTCTACGAGAGCTATAGCAACCTCTACGGCCTTCCTTCATGGAGTTCCTCTTAAATATATTTGTCGAGCGGCCACACGGTCCACCAAAGATATTTTCATGAAACACTATGCAATTTCTCATAAGTTATCTACTGACACTACGGTAGCATCTGCAGTGCTCTCGACTGTCAATAAGTAGTGACTCTGTTACCTGCCTTCCTTATACTCGGGAACTGCTACACAGTCACCAACAGTGGAGCACCCACAGGGACACTACTCAAAGAAGAAGAGGAAGTTACTCACCTTGGTGCAGTAATGACAGTTCTTCGAGATGTGAGTCCCCAAGGGTGCTACACTACCCGCCCTCGTCCCCACTTTGGAGTTTCTTATTATATCTTGTAGGTACTGGGATGGATTCGAGGAACTGGTGGGAGCCAGACAACATGAGAGATCAAACGGCATGAGGCACGTGCCGCGCATGCATGGTCCAGCTGACCACTGCTCATGAAAACTCCCATCTGCAGTGCCAGAACGACCCAACACCAACAGTAGAGCATCCACGGGGACACACATCTTGAAGAGCCATCGTTACTGCACCAAGGTGAATAACTTCCTCCTTTCAGCACAGCAGGCAGAGAGCTTGGTGGGACAGATACAGCTCATGGGACATATCTTACCTGCCCTTGGTGTAGACCATGGAGTGCCTTTTGCAATAAAAATAAATGAGAAATTACTAATATTTCAAATATTTCTTTTTCTGATTGTGTTACTTCCCTTGAAAAGTTATATTGCAAACATTTCTAAAGCTTTCATCACCATACTAAAATAACTCGTAGATTATCGGACCTTAAGAGAGATCTTTGCTTTAGAGTAGATAAACCATTTTAATGCTTGAAATTTATCAACAACTTTCTCACTTTTATAATGGTGTTTTACACACACAGAATTGTTGTAATGACTCCATGCTGCAATTGCTGCACTTATTTAGACTCCTGACATGAGATTTCTAAAGTGTTTTATATCCAGGCTCTAATCTGTTCAAAGTACCCTGAGCTGTACCCTGAGAATGCACCCTTGTTGTATATTCTACTTTTTTTGCCAGCATCATTAATTTATTTACTACTTTGTCTCTTCCAGGCCATTAATAGAGAAGAGAACAGCATTCATCCCAATATATCTCCCCCTGAACAGCATCAACTCTCTGCTACCCTTTGTCTTGAGAGTCTAATCCAGTTCCTTTGTCCACTCAATTAGCTGAGCACTTGATAACTTTTTTCAGAAAAGTCTTTTGTGTGAAAACTTTCTTAAAATTCAATTAAAAGTCTTAACTAACCCTTTCCCTGGGTACTGGAGAGGACCTTGAAACAGTGGGTGGTCTTATGCATATGATAATTGGTGCTTTGTGTTGCAATAGCCAAGTGCGACAGAAGGACTGAAGGACACAGTTCAAAATGAGATCTAAAAAGTGACCATTTATTGTCATTAAAGACCACATGGAACTGTCAAAAGAATGTTGCTCACCCTAGTATCCTGGCCAAATTACTGTTGTGATAATTATATGCTCCCTAACTAAATTCCCCTTGCAGTTTCAGTAAAGTACGCTGTTCTCCATTTCATGGCTAAAGCCTTGAACCTGAACAAGCTCTGTGCAGATACTCTGTTTAGGTTAATGGGACTTCATGTGCAGGGCTCTGCCTACGTGAAGGGTAAGCAATAATTTTTGATAAGGGGCCACTCCAAGATTTTGGAAAGTGGTTGAGGGCCACACTCTTCCATGATATTAATGGAGGAGGTGCAGGCTCTGTGATGGTGGTTGGGTGCAGAAGGGAGCTTGGGGTAAGGGACTGGGGTGCAGGAGAGAGAGTGGGGTTTGGGAGGGAGTTGGGATGAAGCAGGCAGTTGTGACCTAGGGCAGGGGACTGGAATGTAGGGGTTTGAGATGTGACCTAGGGTAGGAGAGGATTGTGATCTGGGGCAGGAGATTGGGGGCCAGATCTGAAAGGGGATATGGGTGCAAGAGGGGGACAGAGGGTTTGGGTATGTTGAGTGGGGGGGCAGAGAGTTGGGGCAGGAAAGGGCTGGGGTGCCAGAAGCAGGCTGCGGCCAGGAGACTTACTTGTCAGTTGTCAAACTAGCCTGCCTGACTGCAGAGCTTAAAATGTTCCCAGCCAGCCAGCCTACTTGACTGGCCATGTGCTTCATGAATAACTGAGCCCAGGAGAGGAGGCATGAGTCTTCTTAGCTGCCTGTTATTCTAACACGCAGCTCCCATTGGCTGGTTTCTGCCAGAAAGCAGCCAATGGGAATATGCTGGGGGCAGGACAGCTCCTAAAACTTCCCCCATCCCCTCCAGGTTTAAAGCAGAAACAGAGCCCTGCAGCCACATTTCTGCCTGGTGCACAGGGCTGCGGACCAAGCTGGGGAGCCTGCCTCGGGCTCCCAACTGCCTCTGCTACCCGGATCCGGTGGCTTGGCAGGCTGGATCCGGCCCCACGGGCTCTATTTTGCCCAGGCCTGGCCTACATGCAAATCATTGTAGACTCTGATACTGAACTGTGGAAAGTGGTGGGTAAATGCAAAGTGTTAAGCTGTGGGGTAGTGAAGCCACAATAATGGTTTCATTAAAGAATTGAATGTAATAAAAGAGAAGAAAGGAAGTATCTGTTAAGTGTTAGTTTTATTCCAGAAAAAAAATGAAACACATTATTTTTTGTTAAACAGAGATTTTAATTTTCTGTGCCGTAGGAATTTGAAGGGAGTGGTGTATCTAATAGTAGCTTGGAAATAAAAACAAATTACTTTTGTAATTAGGACTCTGCTGTTTTACTTTTTTTTCAGAATTCCTTTGTATGGAGATTTACACTAAATTTATGGGGTAGATTACCGAGTATCTGTAGCTTACACAAAACTCCCTTTTTTATAATTTTCTGGTTTTGATTTTTTGGGAAAATGTGTATTATTTAATCATTGAGGGTGTGTCTACACAGCAACATTATTTCGAAACAACTAGCATTATTTCAAAATAACTTAGTCTGCGTCTACACAGCAGGCAATTATTTCAAAATGATGTCAAAATACTGTCAAGCTGGAGGACTTCTTACTCCAACGCCTGTAACGTTCGTAGTACGAAGAGTAAGGGAAGTCGGCAGAAGAGTGCTCTATTTTGAAATAAGTGCTGTGTAGATGCTCCCAATTTCAAAATAAGCTATTTCGACATAAGCTATACAATTGATGTAGTTCAATTTGTGTAGTTTATTTTGAGTTAAACTCGGCTGTGTAGATGCATCCTGATTTAATGTGCCCCACTATGAAAGTGCTACATTAATGATATACTGACATGGTTTGCTAAGCAATGATGGGTAATCCGTTAACCAGTTACCTGGTAAGCATCACCCCATTGAGTGATACTTACCAGGTAACAATTAACCATTTCCCTGAGAGCAACCAGCCCCACAGCTGGTGGCTGGGGCCAGAACCCAGCTCCGGCAGCGAGACCCACACGGTTGGTGGCTGGGGCAGAGCCAGCCCTGGAAGCCGGCAGCCAGCCCCAGCCACAGCATAGGGGCGAGGACCCGGAAGCCTGCCCCAACCCCAACATAGGATCCAGAAGCTTGTGGCCAGTGGCTGGCAGCCAGCCCAAGCTCTAGCATGGGGGCTGGTGGCCAGCAGCAAGCCACAGCGTGGTGGCCAGGAGTGGCTGCCTCGCAGACTGCCCTGCCCGGTATCCTACTTGGTCCGTTAACTGATTAAATGTTAGGTTAATCTAACGTTTAATTGGTTAACTGATTAATTGGGATTTTACATAAGAATGACCATACTGAGTCAGACCAAAGGTCCATCTAGCATACCTAATCTATACATGGCAGCAGATTTCTCAAATTCCAGTGACGCAATTAATGTTTCAGTATTAACTTAAGCGCTGCCTTATTGCAAGCTCCACACTAACTAACGGGAACTTTCTTTCCTATGTAGTGTCCTATGGGTTTCGCACTCAGCAGATTAAACAAGTTGTTGTAGCCTTATTTAATTTAAGGCTGACATTTCTCCGTAGTTGAATGTTTGTTTGTTGAAGCCACTGTGTTATTTGCTGTCGTTCTTTTTGTAAGGCACTGTATTTGGTTTCTGTTTTTCATTTCCAGTTTATGTTGTTTCTTCAAAAACTAAGGAGAGTCACATAGAAAAACTCTTTTAATGTAAGTTAGGTTGTTCTGTTCTATTTTAATGAAATTGTCCTTCTACAAATACACAGTTATGGTCAACACCCAAACTTCTCTTTTTCTAACTAAATGAATATAAAATATTTAACTTTTTACTGTCGTCTTTCCACAACACATTGCTAATGTCCAACATTTCAAAAAATGTCATGCATTGGTAACTAGAACTATACAGACAAGAAAGACACATATGTTAAATGTAGATGACCTTTTAAGATTTTTTGTAGTTTTGCATTACTTTGAAGAAAAGAAATCAACTTTTTACATGTGTTGTTCTTATTTAAACTACTACACTGACTTAGCTCCAACAATGTATAAGAAGAGAAATAAAAATGTGGATGTCGATTTTAGCTGGGTGCATTTGCTAGCTTTTCCGCATTTGAGGAATATGTTGTTGAAGTGGAACAGAGTAACCTTAACCAAGATTAAACAATGTTTATTTTTGTTCTCTGTAGCCTTGACTCTGAATTATTTATGTTTGTGGGTTTGTCAGATCATTAACATTATTGATCATAAATTGTTGTGGTTTACAGGTGTATTGGAACAGAATAGCATGTAATTGGCTTGTATTTACTGCAGGGTCTGTGCATTACGTGAATGAAAAAGGAAAAACAAGCCATGCATTGAGCACTGACAGTCCAATCCAAAAGCTCTTGGTCATGGAGAAAAGTGATTTTTTGGTGGTAATAACAGAGAACCTCCTATTGTCCATGTACACAATCACTCTTGAAGGAGAAACAGAGGAAATCATGAAGGTAGGTGAGGTAGACTGCGGAGGGAGGGTGGTAAAAGTGTTGCTGAGATACATCATCAGTCTGTATAGATAAATAGCTCCTCTTTTACTTTTGCCAGCTTTCTGTTGTGTGACAAATTGATCAGGGATCACCGTTATCCTCTAGACAAAACCCCACTCTTTAAGGAAATACATATTGCTTCTAAGATGGAGCCAAGAATTGTGGTGTTTAATTCAGAAGTATGTTTTTTCTCTTGCATCCCTGATTTCTCTAGTCTAGCCTTCTTTGTCAGGGCCTGCTCACTCCTGTCCCTTTTTGAAGTGCACACACATCTCAGAAACCTTTATGCTGGTAAAACACTCAGTGCCTCTTAGGCTGTGTCCAGACTCAGGGTTTTTTTTCGAAAAAAGTAGCCTTTTTTCGAAAAAACTTCACCTGCGTCTAGACTACAGCCGCGTTCTTTCGAAATTAAATCGAAAGAACGCGGCTTTTCTTTCGACGGCAGTAAACCTCATTTCACGAGGAAGAACGCCTTTTTTCGAAAGTGCTCTTTCGAAAAAAGGCGTTCTTGAATGCCGACAGGGCTTTTTAGAAAGAGAGCATCCAGACTCACTCGCTGCTTTCTTTTAAAAAAGCGGCTTGCTTTTTCGAAATTTCCGCTTGCAGTCTAGACGCTCTTTTTCGAAAGTATCTTTTGAAAAAGCCTCTTTTGAAAGAGGCTTGCAGTCTAGACATAGCCTTATTTACAATATTGGTTCCCACCAACCTTGTACACTGCTCAACCCTTACACCTACAGTCTTAGGGAGTCCTCGGCTCTTGAGGCATGCAGGGGAAAACAGTCTCTCTCCCCCTTTCTCTGTCCACTTCCTCCCTCCACCTTTTTGTATCCTTTGTCTAGTGACATTAGTAGTCCAGTTCTCCTCCACCCATCCATTAGGCACAGCTCTTCTTAATGAGGTCTGTTCTCCAGTATTTAATTGGAGCTGCAGTGACCATGTTTACTGGCTCAGGGGCTGTTGCTTGGCACTCTACCATACCTTCCTTTTCTTCATTGTTGCCCCCACCTTAACCCATTCATCCCCATTTGTCTTCATAGACACTGAATATATCCTCCCTCTTTCTGCAGGTCATATATATTTGTATATACTTTGTGATGCAACAGCCAACAAACATTTTTAAAATACCAGTTTTTTCTGCTAGCAAGTTGTCAGGATGAATGACAGAGTTCAACCATTCTTTACTTTAATTTTTAGTACCATTTGAGCAAGGGTCTGATGGGGGAAGAAAAGGTGGTGGTGGTAGCGGTGGCAGCATTCTTAAAATGTCCAGTCCCAGCATCACTGGATGCTTCTATTTAAAAAGTTGTACTTAACATATAACTAACTTAACTATAATATTACTATAACAGTTATATTTTTGCCATTAGTCACTGGCATTATCATTCCATTATGAAGAATGAATTCAGTATCTACCTTTCTTAGAGCTTCTGTTTTTGTCTCCAGACTCAGGATGATGGTTGTAAAATGAGCATGAAACCCCAAAGGCTAGAAATATAAAAATAATAACATTCTGCAGAAATTGATGGAACCACTCATTAAGGGCTGCATAGGCTTTCACTCAAAAGTGGCTTTATTCAACCCCAACATCCAGCCTGGCCACAAGTTTAAAAATACAATGATGTTGATGTTACAGCTCCTTTTACCTCTCCTTTATTTAAAACAGATTAATTCTGAGTAATAATGGTCCTGAGAAAATGCCTCTTCCCCCTGCTTCCATATTTCCCGATGCCTGAACTTTGCTGGAGTTTGGAATCTTAATCTAAGCCTGAATTTTATTTCTTGTGTCTGTCTGTGGCTGAGGCTACTTTTTAACAAAGCTGCAAGACATATCTGTTTGCATATGTCTTTCCAGCTGATTAAGTCCTTATTTCCAAGCTGACTGGGAAAACTATTAACAGCAGTGGACTTTTGTCCTTTGATCTCATAGAATCACAGGACTGGAAGGGACCTCGAGAGGTCATTGAGTCCAGCCCCCCACCCTCCAGGCAGGACCAAGCTCCGTCTACACCATCCCTGACAGATGTCTATCTAACCTGTTCTTAAATATCTCCAGAGAGGGAGATTCCACCACCTCCCTTGGCAATTTATTCCAATATTCGACCACGCTGACAGTTAGGAATTTTTTCCTAGTGTCCAATCTAAACGTCCCTTGCTGCACTTTAAGCCCATTACTCCTTGTCCTGTCCTCAGAAACCAAGAGGAACAAATTTTCTCCTTCCTCCTTGTGACGCCCTTTTAGATATTTGAAAACCGCTATCATGTCCCCCCTTAATCCTCTTTTTTCCAAACTAAACAACCCAGTTCATGAAGCCTGGCTTCATAGGTCATGTTCTCTAGACCTTTAATCATTCTTGTCGCTCTTCTCTGTACCCTTTCCAATTTCTCCACATCTTTCTTGAAATGTGGCGCCCAGAACTGGACACAGTACTCCAGCTGAGGCCTAACTAGTGCAGAGTAGAGCGGCAGAATGACTTCACGAGTTTTACTTAAAACACACCTGTTGATACAACCTAGAATCATATTTGCTTTTTTTGCAACAGCATCACACTGTTGACTCATATTCAACTTGTGGTCCACTATGACCCCTAGATCCCTTTCCGCCATGCTCCTTCCTAGACAGTCGCTTCCCATCTTGTATGTATGGAACTGATTGTTCCTTCCTAAGTGGAGCACTTTGCATTTCTCTTTATTAAACTTCATCCTGTTTACCTCTGACCATTTCTCTAACTTGCTAAGGTCATTTTGAATTATGTCCCTATCCTCCAAAGAAGTTGCAACCCCACCCAGTTTGGTATCATCTGCAAACTTAATAAGCGTACTCTCTATCCCAATATCTACATCATTGATGAAGATATTGAACAGTACGGGTCCCAAAACAGACCCTTGCGGAACTCCACTTGTTATCCCTTTCCAGCAGGATTTAGCACCGTTAACAACAACTCTCTGAGTACGGTTATCCAGCCAATTATGCACCCACCTTATCATGGCCCTATCTAAGTTATATTTGCCTAGTTTATCAATAAGAATATCATGCGAGACAGTATCAAATGCCTTACTAAAGTCTAGGTATATGACATCCACCGCTTGTCCCTTATCCACAAGGCTCGTTATCCTATCAAAGAAAGCTATCAGATTAGTTTGGCATGACTTGTTCTTCACAAACCCATGCTGGCTATCCCTATCACTTTATTACCTTCCAACTGTTTGCATATGATTTCCTTAATTACCTGCTCCATTATCTTCCCTGGGACAGACGTTAAACTGACTGGTCTGTAGTTTCCTGGGTTGTTCTTATTCCCCTTTTTATAGATGGACACAATATTTGCCCTTTTCCAGTCTTCTGGAATCTGTCTATGTACTTCATCTTGCTTTATGCTTTGGAAACACTCAGGGCACGTTTACACAACAACATTATTTCGAAATGATTAGTGTTATTTCGAAATAACTTAGTCCACATCTACACAGCAGGCAATTATTTTCTAAATAATGTTGGAACACTGTCAAGCTGTAGGACTTCTTACTCCGACGCCTGTAACCCCCATTGTATGAGGAGTAAGGGAAGTTAGAAGAAGAGTGCTCTATTTCAAAATAAGTGCTGTGTGGATACTCTCAATTTCAAAATACGCAATTTTGAAATTAGCTACGCAATTGATGTAGCTCAATTTGTGTAGCTTATTTCGAGTTAAGCCCTGCTGTGTAGGTGCACCCTCAGTTACTTCAGTGGTGGGTGCCAAAATGATAACTTTTAGCTAGGAGAGTTAAAGTTTAATTTAAAAACAAAATACCGCCTGCACCAAATTTCTAGTTTCTCTCCTTGTCTCTTACTTGTCATTGATAGATTGTTGCCCTGATCTCTCCTCCTCCTCTTAGTCCTTTTGCCATTTTTCCCATTAAGCATCAGTGAGGGACTCCATAATGAACAAGGGAGGAAGAGGCCAGGATGGGGCAAGAGGGGGAAGCACAAGGAAGGAGAACTGTTAAGGGAATTGGCTAGTCATTGCTGAAGGTTTTAAAAAGTGACTTTCAGTGGAAACCAGAATTGGATTTTGTGACCTTTTTTGTTGCCTTATGGATTAGTCTACATCAGTTTTGCTTCAATTCAAGTGATAAATATCATTGTACTTGTGCAACCCTGCCCTTCAGTGCAGCTGGTAGTATTTATCCTGTTTTCAAGTAAGAGTAATTTCAGAGGCTATGTCTCCACTGCAGCGCTATTTTGGGATACCAGAGTATCCCGAAATAGCTATCCTGAGTCTTCATGGCAAGTCCCATTAGTTTGGGCTCACTATTCCAATGTCGCTGTAAACCTCATTCTACAAGGAGTAAGTGACGTTTCGGAATAGCGCTTTATTTCAAAATTTGGCACTGTGTAGACAGCGCCAAATGACTAAATAAGTTATGTTGAAATAGCATTGAAATAAGATACTCAATTGCATAGCTCAAATTGTGTATCTTATTTCAAGTTACGGTGGTGCAGTGTATACATACCCAGACAGACCTGTAATGGTGGAGCTTACTCCTCTTTGAAAGACCAGGGGAAGATCCACCAGTACAAATAGCAGCCTAGCAGTCTAAACTGCAGTTGTTGTACCTATAGAGCTACAGTATACTTAATAATAATCCGTATCTTTATGTTAAAATACTGGTCTGCCATGTCTCGAATATGCAATTACCTGACTTCATTAGTTATATGTATTTTTCCTACCCTCCGTTTCATTTGAATTGTAATTACATTAGCACCAAAACAGTTCAGATCTCATTCTAGTGGACTTGTAATAGACAACCCTTTGTTTTCTATTTTACACTGTTAATTCTGAAGCCATTATAGTAGAATATATGTATAGCTGCTCTACATATTACAAAACTAGAACCATTAAAATGTACACTAGTCTACTTAAAAATAAAAAGTATATCAATTGGCTTGTGAAGGGTTCTGTTCTTACTAAGTAAAGATGATTGTACGGTCTCTGTTGTTGCATGTGATTCTGTATTGTGAATACCTGCAGTATGTACTATTTATCAAAGCACATATGACCACTTAGCAAGCCTGATCTTATGCAGAAATAAATGGTGTTGAAGTAGTAGTCCTGGTTTTTATATCCTATGTCACTGCCACAATTATGACCTTAAAATCGCTAGTCAGTGGAAACTAATGCACACAGTTGCAGTTGATTGAACCATTAGAGACTATTACTTTTAAAAAGCTATTTAAAAATAGCAGAATTCAGAAAGGGATTGAACTTTTCTGTGTATAACTAGTATATATAATAGTTAGCCCTGACCCTAACAAACGGTGGAATAGATACTAAATCTTATTCTTTAGAATTTAAGGCAGCCTTTAACTATTAGGGATTAGGAGGACATTTACTTTAAGGGGCAGATTATCCCACATCTACTTATTGAAAGATTTTTTTTCCATCTTTCTCTGAAGTATCTGGTGCTCCAGTGTTGAAGACAGGATATGGGCGGGACAAGATGGTCTTTGTTAGTCCATTATGAATAGTGATAGAAATGTAGCCGTGTTAGTCTAGTGTAGCTGAAACAAAATACAGGACTATGTAGCACTTTAAAGACTAACAAGATGGTTTAATAGGTGATGAGCTTTCGTGGGCCAGATCCCCTTTTCATATGTGTTCATTTTTTTAAATTGTATCCTTTGGTATATATGGTTGTGACAGTTTTCTTCCAGTATTTGATCTGAGGAAGTCCTGTTTTTTGTTTTAGTCCATTATGGTGATTCTTGTGATCCTGTTTTCCTACCCAGGTATGCAGTGCTGACATCTGCTGTTTTACAGTTATGTCTTTTCTAATTGATGCTTTTTTATTTTATTTTTAACAGGTGAAGTTGAGTGGAAAGATAGGTCACTCTGCAGACATTATTTTAATTAACCATAGCCTCCTTGTTACAGCAATGGGTGAAACAGTCCTCAGGTAAGAATTTGGCTTGAGACTTGACAGCTGAAAGAATCTTGTTCAGAAGCGGACCAAAGAGTCAGATAAATCTAGCATGCCTTTACTTTCTTAATATTTATCTAAGATAAGAAAATTAATATTTTCTGCTTATATCTCATTGTTTCTCATCTCATTCTTCGAAGGAATGAGTTGAAGCCTGTCTAATATTGTTGAATGCCTAAGAATTTTCACATGCTTTCCTTTCTGAGGCTATGTCTAGACTATGGAGTTTTGGTATCCTGGAAAAACTCTCCTGCGTCCAGGGGACACATCTGCTTTTCTGACATTTTTTGCAGAAGAGCAGATGTGCTCTTTCAGAAGCCCTGTCTTCCTTGTTTCACATGCAGTGTAGACATAGCCTCACATGGGGATCCCTATTTTATCCTCTGAGCTCTTTCCTCTCCTTTGCTTCTTTCTCTGGAAGCATTTGCATTAAGTGGAAGAAGGACTCTTGTGCCCTCCTGTCAGGAATTCTCTCTTCTTGCCTAGGATAACTGGCAAAGTGCTGGGGTGCTTATGTACTTTTTCTTTGGAACAGGGGTGTTGCTCTGGTTTACTACTATCTTGAAATATTCTGTGTACTTTTATTTCTTTGTATATTAAATAGGTTTTCTTCTCCTTTGGGGTTTCTAACCTCATTGCAACTGGGTCCTCCTTTAATATCTGTATTACTTCTTTATATTTGCATTTCATTAATATCAGTGGAATGCTAAGAATTGCACGTATTTTCAGCAGCATAAGAGGTATGCTTTTCTTACATAAGAAAATAAGAACGGCCGTAGTGGGTCAGACCAAAGGTCCATCTAGCCCAGTATCCTGTCTACCGACAGTGGCCAGCACCAGGTGCCCCAGAGAGGGTGGACCGAAGACAATGATCAAGTGATTTGTCTCCTGCCATCCCTCTCCAGCCTCTGACAAACAGAGGCCAAGGACACCATTTTATCCCCTGGCTAATAGCCTTTTATGGACCTAACCTCCATGAAATTATCTAGCTTCTCTTTAAACTCTATTATAGTCCTAGCCTTCACAGCCTCCTCTGGCAAGGAGTTCCACAGGTTGACTACATGCTGTGTGAAGAACTTTCTTTTATTAGTTTTAAACCTGCTCCCCATTAATTTCATTTGGTGTCGTCTAGTTCTTCTATTTAGGGAACTAATAAATAACTTTTCTTTATCGGCCCTCTCCACACCACTCATGATTTTATAGACCTCTATCATATCCCCTCTCAGTCTCCTCTTTTCTAAACTGAAAAGTCCCAGTCGCTTTAACCTCTCCTCATATGGGACCCGTTCCAAACCCCTAATCATTTTAGTTGCCCTTTTCTGAACCCTTTCCAAGGCCAAAATATCTTTTTTGAGGTGAGGAGACCACATCTGTACAAAGTATTCAAGATGTGGGCGTACCATAGTTTTATACAGGGGCAGTAAGATATTCTATGTCTTATTTTCTATCCCTTTCCTAATAATTCTTAGCATCCTATTTGCCTTTTTGACCGCCACTGCACACTGTGTGGAAGTTTTCAGAGAACTGTCCACGATAACTCCAAGATCTCTTTCCTGATTTGTTGTAGCCAAATTAGCCCCCATCATACTGTACGTATAGTTGGGGTTATTTTTCCCGATGTGCATTACTTTACACTTATCCACATTAAATTTCATTTGCCATTTTGTTGCCCGATCACTCAGTTTGGTGAGATCTTCTTGGAGTCCCTCACAGTCTGCCTCTGTCTTGACTATCCTAAACAGTTTTGTATCATCTGCAAACTTTACTACCTCACTGCTTACCCCTTTCTCCAGATCATTTATGAATAGGTTGAAAAGGATTGGTCCCAGGACTGACCCTTGGGGGACACCACTAGTTACCCCTCTCCAATCTGAAAATTTACCATTTATTCCTACCCTTTGTTTCCTGTCTTTTAACCAGTTCTCAATCCAAGAAAGGACCTTCCCTCTTATCCCATGGCCATGTAACTTACACAAGAGCCTTTGGTGAGGGACCTTGTCAAAGGCTTTCTGAAAATCCAAGTATACTATATCTACTGGATCCCCCTTGTCCGCATGTTTGTTAACCCCTTCAAAGAACTCTAACAGATTAGTAAGACAGGATTTCTCTTTACAGAAACCATGTTGACTTTTGTCCAATAAATTATGTTCTTCTACATGCTTCACAATTTTATTCTTCACTATTGTTTCAACTAATTTGTCTGATACTGAAGTTAGACTTACCGGTCTGTAATTGCCAGGATCGCCTCTAGAGCCCTTTTTAAATATTGGTGTCACATTGGCTACCTTCCAGTCATTAGGTACGGAAGCCGATTTAAAGGATAGGTTACAAACCACAGATAATAGCTCAGCAATTTCCCATTTGAGTTCTTTTAGAACCCTTGGATGAATGCCATCCGGTCCCGGAGATTTGTTAACGTTACGTTTTTTCTATTTGTTCCAAAACCTCCTCTAATGATACTTCAATCTGGGACAGTTCCTCAGATTCATCACCCATAAAGGACGGTGCAGATTCAGGAATCTCCCCAACGTCCTCAGCCATAAAGACTGAAGCAAAGAAATCATTTAGTTTCTCCGCAATGGCTTTATCGTCCTTGATTGCTCCTTTTATAGCTCGATCATCTAGGGGACCCACAGGTTTTTTAGCATGCTTCCTGCTTCTAATGTACTTAAAAAACATTTTGTTATTTCTTTTTGAGTTTTTGGCTAGCTGTTCCTCAAAATCTTTTTTTGCTTTTCTTATTACATTTTTACACTTGATTTGACAGTGTTTATGTTACTTTCTAGTTATCTCACTAGGATTGGACTTCCACTTCTTAAAAGATACCTTTTTGTCCCTCACTGCTTCTTTTACATGGTGGTTAAGCCACGGTGACTCTTTTTTAGGTCTCTTGCTATGTTTTTTAATTTGGGGCATACATTTAAGTTGGGCCTCTATTATGGTGTCTTTAAAAAGTTTCCATGCAGCTTTCAGGGATTTGGCTCTAGTCACTGTGCCTTTTAATTTCTGTTTAACTAACCTCCTCATTTTTGTGTAATTCCCCTTTTTGAAATTAAATGCCAGGGTGCTGGACTGCTGAGGTGTTCTTCCCAGCACAGGAATGTTGAATGTTATTATATTATGGTCACTATTCCCAAGCGGTCCTGTAACGGTTATATCCTGGACCTGATCCTGCACTCCACTCAGGACTAAATCGAGAATTGCCTCTCCCCTTGTGGGTTCCTGCACCAGCTGCTCCAAGAAGCAGTCATTTAAGCCATTGAGAAATTTTATCTCCATTTCTCTTCCTGAGGTGACATGTATCCAGTCAATATGGGGGTAATTAAAATCCCCCATTATTATAGAGTTCTTTATTTTGGTAGCCTCTCTAATCTACCTTAGCATTTCAATGTCAGTATCGCTGTCCTGGTCAGGTGGTCGGTAATATATCTAATATATCTACTGCTAATTTCATATTATTGGAGCATGGCATTACTATCCATAGCGATTCTATTGAACATGTTGATTCACTTAATATTTTTATTTCATTTGATTCTACATTATCTTTCGCATACAGTGCCACTCCGCCACCCACCCGGCCTGCTCTATCCTTTCTATATATTTTATATCCCGGTATGATTGTGTCCCACAGATTTTCCTCATTCCACCAGGTTTCAGTGATGCCTATTATGTCAATCTTCTCATTTAATACGAGGTACTCTAGTTCACCCATCTTATTAGTCAGACTCCTAGCATTTGTGTACAAGCACTTTAAAAATTTGCCACTGCTTATTTATCTGCCCTTCCCTGATGCATTGGATTCCTTTTTATGCGGTTGTTTGTCTGCTCTGGCCCATGGTTTGCCCACTCCCCTCCTCTCTTTCTGACTACAGCTTAGAGAATCTCTATCAATGGATTCTCCTCTAAGAGAAGTCTCCCTCCGATTTACGTGCATCTCCGCACCAATCGGCTTTCCCCCATCTCTTAGTTAAAAACTGCTCTATGGCCTTTTTAATGTTTAGTGCCAGCAGTCTGGTTCCACTCTGGTTTAGGTGGAGCCCATCCTTCCTGTATAGGCTCCCTCTCTCCCAAAAGTGTCCCCAGTTCCTAATAAATCTAAACCCCTCTTCCCTACACCATCGTCTCATCCACGCATTGAGACTCTGAAGCTCTGCCTGCCTACCTGGCCCTGCACGTGGAACTGGAAGCATTTCCGAGAATGCCACCATAGAGGTCCTGGATTTCAGTCTCTTTCCTAGCAGCCTAAATTTGGCCTCCAGGACATCTCTCCTACCCTTCCCTATGTCATTGGTACCTACATGTACCACGACCACCGGCTCCTCCCCAGCACTGCACATAAGTCTGTCTAGATGCCTCGAGAGATCCGCAACTTTCGCACCAGGCAGGCAAGTGACCATATGGTTCTCCTGGTCATCACAAACCCAACTATCTAGGTTTCTAACGATCGAATCACCCACTATTAACACCTGCCTCTTCCTAACAGGCATTCCCTCCCCCTCAGAGGTATCCTCAGTGTGAGAGGATACCGCAACATCCTCTGGGAGGAGGATCCCAACTACAGGATGGTTTCCCTCTGCTCCCATTGAATGCTCTGTTCCCTTGAGACTTTCATCCTCCTTAAGAGCACTGGGGCTCTCAGACTGGAGGTGGGACAGTACTACAGTGTCCCGGAAAGTCTCATCAGCATAGCTCTCTACCTCCCTTAGCTCCTCCAGTTATGCCACCCTGGCCTCCAAAGCCTGAACTTGGTCTCTGAGGGTCAGGAGCTCCTTGCAACGGGTGCACACATGTGCCACAGGGCAGGTAATCATACATGTGACACTCGACACAATAAACAGGATAGCCCCCACTCTGCTGCTGGGCTTCTGTCTCCATTTTTCTAATAAATAAGTTTAAGTATAAACTGGGATTCTTTTTAAACCTCTGGAGTATAGATTATTCTAAGAGTTATGTTTTAAAGAAGGTCAGAAGTAACTAGTGCCCTCTAACCTCCCTCTCCAAACTCTCCTGTTAGCTGTTCCTGGTCGCAAGCTCCCTGGTCGCTGAGTCACAGGCTTATATAGCTCTGGTAGCCCCTCCCCCTGACTGAGGCTCAGCCAATTAACAGAGGCTTCAAGATTTCAAACCTTTTAGAAGCTCCTTCAAACAAACAAAGAAACCAAACAAACAGACAAACACAAGCTCAGCACACTGCAAATAACTCCCCCACACACAAACACACACTCCAGACAGCCACTTACCATAAGGGTCCCGTTTTTACTCCTCTTTTACCTGGAGAACTCCGTCTCCAAACTCTCCTGTTAGCTGTTCCTGTTCTTGAACAAAGGCTTGCTAGGATGATCAGCGATAGTCACCTGGTTGGCATTAGGGGAATGGTTGTAAAACCCCAGAATCATTTTCTAATGATCAGGGAATACATTTCACTTCAGTGCTTTATTCTAGAAAATTCTCCTTGAATCCCAAGTGCTGTTAGCAGTTAATGGTGATGGGGAGCATTTTAAAAAAGATGGTGACCCGTGAGATGGGATGTAAAGGGATTTCCAAGCCCCTCTGTGTAAATGAGGTTGAAAAGGGCTCAAGGACAGCAGGAGGCCATGCTGATTCCCTAGAGTTCCGCAGCTGCCGACAAGTTTGCTTGGCACACCTTGGCCTAGCTGTCGGCTGAGGGACAGTGGTTCAGGCCCAGCCTGGGGTGCAGCCTGGGCTAACAGTTTATAAGGCCCAGCCCTGGGTCAGGGCGGGGCAGACAGACGAATGTCTACCAAAAGCAATTCAACAGTTTAAACCTCCGGCCGGGTCCCAGCTGGGCAGGGTTGGGTCTCATCACTGGCGGAGAGCCGACAAGTGCAGGGGTTTTGCTTCACAGGGGGAATCTGCCACACAAGGGAAAGAGTGGCGGGGGGATGCAGGCCCATCTGCTCCACTGCATCCCAGCCCAGGGTCCTGACAGTGGCAGCGCATCAGCCACTGGATCGACAGGGATCTAGGCCACAACACGCTGACTAGGTCTGTGGGTCAGCGGGGACCCAAGCCGCAATGCACTGCCCAATTGACCCCCATCTCCTCAGCCACTCCAGGGTCAGCTATCCCTGGACCGCTTCCCCCTGGGGGCCTACCAGACTCAGGAGCTGCTCCTCAGGGCCAGCTAGCGACGGAGGGGCTGGCAGGGTGTACCAGCTCAGACAGGGACTTAGATGGACCAGACTAGTCGTTGGAGCCCAGCGGGAGTCCCAGAGGTCTCGGCATGTATTCAGGCTGTGGCAGTGGTGTCAGCAGCCCAAGCCAAGCCTCGGAGTCCAGCAGGGCTCCTGGCAACTCAACCCAGTCCTCTCATTGGGGCTGGCATGGCTGAACCCTTTGTTGTGGCCTGTTCAGCTCCTGGGCTCTGAGTGAGCTCTCAGCTCTTATACTCCTAGTCCCGCCCTCCGGCTTCCTGTGGGCAGGGCTAGGTGAGGCTCGACTCGTCCCCCCAAAGGGCTTTAGGGGGCCCTTCCCTCTAAGGCCATATTGCTCTCTCAGACTTATTACAGGCCATAGGTTTCTAAATCTTTTTCCCTGCATGATCTCAGAAAACAGAGTAAATAATAAGTTAAAGGAAAAAGAAGGATTGCAAGGAGATAATTTTTAAAAATGAGTGAAAGTTAATAAGCGGCTTCCACACATTCCATAGTTGGCTGCTGACAGTTTAATTATCAAATGAAATCATTTGGGCATTCCAGCAGTAGAAACTATGTGCCCTGTGTTGTATCCCATTGAATCTGTTCAGTGAGACCCCAGGAAGGACATCACCTTTTAAAAGCCCCTTGTTTTCTGTGCACTTAGGTTCTGGGATTTGGAGAGGAGTGAGAACTATGTGCTCTTTCTAGATGTGCAGCTTGGCTTTGAAGCAGGGGAATGTGTAAACTGTGTCTCATACTGCACTGTTAAAGGTAAGAAATCTGGTGGGAACTGTGATCCTAGTTCAGAAATCTTGTGAAATGTCTGCCTTCGGTGCACTGCAGCGATTCTTTCATAGTTGTAGTTCTCGTGTCAGTGTGTCCAGCGGGGTACTTCTCAATGCTAACAAATCTGCTGTGAGGACCCTACACTGTGAACACAAATATGTGAGCGTAGCTGTTTAAGGTTCTCTTTTGACACAGTTCCATCTTGTAACACAGAAGGAATCTCAAACCTCCTACAGCCATTTGATACTTGCAGTTTCTTCTCAGGGAGGTTCAGGACTGGATTGTTGGCTCTAGTCAGCACAGAGAGATATTGGCAGGGCTAAATGGGGATGCCTGCATACTCTCTGTCTTTAGTGTGACAAATCTTTTATTTTCATGAGTACAACTCTGTTGGATTACAAACAAAACCAGATTTTGGCTATTTTTACTACATTTGATGTTTCTGGTTTTTCTGAACTTGCTTTGAAATATAGAAAAACTTTATTAATTACAGGCATCCTAGCAGCTGGTACCAATAAAGGGAGAATAGCTATGTGGAGGACAGCATCAGCGTCCAATCAGAGCACACTGGCTTTGGAGGGCAAGGACAGATGGAAGCTTCAGACCCCTACAGAACTGGAGGGGAATATCACTCAGATAAAGGTAAATCAGAAGAGGATCACTTTCCCCTTTGGATTGCTTGCTGTCAGAGGAAGATATTGGTAAATCGTTCCAATATTTTGCATATTCCTTGTATCCTCTTGTTTCCAAATATTAGACCTGGGAAGAGAACAGTGTCAGACAAAGCGGCCTAAATATAATACTTTGCATTTCTTTGACACTTTCCATCTGAGGAGGTAGATTAAATAAATAAACAAACAGCATTTTATAAATAATAAATTAACACTGTTTTTTGTGAAGAAGGTAAATATTATTCTCTTTCTAAAGGGGATGCAAACTGAGGCCCAAATTTTTAGAAGTATTTAGTTATTGCTGTGTTCAGTATTACAATGCCTAACTGATTTAGCTAGATAACATTCTAAGAATGGATCTAGGCATTCAGGGAGTGAGAGGAAAGTGCACCGTTTGCTGCTGCATTCCTCACTCTGGCTGGGGAGTGCAGGGGGCAGATAAACCTGGACCTGCCCCAGCCTGGGGACATGCACCCTTCCCCTGGCTGTGCCTGCTGGAGCTGCAGTGGCCATGGAGAGGTGCTTCCCACCTGGCCCCAAACTGCTGTGGTCAGAGGAGGCTTAGGTAGTCCTCTGTCTCTGGGACAGCCTACATATTGAACCCTTCATCTCCAGCCCCTCCCCAGAGTCATAATTTAAATGTAGAAAAATAAAAATTGAGTTAAGGGTCCAGTCAAGGCTGGGTCAATCTTCTAGTGAACAGTATTGTTTTGCTGTCCTATTTTAACTTGTGAGGAACAGGCCTCCACTCCCTTTTAATTTATTTATTTAAGAAAGTGAGGAGTCCACTCATGACTGATTTGCATCTTTGCAGGTGGCGGAGGTCTGAGATTTCTTTATTCTTGTTTCACTTTAGAATGGAAAACAGAGAAATAATAGCAATGATAGTGCATGCTGTGGGTATGAATCAGGTGATAAGAATGGCCATACTGGTCCGACCAAAGGGTCATCTAAACCATTATCATCAAGCCCAGTATCTAGTTGGGTCTCCCACGGTGGCTAATGCCAAGCACCCCAGAGGGAATGAACAGAACAGGGAATTCTCAAGTGGTCACCTGTTCCCAGCTTCTGACAAACAGAGGCCAGGGCCACCATCCCTACCCATCCTGGCTAATAGCCATTGATGGACCTGTCCCCCATTCATTTCTTTAGGGTTTGTTTTGAACCCTGTTAAAGTCCTGGTCTTCACAACACCCTCTGGGAAGTAGTTCCACAGGTTGACTGTGCGCTGTGTGAAGAAATACTACAGATTGAACCTCTGTTAACCAAGACTCCCTGGTCCAGCAACATTGGGACCACAGATATTCCAGGAGGGCTGGTGGCTGGGCTCCCTGCAGCTGGGCTGCCTGGCTCCCTGTAGCTGAGCTACCCTATGCGCCGCATCTGGGCTACTAGGTACAACGTAGCAGGGCTGCCCAGCATGGAAGGAGCCCGGCACATTGCAGTGGAGCTGCCTGGCAGGCCAAGAGCCTGGTGCACAGGGAGCTGAGTGGATCAGCCATGCGGTGGGCTGCCCCATTTAAACGCTGCCTCTGTGCCTTTCAAAGGGGCAGCCGTGGAGCCCGGGATCAGCTGGGGAATTCTGCATTCCTCCTCCTCAGCGAGGGCTCTTGTACATTTCAAAGGAGGAATGTGGAAGTGCCTGTCGACTAGTCGATGGAAATTCCATTGACTAGTCAATTAACCGCATTTTAACATCCTTAGTATAGACACCATATGATATTCTCTGGTCTTAGCTATCCCTTTCTTGATGATTCTTCTTTGAATGCTTGCTCATATCGATTCCATTCAGATGTGTGTGGGGTCACTGGAGACTTTTGCCTTGGCAGTACTGGCCATGGGTCCCCCTTGAGTGTTGCACTCATGGGGTACATCTACACTAGCTCATTAGTTTGAGCTAGGTAGGGTAATGAGGGCAAGCAGAGTTGCAAATGAAGCCCGGGATTTAAATATTCCACTCCTCGTGGAGTATTAATTTGAACTACCTCCTCCATGCCGCGTGTAGCTGCTGGCACGGAGTTCGAACTAAGGGGGATTTAAAAATGGCGGCGCCCAGGAACATGCAAATGAAGCCCGGGATATTTAAATCCCGGGCTTCATTTGCAACTCCACTTGCCCTCATTACCCTACCTAGCTCGAACTAACGAGCTAGTGTAGACATACCCGTGCTTTGGTGTCTGAGGCACCCCTGGCCCTACGCCCTCTCAGTTCCTTCTTACTACCCATGGTGGTTAGTTGGAGTGCCTTTCCTTGGTTAGCAAGGGCTAGTGGTTTTCATCTTTGGGCTTCATGCCTTAAGGCAGGGATGGGGAACCTACAGCCCATGGCTCGAGGAGTAACGGTAGTTCGGAATAGGAAGCCTAGTCCTAACTACCTAGTCCGTGCTGCGTGTAGCCGTGCGGCACAGAGTCCGCACTAACGGACATTTAAAAATGGCGGCGCCCGGCAAGATGCAAATGAAGCCCGGGAAATTCAAATCCTGGGCTTCATTTGCAACTCCGGTTGCCGACATTACCACCCTAGTTTGAACTAGGGTGGTAGTGTAGACATACCCCCACTGGGGACTCACTAGAGTCTGCTAGAGTTCTTTGAGAGGGTCAACAAATATGTGGATGGGGGGATCCAGTGGATATAGTATACTTAGATTTCCAGAAAGCCTTTGACAAGGATCCTCACCAAAGGCTCTTAAGTAAAGTAAGTTATCATGGGATAAGAGGGAAAGTCCTTTTGTGGATTGATAACTGGTTAAAAGACAGAAAACAAAGGGTAGGAATAAATGGTAAGTTTTCCCAGTGGAGAAAGGTAACTAGTGGAGTCCCCCAAGGATCTATCCTGGGACCTGTCCTTTTCAACTTAGTTATAAATGATCTAGAGAAAGGGGTAAACAGTGAGGTGGCAAAATTTGCAGATGATACCAGACTGCTCAAGTTAGTTAAGACCAAAGCAGACTGTGAAGAGCTTCAAAAAGATCTCACAAAACTAGGAGATTGGGCAACAAAATGGCAAATTAAATTTAATGTTGATAATTGTAAAGTAATGCCCATTGGAAAAAATAATCCCAACTATACATACAATTTGATGGGGACTAATTTAGCTACAAGTACTCGAGAGAGATCTTGGAGTCATAGTGGATAGTTCTCTGAAAACATCCACTCGATGTGCAATGGCAGTCAAAAAAGCACATAGAATCATTAAAAAAGGGATAGAGACTAAGACAGAGAATATCGTATTGCTGCTATACAAAACCATGGTATGCCCACAACTTGAATACTGCAGACAGATGTGGTCGCCTCATCTCAAAAAAAGATATATTGTCATTAGAAAAGGTTCAGACAAGGGCAACAAAAATTATTAGGGATTTGGAATGAGTCCCATATGAAGAGAGATTAAAAAGACTTGGACTTTTCATCTTAGAAAAGAGGAGACTAAGAGGGGATATGATAGAGGTCTATAAAATCATGACTGGTATAGAAAAAGTGAATAAGGAGAAGTTATTTACTCATTCCCCCAATATAAGAACTAGGATTCGCCAAAAAAAATTAATAGGCAGCAGGTTTAAAACAAACAAAAGGAAGTTTTTCTTCACTCAGCGCACAGTCAACCTGTGGAACTCCTTGCCAGAGGATATGGTGAAGGACTTTAACATGGTTCAAAAAAGAGCTAGATAGATTCATGGAGGTTAGGTCCTTCAAAGGCATTTATCCAGGATGGGTAGGAATGGTGTCCCGAGCCTCTGTTTCTCTGGAGGTGGGTGACAGGTGAGGATTACTTGTTGTGTTTCCTCCCTCTGGGGTATCTGGTATTGGCCACTGTCAGCAGACAGGATACTGGGCTGGATGGACCATTGGTCTGACCTAGTATAGCCATTCCTATGTACTACTTTGAACTACTTTGAATTCTTGCACACAGTGGGCATATGCATCTTCAACTTTACAAAATTGGGTGCTAAAAAGTCAGCCTTAATAAATTAGAACTTATTTCATAGTGGACATGGCCCAAGAAAGACCTTGCACATGCACATCTTGGTTTTCTAGACACAAAGTATTAGCTATCTTGCTGAGTACCTTATCTCTCTCTATCAGCACTAACTGCAAGATTGTGCAAAGGTGGGTGGGATGAAAAGACATAAGAGATTAAAATAGGCTCTTCCATGTGCCCTTCTTCTTGGTGTATGTTCAATATGTTACGGGTGGCATGTGACTATGATTCGTCACTGAATTTAGTCTGCTGGTTGGATCATTAGCTTCCCCAGTTTGGGCCAGGTACTGACAGGGAGTACAACATGAACACTGATCCATGCATGCCCCTCCATGTACTGAAGGCATATGGGTGAACATGTAATTATAGTATGCACTAAAGAAGTGTGAGTGGATATGCAACCTCCTGACTATGAGTTCAGAAACTAGGATCTCATGTTGAATTTATATTAATCTGTATGTTGCATATGCTGCCTCCCCTCCCCCGAACACTAGCTGTAACTGAAGCCCTTGTGAATTACGTTTCAAAAATCTCTAATGAAAGTGTTTTGGACTTTTCTCACTCTCTCTTCTGTGTGTAGTGGGGCTCCAGGAAAAACCTGCTGGCAGTGAACAACATCAGCTCTGTGGTGATCCTCCGAGAGCAGGCTATGTCATCTCATTTTCACCAGCAAGTGGCAGTAGTACAAGTGTCCCCAAATCTGTTTAATGTCACCTTCGTCAGTACAGAGAGCACACACAGCCTTCGCATTGATATGCATGTGAATGGAGTATTTGCCACTAAGGTAACTCACCGCCTCGCTGTCGTAGGCAGTTTCTTTTCTCACCAAAGACTCAATTACTTAACATTGTTTAATTATTTCAGACATGAAATCCAAGGTTTCCACTTAATTTATCTAACTCTTCTCACATATTCCCTTTGTTATATTTTAGTTGCTTATCTATTGTATAGTTGAGAGAATTTGTCTGTGCATGAGTCTGTCTGTCTGTGCAAGAGCTGTTCTTCCTCGTTTTTTTCAGGAAGAATGGCTCTTGTGTAAGAGAGGTTTTTTTGCACAAAAAGGAGCTGTCTAGCACAGCTCCTTTTTCCGCAAAAGCCTCTTGCGCAAAAGCGGCTGCTGATTAATTATGCAAACGAAGTGCAACGATATTCCACTCTGCGCTTCATTTGCATAAGCTTTTGCGGAAGAAGACTACAGTGTAGACGTAGCTATAGTCTGTTTGTTCAAGAACTCCTCCTTAACGGTAAGAGCTAGGACCACCAAATTTGGTCTGCAGTTTTCTCTTATCATGACATAAAGCAAGGGAAGGGTTTGGTTGTGCCAGGAAAACAAGATGTGTCTGGAATGGGATTGCTTCACATAAAACCATTCAGAAAAGAGACAGAATCACAAGGCAGGTGAAAGGGGCTGGCTGACGGCTTGTTCCTCCCTCCCATCTGGGACTGCCCCAGTCCCAAGTCTCCCACCTCCTGGTGCCCGTTAGGTAGGGTGGGGTGGGGGGTTGAAGCTCCACCACCTCCAGTTCATATGAGGACTTTGCTGACTGTACGCCCCTTCGCCAAGGAGCCAGGGGAAGTGCACAGTTTGTTGCATTCCTCACTCTGATTGGTGGGCACACGGGACAGACAAACCTGGACATGCCCCAGCTGGGGGACATGCACTCTTCCCCTGGCTGCGCCTACTGGAGCTCCAGTGGCCATGGAGAGGCACTTCTCACCTGGCCTCAATTCCTTTCTTCCTGGGGCAGCCTGCATACTGACCCCTCCTCCTCATCCTCACCCCAGCACATTGGTTGAAGTAAAGAAAACAAAAATTAATTGAGTTAAGGACCCGAGCAATTGAGATCTTATTTTGTGAAATAGAGAGCCATCTGCTGGCAAAAACTTGCAACATATCTACTGTATATTTGTGAGAGTAAAGCAAAAATTATTTGAGTTACGGGCTTGAGTAACACCAGGTAACTCTTCTAGTGCGATATATGTGTGTTAATGGAAAATAGCATCACAGTACAACAAACACATTCTAACTGAGCTGAGTTCTAGTCAGCACAATTATTCATGAATAGCTGTCTGGTTAATGACTTCTGGGCATTGGACAATCAAGCAAACATACAGATGGAGTATAAGGTGATGGCTGTGATAGAAAGTTTATTCCATTGTTTTTTCATGCTCAGAAATGAATATTGCATAGACTACATGAGATTTTAGCAGAATTAGTAGATTGCACTAAATTTGGTTATAAATCATTGAGGGATTTCACGTATGTTTCCAGATGAAACTGAACAGTTTGTAACTTTTCTGTGGCTATTTCAGGATGCTGTAGTGTTCTGGAATGGGAAGCAAGTCACTGTCTTTGAATGCTCTGGAGCCTCTTTACGAAATGCAGGTAGGACTTCACAAGATGTAGCCCACTGGAGAGCATGATGGTTGATCCCTAAAATATACATTCACTGAACTCATGATAACTCTTAGGCTTTGATAATTATACTGCATTTCAGAACGTTACAAGAACTTCACAACACTCCTGTGAAGTGGGTGATATTCCAATTTTACAGAATAGGAAACTAAGGCATAAGAGGTGGACAGAGCCACAGTCATCTGAGTCAGTGACAAGAACAGAACTCAAATCCTGACTCCCAAACCTTTGTTCTAATCTTTAGCTGAAGCCCCTGAGTATAGAGTGAAATTTGATAGCTGAACCTCTCTACATTCTTATATATCTATGTATCATAAGTAGTATTAAGGCAGAGCAGGCAAGATCCAACCCACCAAGCCTTTGAATCCAGCCTGTCCTTCTGGGACTTTCAGGCAGGAAGCAGCCCCAGGCCACTCAAAGCATCTGGCTGCTCCTTGTGCCTATGCTCCATGTGCCTGTCTGCATTGCATGCTGGGGGGAGAGAAGGGGTTTCACACACTGCCGCCACCACCAGCGCAGTCTCTAAGCCCTCTCCCCCAGCACACAGCACAGAGAGGCACATGGAGCAGCTAGCTGCTTTGTGGCAGGCAGCAGGCTTTCCTGAGGGTCCAACTGGGCTGCTGGCCGGAAGGCTCCTAGGTAAGTGCCTCCTGCCCAGAGCCTGCCTTTGGCATGCCACTTACTCCTGCATCCCAACTCCCTGCCCCAGGTCACCATGCAAACCCTCTGCACCTTCAGCTCCCTCTCCGTAACCTGCTCCTCCACCTCTACTCCACCCAGGCCAGAATCCTGTCCTACACCCACACCCCTTCCCAGACCCTACACCTCAATCCCCTGCTCCAAGTCTCAACCCCTTTTTTCACCCAAACTCCCTCTCAGACCCTACATCCTCTCCTGCACTCCAGTCCCCTACCCTGAGCTCCCCTCTGCACCCAGCCTCCGTCCCAGACTTAACACCCCCCCGCCATAGAAAAGTATGGCCCTTGATCACTTACTAAGATCTTGGAGTAGCCCTCCATCAAAAATTATTGCCCACCCCCTGTACTAAGGGAACTGAGCTGTAGTAGAAATTGATTTATACTTCCACTCTGTTAGGGGTCTTGGAAACATAGAAATGACAAGAGAGCTAGAATAGCTTGATTATACCTCAGAGATGCCTTCTTCACAGATTATAAACAAAACAAAAAATGCTAATTTAAATCAATTTAAAATGACACACACAAAACTCAAAGCCTCATGAAGTACTTTCCAGAGACAGTTCTTAATAAATCATAAATAAAATCCCTACCTAATTACATTTGCAAGTGCATTACAACTGTAGGACTTTATTTTTAATTATATTATAAAACAGTATTCGGTTTAAGGCTTGTGAGTGCTAGAAAACTGGAAACAGACTGGAGTGTCAGCGTTAACAAATAACGCCTGCTATCCATCACAAAACATGTTCACATCATTTCTGATCCCTTTATTTCTTTCATTTTTATAATTCCCTGAAAAGCTGCACTAAGAATGCATTGATCAGTTTAAAAAAAAAATACATAAAACCCACAAAATGGTTTCATTGCAAATTAATGTTCAAACATAGAAGTCCCCTGCCATGGTTACAGGACCAGCTGCCCTGCTTATTCCTTAATGGTCTCTATGAGTGCCTCAGGTGACAGACCTCAAGCCTTTACCTCCCCTGATGTAAAATTCAGCAATTCCTCTTTTAGACTGGGCCATGCCTACAGTATTCTGTGTATGAACTATACTTACCCTTTCTGTTTATTTCCTATACTGTGCTCACCACCATGCTATCTGAGCACCTTCTAAAGCTGGATATTCAACTGGGTTTGGAATCTATGGGTTCTCTCTTTGGAGTCTGTGACCAACAGCCTTCTTAAATGCCTACATGTTGTTTATTTTAATCAAGGACAAAAGCATTTCAAGTAAAGGGATTTTAAAATGACAGTTTACATGCATGTCTTCATTCCGAAAGTCCTAGCATCCTGTGATGGTGCGATGGACCGGGCCGGGTCTGGGCACAGCTGAGGGCATCTGCTCAGGGTGAATTGCTGAAATTCGGAGTTCCGTACAGCCCCAGACTGGAGACCTTCCCAAACAGGCCACAAACCAGTCCCGCAGAGCACTTCAGCTGCCTGTCTGGCCAGCTAGAAGCCTCACGAGCAAAACCCCTCTGACACGCCAGCTCTCTCCGTGCCCCAAACAGCCCCGGGCCTACCACACAGGTGAGAGGTTATAGGGCCCAATCTCATCTACCCCGAGCGGGTTCTCCCGGTTCCAAGAAACTAGCCACAGGTCCCAATCAATTTACACTCTGGATCTTACCCATAAACCATGCTGAGCCAATCCTTTAGACTCTAAAATCTAAAAGTTTATTACTAAAAGAAAGAAAAGCATGAGATTAAGGTTGTTAAGATATCATGTATTACATGCATCAGATCTCCCAGTTTTCGATGCAGGCTCGCAGCAGAGATGTTATAACTGCTGACTTAAAAGTCTTTGGTGTACATCCTGTGTCAGGATGGGTTCACAGTTCTTTCCGGCTCGTGATTCCCTGCAAAGCTGCCTCTGGGGTCAGGAGCAAAACTGGATACCAAGATACAGCGTGCCGCATGGCCTTTTTATATCCCTTCCTGGTCTCTTCCAAGCTGGAGACAGTCACATGGTCAGTGGCCAGGTGTGTCTTTGGCCTTCAGAGGTCCATTGTTCCCTGGAGCTTTGCTTATTAGCATGTCCATGGGCTGAGCATTCCTCACCTGTTGCTCAGCCACAAATGGAGAAGTTTCCAGTATTGACACAGAATACATATTTATAACTCCACACACAGGTATTATACAAGTATGTGGTTAGCATATACAAAACCAGTAGAAGGAAAGCTTTCGTTTGACACCTCACATGTCCCCCTTTGTGTACACTTTGGGGCAAATACCCCTGCACGGGTGCAGCAGTGATCTGGCTGCTCCCTTTAAAATCCGGTAACGTGACAGATGGTGAGCTAGATAGATAGATCTAACTTCTTCAGACACCCTCAGGAGTTCTTTTTGTCAGTCTGTCCCCCACAAACTATTCCCCAACCACTACCTGCTTGCTGGAGAGAGATTTTTTTAAGTCTCTTTGACTTTTTCTGATTCCCGGGTGTGGATGATGCTATCAAAACTGGTTCTCTAAGTTGGCTGGAGCCAGAAGTTAGACTTTTGAAGGCCAGTACTTCTGACATTTTCTCTAAAGAATCTTCAGGTGTTTGCTGAGAAGTGGCTTATCTTGAGCTAGTCTTTCCTTCCTGCTTGTTTGTCCTTACAATCCTCCCTATTATTAAATTATACAATAACTATTCCAAGTGTCAGGTGAACATGCAATATTCAGTTTGTTCCAGAGCCACTTCATTTCTGTGTTACCTTCATTTACAACTTCTCAATTGTAGTGAAATCATGGAAGGGTAAATCATCTGATCATAAAACTGGAGCTGGTCAATTTCCTCCTCTCTACCTCCTTCTTTCCACCCTTTGAAGTACCTCCTACCTGAATTACAATTTCATACTCGGGGGGTAGTTCCTGACAAAAAAAACAGCATAAAGAACAGATGAGGAGAAGGAGAGTGGTAAGTATTTTGGGCACTGCTATAGAGTAGTTGAAGAACAGTTTGTTGTGAATTGGAAATGACCTGTTTGTCATTTAATGAATTAGAGCTGAGGTCAGATTTACACTGCAGCTAAAGGTCGGCTTAACGTTCACAATTCCAGCTACAGAAAATAGTAGCTGGAGTCAATGTAGCTTAAACTGAGCTTTGACGCTGTCCTTACAGCAGCAAGTCAACAGGAGAAATGCTCACGTTAACTTCCCTTACTCCTCACAAGGAGTAGGAGTTTGGGCATCGATGGAGGTGGCTTCAATGTTCGATTTAGTGGGTCTTTACTAGACATGCTAAATCAAATGCCAGACAATGGACCGCTGCCACGTCGATCTTCTCTGTAGTCTAGAAATGGCCTTAGAGAGCTTTCTGGACAGAATGCTTTACTTTGATTGCATATAGCCATTTATTCTATTGATGGTGCTGTTCTTGTGAATGTTCCAGGCTCTTTCCTTTGTGATTCTCCAGTGCTGGCTATGCATGAAGAAAGCATTTACACAGTTGAGCCAAATCGGGTTCAGGTCCGCACCTGGCAAGTGAGTATTGCTGGCCCAAGGCTAGTGGAGCAGTGGGATAGTTAATAATACATTACTGAGGTGCTGGGTTCAAATTAGGATTCAAAGTCCATGGGAAGCTTACTTAGTGGATTTATCCTACTGCATGTAGTTGATCCACACTGTTTTTTCTTGTTTGGTTTCTCCTCCAGTGCCTGAGGCAAACCAAACCTAGATAGGGGTCACATATATTCTTATGGTTTAGGGTTCTGGCCCCACTGATTATTAAAGAACTCCTTTCTTGTTCACCAGAGAAGGGCACTGACATGTCTGGTTGAGACTATTATCTCTCATCCTTCTTAGAGGTCAGGTGATATATCTATGACTGAAAAAATGCAGTTTGGGATTCAGTAAATGTAGCACCTCTGCCCATGGCATAGGAAGGAAAATGTGCTATTGAAAGTTTTGGCTGAACGACTTATGTCATTTTCTATATTATAAAACACCTAGCATATTTGAGCACTAATACAATCTAAATAATAAGAAACAAAACAACAATAGACAAAGGACTTTGTAAGGGCCAGATTTTTCAAAATGTGTCAAAATACGTGGGCACAAGCAGTTAAATGCACGTGTAAAATATAGTTGCAATCCTAGAATGGATACATATGCATGCAAATGGGCACAAGCTTCTGTAGTTAGAATTTCTGTGGATGTAACTGCATGTTTTGTGCAAACATGTACATGTTTATATCCCTGTGTAGATTTTGTGAGAACAATTTAGAAATTTGTTTTGCAAACTTTCATTCTAAAGTCTGTGGTGTTTTAAAAATCAGCCCCATGCCAGGTGATTTCTGGTGCACCTGGCATCTCTGCTGTCAGCCCTGTATCCGAGGATCCCAGGTGCAGGCTCTGTGCTTGGGGATCCCCACTGTGCCCAGTATCCCAGCTTCTTTGCCTGGGATCTGGGCATCTGTGCGTAGGGCTCTGTTGCCCCTGCACCAGGTCTCTGCTGCTGCCCAGCATCCCAGCTGGCAGTCCTGTGCCCAAGGCTCTGCTGCTGACCCTATTGTACTTGTTATGTGTTACAACTAGAAGATTTACCTGGAGTTGCTCGGGTCCTTAAATAAATGTTGTTCTTCAGGTGATGTCCCCGTGGTTGCTCCACATAAGATAATGGGTCATTCCTGGTGCCACAGAGTCGGCGTTTTTTTGCAGTAGGTAGCAGTCGGGCCATGTATGCTCACGCTGTTGGCTGCTTCACACGCGGCCCGACTCCGCCCTTCAATTCGTCTTCTACCACCCTCGGTTGTGGATGGAACCCTCCTGCTGCTTCAGGCTTCCTCTCCTCACAGGACTTTTCACTTTCCTCTGTTGATCTTTTGTCCTCCTGCAGCTATATTGACCTTTGCTAGAGTCTTGCCACTTCAAAGAAAAAAAAAAGGGAACAGGACGAGCTGCTCCTTCAGCGAGGTACCGGCAGTGCCTCCGCTTTCAAGGAAGAAAAAGAAGAAACAAATTAACTGCTTGGATAACACACAAACACCAAGCCTTGCCACAGGCTGGCGGTTAGTTAAAGCAAGAATATCTGCCCCTACAGTGCAGCCCTCAACCACAAGTGTTAACAGTCTTTGCTATCCCATTCCTGGAGGAGTCGCACATGCCTCAGAAGTGCGACCATTGCCGCAGTTTAACAGCCAGGCCTAGAAAGGATCGGGAGCTCAGGCTCCGCTCGAGCAACTTAGAGGGAGGTCGCGGTATCACAAAGTTTGAGAACCCCTGCCATAACCAATTATTTTAATATAATTTTACTAACCAATCATAACAAAATTACCAACCATTCATACCCCACCACCTTAATTGATTTACACCTACCAAAATTATTTATAGAGCAGACAGAAACCAGACAGAGATCATACAGATAAACAGTAGGAAAGTGAGGGTATTTAACCGTAGAGTGCGGATTCCACAATCTCAACTATGGATAAGCAGTGTCTTGCCAGACAGAACGGTGTTACTTAAGTTTTCTTTACCCATCTTGAGATCTGTAGTGGCAGGCTATCAGGACAAAACCCTCTTCTCACAACCTGGTGTGACACTGTTTTAATGCGATTTAGATGGAATGTGAGTATGCGACTCTAGGCCTTACAGCTAATGACTGCTGCGCTTCAGTCTGTCTGCAGAGGAAAGCCTTGGTTCAGGCCTACCACAGGCCTTCCAACATGGCTACAGAAAAACCATATTGTTACAGTATGATGTACTTCCGAGGTAAATACAGTTTAAACTGGAACTCGTTTACCTGTTTTCTGCCAAACACGGGAAAATCATGATCTCACAGACCCAGGGTATGTGGCTTGTCTTTCATTTTGTTTTACGAAATGTATGACAGTTCCTCCATTTTTATTTTAACAGGAATCCCTATAATATCAAACATTGCAAACCAAACATACATTACAAGCCAACCATTTAACTATTTAGGATTTTACCCTTAACACCTTCGGCATCAAAGGGTTGTGATCTTTCCATACCTAGAGAATTGCCTAATAAAGGCCCACATGAGAATGGAGGCAACAGAAATGGTGTCAAAGACCAAAAGACTCTTCAATTACATGCATCTGACGAAGTGGGTCTTTGCCCACGAAAGCTTATGCTCCAACACTTCAGTTAGTCTATAAGGTGCCACAGGACTCCTTGCCACTTTTGCAGGTTCAGACTAACACGGCTCCCCCCGATACTTCAATTACTTAGGTCTCCTAATAAACAACCAGAAGTCAACTCTCAATCCGATTCAGAACTTGGAATTCATAGGGGCATGGCTTAGCTCAATATCAGCCAGAGCTTATTTACTGCAACAAAGATTTGATACACTACATGACCGAGTCACCATCTTACTGGCGAACCCCTCTAAAACTGTCCATACCTGCCTCCAGCTGATGGGCCACATGGTTGCCAGCACTTATGTGGTCCAGTATGCATGCCTACATTTCCATGCCTTCCAGTGTTCACTGGTGATGGTCTATAGACCATTGTGGCACCCATTGCATAAGCCGGTTATGGTGCTCAAGCAAAGACTGGTAGTCATCCACCCACAATTTGCTCTTTGGGGTCCCCTTTCTTCAACTGGGACCATCACTACAGATTACAATGGACACCTCACTGATAGGATGGGGTGCACATTTACACCAACAGTAGATACAGGGCAAATGATTACCCTATGAGGCCATGCTGCACATCAATCTATTCGAGCTCAGAACTGTCTAGAATGCATACAGATACTTTGCTTGATCATCACCAGTTGCACCGTTTGCATACTGGCGAACAATACTATCATCATGTTCTACATAAACAGACAGGGTGAAGCTCGCTCCTGATCCCTCTGTGCAGAGGGATTTTGGCTCTGGAACTGGTGTATTGAGCATGGGGTCTTTCTAAGAGCAGCATATTAACCAGGGGTCAACAACATCATGGTGGATGCTCTCAGCCGCAATTTTGACATAGACCACGAGTGGAAACTTCACCCAGAGGTGACAGACTCCATTTTTCACAGTTGGGACTTCTCAATGACAGATCGTGGGACTGGACAGGGGATAGCAGCGATGTATTCCTAATCCCATGAGAGAAACTGATTCACTATGCCTTCCCTCCCATACCATTGATTCACAGAATACTGCATAAGATCTGCTCAGACAGAGCTCGAGTCATCCTAGTGGCACCATCCTAGTCCAGACAGACATGTTTCCTGTACCTCCAGCGCATGTCCATCAAACCACCGTATCCTCTTCCACAAAGGCACAATCTTCTCTCCCACAATGTGGCCCCCATCCTAAGACCCTTCACCTTCAGGCTTGGCTCCTCTCTGGTTCCGCGGAGCTGAAGTGGGTTGCTCTGAGAAAGTAAGAACTGTCCTCCTACATAGCAAGAGGCAGTCTACAAGGAAAACTTTCCTGCAAAAACTCATCTTGGTGCCATCAGATGCACATCGACCCTGGAAAAGCTCCATTTCCTGTGGTACTCGATTACCTACATGTCTTGAAGAGTGGCGGCCTATCTATTTCCTCCGTTAAAGCACACTAGTGGCCATTGCAGCCTTCCATGACTGCATTGAGGGGTCATTGGTGTTCGCACATCTGGTCACTATGAGATTTCTTAGGGGACTCCAGAACCCTCCCTCCCCCCTCACAGGATCCCTCTGCCTTCATGGGACCTAAACTTGGTCCTTGAGACCCTTATGAGGCCTCCCTTCAAACCTATGGCCACATGCCCTCTCCTACTCCTCACAATGAAGGTGCTTTTTCTAGTGGCCTTCACCTCCACAAGAAGGGTCAGTGAGTTAGGAGCTCTAATGGTGGGTCTGCCATAAATGGTCTTTGCCAAAGACAAAGCGACTCTGAGACTGCATTGGACCTTTCTACCTAAAGTCAGTACCTGCTTCCACATCAATGAGCCCATAGTCCTACCTGCATTTTTTCCAACGCTATGTACATCTCCTACATGCGCCATGCTTCACACTCTGGATGTCAGAAGGGCTTTGGCTTTTTATATCAACAGGACTCAGACATTCTGCAAGTCCCCATGTCTGTTTGTCTCTATTGTAAACTACTCCAAGGGCAACCCAATTTCCACACAATGCATTTCCAAACTGACAGTAGGTTGCATGCTCCAGGGCCATTTCCTTCGAAACAAACCGCTAAGGACGGCGCTGAGAACACACTCCACCCATGCTACAGCAACATCCACAGCATTCCGCAGCAGTGTGCCTCTCAAAGACATTTACCAGGCAACTACGTGGTCATCCGACCGCACTTTTTCTAAGCATTACGCCATCATGCCTCCACTGGTGACAGATACAGCAGTGGCCATGGCAGTGTTATCTGCCACTATGAAGCAGTGACTCCGAGTCCCATGAGCCATCACAAGTACTGCTTTTTAGTCACCTTATATGAAGCACCCATGGGGACATTACCCAAAGAAGAAAAGGAAGTTACTCACCCTATGCAGTAATGACTGTTCTTCAAGGTGTGTGTCCCCGTGGGTGCTCCATGACCCTCCCTTGCTCCCCACTACTCTGAGTCTGCAATAGACGAGGAACAAAATGGGGAGGGTCAGGCCGCGTGCGAAATGGCCAGCTGCCAACAGCGCGAGCCACCTGCTGCATATGTGTGGCCCAACTGCTAACTGCTACACAAAAGCTCCGACTCTGTGGCTCCTGGGATGACCTGTCACCTTACATGGAGCACCCACAGGGACACGCACCTTGAAGAACAGTCGTTACTACACAGGGTGAGTAACTTCCTTTTTTTCTTTATTTAAATCATTGTTCTGTGGTGAGGCTGAGGGGTTCAGTATGCAGGCTGCCCCAGAAAGAGAGAACAACCCCAGTGCTCTCTCACCACAGCAACTTGGAGCCAGGTGAGAAGCACCTGTCCATGACCACTACATCGTGCAGATCACAGGTTGGAAGACTTTGACAAAGGGATCCTCAGAAAGATCAGTTTTCCTTTGTTTTTTGTATAGTTGTTCCTAGATAGGGTAGTGTCAACAAATTGCTGTGATGCACTTATTACATTGGTGGTGGTGGTTGGGATAAAATGGAAGTGAGCTTGATGTACTAACTCAATTGAAAGAAAAACCTCCCTATTAGAAAGTTAACATTTAAAGTTGCTGCTGTCTCCCTCTCCTCAGGGTACTGTTAAACAGCTGCTGGTGTTCACTGAAGCAGAAGGAAATCCCTGCCTATTGGATGTCTGCGGGAATTTCCTGGCTGTGGGAACGGATCTTGCTCATTTTAAAATCTTTGATCTCTCTCGCAGGTATCAGTACGCATTTACAAGGGTCTCAGTCCATAGCTTAGGTTTCTATCTTTTTTTTTTTTAATCCATATGGGAATTTTGTGCTGGTGAAAAATGCTAGACAGACAGCCCTAGAGACTGAATTCATGGGTACATCAAAGGCAGTAGAAGTGCAAGCTTTCTTGGGGCTATGTCTACACTGCACCTCTCTTGCACAAAAGCCTATGCAAATGAATATTAGCATATTGACATGCTTCATTTGCATAATTAATTAGGGGCTGTTTTGGCACAAGAGGCTTTTGCGCAAAAAGGAGCTGCGTAGATGGCTCCTTTTTGCGCAAAAACCCTCTCTTGCGTAAGAGCCGTTCTTCCTCATTTTTTCAGGAAGAACGGCTCTTGTGCAAGAGGGGTGTAGTGTAGACGTAGCCTGTGTGTCCATGCCCTGTAGAGGTTATCTTGGCCTATTCAGTCCTTGAATTCTTTAAAAACTATATTGCATCTCGACTTCTAGTATTTACAGAAAGAAGCTGAGGTTAGAAGACCCAGCCTTACCTAGTGAAGTTTATTGCCAGGTCAGTAGTATCTGATAAACCACTGTTATTTTATACACTGACCAGTCACTCTAGTGAGATGTCCTTTTTGTATTCTCACATTTCCAGGTCTGAGATTTGGGGTCAAAAGTAGTGGCTTCAGTGGTGTTACTGCTGCTTCTCCATGAGTTTGAATTCTCATTGAAGACTTGAACTCAACCCCTGAAAGCAAGAAATTCATGTATTCATGTAAACAACACCTATAGGCTGCGTCTACACTGGCCCCTCTTCCGGAAGGGGCATGTAAATTTCAGCAGTCGTCGTAGGGAAATCCGCGGGGGATTTAAATATCCCCCGCGGCATTTAAATAAAAATGTCCGCCGCTTTTTTCCGGCTTTTAAAAAAGCCGGAAAAGAGCGTCTAGACTGGCCCCGATCCTCCGGAAAAAGTGCCCTTTTCCGGAGGCTCTTATTCTTTCTTCAAAGTAAGAATAAGAGCCTCCGGAAAAGGGCACTTTTTCCGGAGGATCGGGGCCAGTCTAGACGCTCTTTTCCGGCTTTTTTAAAAGCCGGAAAAAAGCGGCGGACATTTTTATTTAAATGCCGCGGGGGATATTTAAATCCCCCGCGGATTTCCCTACGACGACTCGTGAAATTTACATGCCCCTTCCGGAAGAGGGGCCAGTGTAGACGTAGCCATAGTGTATTCAGGGTTTTCTGATCTTCAGTGTTTGTGCCCATTAGCACTCCAGTAATCATGGTCATGATTTTGCTTGGTAGCAGAAAGTCCTCTACTTTTTTGGGGATAAATATAATGTTGTTAGTGGAGTGGAATTTGTAAGGCTTATTTCTTTTCTTCTAGAAGGAAGGGAAACTTGAAATAATTACCTTTTCCCCACAGTGATTCCCATCTGGGGTTGATACTCACGACATCATGGTTTGCCACTGTCATTCACTAGTCAAACCTTCTGAGCTACCTAATGGCTCATCGTGTAGCTTGATACTCTCTCATGTAAGAAGCCTGGCTTTAGGAACAGAAAAGGAAATTTCGCACCTCTCTCTGAGTTTTCAGAATGGAGAGAGGTAACTAGTCAGGATGTAAGCAACTAGTCGACCATCTGTTAAGCATAAGCTTATCAGATAGTCGAGTAGTGACTTGACTAGTTACTTCCCCCCCCACCCCACTTGCTGCCTCTATCAGAGAGAGACAGCAAAGGGGGGAGCAGGAGCCAGTGCTGGGGGAAGCCATCTCCCCCCAGCACTGTCACATTGGAGGGGAGGGGGCAAGGGTGCAGCACAGAAATTGCGCGAGCGGGGACTGAAGCAGTTCCTGCTTGCACTGGTTCCCACTGCGGCCACTTCAGCCTCTGAAATGTACAAGAACTTTGCAGGGCTCTTGTATATTTCAAAAGTAGAAGTGTAGCAGGTAGCACGTGGTTCTTGTATATTTCAAAAGCAGAACCGCTCCCCCTGGTTCTCTCTGCAGCTGCTTCAAAGGCTGAAGCACCACAGTGGGAACATGGGGCCAGTGGGGACTGCTTGAGTCCCCGCTGGCCCCGTGATTCCTGTAACACCCTCCTCCTTGCTGCCTCTTTGAGAGGCAGCAAGGGGGGAGAACACGAGCCAGTGCTGGGGGGAGCTGGCTTAAAAGCTGGTTCCCCTCAGCACCGTCTCCAGGGTGCCACCTGCCCCCTCGCTCGCTGCCTCTATCAGAGGCAATTAGTAATAACAGTTACAAATAATATTCATCCAGTGTACTTAAATTAGACATAACACACCTTTACTTAGCAACTTAAAGAAACAGGGTTTAATAGACTCAGATTAAATATCACTCCTGAATTAAATCCACAGCATGCAGTTGAGTAAAATAAAGTACCCAATAAAGTATACAGTACTAAATGAAACTTTACTGGCATTTACACTGCCATGATCCCCGCCCCCCCCCCCCCCACTCCGAGGATACACTGCTCTGGATTTCAGAACCCCAGACAGTTGTGTAGGCACACTTGAAGATCTGTAGCTTGAGTGGAGACATTGGGCAGATCACTCTGCCTCTCCTCAAACTCCTCAGTCTTTCTTCTAGTCTCCTTCCCATGTAGCACTTTCCCAAACAGCAGTCCCAGTTACTCACAGTTCCTTTACTGCAGGCCAATGAAGCTGCCAGGTGATATATGAACCTGATAGCAAAAATACTTGTAATGTGCTAGTCATAACTGAACTTTTCACAAGGTGTGCACAGACCCTCTCAATTCCAAAGGAGGGATGCCCCTGTGAAAAGCAATGATGTAGAGTCTAAAATATCACCCATTGGTCAAGAGATTCTGGTAAAACTAATTGAAGAGGTGCCATCTTCTGCTACTACAAGCGTGGGTACAATGGTCCCATGAAACTAGACTGTGTTGCAGAAGAGGATTTACAAGTCACCCACAAGTTCATTCAAGCAAGAAGGAAATTGGGCAACTTCAAAGAAGCCCAGTTAAGGAGCAAACTAGTGCTTCAAGAAAGACCACTAAGTCCTACTGACAGGTTGCTAATACCAAGAGGGTTTTGCCCCAAGGACTGGTTGAGCAGAGATAATGGGAGCTGGATCAAATAAAAGGCATTTATGCTCACAATCTCCTGGGCAGTGGTTCATAGGTCACCATTCTATACAAGACATTTTATAGTGCCTACCTTCATCACTTGCCCATCCAACCCTTAGATAATTTAAAAATCTGGGGGTTGAGTAATCAAAAATACCCAAATAAAGGATACTTGTCCATTCAGATTGAGTTCCTGCAGTCTATCATGGGAGTTCCCAAGAAGCTGGATACTTTAGTTCTAGTGTGTCCAGACCCCCGTGTCAAGAATAATGTCATAGTCTTGGTTGGAACCAAGAGCAGTCTGGTCCAGGGATATCCTTGCATCAGTACCTTGCCTATCCACCCAAAGATCTGTGAGGTTTATAAATGCTCCTAAGGAGACTCTCAATTTCTGGTAACGGTGCTAATAGGTATGGCAATATGTGGTACGCAAAGAAAAGAACTGTACACATACCACCTGGTACGTCCTGTCAAGTGACTGGGATCCCAAAGTTTCCTCTTCAGCCTACTGATCAGTGGATAAATTGGAGGAAATGTCTCTGCCTGCAGGATTTGTGGTCAGACCTGAGGTGCAAGCCACTACAATAGAGTCTGCTAGGAAGATCACAGTTACTGTTAGAAATTTTATCTACTCACAAAGTGATCATTTGGCTTGGGATAGTAATTGCCCAGTTGTTACCAGTTGATGTAGTACCTCAAATGCATGCTGCAGCTGTCAAGGGCAATACTAAAGACTTGGTACCTGATTGTTTTGATTTTGGAGATTCCCCTATCTCTGAAGAATGGAAACAGCGCCTCTGCAGGAAAATGCTAGCACATGCTGACGTCTTCTCCCAAGATAAATGGGATATGGGCTGTGCGAAAAGTACTCTGCATGAGATCTATCTAACCTGATTCTCAACCTTTTCAAGAATGATCTTGCCACCTGGCTCCAGCTGATGTGGAGATGTTCAGTAACACCTACATGATTTGGTGGTTGGTGGAATAATTTCTGAGTCATGAAGCCCATATGCCTCTCCATTTATTGTGGTGAGGAAGAAGAATGGATCTGACAGAATGCGTAAAGATTAAGTGCACCGTCCCAGACCAATATACAATGCGGAGGATTGAGGATGTTCTTAACTGCTTACATAGACGTAAGTGGATATATTACCAAGTACCCGTAAATAAGGGAGATAAAAACGATTGCTTTTATCTGTCCACTTGGATTTTACCAATTTGAGAGGATGCCCCAAGGCATTTGTACAGCTCCTGCTGTCTTTCAAAGATTAATGGAGCAAACAGTTGGAGACATGAAACTCCTGGAAGTCTTTGTCTATTTGGATAACCTAATTGTTTTTGGTCAGACTCTTGAAGAACATGAAGAGCAGTTGCTTAAAGTCCTTAATTGTTTAAAAGAGGAAGGTTAGAAACTCTCTTTGGACAAGTGTAAGGTTTGCCACTCTTTAGTCTCTTATCTGGGACAATGTCAGAGTAAGGTATTGCCACAGATCCATCAAAAATTGAAGCTGTCTCCACCTGTCCCAGGCCTCAGAACTTATCTGCCCTATGTTCATTTTTGGTTATTATAGATGCTTTGGGAAGGGATATTCCAGTATGATAAGACCACTCAATCAGTTGTTTCAGGGCTACTCACCATCACTTTACAAAAATGGCTCAAGACCTAAACCAACTGATAATATCTATTTCCATCCCTCTGAGCCGTTTGGGAAGCTGTGAAATAATCAGTGCAAGAAGTCCTGAGTTCAAATCCCAAACAAGCCTCCACTTGTAATGCTGGCAGACCCCAATCATCTGCAGGCAGAATTAAATCAGGGACCTCTGGAGCTTAATGCATGAGCGTAAGCTAAGTCTGAAGAGCAGACTCATTCTCTCTGTAAGTGGTCTCTTTGCCACTAGATGAATAGTACCACAACCAGCAGGGTGTGTGGGTTACACTGCTAAATGCAAAGTAATGCGTCCTGGAAAACATAATCCTAACTATACATATAAAATGATGGAAACTAAATTAACTGTTAGCAGTCAAAAGAGAGATCCCGGAGTCACTCTGGATAGTTCTTAAAACATCCAATCATTGTTCAGTGGTAGCCAATAAACCCAAAAGAATGTTGGGAATCATTAATACAGGGTTACAGAAAATATCACATAGTTTTTGTATAAATCCATGTTACACCCAGATCTTGAATACTCTGTGCAGATCTGGTCACCTGATCTCAAAAAAGATGTATTGGAATTGGAAAAGGTTCAGAAAAGTGAAACAAAAATTATTAGGCTGCTATCTGAGGAGAGATTAATAAGAGTGGGACTTTTCAACTTGGCAAAGAAATGACTAAGGGAGGATATGATAGAGGTCTATAAAATCATGATTGGTGTGGAGAAAATAAATAAGGAAAAGTTATTTATTCCTTTCCATAGCACAAGAACTAGAGGCCACCAAATGAAATTAATAGGTTGCAGATTTAAAACAAAAAGAAGTATTTCTTTACACAACACACAGTCAAATTGTGGAACTCCCTACCAGAGGATGTTATGAATACCAAGACTTTAATGGGGTTCAAAAAAGAACTAGATAAATTCACGGAGGATAAGTCCATCGATGGCTAGTAGCTAGGATGGGCAAGGATGGTGTCCCTAGCCTCTGATTGCCAGAACCTGGGAATGTGCGACAGGGGGTATAGATAACTTGATTCTGTTCTGTTAATTCATTCTTGGCATTGGCTACTGTCAGAAGACAGAATTCTGACCTAGATGGACCGTGGGTCTGATCCAGTATGGCCTTCTGTAACAAGCAATTCTTTTGGGAAGTGGGGGTGGAATCTGTGAAATTCTTTCTCAAGATGGTGGCTTCAATCTGTGAATCACTGTGGTTATATCTACACAGCAGCGTTACTTTGGAATAACCTCAGGCATTCCTGAGGCATATACCTCAGGCATATACCTACACAGCAAGTCCATTATTTCTAAATAAATTCATAAGAACATAAGAACGGCCACTGAGTCAGACCAAAGGACCATCCAGCCCAGTATCCTGTCTGCTTACAGTGGCCAATTCAAAATAACAGGCTTCTTACTCTGACTCCTGTAACCCTCATTGTATGAGGAGTAAAGGAAGTTGGGGGACGAGCGCTCTATTTCGAAATAACTGCTATGTAGACAGCACCAAAAGTCAAAATAAGCTATTTTGACTTAAGCTACACAATTAGCATAGCTCAAATTGTGTAGCTTATCTCGAGTTTAGCCCTGCTGTGTAGACATGCCCTTTGTGGATTGGGTCTTGAATGCAACTCTTTCTCTCCCGGTTTCCTTACTTGAAGAGTTTGGATATTTCTACTGCCAGCCTGTAAGTACAAGCATAAGAGGAATAGAAGGTGCTCAACTTTGGAATTCACTTCTATTGAATCAAAAGAGCCAAAGTTTGTTGACTTACGGGGCAGATATAAGGCTTATCTTTTCAAATGAACCTGTCCCGAGGTGAAGTGCTTGATTAAGTTCTGAAATGAGTGAGAGTTTCATTAATATTAGTCATATTGTTAAGTTGAAGTGTGCTTCTACTCTGACAAGAGACTGTCAGACGTACCTGTTGGGTATGTCTACACTGCAACACTAGCATTATTCCGAAATAACTTAGTCCGCATCAACACAGCAGGGAGTTATTTCAAAATAGCGTCAAAATACTGTCAAGCTGGAGGACTTCTTACTCCAACTCCTGTAGCCCTCATTGTACGAGGAATAAGGGAAGTCGGAGGAAGAGTGCTCTATTTTGAAATAAGTGCTATGCAGACACTTCCTATTTCGAAATAAGATACGCAATTGATATAGCTCAATTTGCGTAGCTTATTTCTAGTTAAGCCCTGCAGTGTAGATGCACCCCTTGATTCCACACTTAAGCTCCTTGGGTACGTCTACACTGGCATGCTTTTAAAAAAGTTTTCCATTAAAAGCATTTTCGGAAAAGCGCGTCTAGATTGGCAGGACGCTTTTCCGCAAAAGCACTTTTTGCGGAAAAGCGTCCGTGGCCAATCTAGACGCGCTTTTTTGCGGAAAACAAATCTCTGCTGTCTACACTGGCCCTTTTGTGCAAAAGTTTTTCGGAAAAAGACTTTTGCCCGAACGGGAGCAGCATAGTATTTCTGCAAAAGCACTGACAATCTTACTTGAGATCGTCAGTGCTTTTGCGGAAATTCAAACGGCCAGTGTAGACAGCTGGCAAGTTTTTTCCGGAAAAGCACCTGCTTTTCTGGAAAAAGTGGCCAGTCTAGACACAGCCAAAACTTCTGTATGTTCTGCTGATGGTTAGTGACAAACCCTGAAGAACCAAGAGGGCAAGTGAATTCTGTTTTTTTTTAATGTATTCTCAGCAGACTATTTTGCAAAAGTGAAGTCAGTCAAACCTGTGAATACCCATTAACAGCACTGGCATTGCACAGGTATCATGGAGGGCCTTATTTGTGCAGGGTGTCACTGTGACTTGCCATGCCTTTATTATTAATATTGATTTTGAAGAGTGAAAGAATCCATCCTAACTCTCAGATATCAGGCTGAATTTTTAGGGCTTAAAAAAAACTTGTTTATTGTAAAGTGAACGTATTTGCTCTGGAATTAACAAGAGACCATAAACTGTAGTACCCAAGAATGTTATTTTTCCATGTGAATTCAGAGGCAATGTCTTGTTTTCATTTCATAAATCTAAAAATAAATATTGTAACTTTTGTTAGCTATGACTGATAGAAAGTGTCCTCTCAGGCACAGAGTGAATGATATTACTGTGGCTGCTACAGTAGGAAGGATTGATTGGATATAGGGAGAAAAGTAGACACAAGTGTGAATGATTCAATCTCTTAGGGTATGTCTACACTACAGAGTTTTGTTGGAAAAATGTCAATTTTTCCGACAAAACTTGAGGAACATCCACACTGCAATTGCGTTCTTCCTCAAGAAAATCGAAAGAACAGAGGGGTTTTTCCGGCATTAGTAATCCTCATTCTACAAGGAAGAAGCCTTTTTGCAAAAGCACTCTTTCACAAAAAGGTGTGTATGGATGGGGAAGGGGGAGTTCTTTTGGAAGAAGATGAAAGAGGAAAAAGCACAGGTGCCCGCCCTGGTGGCCATTCTGTCCATTGCAATCACAGCTTAACATGTGAGAGAGCATCCATTCAATCTGGACACTCCCTTTCGAAAAAGTAGATTGTACTTTTTTTTTTTTTTTCAGTGTGGACATTCTCGTTCAGAAGAATTTTTTTCAGAAGATCTCTTCCAAAAAAAGCTTCTTCTGAAAGAAGCCTGCAGTCTAGATGTAGCTTTAGATTATATCTACATTAAGGCTATGTCTTTCTGGGATACCTCTGGTATCCCGGAAAAACTCTGCTGCATCCAGGGAATGCATCCGCTTTTTTGGATCAGTTCCTGAAAAAGTGGGTGCACTCTTTCAGAAGCCCTGTATTCCTCATTTTATGAGGAATAAGGGCTCTTCCGAAAGAGAAGGTTTTTCTCACCATTTGGCCCTGTGTAGATGGGCCAAATATCGGAAAAGCCTCTTCCAAAAAAAAATTGGAAAAAGGTACACAAATTGCGGTTAACAATTTGCATACCTTTTTCTGAAAATACCCTGCAGTGTAGACCTAGCCTAACTGGCAGCAGACTATGGGGCTGAGAATATAGTCCTATTTGGAGAGGGCTACATTAATATGAACTAGGATCCTTTCAGTTCGTGCCTGTATTCATGCTCCTGGAGTCCATACTGCAAGGCAGCATAGACAAGTCCTTAGGGTTGTGTCTAGACTGGCAAGTTTTTCTGCAAAATCAGCTGCTTTTGCGGAAAAACTTGCCAGCTATCTACACTGGCTGCTTGAATTTCCACAAGAACACTTACTTCCTACTGTAAGAAATCAGTGCTTCTTGCGGAAATACTGTGCTGCTCCCGTTCAGGCAAAAGCCCTCTTGCGCAAATCATTTGCGCAGGAGGGCCAGAGTAGACAGCACAGTACTATTTTGCGCAAAAGTGTGTCTAGATTGGCACGGACGCTTTTCCACAAAAAATGCTTTTGCAGAAAAGTGTCCGTGCCAATCTAGACGCTCTTTTCCGCAAATGCTTTTAACGAAAAGCTTTTCCGTTAAAAGCATTTGCGGAAAATCATGCCAGTCTAGACAGAGCCTAGGACTTTTCTACATGGAAGAACTGGCTAGCATTATAGTTATACTAGTAGAACGCCCCATGGGACAGGATAGTTATTCCACCTTAGAGATGCCAATGTCAGGTTTTTCTTGTTGATGTGGGAACACTGCACAACATTGAAGTTTACTCCTGCTGTGTTTAAGCCTCTAAAAGGGAAGCTAGAATCTGGGACCAAAGGTAGAAATTGTGAGAAGACCTCAAGGATTTGGATGCTCAGGCCTGTTTAATTTGGTTATTAAAGATCTTTTCTGAAGTTTGAAAAATATTTGTTACTGTTTTTTTCAAGCGCTAACATTTTTCTTGGCACAACATTAATCACTGTTGTCTGTCCCCACAGGGAGGCGAAAGTGCATTGCAGCAGTAAGAACTTGATTGAGCTCTTTTCTGGCCTGGGGGGCATTGCATCTGTTAAGTGCAATGCTAATGGCAACAAAGTCAGTATCCTCATCAACAAGGTGAGACAGGGCTCTCCACCCACCACACTAAGGTCTGTGAGTGATGCCAAATGCCAGACTAGCAATAATGTAGACAATGGGCTAACTTCTCTAATATAAACCCACACTTTCTATGCCCTTTTCAGGATTCAGAATTTCTGGTGTGAGCATTGATAGAAGCACTAAAATAAAGTTTGTATAGGTCCAAGGCCTCTAGTATCCTCTCTCTGGCCACTGGAGATATTTGCTAACGGAAGTTGTGGATTGGCCATATGCCATTACAGGCAATCTCGTCATATCCTCCCCTCCATATATTTACCAAGTTCAGTCTTAAAATGGGTTAGGGGTTCCCCCCCCCCCCTCACTTCTCTCCTTGAAAAGCTTTTCTAGAACTTCATTCCTCTGATGGTTAGAAACCTTTATTTAGTTCAGCCTTTCTCAGATGTGGCCACCAAGGGCTTTTCTTGCAGCCACAGACTCCTAGGCTGGTATGGGGGGAGCAAAGCAGTGGTCCCTTCCCCTCCCTTGTGATCCTGGATGCACTGCCTTGGTGTTGGCTGCTGGGGCTACCAGCAGGGATTGGGCCCTCCTGCCCCTCCCCTGCCGGAGACACCTGGGGTACAACAATAGACAAACAGGTAGTGGGTGAGTTCCCCACCTTCCCACGAGCAGTGGAGCTCAGGCTTTGGACATCAGCCTTTGGATCTCAGAGGAGTAGGCTCTGGCTTTGGTCTCCAGCCTTGCACTCTGGGTGTCCACCTTTGGGCTCCATCCTCCAGCCACAGGGCTTCAGGCTGCAGCCCCTGCTGCCTGCCTTGGCCCATCTCTCCCCCTCCCTCCAGGGCTTAATATGTCCCCAGTCTTTCCGGGGCTGAGTAAGCCTGCTATGAGAAGTGATACCTGCGTGTTTGCTAACTTCGCTTTTCACAACAGGCTTAATAGCTAGCAATGCATTCGTTACAATGATTTGGACACAAATATATGGGCATATTTATTTTTCCCTAAAGCTAATTAAATATTTTAGGGAATGGTGTTGGAGCAACTACCAGCGAGAGTTGTTGGTCGCACTCTAAGGCCACCAAAACTTTGTCTTGAGAACCCCTGCTCTAATTTCAAGCCTACAAGTATTTAACTTATCATTCAAATTTTGTTGAATGATATTCTGGTCCTTCTCCATATAGGCAGTACCTTACAACTTTGTGTGTTTTTGCAAATTTTATTAGCACACTACTAAGTTCCCGCTGTGCTGCGTGGCAGCATGACTATGCAGCAGGAGACTTAAGAGGAGAGAGGTAAGGGGTAGGCAGGAACTCAAGAGGAGAGCAAACTGGGGCATGCAAAGCTGCTACAGCTCTCTCCCCTTGCCCTGGTGCTCCGTGCTGCTGTGGGGCAGAGAGACCCTCCTCCACTGAGAGCCGTGATGCCAGTGGGAGAGTAAGGTGCCTTCTCTTGGAGTGCTGTGCTGCTGGCAGAGAGAGCTAGGGGGAGTCCCCTAACTCAAACCCCAGGGCAGTCTGCCTATACCCTGATTCCCCCAGCCAGACTTGCACCCCCAGCCTCACTCCCAACTCTATGCCCTACTCTGAACCCCAACCCACACTCTGAACCCCTTAGCCCCATCCTGGTAATTTTGTTCTGCACACTAATGTGGAGGTGATTTGTCACATCACCTCCCCGTTGGTGAACATGACGAGATCCATTCCGTATACGAGAGGGGCACTGGCACAGTCCCACACTGTTTGCCAAAGCCATGAATGACAATGTTAAACAAGGCTCACTCCGGAGATACTCCTGGTAACCTTTCTCCAGCCTGACAGTTCACCCTTCAGCCGGACCAGCTGTAGCCTGCCCTTTCACCAGTCTCTTACCTACATTGGGAGTCTGGTGTTAATCCCCATCTTCTCCAAATTAATACTTTCTCGTGTGAAACTATATCAGAGGCTTTTCTTGACATCCAGGTAGATTAGATCTACTGCATTTTCTTTTGCTAGGACATTGGTTATCTCCTCAAAGAAGGAGATCAGGTTGGTCTGGAAGGAACTACCTTTTATAAAACAATGTTGTATTTTATCCCACTTGTTTGTCTCTAGGTTACTGGTGGGCAAGTACCAGCCCATGGGCCAGATCTGGTTCACCAGAGTTCTCCCCAAGAGGGCCGCTGTTGCTGTATTCTAAGGGGCTGTGTCTACACTGGCATGAATTTCCGGAAATGCTTAAAACAGAATACTATTCCGTTTTCAGTTTTTCCGGAAAAGGAGCGTCTACATTGGCAGGCTGCTTTTCCGGAAAAACCCTTTTTCTGGAAAAGCATCTGTGGCCAATGTAGACGCACTTTTCCAGAAAAGAGCCCCGATCACCATTTTCGCGATCGGGGCTTTTTTCCGGAAAAGACTACTGAGCTGTCTACACTGGCCCTTTTCCGGAACAGTGTTCCGGAATAAGGACTTATGCCCGAGCGGGAGCAGAATAGTTTTTCCGGAATAGCGGCTGATTTTGTACAGTAGAGCATCGTTGCTTTTCCGGAAATTCAAGGGCCAGTGTAGACAGCTCGCAGCTTATTCTGGAAAAGCGGCTGATTTTCCGGAATAAGTGGCCCAGTGTAGACACAGCCGGGATGTAAAAAGTGGTTTAAAAATGTACCCGTGGAACTACTAAAAATCATAATAGTTACATGGTTACACACACTGTGAGCTCTGCAGCATAACACAAATATGCTTTATACTGCAGAGCTGCAGTGAAGCCACCTCCCCAGGAGCGGAGCCAACAAGGGCTGCTGACCCCAACTCCCAGGGAGCCAGTCTGTTACCTGCGGGGGGAAGGTTGGGCGGGCCTGACACAGACAAGGGCTGCTCTGGCCTGCCTGCTGAAGCAGCCCCTGCTGAGGGTGGTTGGGGAGCTGCTCCAGCCCTTACTGGTTAATCAGAACTGCTAACTGGTCCTATATTTGCTAGTAACACTTGTCATCCAATCTATATCTTTGAAATGAAAGTCTCCCATAATCACAATTCCCAGGAGTTTTTATTTCATTAAAATTATTAAAGGCCTCTTTTAGGGATGTAAAATCCCGTTTAATTGGTTAACCAATGAAACATAATGTTTAACTGGTTAACCAATTAAAGGGGAACTGGTTGGGGGGCCCACCACGGCCGGGACTAGTGTGGTCCCTCCTCCCTGGACAGGGGCTGCTCCAGCTGGGCTGCAGTGCCCTCTGCTCATGATGGTCATTGCGAGGCTGAAGCTGCGCGTGGGGTGCTGCTCCAGCCCCCACTGGTTAACCAGAACCAATAAGCCATTCGCTTCCCTAGTCTCTGTTCATATCCAAATCGTGTCCTGGGGGTTTGTAGCAGATCCAAGCACTATCCTAGTGCAACCTCTATTACTTTTCTCCCCAAATTGATTTTGACCTAAACAGATTTCATTTGATCCATTCCATCACTTCTAATTTCTTTACATTCTTCCTCATCATTAATATAGAATTCTACTCCATCACCTTATTCTGTCTTCCCTGAAGAGCGCATATTCTTCAAAATCTGTCTTCCAGTCACAGCTGCTGTCTGTCGTTTCCATTAACCCTGTGATATCTGATTTAATTTACTGCACCAGTACGTCTAGTGCTTTGCATTGATGAACAGACATCTTTCAGGTTTCTGCTTTATTTCAACCAGATTCCTCACCTGATTAGGTAACAGTCATTTTACTGTCAGCACTGTACATTTAACTGTTCCTGCAATTGTTATTGGCACTGTCTTTCCTTCTGTCATCTATTCTCCACCCTCTGTTGTTCCTTTCTCCATTTCTCCATTGCTGTATTCTCTTTTATTTGATTTTCTTCTCTCAGTGTTAGAATCAGGTTGGAGATTACGTGAGCATCTCCCATCTCCACAAATTCCTAGTTTAAAGCTCTTTTAATCAGTTGTCAACCAGCTCCATCCTATGAGAACAGTCCTCTGTCCGTGAATGCCTCCCAGTAGTGTAATATCCCAAAGTCCTATTTATAGCACCATTGCTTGATCCCATCTGTTGATCATGATAATCTTGTCTTGTCTTTGCTCTTCTAGGGACAGATAGAATCCTTCTGGAGATCACCTGAGCCTCCATTTCTTTCAGCATATTCCCCAGCTTAGTATAGTTTTCCTTGACGTGTTTGAGTGGGAATCTAGCAGTATTATTTGTTCCCACACGAAAGACAATCATTGGAGTCTATTCTGCTCCCATTAGGATCCTCTTCTGTCTGAGGACCATATTCCATATCTTAACTCCTGGCAGGTAACAGCTTTCTGTTCTCCAGATCAGCTTTGGTGATCAGCCTCTCAGATCTAACTCTTCATCAGGTGGCACTTCCTAAATACAAAGCACCTTTCTGATACCCACTCTAGAATATTTTACATTCCCACAACTTCCATATCCAGTCATCTTCACTCTCTCTTCCATTCCTTGGTTCATGATCACTGCTGCCATTGTAGCCTTCTCTGCTGAACTACTGTGAAGGAGGCAAAAAAGAACCCTAGAAACCAACCAAACAAAACCAGTTTGTTTCAGTTTCCCTGCTGAGACTCCCTTGTTTCGGGAGTTGGCTGGCTCCTATGCTGCTGGCTGGGCTTTATAGGCAGCTGAATTTAACCGTGCTGGTCTCTTCTATTGATGGTTCCAACTCCTTCTCTTTTCCCCTTCCATAGGCTGATGAGAGTCTTGACTCTAAGATCTGTTTCTATGATGTTGAAATGGACACAGTCACACTCTTTGATTTCAAGGGTGGACGAGGGAACGGTGGACCTGTGTCCTTCTACACTGGACAAGAGCCTGGAAGGTAAGAAAACTTCGCTTTGGAAATTCTGGCTTGTGGCTTTATGGTAGGAGCAGAGCCGGATTAAGGGGGGGTTAGCCGGGCAGCTGCCCGGGACGCCAACCTATGAGGGGCACCTGATGGCAGCTCTAAGGGGTGCCGCGCGGGCCCCGGGCGCGTGGCGCCTGATGGTAGCTGTAAGGTGCGCAGCGCGCTGGGGCCACGCATGCGTCACGCGCCCGCTGCCCGGGATGCAGGAATGGCTCGAGCTGGCCTTGGGTAGGAAGCCTTTCTTTAATGCTGGAAGAATGCTGCACAAACTCGGGATTTCTCTGATTTCAGTATATTTTTAACTGATTTTACTTAAATTCGGGCAAAACCATATGTATCATAGAATCATAGAACTGGAAGAGACCTCAGAAGGCTATCAAGTCCAGCCCCCTGCTCTAGGCAGGACCAATTCCAACTAAATCAACCCGGCCAGGGCTTTGTCAAGCCGAGACTTAAACACCTCTAGGGATGGAGACTCCACTACTTCCCTAGGTAACCCATCCCAGTGCTTCACCACCCTCCTAGTGAAATAGTTTTTCCTAATATCCAACCTGGACCTCTCCCACCACAACTTGAGACCATTGCTCCTTGTTCTGCCATCTGTCACTACTGAGAACAGCCTCTCTCCATCCTCTTTGGAACCTCCCTTCAGGAAGTTGAAGGCTGCTATCAAATCCCCCCTCACTCTTCGCTTCTGCAGACTAAACAGACCCAAGTCCCTCAGCCTCTCCTCGTAGGTCATATGCTCCAGCCCCCTAATCATTTTGGTTGCCCTTCCCTGGACCCTCTCCAATGCGTCCACATCCTTTTTATAGTGGGGGGCCCAGAACTGGACACAATACTCCAGATGCGGCCTCACCAAAGCCGAATAAAGGGGAATGATGACATCTCTGGATCTGCTGGCAATGCTCCTCTTAATGCAACCTAATATGCCATTAGCCTTCTTGGCTACAAGGGCACACTGTTGACTCATATCTAGCTTCTCATCCACTGTAACCCCCAGGTCCTTTTCTGCAGAACTACTACTTAACCGGTTGGTCCCCAGCTTGTAACTATGCTTGGGATTCTTCCGTCCCAAGTGCAGGACTCTACACTTGTCCTTGTTGAACCTCATCAGATTTCTTGTGGCCCAATCCTCCAATTTGTCTAAGTCATTCTGTACCCTATCTCTGCCCTTAAGCGTATCTACCTCTCCCTCCAGCTTAGTGTCATCCGCAAACTTGCTGAGGGTGCAATCCATCCCCTCATCCAGATCATTAATAAAGATATTGAACAAAACCGGTCCTAGAACCGAACCTTGGGGCACTCCGCTAGAAACCGACCGCCATCCTGACATCGAGCCATTGAGATACATTTATTGAGGCTTGCTTTTACTGCCTTTGAGTGGGACATTTTGTTGCTAACCAGATCGATCCTTGTTATGGTTGACTAATGTTTAGAACATTCACGTTTTATTTTGACACAAGAATCGGACTTCTACATTCTTGTTGCCCAAGTTTACAGTGGTGAGGAGTGTTGTAAAGATTGCATGCACAGACGTTATAGTGATATTAGTGATTTGGGTCATACACATTGGATCCTCAGGATAGTTATGCTGAATCTGTAGGGGCTCATCCACTTCCCCAAGCAGACTCTAGAGCTGTGGTCACCAACCCGTCGATCGCGATCGACTGGTCGATCGGGAGGGCTCAACCAGTCAGTCGCGAGGCGTTCGGGGCCCCTCCAATTCCCCCCACCCCCAAGAAGCCCCACTACCTACCTCTCAAAATGGAGGTAGTGTAGGCTTCCTGCGGGGTAGAGTGAAGTCCAGCAGCTGCGCGCCACTTCCAGGGTTTCGGGAAGTGCGCTGCCAGCTCCCCTCCTCCAGCACTCTGGCGCGCTGGGAGGAGGTAGAAGTCCCGGAGGAAGGCGTGTGCTGGGGCTTGGGGGGGGAGGGGCAGGGAGGCACGCACCGGGGCCCCCTTCCTCTGCGGGGGAGGAGGTAAGAGTCCAGAGGGGAAGCGTGCGCCGGGGAGGAGGAAGGAGTCTCGGGGAGAAGTGTGCACTAGGGCTTCCTTCCTGGGGAGGGGGAGAGGGGAAGGAAGGCATGCTCCGGGGCTCCCCTTCTCTGTGGGGAAGGGGGGTCCCAGGAGGAGGCTCTTGCCGGATCTTCCTTCCTCTGGGGGGAGCGGGGAAGGCACGTGCAGAGGATTCCCTGCCCCAGCCAACACCCTGCCCCCTGTTCCCACTGGCACTCTGCTCCAACTGGCATCCTGGCTCCTGCCCCTGCCGGCACCCTGTCCCCACCCCGGCACCCTGTCCCTTGCCTCCACTGACACCCTGTCCTCTGCCCCAGGCCCTTGCCCCAGCACCCTGTCCCCTGCCCTGGCACCCAGTCTCCTGCCCCAGCACCTACAAGCACCCTGTCCTCTGCCCCAGCACCCATTGGTACCCTACCCAGCACCTTGTCCTGGTACCCCCTGGAACCCTTCACCAATACCATGTCCCCTGCTCCCACCAACACAGTTGGGGCCACATTAGTGAGTCTTGTGGGGGTTTTGGAGGAGTTTTTATTTTGCATCTCACTTGTGTGGCCCCAACTGACTTTTCTGTGGGACAGTGACCCCTGACTCAGAACAGGTTCCCTGCCCTTCTCAGAAATAAAGACAATGCAGAAACTTTTTGTGTTTGACATAGTATTTTATTTGAAAATGAAGCCTGGCCAACAAACCTCCAATTGGGGCCAAGCCCCCATCTGGTCTCAGCAACATAACACTCCTGCACTCCCCTTTACCCCAGACCCAACATCTGAACCTATCATACACTGGAAAACTCTGTCATGAGCCCCTCACATACCCTAATCCAAATTCCTGAACCCTCATATTCACAAGACTGTGGCTTGCTTAGTACCCCAACCCTACTTCTGACCCCAACACTGCCCGGCCTAGAGCCCCCTCCCCGAGCCAGCGTCCCCTTCTCCACCTCCTCCTGCGTCCAGATTTCCTCCCAGAGCTTGCACCTCTCACCCCTTCCCACACTCAAATCCCTCATTCCCACCTAGAGCCTACACATCCTGCCTCAGCCCAGCGAGGGTCCGGCTAGACTGCAGGAGTTTTTCAGGATTCTGGAAATATCCCAGAAAAACACTTCTGCATCCAGGGATGCGTTTGTTCTTCTGCTTTTTTTAGTGGAAGAGCAAATGTGCTCTTTTGGTAACCCCTATACTCCTCTTTCCACGAGGAATAAGAGAGCTTCCAAAAGAAGTGGTTTTTTCTGACATTTGGTCCAGTCTAGATAGGCCAAATGTTGGAAAAATCTCTTCCTACAGAAGAATTGGAAAAAAAAAGCAGCAGTATAAGGGTTGGGGATAGCAAGTGGTGGAGAGGAGGAGGAGTATAGAGAGGAAGAGGCGGGGCTTCAAGAAAGGGGCGGGGCGGTAGATCTTGGCTTGTTCTGTCATTTAAAAAGTGATCTTGGGTGTTAAAAGGTTGGCGAACACTGGTCTAGAGGGTAGGAAAGGAACTTGCAGTGTTCCTTCTAAGCTGTGCGGCAGCATAGCTTCACAGGTGATTGATCAGCCCTGTGAAGCTGTGCTACCTTGCAGCTTATAGGGATCACTGGATTGCTCATCAAAATGTTTTCATTTCACTTCCATGAAATGCATGTCTTTATAGCTGTTTAGATTGGATGTTTTGATTTACAAACTATACCATGTAGTAATAAATAATAAGCTTGAAATTTGATCTCAAAGCAGTGGCATGTAGTGAACCAAGAATGAGGCTCAGAATATGGTGAAATCATACTGGTCCAAATTTCTATTTCTCCATACAGAAATATACCTTGTGGTTCTTTGTTTATGCCAAACTACTTTTGAAGGGCAGGCTTCTGCCTTAGCAATCCTTCCTGTAGATATTACAGACAGGCATGCAAGTATTGACATAAGCACTGAAAAATGAGAGGTTCCCAGGAGTGCCCAGTGTATTTGTGGGAGCAGAAAAGGCAGGTTTGGGGTCTGTTAGGTTTTGGTTAGTCATCCAGATAAAGACAGCAACAGGGCAAATTTGAAGATGGTAGAAGCTTTAAACTGTAGCATTCTGCTCCTAGGGCTGCCAGGTGTCCGGCATGGACCCAGACAGGCCGCTATTTTCGCCTCCTGTCCGGTAAAAAAAATTCAGAAAATACTGAACACCTGAAATGTCCTAAAATGTCCGGTATTTTCTGATTTTTTTTTCCCAGCCAGGAGGCAAAAATCCCGGGTGCTTGCCTGGTTTCGCAGGGGAGCTGTCTGGTCTGGAGCAGGAAGTCAAGGTGGCAGACGGCCGCCGGCACCCTGTTAGGGCCAAAAAGCCTCAAAAGCATTTCTTAAAGGGGCCATGCATTTTATTTTATTTTATTTTATTTTATTGCTTAATAACTCTCGGGGTCTTCTTTTTTTTATTATTTGCTCAACAACTTTGGTCTCTCCCTTCTTTTTTCCTCAGAATTTTTTCCCCGATGTTTTTTTTGGGGGGTAGGGGTATTCAATATTTTTGGTTAAACCATCTGGCAACCCAATCTGCTCAGCCTGGCAGAGGTTACTTTAAAACTGGGGGATCTGTGTCAGATGATGTGCAAGTGGAGAAAACACATTGGCATCATCTGCCATATATGCTTTTGGTGTGTAGAATCCTGAAATGAGTGTCAGCATCATATGATTAAAAAAGTAATAACAATAATAATAATTAATAATATAACTCACTCTGCTTTCCCTTTTCCATCCTCCTAAAGGCAACAAAATCTCTCCCAGTGGTTCTATTGCAGGTTTTTCAGGTGCAGCCCAGTGTGGCAGGAGCCATTCAGGTTTCAACCTTTTGTCAGGATTCTTTTGCAAGATTAAGAATGGCGAGTGCACCAAAAAATTGCAATCCTCCACCCCTCAGATTCACATATTTCAATGGTAAAATTTGATACATAAAGTTTAAAAGCTGTGGTAGTAATATCTAAAACCTCCCAATTTTGTACATAAACCATAATCTTGTTTTTAACTCTGGGGATTAATTGTCATGAGTTAGACCAGTGCTTCTCAACCTTTCTTTTTAATAAAGTACCCCTTTAAAAAAAATTATAAGCACCCCCTTTAAAAAAAAATAAAATGAAAAGTACCAGTAGTACCTACAGTTTTCAGACACACACAATTTTTTTCTACCATTGCAACACATTTGTTTAAACAACTTAATCGTAGCCAGGCAGATGATGAAATTTTTAGGTATAAAAAGTACAAAAATAATGAAACGCTGTAAAACTTACCACAAATATTCAGTTTTCTCCAAATTTCAGTTGTTGATGTACCCCCCAGACTTCTCTCGAGTACACTTAAGGGTACTCGCACCACTGGTTGAGAAACACTGAGTTAGACTGTGGAGAGAGGTGTTAAGGTGTCTTTTTGCTTTGTTCTAAATCCTTCACTTCCCCCTTTCATTCTGGTGGCACCAGTAGAGGAGAAAAATATTTCCTCAGCCAGTGCCCTTACCCCTTGCCGCATCCCAACCCTTTGCTTCCTCCCGGAGTGTGACGGACTGGGCCGGGTCTGGGCACAGCTGAGGGCGTCCACTCAGGGCGAATTGCTCAGATTCGGGGCACCTTACAGCCCCAGACTGGAGACCTTCCCAAACAGGCCACAAACCAGTCCCATAGAGCTCTTCAGCTGCCTGCCTGAAGCCTCACGAGCAAAACCCCTCTGACACCCCAGCAATATCTGTGCCCCAGATGGCCCCGGGCCTCATACACAGTTGGGGGGGACTTAGAACCCAATCCCACCTACCCTGAACAAGTTCTGTCTGGTTCCAAGAACCCCCAGCAGGAGCCATCATCCCCTTCTACACCTGAGTGCTCAATGTTGTGAGCATTCATAGCTCTCCATATAATTTCCATGCCGAGATGTGGCCCTCAGGCCAGAGTTTATTGTATCTTGAGCACAATATTAGAAAACTTTTAAACATTTATTTTATATATGTGATGATAGTTTGGGCTATCTCATGGTATGTTTCATTCCTTATTTATGGTAATGAATTGAATAAGTGGCCTGGGACATGTTCCACTGGTTTTTTACATATTTGTCCTCCCGTTGATCTTGCAGGAGTGCCACTGAGCATCCAGAACTGCACAATTGCATCCCTGTTAGTCACTTCTGGGACCAGAGTGAACCAAGACTTTTTGTGTGCGAAGCGCTCCTTGAATCAAACCTGCAGTTTCCAGACAAGCAGCAGATGACCGAGAGCTCAGAAAGCACAGTATGATTTTTCTCTTGCTCTGTTTTGATTTATTTTTATCCCAGAAATGAACTATTGGTTCTGGCCTTCACTTATCTGTTTAGGTACTATGACCCCGTGCACAGAAAGCAGTAGCCAAATAAACTTTTAAGTGCCCAGTACTTGTAACTTGTTTTGGCCTTAATACGTTTTTTTGTGAGCAGTAGGTTTTATGCTGCACATATTAGAACTCATTGTGAGGAAATAGGAACATCTCCTGGGCAGTTTCAAATGTTTTTTCTTTAAGCTATTGTGACAGTATCAGGTCATATGGCTACAGGTGAGTGGTAAAAGGCAAGTATAAGGTAAAAGCCCCAGATTAAACAGGTCCCTTTTCCATGGGTCAACTAAAAAGGGCTACTCCGGAGCAATCATATCACTTGGAGTCAACCAGGAACTTGCTAGAACCAATTAACACAGGCTAATCAGGAGCCAACTAAGAACCGGCTAGGACTGGTTAAAAAGATTTCCCTTGATTTCAGTGTGCACAAGGAGCAAGGGATGTTACATTTAATTTAATCAATTAATCGACAAGTGGATGGATTTTCGATTAGTCAATAAATGGGGAGTGATCTCTTAAGACATTTAAAAAGCAGAGATGCATCTGGGACTAGGTACCAGATCCTGGACCCCAGGGCTCACTCCTGGTCCCCACTAGCCGCCTGCCCCTCGCAGAGATGGTGCTAGGGGGAACTGGCTTTTAAGTCAGCTAGTCGAGGGACTAGTGGACTATCCGATAAGCTTTTGCGTAGATAAGAAGGCACTGCGGAAGGACTGGCAGTGACAAATGCTATCAGGTACCAGAGGAAGGTCCTGCAGGAAGGATAAAGAAGGTGCTGGGGAGAGGCTGTGGGGAAATGGCCCAGGAAATCATAGCTGTCACACAGCTGGTTCAGAAAACATTACAGACAGCTACTGTCCATAGGGTGCCTGGGCTGGGATCCGTATGGCCAACTCCTACTTGCCACAGGAAAGTAGATCTGGACAGTGAGATACGCTAGAGAGGAAGGACTATTTTGGAAGGGGCAGCAGAGATTATAGGGATTAATCCCCTCTCTTTTCCCCATGCTGAGCAGTGATGAGGATGGCTAAATAAACAGTAAGTTTGTGCTTCTGGGGGATGCTGAAAGCCCAGGATATTGTAGTTTTGTTTATTCCCACAGAAATTCGAAGAAACTGATTTTTATCATGAGATTCGTGGAGAGGGGGAGGATTTCTGGAGGATTTGCAGAAGGCTCCACTGCTGCTCTTTACTGCATATCTGTAGGGTGTTTCCACTAGTATTGGCTGAGTAAAAGCATGAAAAACGTGGCAAGTTACAAAGTAAGAAGGGAAGGGAAATGATTGTGAAGGAATCTAAATCATAGAATCATAGAACTGGAAGAGACCTCAGAAGGTCATCAAGTCCAGCCCCCTGCTCTAGGCAGGACCAATTCCAACTAAATCAACCCGGCCAGGGCTTTGTCAAGCCGAGACTTAAACACCTCTAGGGATGGAGATTCCACCACCTCCCTAGGGAACCCATCCCAGTGCTTCACCACCCTCCTAGTGAAATAGTTTTTCCTAATATCCAACCTGGACCTCTCCCACCACAACTTGAGACCATTGCTCCTTGTTCTGCCATCTGTCACCACTGAGAACAGCCTTTCTCCATCCTCTTTGGAACCTCCCTTCAGGAAGTTGAAGGCTGCTATCAAATCCCCCCTCACTCTTAGCTTCTGCAGACTAAACAGACCCAAGTCCCTCAGCCTCTCCTCGTAGGTCATATGCTCCAGCCCTCTAATCATTTTGGTTGCCCTCCGCTGGACCCTCCCCAATGCGTCCACATCCTTTTTGTAGTGGGGGGCCCAGAACTGGACACAATACTCCAGATGCGGCCTCACCAAAGCCGAATAAAGGGGAATAATGACATCTCTGGATCTGCTGGCAATGCTCCTCTTAATGCAACCTAATATGCCATTAGCCTTCTTGACTACAAGGGCACACTGTTGACTCATATCTAGCTTCTCATCCACTGTAAGCCCCAAGTCCTTTTCTGCGGAACTACTACTTAACTGGTTGGCCCCCAGCCTGTAACTATGCTTGGGATTCTTCCGTCCCAAGTGCAGGACTCTACACTTGTCCTTGTTGAACCTCATCAGATTTCTTGTGGCCCAATCCTCCAATTTGTCTAAGTCATTCTGTACCCTATCTCTGCCCTTAAGCGTATCTACCTCTCCCCCCAGCTTAGTGTCATCCGCAAACTTGCTGAGGGTGCAATCCATCCCCTCATCCAGATCATTTATAAAGATATTGAACAAAACCATGGAAGGGATCCTTAAGGAATCCAAGTTTCCATCTGCCAATCACAGCACAAACTCCATCAAAGGGGGGGGCAGAGGGGAGGTGGGAAAAAAAAAGCCTCACTCTCAAACACAGGGGAAAATAAATAAATAAACAAAAAACAAAAAAGAACATACACCAACCCTCACTCACAAACACAAGCTCAGCACACAGCAAGAAAGCCCCAAAACACAACACCCACTTCCCTCAAGACTCCTGTATCTGCTTCTCCTCTACCTGGAGAACTCCCTCTCTAAAGCCTCACTCAAACAGGGAAAGGAAAAAAAAATAATAATAATTTAAAAAATCTCAGTCTCGCAGGTAGAAGTGTGTCTGAACCAATACAGGCAGTCCCCGGGTTACATACAAGATAGGGACTGTAGGTTTGTTCTTAAGTTGAATCTGTATGTAAGTCGGAACTGGCGTCCAGATTCAGCCGCTGCTGAAACTGACCGTCAGTTCTGACTTACATACAGATTCAACTGTCCCCAAGTCAGCTGCTGCTGAAACTGATCAGCAGCTGATTCCAGGAAGCCTGGGGCAGAGCAACTCTGCCTCAGGCTTCCTGTAGTCAGCGCTGGTCAGTTTCAGCAGCGGCTGACTTGGGGACGCCTGGGGCAGAGCAGCTGGGGTGCTGCTGGGTTGCTCCAGTAGCGCCGCTCCTCGGCGCTACTGGACCAACCCGGCAGCACCCCAGCTGCTCTGCCCCAGGCGTCCTGATTCAGCCACTGCTGAAACTGACCAGCAGCGGCTGAATCAGGACCTGGGGCAGAGCAGCTGGGGTGCTGCCGGGTTGGTCCAGTAGTGCCCAGAGCGGCGCTGCAGGACCAATTGGCAGCGCCCCAGCTGCTCTGCCCCAGGGTCCAAAACAAAAGCCTGGTCTGCTGGGGGGGGGGGCACACTAGCTGCGCCCCCCTCCGCCCCCCCAGCAGACCAGGGACACGGGGAGCAGAGCCGCAGCGGCCGCGGGGTGCCGCGCCTCTGAGGCTTTGCTCTGGCAAAGTCTCAGAGGCGCGGGACCCCGCCACTGTTGCGGCTTCAGTCCCGGTGCCTGTGGTCTGCTGGGGACGGTCCCCAGCAGACCACAGGCACTGGGACTGAAGCCGCAGCAGCGGCAGTTCCCCGCGCTTCTGAGGCTTTGCTCTGGCAAAGCCTCAGAAGCGCGGGAACCCGCCCGGTGCCCCTGGTCTGCTGGAGATGGTCTCCAGCAGACCAGGGGCACCGGAGCAGCTTACAAACGGGGCTTTCTCGCCCCGGAGCTCGCAGGTAGCAATCCACCACCTCGACCTCTGGGGTGAGAAAGCCCCGTTCGTAAGTGCGGATCCGACATAAGTCGGATCCGCGTAAGTCGGGGACTGCCTGTATCTGAAATTTGGAGCTATTCAAAATGCAAGCCTTGATCTGGATTAGAATTGTGCTAGTGAGGTCTGTTTATCAGTGGGTTAGACCCCAAATCCCAGCTCTGAAACACCATTCCATTGTGGAACGTGGGTCCAAATTTTCTGTCTTGAGTCCTTCTCTAGTATCAAGGTACATTTAGTTAGAATGGTAGGAGCCCTTCAGTTAAAGTTGAACTGCAAAGTACCAAAAAAAAAGTCCTCTGTACTGCTTCTTTGAGACAGCCTTGACATCTCTTGATTTTACTTCCCAAAAATGGCTCTTCTCTGCTTATTTTTTTAATTTATTTTTTAAAGTGGTGCATTAACATTAAATGTTGTTCATGTTTAATCTTACCAGAGAGCTAGTCAAATAAATCTAAGGCTTTTCCTTGCTAATGTGCTTGCAGCACTCCTGACCTCACTGCTCCACAATACTTCCTCCACCTTTGCTCTCAGGTGGGGGTCCCTACACTTTTCGCTTGGATTACTATGTAGGTCCATGTTGCCCCTTCCAGGATCCAGATCCATGCTTAATCCTGCCCTCTCCAGATCACAAAGATCAGGTCCTTGCATTTCTCTTACCTGGGTGATCTTTGGGAAAATCTTACCTGGGAGAATCTTTGGATTATTTTATTAGTGGGAAAATGATATGTGAAATTTAAATTGCAGTCTTGCGTGGCACTACAATAAATTCTAGACCTCTGGAGACCTTGACAAGGCCCCCCAGCAAAGAGAAAGACATGAAAACTTGATATTTCTAATATGAAGAAGCAGCAGAACAAAATGTTTGGCTTTTAAATAACTTTGAGTCTTTAAACATAAGGACGCAGAAAAGGGCCAAATAATTTACAATTTAAGGCCTCCTATTCATCAAAACATTTAAACCTGCCCTTAATTGTAAACATGGGAGTGGTTCCACTGACTTCTGTTGGAACTAGATGCTTCAAGTTAAGTATGTGCTTAAGTTCTTCGCTGAATTAGCAAATGTCTTTGATGTTGTAGTGATAACCCAAAGCGATCTCTGAGCTTCTGCCACTGCTGAGCAGCAATAGTAAACAAATAAATATCGTTCTTCAAATCTACAGGGAGGGTTATTGACATCCAGATATTGTTATACAGACAAAAGGTTAAATCAGTGGTCCCCAAACTTTCGTGGCTGCCGGGCGCCCAGGGGCGGAGCCGCTCACGCACCACATTTCTGGGGGTGGGGCCACGTATGCACTGCATACTCGGGGGTGGGGGCCGCCCATGCACCCTGAGCCCAGGGCTGGCACCACGCATGTGCTGCGCGCCCGGGGCAGGAGCTGCCCATGTGCCACACGCCCGGGGCCCGCACCATGCATGTGCCACGCGCCAGGGGTGGGGCCAGCCCAGATGTTTCGGCGGGCGCACATAAATGCCCCGGCGGGTGCCCGTGGGCACCACGTTGGGGACCACTGGGTTAAATGATCAGCATCCACACTATTTGGGTTGCTGAATGACAGTTAAAGCCTGAGAAAAGAGAAAATACTTTGTTTGAGCTTTAAAAATGGCACTAAGAATAATTCTGGATTAAAAATAATAATGGTTAAAGTAGATGTGAGTGTTTCTTTAAGCTTTTCTTGGATCTTTAAAACAGCTACTTGTGGTGCAGGAGTGTGCTGGCAGGGGCTTCCCTTTTTAGGGAAGGAGGGCTAATTACTAAAAGGCAGAGGGAACTGGCCCTTTGCAGCAGGAACTAGTCTAACATGTACAATAATTTACTGGCCACTTTCTGTAGGGAGGAAGCCTGTAGCTCTGCCCTCACCAGCAGATGTGTATATGGAGTGTGTGTTCAAGTGAAAACTGCCATGTGAAAATAAAATAAAAAAGCTAAAAAGGGATACTGCGCCATGAAAACAAAATAATCCTTTCTTCCCCCTTTCAGCCAGATGTTTTGATTATATCATTCTTCAGTACTGAAGAACATGGCCTGTTGCTTCAAGACAGTTTTCCATTGCCTTCAACCTACCAGGCTCTTCTGGGCATCGAAGTGCCTCATTATTACTTTGCAAAAAAGGTGAGAGCTCACACAGAGGACATCCTTTGTTACTTCTTCCCCACCCACCTGCTGGCACCTTTCATTGCACATAAGGCCAAATTCAACCACATGGAGGCTGGCGTCACCAGGCACTGTGCCAACAAAAGTTGTGACAAAGACTCTGTCTACACTGGCACCAAACCTCAGCGCTCAGGTCAGCAGACTAACACTCCTGAGGCTCAGACTGTGAGGCTAAAAATTGCAATGTAGCCTTTTAGGCTGAGGCTGGAGTCTGAGCTCTGAGACCCTCCAAGCCTGCAGCCTGAGCCATGCTAGCCCGCATCAGCTGGCTTGGGCCTGAAGTTTTTTATTGCAACATTCCATGCATGTGCAAAAGGTGAGCGATATACAAGCAAAGGAGATGGGGCAGTTATCGGGTACAGTAAGTAATGAGAATGTGAAAGAATCCTGTTCCTACTTTAATTTATGCCTCCACCATCCCTGATACTCTTGTGTATAAAATTTAACTTTGGCATAAATGGGTGCTTAACTAGGAGCTGCAGACCGATTACATTAGGTCTGAATTTAGTCCCCACAAAGTATCAAAAGGGTGTAAGCTACTCTCAATTTCCACTAATTGGTGGAATGCCTAATTGGCGCAAATTCCCCTCACTCATCCTGTAATTTTTGGGAAGTTTGGATGTGGATCCAAATGTTGTGGTTAGTTTCTAATCTCTTAAAAATAGGGACTAAACAAGGGTATGTCTACACTACCCTCCTAGTTCGAACTAGCAGGGTAATGTAGGCATACCGCACTTGCAAATGAAGCCCGGGATTTGAATTTCCCGGGCTTCATTTGCATAAGCGGGGAGCCGCCATTTTTAAAACCCCGCTGGTTCGAACCCCGTGCAGCGCGGCTACACGCGGCACGAACTAGGTAGTTCGAACTAGGAAGCCTAGTTCGAACTACCGTTACTCCTCATAGTTCGAACTAGCGCGGTAGTGTAGACATACCCCAAGATACCTGCCTCTGGATTATCTCAAACTTTGGGGAGTTTAGATCCAGATCTGAGCTTTGCAACCCAGGCATGTTTCTAATAAACAGACTACAATAACCTTTCCTTGCAGATCTAGCTTTTATCTGGATTACATCGAATTGTTTTTCCTTTCCATGTATTGCAAGAGGAAAAAGCTGCTGCATTCCATTTCCACCTTATGCATGTTTTTCTTCATGCTCCATGTGCATATTTTACTTTGATTTACACCTCTCTCTCTCTCTCTCTCTCTCTCTCTCTCTGTATTGTTTGTTGCTGCCATTAGTTGTTGTTTCGGAGAGGATATGTCTATAAGCCTGTTGTAAGTATCTATAACTGTCCCCATCCACAGTTTTCATTCATCTGCTTCTTTTCCCTCTCCAATTCATTCTTTTGATCAGTATCTTTCTCTCAAAGGTTAAATTGCTTGTTGTTTGTTTTCTGACACAGTGAGCATATCTTAGCTTTGTGAGCCAAGGGCTATTTTAAAAATGGGAAAGTCTATTTAACAGAACAAGCCTGGCTTAGGCCAAGCAGTAGTGCAGACTTAGGTCAACGTTGGGCAGCTTTCATTGACCACATGATGTCAGCATCCACACCACAAGTTTGCTCCAGACAATGCAAGCGTCCTGCTGCATGGACATATACTAATGCCATGGATGCCTCCATGAAAGATGTAGGGCTGTGCAGTTAGGGTGACTCAGTGTCTGTGAAAAACCCTGCGGGTTACTTAATTACTCCATGCTGAAGCCATGAAAACACAAGTCTGGCTCACACCTGGGATTGTCACCCGGGGGGAAGGTGGGAGGCTCCAGCTGAAGCTCAGCTGCTCCCTGGGCTCTGACTAGCTGCTTTCCTGCTCTGAGCGGGGCTGCTCCCAGCATCCCTACTCCTCGCTCCCAGCTAGGCTGTGCCCTCCCAGATGGGCTGCCCCCTAGCACTCCTCTGTCTGGGCTGGGCTGCGTCCACTTGGCTCCCCACTGGGAGGGCTGCCCCCTGGGGCCCTTCTTGGGAGGGTTTCCCCTACCCGGCTCCACGTTTTGAGCCAGGCTGCAACGTTGACCAAACTCCACTCCCTGAAGGGACCCTGGGTAATGCCTAGACTCTGGAGTCCAATTCCCTGCAGGGATCCCAGCTACTCCAAGCTACTGATCCCTGCCAAGAACCCATGGGAGGGGGCAGTCGGGCTCTCAGCAGGGAGCTGCATGCAGAGCTGAGAGCCTGGGCACCCACCCTTCCCCTCTTAAGTCCGTAGAAGTGCTCTTGGTGAGGACTCACCCCGCCAACAGAAGGAGAGTAGTGTGCATGGGCGGCAGGTAATGTAGGCAAAGGAAGGCATTGTCTTCCCCAAACTGCCTACACGGGCCAGCCGTCTGGGTGGAGCTGGGACTGCACCGCATGGCTCCCTGGTGGCTGGGGAAGGCTGCAGTCATACCACACAGCTCCCCAGGAGCCAGGAAAGGCTGGGGCCATGTCACATGGCAGCCCCTGACCTCCACTGTTGGGAGGAAGAAAGGTTGTGAAAGGGTATGGATTTGGGGGTAGGAGTGTGGCATTGGGCGGAAGGGGCGGGTCTTCGGCTGCCTTCCCCAGCTGGGCTTTCACCCACTGCCCATGGTAGAATGGTCATAAACCACCACAGTAATTACTACAGTGACTCTGAGTTGACCTAACATAGGTTGACTCAAGTTTGTAGTGTAGACATGCCCTTATTTAGTCTGAGTTTCAGCCCATATGTCTCTTCTGCATTGTAATGTCTTTGCTTCTGATCCAGGAATTCCCCATATTGTATCTAACACTCGTTTGTACTATTGGTTTGTATTACTTAGTCTGTCTGATACATCAGGTGTTTTATTCATTTGTATGTGGCTTTACCTGTGCTCTGGCATAGTCTATAGATTAGCTCCCTGAGAAGTTAACATATGACTTTTCCCTACTCTTCTCTTGACAGTGAAAATGGCTTGAAGGGACTGCCCACATTAGTTAGAATGAGGCAGGTCAGCATCCACATTGGCTCAGACCAAATTGTTTCATTGCATTTGACCAGGGTAAAGTTCCTTCTTAAAGTCTAATGGTACTCGTTGATGCTGGTGACACAACGAAGGGACTCCTCTTTTTTTGTTCAGAAGAATAGTTACATTGCTCGCTGATAGCTCTGAGTAGAGTTGTAATTTTAATTTTACTGAGATTCAGGTCCATTTTTGTGGAATATGGTTTTGAATCTGATTACTAATAGTGGGATTCCTCAGATGAAGATGATTAAAAAATAAGAGGATCTGGATAGTTAATGTAAAAAAAAAATTCATCATTGGACAGAGACCAATCATAGAAAGTTTCATCCTGAAAGATTCAGAAATGTGGGAGTTGTTATAGAAACTATTGGTAAATCTTGATTGTAATGGTTATTTTTGGTCTTGCTCTAATAGTGTACAAGCCTCTTGTCTGTAACTGATGAAATACAAATGTTGCGCCTCATGATTTATGTGCTTTAGTAATTTTTAGAGACACTCTTTCCTATATTCACAGGCACTTTGAAAAGTTGTATAATATTAATTAATTTGACAGCTATAAGAGTTTGACCTCACTCTCATTTAAGTTGAAGGGAGTTTTGTTATTGACTTCAAGCTGTCATATGGTTAAAATCTTGCAGAAATCTGTATTTGTAGATCAAGGGAGTGTGTTGACACCTGTGTGGCATTTGAATGATGGAAGTTTCCTTGCAGCCAGGGGAAGCTGAGAAAGAAACTGAGAAGGAATCTGGCTCAGTCCAACTCTCACAGCTGGTTGCTAAAAGGCCCATGAGAGATTTCATTGGTCTGGAAGAGTGTGACAAAGCTACCCGTGAAGCCATGCTGAACTTCAGCTTCTATCTAACCATTGGGGACATGGATGAGGCCTTCAGAGCCATCAAACTCATCAAAAGGTGGGATCTCAACATTTTTAATGACTTGTGCAGTGCTGGGACTTATTTTTACTTACATTATGTGAAGTTTTGTTCCCTTTAGATGTCTTGAATTTTTCTTCCTTCTCTTTGCCCATGCGCTAATCAAGCTGAAACCTTTACTCTTTAGGTCATATATTAACTTTTTCTCTGCAGGCCAGTACTGTACCAGTCATGGTGGTGTCATTCATTGAGCTCAATGAAATGTTGGGACATACCTAGTGTATCTAGCAGTACAGCAGGTGGGATGTTCCTGACATGGTCATAGAAGTTCATTTGACTACTGCTGACCATGTGATATTGGGCATTTCCTCTTAGTGCCTATGATCATGTTACATTTAATGCTATTAATTGGTAGTCTTGACTCTATGTGTTTTCTCTCTGTGTGCTGTCCCAGACAGCTGGCCCGGAAGACCTGTAGCAAACCAGCCAATGATCACAAGATCCATTAATCTTAGGTGCACTAATGCATTTATGCCTGTTTCAATGGGCTAACTCAGTTAGTTGTGGGACTTTCCACTGTCCCCTAGGTCAGCCAAAGACACTCCCTCCGAGACTCCATTTTATGTACTTATACAAACAAGTTACATATTACCCCTGTGACACAGTTACTGTCTGCCGATGTTGTTTGTTACCACCCATTACCTTGTATATGGTGATTTGATCAAAGCATCTATATTCATCACACTGCCATCCTGCTCTTGTCTTTGAGAGGTCAGTATGTTCTCATTATCTTTTGAGGGGAAGAGGGGTGTTTGTACCATATTGACTATTGAGGTACCATCCTTCTGGAATGTGATTTTGTGTATCCTGTTTAACCTTTCTTAGGACTGTGGGAGTTTTTGCAATACCAGCCCTGTTCTTGCCAGGTTCTGAGAGCTTGGAAGCAGGCATACACTGACTTTTTGCCATTTTGCTCTGTATCAGCAAAATTTGACCTCTACTTTTGTTTAGGCTTTAGGCCTCACACCAGGCATTGGATACATGAGCTTATGTCTCAGGCTCCCTTCCTATAACAGGGAGATGTATTTAATATACCATAATATCATCTGTATCACCTGAATATCACGATTAATTACAAAATGGACATTAGGAAAATATTAATATGTGAGCTGAAATATGCAGTTGTTCAGGCATTTGGTACAGCTGCACAAGTCAGGGCTTAACTAAACATCTGTATTTCTTGATCTGTTTGAAAACCCTGGCCTTTGGATTCAGATGTGTGGGGTAAATGCACAGCTTATTATTTGTTATCTCAATACAATGCTAATTAAAGTCATACATTTTAAAATGTCACTGAAGGATAGCCATCACTTTTCAAGGACAGATTTGCAAAGAAAATATTCTGACCATGTGGATTCTTTCTTTTGTTAAAAAGACAAAACATGATTGATAATGATTGATCTTATTATTTACCGTTCAAATACAAAGTACAGTATATTGTCTAATGGGGATTGAACATTCACCATTTTATTTATACATTTAAAATAAACATGGTAATACTAAGTATTACAATGTTACTGACCACATGATTTTTAAATTTTAATGTACATATTATAATATAGATATTGCAATATTAGCTGAAATAATATGTCTTAAATATTCCAATACTTAATTTTTTTAAAACTGTGATTCATTATAGCACAATTATTTTTAGAAAATACCTTAGTTTTCTGTAAAATATGTCAGGGGAATGGAAACAAACTTCAGGTTTTTTTATAAACTGGTGTAAGAAGAAACTCATCAGCTATATAGAACTCTGCTTTGACTGTCTAGAGCAGTGTATTGGGGTGCAGAATTCTGCAGCATGGCAACTGGGGCCTGCGTTCCTTATTATATGAGAGATTTTATAATGTTTGTGGCTCAGTCACTCAGTCTTATCAGTGAGTATGATCACGGTAACATCTTTTACTAGAAATTTTTAAAACATTCCTCCTTGCTGCTCGTCCTTTTGTAGCTCTTTTATTTAGGGACTTCTCTACTGTAGTTTTTGGCTTGCTGGTTTGCTTCCTGATACCACATGAAAATTGTTGACATGAGCTGTATCATGTCACTTATGCACTAGAGGTCTGATCTTGCAAGGTGCAGAATACCTTCAGCTACCACCAATGTATTTGGTACTGAGGGGTCTGTCCTGCAAGAATCAATTCTTCAATGCCCAGTTCTCTAACTTGGATGCTCTGATCTGAGTTTGTGTGGCAGATATATTCCCAAGTCTGCTTCAGGTGCCAATGTGCCAATGTTGTTATCTCAATACTGTTGAGACTTAGGCGCCAAAGTTTGAAAATTGCAAGCCAAGTCTGCAGATTTACTGGGAAAAGGTAATTTGGGATTTTCATTTATAGTAGCCATTTCCAATAAAATAAGTTAATGGTATATTTGGGAGTATTGGGAGGTCATGGTAAAAGCTCTTCACATACACATTAACCCACAGCGTAAGCAATGAAGTACATTTTCAGCACAGTGGGTAGGTAGTTCTAGCTGTGTACCTCTCTTTCAGTGTTAATGGCACCTCTGCTTGCCTGCAAAATTAACTTAAACACTCCCAAAGCCCCTGCTTGTAAGAACAAAATAGCATCTGAAAACACACACTCATTTTTTTGCACTTCCATAATTTACAAATGTCTATAATTATACTACTTGCTTCTGGGATGATAGATTGTGTGCCATGCTTCAATGTGGAAGGAATGTTATGGCCAAATTAGATGTTCTTAAAAATTGGGTGGGTTTAGCGCATAGTAAAGGAAACATTACTTAAGCCTAAACTGAGCTGTTGTAAATGTTGACACCCATGACAAGTTTCCTGCTCTGTCAGACTGTCTTTCTATTGGATCCAAAGGCAGGTTGTGAACACAGCTGAGGCTTTGAGCATTTTGTGTTGTCATTAGGGAGCAGGATAACATCATTCAAAATAAGGACAGAATGTAAAGTCAGTTTTTGCCCTTTTCCCATTTTCAGTCCCCTCACCACACATTCTGTCTCTGCCATACTCCTGACAAGTTGTCAGGATGCTTGTTGTAGTGACGACCTAATGTTTTTCCACTGTACAGTAGAGGAAGAGAGGTGGTGTGTAACATATATATATATATATATATATATATATATATATATATATATATATATATAATTATGTGTATTATACATATAGATTGATAGATGGAGCCCATCCACATAATAATTGAGGGCCTCTTTCAAAAAAAAGTGAGCTTTGTGATGTCCTTAAACACTTACTTTTAAATTACAGTGTATACTTAATAGAAAAGAATTCCAATGCAAGTCTCAGCAGAGGACACTTCCTTTTCAAGCACATACTCTCAGCATGGTGACTCAACATAGTCATTCTCCAGCCCCCGGCGGAAGTGAGCAGTCAGGGTGCGGCTAATGACAATGACCCGAGGTGCCATGCAGTCCTCCCGCCTGTGAAGGATGTTCCATATGAGGATGGCAGCTGACAGTGTGGCCAGGAGGCAGGCCCCAATGTTCAGATAGCAAGACCAGGACAGGTTGGTGTAGGGTCCGATACGATAGAAAGTTACCAATCCAATGACCAGAACAAAACCTGCAAGCAGAGAGAGATTTTTAAAATACGTAATTCTCTTGAATTTCTCGAGCAAGTTTTATCCTGAAGGATCCCACAATGTGTCAAAAATTATACACAGGGATCACTTTACCCAGAAACATTCAGCCCTTGTGGGGTGAAATCCAGGAGGTTTCCAGCAGAGCACAGAGACATTGTACAACAGGACAATATGAGAACAGAAAAAGATTTATCCAGATGAAATTACAAGTACAGTTTAGGAGAATGGAATGTAATATTCAAGCTTAATTTGGAGAGATGTCTGAGGTTAAACCTTTTAAAGGTATTAAATGTGTCATCAGAGGTACCAAATCTCTAATGTGGTGAGGGATGCTTGACCTTCTAGTTTTGCCCTAGGTCCTGCCCCCACTCCACCCCTTCTTCCAAACCCCCACTCCTGCCCTGCCTCTTCCTGCTCCATGCCACCACTCCTCCAAGTGTGCCCGGCACTTGCTGTTCCTCTCTGTCCCTCCCCCAGAACCTCCTGCCTGCCACAGAACAGCTGTTCCTCAGTGGGCAGGAGGTGGTACAAGGGGAGGAGCTGGCCGCTAGTATGTGCTCGGTACCCAACACTTTTCCCCATGGAAGCTTCAGCTCTGGAGCAGCCACACAGTCGGTGCCTACATGTGCAATGGATTCTTTAGCATCCATGTATCAGAATCTCAGTGTATATCTTGGCCAAAAGCCTGGGTACCTGGATGGTGCCCTCCACATCAGGCCTGTTTCATTGCATACTGATTTTAAATATCCTGTGCCCCACCGATCCTTTTTTGTATACTTCTTAGTTCTCATGTCCCAGTGATACTGTCGGTGACAAAGGCCTGTGATTTTTGTATGCCTCTTCCTACTGTTCTTACCAGTGGAGCAAGTTGGAATATCTATTAAAATATTTATAAAGCAACGTCCGTCATTCAAAACATTACATTAACTCAGAAATAAATGTTTAAAAGTAGTTAAAACAAACCCATATAAACTACAAGTAGGTAGAAAGTACATAATCAAAAGGATAAAAAATATGCCAAAGTGAAAGCGATGGAGAATATGTGAGCACTGCTGTTCGATTTGGTGGAGGGAAGGCTTCCTCACAGCGCCTAAAATAAAACTATTTTTGTTAGCAGGACTGTTTCCCTTCACAGGCCCTTTGCCTGAACCCTGATTCAGACCAGCAACTAATCACGTGACAGCCTTTTCTCCTCTTGCAGTTTTGTGCCAGGTTCTGAATGGGAGGGATTCTGGAGATGGAGAGCTCAGAAAATGACATTTACTTGGCAGAGAGCATAAGTGAGTCATGGGAGCTCTTGAAGAGTAAAAATTGTAGGATCTGGTCAGTACAATCTGGGGCAGGCTAGACAGGAACTGACATTTGAGAGCAGAGAAAAGTGTGAGGCAGAAGGAAGAGCAACAGTGCAGTTGCATGGTTTCCAATTGCTGTGAATTAGTTTAGGGGCGAGTGAGTTGAGAGAAGGCTAACATTACATTTTTATAGCAAGTATTATTTTACAGGATGAGTTACAGCATCGTTAGTCAATAGTAATCATGGCCAGGGTAGCCAGAAACTGATGTTAGGCTTATAAATATGAGAGTTGAGCAGAAGTGTGAAGAGAGATCATATTGTTCTGGAAAAGGCTTATCCATAGATTCTGTGGCATGCACTAGCTTTCATTGTCAGTGTGCAGAAGTCAAGACTTCTTTGTCCTGCAGTGAATACTATTTCAAAGATGGATATTTCTTGAAGCAAGGAGCCACAAAGTTTATTAGAGCAGTTTGATCCTGCACACTGCATATTTCTTGTTTGCTTATTATTATACCAATTAGCCAATTAGCCCATCGTAAGATGGGATTTTCAGGTCTCTCCTCCACATCGGTCTTCTCTCCTGAGCCTCCAGTCTCTTGCTCCGTCTCTCTCCCTCTCTCTCTCCTACTCCTACTGCCTCCCTCCCTCTTTCTCTCAGCTCTCCTCTGCCTCCTGCCTCTCTCTCTTTCTCTTCTCCTCCCCGTCCTGCCTGTCACTCGGGGGACCGTGGTGCCCAAACAGCCATTTGGGCTCTGCACTCCTTGTGCTGCATGGGGAGCGCAGAGCCCAAACGGCCGCTTGCACCACTTGCTTCCACGTGGTGACCTGGCTGAGCGGCGCAGAAGTCAGCCAAGCGCCACGGCGGGAGGCGAAAGGGGGTGGGGCGGTGACGTTCATGGCCAGGGGGCGGGGCCTGGAGCTGCTGTCACACCGCACATCACTGCCCCGCCCCCCTTCCCCTCCCGCCGTGGCGCTCGGCTGACTTCTGCGCCGCTCAGCCGGGCCGCCGTGGGGGAGCAAGCGGCACAAGCAGCCGTTTGGGCCCCACACTCCCCATGCAGCACGGACCGCCCAGAGGGAACAACCAGCATTTCAGCAACAGCGCCGCCCAGCAACAGCACCAGCATTTCAGCGTTACAGACTCTCAGACATTGGGCTACTATTTATTATACCAATGAGAATGTGCGCCAGCCAAGATTTGGCTGAAACATGGGTATGTGTATTCACTAAATCACAGTGCTAAATTCATCATGTTTACCTCCTTGTGGCAGCCTGGCCCTGTGATTATTCACTCTTGGGGAAGGATAGCTTTGTATTCTGCTGGGACTCTACCAGGGCATCATATCTGTAGGAAAGGCTATTCTGTCATCATTTGATGAGGTGTGTTCTAGGACGAGCCCAAAGGGCCTAGCTGGTATATGCATACTATGTGCTTTGGTGCTATGCCAAATAATGGTGCACCTTAATGTTGCAGTAACATGTATTCATTTGTTTAACCAAAGGGCATATTCTGGAATTTGATGCATCATTTGGCATACTAAAATAATTACAATAGAACATTCTCATAGTATCAGTGCCTTCTGCTTTTATTCATAAAAATGTTGCCTTCACAAATGAATTTGTTAGTGGCAGGAATCCTTTGACGATATTGAAAACTATTGACCTTTTTAATGAATATTGTTTTGTTTACCCCAGAACTTCCTTTAGAAGGAATTCAGTGAAAAGAGGAGGAGGGACTGGGATTCTGCCTTCACTTATTGTAGTGTGTAGTTTAGGGTTAACACTCTTGTCATCAGTGGAATAGGTTGATGCAAAACCAGTCTGAGAACAGTCTAACTCAGTATCAGTATTATTGAAAATGATCTTTTAATCAGATTTATTAAAATAGTTGTTTCAATATTGGAACTAAAACTATTCCCACTACTTAAAATGACTGTAGTACCTTTGCATTCTTTAAATATGTATTTCTTTCATACTGATCAACATTAAGTTTCAGTGTTTCAGTAAACACCTGACAGGTAACCGCTGATGTGTCCAGATTAAGGGTTTCAGAGGAGTAGCCGTGTTAGTCTGTAACTAAAATAACTTAAAAAACCAACAATGGTCCTGTAGCACCTTAGAGACTAACAAAAATATATAAATAGTATCATGAGCTTTCATGGACACAATCTTATTCTTCTTTCGTTATGCCCTGCGCTGCATGGAGCCAGGGGTCAGCGCCTTGTGGCCCTGCTTTGAAATGCCAAGGAGGTGTTTCAGAGGGTCAGTGCTGCACATCTGAGCCCTGGATCAGCTGTGCGGCACTGCCCCCTTTGAAGCGCTGCTTTGAAGTACCCTCTCTTCCCCCCCCCCCACTCTTCTGATAGAGGCAGCAAGGGTCGGGAATCGACTAGTCGACTCGACTATCCAATAAGCATTTGCTTATTCGATAGTCGTCTAGTCCTTAACACCCTTAAGTGGAATGGTAATATAGTGGAAGGACTCTAAATCATGACACCTTTTGGATTGGCAGAAGGTCCTTGTTGAGGAGGATGGAGCTATCTCAGGAGTTACAATCCCTATCTCTCAGCATCCAGTCATGTAGGGGAAATTTGCACATTGTTGCATTTCTTCAGATGGAGAATCCAGCTCAGCAGAGCTGTGCATGAAGGCAAAGACACGGCCCTTTTCCTTCCAGGTAGTTTTTGCTGCATATGAATCATTCTTGTGTTCTTCTAAGCTCAGGGATTGTGAGCCTGAGCTGTCCCTGCACTGAGAGGTGTAAGCAGGAAGTGGAAGTTCCTTGCGCCCATCCACCCTTTAGGGCTTCCCCAGGGAACAGTTTCACTGTCAAGAGCTGCAGGTGTAGATAAGTGGTTCACAACAGCTCAGTCTCTTACTTAGTAACATGTGATCCATTCCCAAAGAGAGAATACATTCAGGGTACACTCACACTACAGAAATCACTTGAGTGACATCGGCGTCAGCCTAGTCTAAGAGGATGTGACCTTGCTGCCATATAACAAGAATTCTGTGTGGTTAAATACTCCAGTGTTGTACTCAGTCACGGTTCATAGTACCACAGCAGCTGCATTACCTTTCCAATGCTTTCACCGGGTATTGGAAAAGAATGTGTGTATCCCTTATGGGAATTTTGTGTGGAAATGGTGTAAAGCTAGTAACTCGCCAAATGGAACTAGTAGCCACACTCCTTTTTTCTGTCTGTGGCCCTACAAGGACAAGATCTTCTATATTCTTCATTCCACAAAGCTGGATTGCAGGGAGGTTTGTGCACACCCTATAATGGTTTCACTGTACTACATGGTTCCATGATTTTCTATTGTTAGCACTTTAGTAGTTATTAATTATCTGTTTGCCTCAACTGAGAAACTTGAGGAGAAAAGTCACATTGGAGTCATGGATCATAACATGTTAAGACAATTCTTATGAGCCAGACATCTGGATAAGGATACATCTGTAGACCTCGATGCTGCGGATTTGCTGTTATTAATTTCTGATATTTGAGACCTGACCAAAGTCAGTGAAAGTCAGTGGACTGCTTTTGATCTCAGTGAGATTTGGGTCAAGTTCCTGGTAAAAACTCTGCCAGCCTGAGCAGTTCCTGCCAATTGATCTTGTTAAAAATTTTAACTATCATGACATATTTCAGTTTGAAGTATGGACTATGTTCCGGAGCTTTTCAAGACCTCTGGGTTCATCATTTCTGATATCAGTTTCATCTGATGTCCTGAAGAATAGTAATTCAGTGACTTTGGCTGTGACTAGGAAACGAAGTTTGTGAGACATATTATCTTATGAGACAGCTGTATATATACATTATACCCATGTACATATAAACTTATGCAGTGTAGTAGAAATTACAGATGAAAAGCTGTTATGTCATCTTGTCTGTTTACATCTGTAGTGCTATTATTCTCCACAGTGTGTTTTCTACATCGGTATATATTTATACTCTGCACATACTCCATGATTGCATAGCTGACTGGGACCTTGCTCATCATGCACAGTATTTCAAACTTGGAGGTACATTCAACAGTGAGATGCATTCAGAAATCCTGGGGCTAAATATTCAATTCTGCGTACAGACCATGAGATATATTGCTTATTAGTACTTATGGAAATAAAATGATTCTGTTAATTCTGTTTTGCTTTGCAGCCTTTGCCCTGAAAAGCTTGCAATACAAAAACAATGTCTGAGATTACTGGGGGAGAGATGTAATGAGAAGTGTGAAGGATCAAGAGCATTGAACAGAAGTCATGTTCCATCATTGGGAGGGGGGGTTTAAAACAATTATTTACAGTGTTTCATTTCATTCTGTTACCTAGTCCTTTACTTGAAAGTATTGGGTCTAGGGATGTTAACTAGTGATTCATTTACTAGTCAAGCAGTTGATGGAATTTCCATTGACTACTTGACTAGTTGATAAGCACTTCCGCATGGAGCTTAGGATCAGCGGGGGACTCAGGCTATGTCTACACTGCAGGCTTCTTGTGCAAGAAGCTTTTTACGGAAGAAATCTTCTGCAAAAACTTCTTGCGCAAGACTGCACCCACACTTCAAAAGCGCATTGCAAAAGCAATGCGCTTTTGCGCAAGAGAGCGTCCAGACTGCATGGATGATCTCTCGAAAGAAAGCTCTGATTGCTAGTCATAGAATGGCCACCAGGGCACTTGTGCTTTTTTAGATTGGCTCTTTTTGCACAAAAACCCCTTCTTGCCCGTCTAGAGACACCTTTTTCTGCAAGAGCTCTTGCGCAAAAAGGAGTTATTCCTCGTAGAAAGAGGAATACCTTCACTGCAAAAACCCTTCTGTTCTTTTGATTCTATTGATTTTACTTGTGCAAAAACGCCCTTGAGGTATGGACGCTCTGCGGGTTTTTATGCAAACACCCTGTAGTGTAGACGTAGCCTCAGAGTCCCATGTTGGCCCCAGGCTCCATGCTGCTCTTCCTCTTTGAAATGCACAAGAGCCCCTGCTTGGGGATTCTTGCATATTTCAAAGTTGGCACGCCAGTCCCTAGCTGATCCTGGGCTGTAAGCAATGCTGCCGCTTTGAAATGCCGCATGATCCCAGGCTCCACCTGGCATTTCAAAGCAGCAGCGCCACACTGAGCCCAGTGTCAGCTGGGGAGTCCCCAGCTGATCCCAGGCTACAAGCCACTTTGAAATACCACACAGAGGTCCCAGGCTCCGCACGGCATTTCAAAGTGGCTTGAAGCCCAGGATCAGCTGGGGACTCCCCAGTTGACCCTGGGCTCCATGCGGCACTGCCACTTTTAAGTACCTCCCTCTTCTCCCCACCTCCTTGCTGCCTCTGTCTGAGAGAGTGGGGGGAGTGACTAGTCGACTATCCTGTCGACTATCCGATAAGCATTTGCTTATCCGATAGTCGACTAGTCCTTTGTATCCCTAATTGGGGCATTTTAGAGAAGTCTGTTTTAAGAACGGTCTTAATTGAAGAGATATTAAGATGATGAGAGCCATATAAGTACTTAGATTGACATGGCACTGTCTGTCGTGGAGGGATCCCAGGAATAAGGCATGACACATAGGAAGGCATGGAGATGAGTGGAAGGACAAGAAGTGATCATTTAGCTACATGGTTGATGTCTTCAGCTTTGTTCTAGGATGGCTGTTCTGTTGTCTGTCTGTGATGTCTGTAGATAAATGGTATATAAGTTAGAAATGGAGAATCCTGTTAGCTCATCCATTGTATCTCCCTGCCCATGCACAAATGTCCCTATAAATGGCAAGCCAAACAGAGAGACAGTGCTTATTATCTTCAGTATAAGGACTGGCCGTTATCTGGGTCGCAAGAATATCCAGAGTCACTGTAATTTAATAAGAAAAAAAATAAACTTCATGTTTACAGCTTAAGTCAATCCCTTACTATTTGGGAAAAATATGTAGCACTTTAAAGACTAACAAGATAGTTTAATAGGTGATGAGCTTTTGTGGGCCAGACCCACTTATTCAGATAATATTCTGAAAGACTATGATCTGAAGAAGTAGGTCTGGCCCACAAAAGCTCATCACCAATAAACTATCTTGTTAGTCTTTAAAGTGCTACATATTTTTTCCTTTTGTTTTACCAAGATCAGACTAACACGGCTACCTCTCTATTACTATTTGGAGTATGTGTATACTGCATTCTAAACTCAGGCTTTGACTCAGAGTTAAGCCGAACCTTGTCCTACTGTCAATGTACATAGCTTTCTGAATTAGATCAATAGGCCTTTAAGACCTGGGCCTGTAAGTCCTGTAGTGACTGGGGTCCAAACCCTGTCACTCTATGGTGTGGATGCAGTTCAAGCCACAGGCATGAGTCAGAAAGTCTGTGTTGTGTAGTATGGACACTTTAGCATGGTTCTGAGTTCTGGATCCAGCAATTGTAAACCCAGGTTTAAAATGCAGTGTGGATGCATGGAAACATGACTCCATAAGCCTGAGCCCCAGATATCTGGGTTTACAGTGTATTGTAGGCATACCCTTAGAGATCAGGATTAAACCTAATGTGGGGAGCTGATTATCACATATGTTCCTATGTGGGGTTTTTACATCTTCCTCTGAAGTGGCTTGTACTAGCCACTATGAGAGAGAGGATACTTGGCTAGCTAGATCTTGGGTTTGATCAAATATGGTAGTGCCTGTGTTCCAAGTAGGTTAATCTTCTATAGATTCCCCTTTGCCATCCATCATTCCAATTAGGGTTGTTACACTCTGCATTTTTGTAATCCACCCTTGCCTTCATCAAGTTGCATCTGTAACAATCTCTTGGAAAAAAAACTTCTAGGAAGAAATGTGTGTGTGACACAAAATTCTCTTTTCACCACATAACTTTTTCAAAGCAAACAACTTTTTCCCCTGTGAACTGGAAGGTATGAGGCTGTGTAGTTCTGGAGCTGTGTGAATCCTAGTGCAGCCACTGGAGCAACACCACTTCCTCTCTTCTTTCCTTCCTCCCTGCTTCCTAGGCTTTATTTTTTGTCAGAAGGTCATCCTTTCGCATGACTGTCAAATGCTCATGCAGGTGGCAGAAATAAAAAAGAAACAGGGCTATGATCCATCATAAGCACTGACAAGGTGTATATCCATCAGAGACGACTGTGTAGTCATTTAAGAAGCAGTGATTAGGGACATATGGAGTTGGACAACATTTGAAACTCACAGATTTCTGTAAGAACAGTGACTTTTCTTCAGACTACAGTAATTATAGGAAACCATAGCATAATACACATGCCGTGTTGCTAGGATGGTTTTCAGGGTGAAAACATCCAACACGTGTTCAGAGACAGATTGAAGACTTCTGTTCAAAAACATGAATAAAGGTCATAATCTGCCAGCAATCACCAGTGGTCCTTGGAGCCCTTGCTGGTGAACTGCAGGAGGAAAGATTGGGCAAGATCTTTTAATCCATCTCTGACTTGTACTGAATCTTCTTCAGTTTATCCATATTCTTCTTGTATTGTGGGCCACAGAACTAGACAGATTATTGCAGCAGTACCCCAGCACCCGGGCCAAATGCAGAGGTAAAATAAGTTGCTTTTTAAGATTCCCCTGTTTATGCATCCAAGGATCCTATTGGCTATTTTGGCCAGGGTGTTGCACTGGAAGCTCATGTTCAGCTGTTTATCCACCTCAATTCCCACATCTTTTTCAGAGTCACTGCATCCCAAGGCAGAGCCTCCATTGTATAGGTATGGCCTACCTACATTCTTTGTTTCTAGATGTCAAGATTACATTTAGCTGTATTCAAACACACATTGTGTGCTTAGCTTAGCTGTAATCTGCAAAATTTTTCAGTGATGATTTTACATTTTCTTCCAGGTCATTAATACGAAGGTTAAATAGCATAAGGGCCAAGAACTGATCTCTGCAGGATCCCACTAGAAATACACCTATTCAATGAAGATTCTCCATTTACAATTACATTTTGAGTCCTATCAAGAGCTTTTAATCCGTTTAACGTGTGCCATGCTCATTTTAAAACTCTGAAATGAAAGTTTTAAATGGAAATATCATGCTCACCAAGTTAAATGCTATATTAAAAATGAAGAGGGCAGAGCTTCACAGTGTGAAACTCCATGGTCTGCATTTGACTATGTCTTGTCTAGAATGTTCTTATAAATACATGGTTCATGTCCACTATTCTCTTCTTATAAGTCTGCCCTTCTTTATCTACTTGCTAGTTTACACTGAAACTTTCTGGGGGAGGTTCTCAGTCTGGATTGTAGGATTGGCTATAAATTATTGCCTGCGGTTTCTGAGGAAGAAAGATCCCTGCTCCCATCTGAAAACAAACAAAACACCCCAGAGTGTAGATTCCAATCAACTGGCCTTTTGGTCCCACTCATACTATGAATGTGGACATTGGTTTAGAAAAAGAAGAAGTGGCACGTTGGTCACAATGCGGAATGTTGTGCTTAATCCAGGAGACTTTGCATATGAAATCTCTGTGCCAACTTGAGTTTCTTGACAGTAAAAGGAACACATCAGGGGCCATAGGTACACTCCTGACGCCTCCTTCCAGGAGCACGATTAACATGGCTAGTCGGGGTGACCTCCTTCCCGCCTGGCCACCGCTCATCACCCTTGAGAAAGGGAGTGAGCTCCTTGTAGGAAGCTGATGTCTGGATGGGGTCATGGAAGTTTCTCTCCCTCTTTACCTAAATGTGTTCATGGCAGAATATGGCCACTGTATGGCCTGGAGAGAATTATGTTACACATACGACTTTGAATGGGTCAAAATAACTCATTGCAAGACTGAGAAAAACATCCAGCTAACAATGAAGGTTCCTCTAATGGAGCGGTATATTTAATGACTGATCTTGTTCCCCTTTCCATCTTCCTATGAGGCTCATCTGCAAATAGGAGCCTTCTGATTCCAATAGTTGATGGTCTTTCTTTGTAACACTTTTTCTCGCTGCCAGATACCCTCTCTTCACACCTCTGAGTATAGACAGTTGAGTCCAGGAGTTCATTTGGTTTTTCTTTCACTGTTCTCATTAGTGTTTTGTTAATCATTCCGACTTTGGCTTTCCTCCCTTTCTCTCTCCCAGCACTGGGGATTTCAAGGTTCAGCTTGCATAACAGGTAATAGCAGGCATTTCCTTCTCCTGTGTCGGGATATCCTGGCGCCCTTCAGTCTCTCTCTGACTGTATTTAAAACAGACTCCAGCACAGGAAGAAAAAAAAGCCCAGTCTAAAATTAGCAGCCTTGATAGAAGAAAGGCACACGGCTGTCCACTGTACTGTTTGTCAATGAAACAACAAATCTAAACAGAGCCAGAATGCATTTCCTGTCTGTGGAAAACATGTATGCTGAGCTTAGGAGAGGAGGGGAGAGAAGCAGAGAAGGGCAGCCCTCACATCAAAGGCAAGAAAGAACTGGACAAAAGTTTACAAAGCAGCGTGCTGTGCAGCTGATCTCACAAGGAGAGGCTGTGTGCAGACCTTGCTATGCTAAGGCTGGAGTTTTGGATCCTGGTAGTTGTACGAGTGCATAGGGTCCTCCTAGACTCGGAAACGTAATATATTACAGCCAAAACTAATATGGGTGCGTCTACACTGGCAAGTTTTTCCGCAAAAGCAGCTGCTTTTGCGGAAAAACTTGCCAGCTGTCTACACTGGCCACTTGAATTTCTGCAAGAACACTGATGATCTCATGTAAGATTGTCAGTGTTCTTGCGGAAATGCTCTGCTGCTCCCATTCGGGCAAAAGCCCTCTTGCGCAAATGCTTTTGCGCAAGAGGGCTAGTGTAGACAACGTGGTATTGTTTTGCGCAAAAAAGCCCCTATCGCGAAAATGACAATCGGGGCTTTCTTGCACAAAACCGCGTCTAGATTGGCACGGATGTTTTTCCACAAAAAGTGCTTTTGCCGAAAAGCATCCATGCCAATCTAGACGCTCTTCTCTGCAAATGCTTTAACGGAAAAACTTTTCCATTAAAAGCATTTGCGGAAAATCATGCCAGTCTAGACGTAGCCATATGTGTCTGTGTGTATTGTACAACCTTTTCTCCTCCTTCGACATAGAATCCCCATAGGCTTGAAGGGGAATCGCTGCTATCCTTCACCAGGGGCACTGCAAAGCAACTGAATTATTATTGCTACAGGAACCATCATTTTGAAGTGTCTGGACTAGTCTCTGACCTTACTTACAGTAATGAAAACCCAGAGTCACTGCAGGGGTCTCGATGGATTTACACTGGTTTAGAACTATTACTGTGGATTTAAACAGAAGTAAAAAATCAGACACATGACATCAGCATTTAATTATACACCGTGGACCCAATCCTGCAAGCCGTCTGTGCATGGAAGGCCTATTCAATGACTGTTATTTGCAAGGATGTCTTATAAGATTGGACACTTTGGCTACATCTATACTGCAAGGCTTTTCCCCAAAGGAAATGCAAATGGAGTGCTTATTTGCATATGTCATGCTCGCATTTTCATTTCCTCCTCAGATCTCTTTTGCACAAGAGGTTTTTGCGCAAAAAAGAGCTGGGTAAATGACTCCTTTTTATGCAAAAACCCCCTTTTGTACAAGAGCTGTTCTTCCTCAGAAAATGAGGAAGAACGGCTCTTCTGCAGAAAAGCCTTGCAGTATACATGTAGCCATAGTGTACTAAACATGGATTGACTGACTTGTGTAGTAAATTAAGGGGCTAATGTATAATGTTTGATTTGATGCCAGTGATTTCACTGTGGAGCAGAGATTAAACCATTTCCTCCTTTCCCCACTGGATTCTGTATACAGTTTTTATCCATGAGAATTACTATGGGAATTTCATTTATTCGGTGTTTCTAACGTGCTTCATTCTGCAGTTTGTAGGGATTTTTATGAGTCATAGCCACACATTACAATCTGGCAGATCTCCATGGACTAAAATTCAGTCAGGTAAAGGCATATAGTCACACTGAATATGACTGTCGATATTCATTCTGTCCTACCTTTATGCTTCTCTAGAGTTCCTCTAGTATTAGCCCTGTTACATCGTGAGATACTTGGCTTCCTTGTGTTTAGCGAGACCTACTTTGGAATTCAAACACTAATTGCTGTTCTGGTTTTTCTGAAGAATTAGTAAAGCAGAATACTCTGCCTTTTCTGATCTAGATAGACCTTACCATGTGCAAAAAGAGGTACTTACTGGCAAGTTGGAACACAGCAGCTATGGCTTCTTCCCACCACTGGGTATCCTGTGGAATAATAGGCAGTTCCACTAGACCCAAGACGAAAATGAGCTGACCAGCAGTCAAGGCGACAGTAGCAATAAGGTTACAGGCCCGCATCATGTCAAATTGCACTGTGGGGGACACACACAGAGAGAGGAAGAGCATCATCATAAAATGAAATCTTGGGGCTTGAGAATACCACACCAAGAAGCAGCCGAGTTGCCTGCCCCTGTAAAAATGCCTCCGAAGCTGCATGTTTGCTAATTACATCCTGACTTATGCAAACGCTTACTCTGATCTACATTCTTGATTAGGCTATCGAAGAACAAATTGCTTTTTAAGTTACAAAGAAATCTCATAATCTGTTCCAGGCAGACAGCCCTTGTACATAAAGCAGATAGTCAGTTTTCAGGAATAGCCTTCCAAAAAAGAATAAACATTTGTCGTTTTGGTTGCTCTGTCCATAATTATAAGCACCAACTTTTGGGGTACAGGCCATCTTTTTGTTCTGTGGCTGTACAGCCCCTAACATGGCATCAGTAAAGCACATCCTAACTCCCAAGGCAAACTCACTGCTTTCAACTAAATTTCTTTCTCAGAGTGTAATAATGTTGCATTTGAAACCAGCTGATGAGCTAATGCCTGCATGGCCCTTGTTTAAGGAGGAGCTACAGGTAGTGCACTGTGGGAGGGATTCTCCGCTAATAAAATGTGCTCTTTGTCCTGGTCTGTCAGAGGCCAAGTTTATTAATTTACCGCAAAACTCCTCTCATTTTTGGATATTTGAGCCAGGGAGTCCATTGAGGGACTAAAGTTCAGTTATTTGTGGGGTTGTTGCAGTTTTCTTGCAGTACAGGATACAGAGTGTGCAGTCGTGTATTTGTGTATGCAGTTAGAACGATAGTTGTACTGTGCAGTATTGCAATATTTGTATATTACAACACACATCACAAATATAGAATTAATTATGGCTATAAATATTTGGAGGCCAGGATAGGCACTTGAGAAGAAATGAACACATTTCCTAGCTGATTACTGAACAGATTGTATTCCGCGCTGTATTTTACTACTTTTAGTCAGGTTGATGGTGTTTTTCTTCTTCTTTTCCTGTTAGCATGAAGGAAGTCCTGTTTTCATCTTTTTCCTTCCTTTCTAGCTAAAGGTGGGCTTCATAAATGTCATGGTGCCAACACAGCGTCCCTTGATAATGCGCCACTGCTGCTCTGAAGTAGGAAGGGCTTACTGTGTAAATGGCCACACTTTGGAAAGGAAAATGTTTTCACTGGCAGCAAATGTGAATCTTCACCAGCATTGTCAAAGTTTTCATGGTTGGTTAGGAATGGACTGTGTGGGTACACTGGATGCTAGGATCTGAGATTTCCTATGTAATGAAAGTGCCATGGAGGAGTTAATTCTCAGCTATTGTTTCCCCCGTGTTACATTTCCCCAGACATTTTTGGTAACAAGATTTCACGGTTTTACAGTGGCTTGTTCCCAGGTCTCACCATTTATTTGTTGGGTTCTGACAAATATGAGATGTGTGGGGCCAACACTTCACATTACTCTGGAGTGAAACTAGGAAATTTGTTGAGAACTAACAATACTTAGTGGAGTCCAATGAAACATGAACCACTGTGAAAGTCATAAAATTGGGTTTAAAAATGAGTGCTTACCAAAATCTATTGTGAAGTATAGTGAAACCCTCACATGAATGCCCAAGAATAAAAGAAACTCTTCTAAAGACATAAAGATAACCTGCACAGTGAAAAGGGGTTTTGTGCCTCTCTGTTTATTAATGCTATACTAAAAAGGCATGAAAGTCTTTAACTCACAAAGGGAGAGGTTTTTTGGGTTGTGTCTTGTTTTTTTTCCTGCTAGTTTGTTTCTTGTCCACAGGCATCCGCTTCCTCCTTGCCCCAGGGGTGCTCAACCCCTGCCACATCCCAGGTCCCACCCCTATTCCATCCCTTTCCCCAAGCCTCTATCTCACCCCACCTCTTCCCACCCTGTTCTGCCTTCTACCCTGAGCACACCTGGTCCCCTCTCCTCCCCCTCCCACCAGTGTTTCCTGCATACTCTTGAAGGCTAAGATCATGTGTAATGTCTGTTCTTATCAATTTAATATCTGATACATTCTCTATGGGTAAGTCTACATTGCAAAGTTAATTCAAAATAGCAGCCGTTATTTCAAATTAACTTCAATAGCGTCTATACATGCAAACCACTATTTTGAATTTAATTCAAAATAGCGGAGCGCTTAATTCAAATTTGGTAAACCTCATTCTACGAGGAGTAACGCCAAATTCGAAATAGCTATTTTGATTTAAGTGCTGTGTAGACACTTAATTCGAAATAGGAGGCCTCCAGCCCTTCCCAGGGAGCCCTGGTGGCCACTCTGGGCACAACCAGGAAAACTTACTCTCCTCTCCCCCAGCCCTGGAGCCATTCAAGGGATAGACTCTGACCACAGTGCCTGTGCCAGCTCCAAGCCTGGCAGCCCAGAGCCAGCAGTCACTGCCCTGACCCAGTGGCCCCAAAACATAAGCCAGCAAGCCACTGGCAGCCAGCCCTCCACCGCTCCCCAGGAGCAGTCTGCCAGCTCCCAGGAGCCTGCCAGGGGCTGGAGAAGGCAGGCGCCTTCCTGGTCCAGGGCAGAGATCATGGACCTTTTTCAGGTTTAGGGGGGATGCCCCCAACGTCCGTGATCTCAGCCCTAGATGGAGGAATGCGGCTGTCTATGGCAGGATAGCTGCCAGCCTGGCCACCAAAGGCCACATGTGAACCCAGGAGCAGGTTTGCATGAAAATCAAGTTGGTCTGGCGAGAGCCCCAACCCTGGGCCCTGAGTTTCCCCTCCCCCTTCTTCCCCTTGCTTCCCCCTTCCAGCTCCCTCCTCCCAGGTTTCCTCCTCCCCTTTCTCGCCCTCTCTCTTCCCCTCTCCCACCTCCTTTTCCCAGTATCCCCAGAGGTTCATCCTCCTCCCCTAGTTTTGTTCCATAAACCCAGTTTCTATTTTTGAACATAAGTGGTTTTTGTTTGACATCAGGAAGAAGCACTAGGGGGGGTAAGTGGAAGGACGTGAGGGAGGAATGGGGCATGAGCCCCCAGTGGGGAGGACTGGGGTGGCTCTGAGGGCTCCTCGGGGTGGACGCTCTCCTGCAGGGCCTCCTGGATCCTGATAGCCCCCCGATGGACTCCCCGGATGGCAGCCTGCAGCAAGTGAAGCCGAGCTGATGGCAATGACCGCACGAGATGCACCAACATGCCCAGGGGCAACTCTGGCTCCATGTGGCGGAGTGCTGTGGTGTCCCGAGTGCAGGCACTCAGGGCACTCCAAGACAGGACTGCTTTGCTGTCCCTCATCGAGGTAGATAAGCAAGCAGAGAACCCTGAGAACTGTCTGTCTGGAGTGGGGGTAGGGTCCCTTTAACCATGGAGCTGAGATAGCCTCAGGCAGCAGCCCCACACACTAAGTCCTAACCTGATGCCCTGCTGGCACTGGTTCCGGCCAGCCTTAACTTCGGTTCAGGGTCCACTCAGTGTGGACACACTATTTGGAAATAGCAAAACGCTATTTCGAAATAGTTTTTGTGTATAGATGCGTTATTTCGAATTAGCTTAATTTGAAATAACTATTTTGAATTAAGTTAACTCGAATTAACGCTGTAGTGTAGACATACCCTATGTGAGAACTGGATATGGAATGGATTTTTGCCCCAGGGGTTGGGAACAGGAGCTTGCTCCGTCTACTCCGTGCATCCGCCTGGTATTGCAGAACAGCTGATCACTGCAGGTGAAAGGTGCTGGGACGGAGGAGGAGGAGTTCATTGGCAGGGCATGTCAGCAGGCAGGAGATACTGGGGGGAGGAGCTGGCTGCAAAGCTCTTACTGTTTTTTTCTGTGAGTGCTCCAGGACTCCAGGAGAATCCACCGAGTTAGCGCCTGTGATCTTGCCTACCTTGTTTTTCCTGGAAGAATCCCTGGATGATTGGAAAACCAATAGCACAATTACTAAGGAAGAGAAAGCAACTGAGAAGCAAAGGGGATTTTAGTCGGAATATTTGAAATGCTTTTTGTTTTATGTTTTTATTAACATCTGTTTAACCCAAATGCCTCACATGTTTGCAAGAAATTCAGCACCCTGCAACTTCAGTAATAGTCTGAGAAAGCTCCCAGCCAATTCCCTTGTATGTCAGACCAAAGGTCCATTTAGCCCAGCATCCTGTCTGCCAACAGTGGCCAATGCCAGGTGCCCCCAAAGGGTATGAACAGAACACGGAATCATCAAGTGATCCCTCTCCTGTCACCCATTTCCAGCCTCTGACAGAGGTTAGGGATACTGTTCCTACCCATCCTGGCTAATAGCCATTGATGAACCTACCCTCCACGAATCTATCTAGCTCTTTTTTGAATCCTGTTAAAGTTCCAGCCTTCACCACATCCTCTGGTCAGGTTGACTATGTGCTGAGTGAAGAAAAACGTCCTTTTCTTTGTTTTAAACCTGTTACCTATTAATTTCATTTGGTGACCCCTAGTTCTTATGTCATGGGAACAAGTAAATAACTTTTTCTTATTCGCTTTTTCCAGACCAGTCATGATTTGATAGACCTCCATCATATCCCCGGGCTGTTTGAGCCGCTTGCTCCTGCGTGGCAGCCCGGCTGAGTGGCTGTCTATGAGCTTCAGCTGTCCCCTGCACCATTTCTCTTCACCCCAGCACTGATCCTGCAAATGTTCTCCACCTGCCCCGCCCACCCCCCGGCCAGGGTCTGTTCTCTGCCAGGGGCGGAGCCTGAAGCCGCTGTCACGCTGCATGTCACCACCCCACCCCCCTTCTCGTCCCGCCGTGGCACTCGGCTGACTTCTGTGCTACTCAGCCGGGCCGCTGCCGGGGAGCAAGCGACCGTTTGAGCTCCCCTGCAGTGGCCTGGCTGAGCGGCACAGAAGTGAGCCGAGTGCCATGGCGGGAGGCGAAGGAGGGTGGAGTGGTGACGTTCGCAGCCAGGGGGCAGGGCCTGGAGCTGCTGTCACGCCGCACGTCACCGCCCCGCCTCCCTTCTCATCCCGCCGTGGCACTCAGCTGACTTCTGGGCTGCTCAGCTGGGCCTCTGCGGGGGAGCAAGCAGCTGTTTGGGCTCCCCCGCAGCAGCCCAGCTGAGCGGCACAGAAGTCAGCCGAGTACCACGGCGGGAGGCAAAGGGGGGCAGAACGATGACGTTCACGGCCACGGCGGAAGGCAGCAGCGCCCCCCAGACGGAACAGCCAGCATTTCAGCGTTACAGAGTCACAGACATTGGGATACTATGTATATGATGTTGCCTGAAAGTGAGAACAGATGTTTGCATGGCACTATCGTAGTCAGTGTTGCAAGATGTTTACATGCCATAGATGCTAAAGATTTTGTATTATTTTAATGCAGTTTTTTTGTACATAATTCTACATTTGTAAGTTTGTCTTTCGTGATAAAGAGATTGCACTACTGTACATGCATGAGGTGAATTCAGAAATACTGTTTTTGTTTTTTACAGTGCAAATATTTGTAGCTAGCACACTTACTTAATAGGGTTGCCAGGTGTCCGGTATTCACCCGGAAAATCCGCTATTTGCAGACTCCATCCGGTAAAAAAAACAGAAAATACCAGACGTGAAATGTCCGGTATTTCCTGTTTCCCTCAGACGGAAGCCCAGCGGGGACAGTTTTCTCCTACCGCGTCTGGAGGGAGTGGGGGAGTGAGGGGTGTGGCAGAATCGTAGCGAAGGGGGGCAGATGGTGGCACTTGCCGGGCACCACACTAGGGAGGTGTCAGGCTGGGGTGGGAGCAGAGCGCACACTGCTCTGGCCCACGTGACCAGCAGAGACCCGGGAGCTGGCCATGTGATGCCTCCCTCTACACAATGTGAGCCGAAGCAACCGGGCCGGGCGGCAGGAGCAGCAACTTTAAAAGTACAGTAGACTTCCGATAATGCAGAACCTATGGGACCTAGGTGGTGCCGGATTATCAAATATGCCGGACTATCAGGAGGTACTGTAAGATGGTTATATATATATATATACACTGTATACATTATATACTGTATATAAAGTGTTCTTAACCCTTTTTATTGTACATACGGTATACAGTATACTGTAATGTTTTAGTTTTTTTAAGCCTTTTTTACCCTTTTTGCTCAGTTCAGCTGCTGCCGCTGTTACCTTGTGACTCATTTTTTGCCGAAGCTCACTCACTAGGCTCTTGCCATTTTGATGCCGGACTATCAGGAGTGCTGGACTATTGGAGTTTTACTGTAACATTAACTTACCCGGCCATCCCGTTCCTCTGGTGCCTGGCTCTGCGAGGACAGGGAGGGGGGTGCTCCCGGCACTGGGGATGCCTGGCTCAGGGGGAGGGGTGAGTGCACTGGGATGGGGGGGCGCTAGCGGGGCCTGGCTCTGGGGGAGGGGTGAGTGCATTGGGATGAGGGTACTGAGGGGGCCTGGCTCAGGGGGATGAGGTGGGTGCATTGGGGGTTACTGTATGGCCCCAAACTGGAGGCAGTGGTGCAACTTTTGCTTAACAACTTTGGTCTCCCCCTTCTTTTTCCTCGAAAGAATTTTTCCCAGCGTTTTTTTGGTGGGGAGGAAGGTGTTCGGTATTTTGTGTTAAACCATCTGGCAACTCTATTACTTAGCATTGCTCGGGCCCTTAAGGAGGGGCTCAGGGCAAGGGGATGAAAGTGTGGGAGGTGCAGGACTCTGGGTTGGGGGGATGAGGAGGGGCTTTAGGCAGGGGACTGTGTGTGTGTGCAACGCCCCAATCCTCAAGATTAATACCAGGGATGCTTGCTCTTTCCCTTCCTGTCCCTGTCAGGAAGCAAGAGCAAAGTGTACAATTCATCTGCCCCCTGCGCTCTCCAGCCATAGTGAAGAATGCAGCAAATTGTGCACTTTCCCCTTACTCCCTGACAAAAGGGAACAGCCAGCAATGTCCCAGTAGGAATCTGGGAGGGGGAGGGAGCTTCAGGCCCCCCTGTCCTCTGTAAAGGGGGCCTGAGGAATAGAAGGCATGGGGGGACCCAGCCAGCCAGTCCCTTTCACCTGCCTGGTGATTCTGTCTCTTTTCCATATAGTTTTATAAATCACATCCCATTTCCTAGCACAACCAAATCCTTACGTTGCTTTCAGTTATGATAAGAGGAAGCTCTATACTGAATGTGGTGGTCTTCACTATTACCATTTGGGAGGATTTCTTGAACAAATTGACAAATCCTTTCATTATATAATCTGTGTGCGCATAGATATTGACACTCTCTCGCTCTCGCTCTCGCTCTCTCTCTGTCTCTGTGATGGGGCCAGATCCGAAGGTTACAAAAAAGTAGTGGAGGGGGAGATATAGGAGATATATTGGCCTCAGACTGAGGAGAGCTCTGTTCCCAGGGTAACGGGGAGGGGCTGGTTTAGACCCAGCAGAAGCAGTCAAGGGTAGTTGAACACCAGGGGCTAATTGAGCAGGCCTGCAGAGTCAGGGAAGCCTGGGCTGATTAGGACACCTGGGGTTAATTAGTGAAACCAGTAGAGATTGGCTATAATAGGAGCTTGCCTGCCATTGGTGGTAGGCATGTGTAGCTGAGAGGATGGAGAAAAGCGCTGCTGGTAGGAGGAAAACAAGTGGACATTAGGAGGATGATCCAGAGAAAAGGAAGGAGCTGGGGAAAGTGTGGGGAAGTAGCCCAGAGGTTTTGGAGCTGTCTTTTAGCAGGTGTCAGGGACTCACATAGGCAGCTGCTACTACAGGGCCCTACTCTGAAACCCGGAGTGGAGGATGAGCCTGGGTTCTCCCCAACACCCACTTCCCCATTTCCACGTGGGGAAAAATGACTTTGGAGTTTATTCTCCCCTTTTACCATACACTGGCCAATGATGAAAAGAGTTCAACAAACAGCAAACTAGTGCCCTAGGCATGGTGCCTAAAACTGAGAGCTCCTGTGAGCCTCTGAGGCACGCAAATCTTCCTGAGGACCCACCAAGTTTACGTAGGAGCTTCGTCACAATACACACATACAATACAGCGCAAAGTGTGCAGCACTAATTTTATATTTATTTAATCAGATGTGTGTGTGTGTAATCAAAATTAATGTATTTGCAAATGTAGAAAACATCCAAAATATTTAAATAAATAGCATTCTATTTTTGTTTAACAGGGCGATTAATATTTTTAATTGCTTATCAGCCCTGCTCATAACTAAAGCAAAATAGCAGCCAATAGCCCCTATAAATGCTTTTGCTCTCTGTGGAGTTTGTAATAGCTTTCCATATAGAAATACCACTCTTTATAAACTGTTGTCTTCTCTGCCGCTGAATGGTCATTATAATATTAATTGGGCTTGATTCTGCCCAAAGTGATAATTCTTCTGTAACCCCAGACTCTTGGAAAGCCCATCAAGAGAGGAAGTTGTATTTGCAGAAAGCAGTCAGTCTCCCTTCTACAAGACAGTCAATATACCCCCAAAATTGGTGGATTCACATCACAGAAGAAGTCTGATTAAGCTACCATGAAGGAGTGTATCTCCTCACAGCCTCAATCAGTAGATTTTAAAAATGTCTTTCCCCCATCAGTGAACTGAAGGAGGGCAAGCCATAAGATTTTTTTTCTGTGTGTACACTCTGTCAGCCAAGAAATAGCTAGTTCACATCTTTCATAAAGTTTGGCTACTTTCAGTTCATATTCATTATAACCGTTCTGCTTCTGCTTTACGTTTTATAAGAGCCAAGACTCAGCAATAGTTCATTGCCACTGTAAACTCTGACAACTTCTCCAGGGAGGACTTTATAATAACCAGGAGTTTAGAACTTGTTGCTTTGTCTATTACAAATCATTCTGTCTTTTCTATTGTGTTTGCCACAGCTTTGATCCTACACATAGCCTCTTTGTGACTGTTACACACTCTCAGTTTTTGAGGAGGATTTGTATAGGCCATGATCCCTGAAACATGAGGTTTGTAGGACGTTAGTGTTCTCACAATTACCAGTGGCATTTTGGGCATCCCATCTCTCTTATTCTGAACTCATTGCTGTTATGACCCTGCCGTTGACATTACCTGTTGAAGAAATTTCCAATAGGGCAGTGGACTAAGAGCCACATCTGGAGTTCTAATAAAATACTAGACTGAAACCTAAATAGAAATTGGACTGGACATCATACAAATAGGGTTGCCAAATGGTTTAACCAAAAATACCAAACACCCTCTCCCCCCCAAAAAAACACCGGGGAAAAAATTCTGTTGAGAAAAAAGGGGAGACCAAAGTTGTTGAGGGGGGGAGAGGGAAAAGGACCCCGAGAGTTATTAAGCTTAAAAAAAATAAAATTAAAAAAAAACCAGCATGGCTCCTTTAAGAAATGCCCTTTGAGGCTTTTTGGCCCTAACAGGCAGCCGGCGGCCGTCTGCCACCTTGTCTCCCTGCTCCGGGCCGGACAGCTCCTCTGCGGAACCAGGTGAGCACCCGGGATATTCGCCTCCTGGCCGGGATAACAATCAGAAAGTCCCGGACGTTGTAGGACATTTCAGGTGTTTTCTGAATTTTTTTTTACTGGACAGGAGGCGAAAATAGCAGCCTGTGCGGGTCAGTGCCGGACACCTGGCAGCCCTAGGTACAGAGAGTTCATCCCGTCTCCAAGATCCTGTCTCCATAGCTCTCTGCATCCTGCTGCCAGTTGAGTTGTGATTGATGGCAGTCCAGTGCTGCCCTGGGCAAGTGCTGAGAATCTCCCTGGTCCTCCCTTCTCCTGCATCCGCTGAGTCCCATTTAACAGCCACTGGCCCTTGGGCCAGCTCAGACTAAACTGAACTCCCTGAGGACAAGCGTTGAATGGCTCCAAACTCCGCACAAGAGGATCTCTGCTGAGCAATGCAGGGTATTCCCACACGTTTCTGTGACTGGGTCTCCCGTACACCAAAAAAGAGTAAGCCACTGGGCTGGTCAGAACTACTTTGTTTAAATTCAGAACACAGCAGGATCAGTTTAGCCTGTGTTTGGCACCCAGTCTCCAAGGATAAAACCAACTCAAATTCCTCATCGCCTCCCTCATTTTCCTAAGCAGATACATCCATCTGTATTAGAAATGTTTATTTGATTTTGCTATTTTTGAGCAGCAGTTTTGTTTGTTATATGACATCCCCAGAGATATTTGTGCTCTGCAAATGCTAGTCTTATTAGACAGTAATTTCACTGTGTTCTGAAATGAAGCAGAATGATCTGATTTAAAAATCAGACGGCTGATTTTTTCCTTGTGTAGTTTTTGTTTTGTTTTCTATATTGACTTACCAAAGTAAGAAAAATAATTTTAATGCAGATTCCAAGCTTTAAAATGAGGCCTAATTAAAAATATGTAAGGAAAAAATTAAGCAACTGCTGATTTTAAAAAAATAATGTAAAGCCTTCCCCTGAAGACAGACACCTCCCACGTATTCACTTACGGTAAAAAAATATTTAGCAAAGCCTCAACCCAGCTTTTGTAACTTACTAAAGTATTGATTGTATGAAAAAGCTAACAAAGTGCAAGCTCCATTGACTGACTTGTTAAAACTCTTCCACTTCTCTGTCTGCATTGGATATGTGGGCATTCATCACTGGGTCTTGAGAAATCCACTTCTGGGCTTGGGTGTCATATGTATAGTAACAGGCTTTTATTAAGGAGTAGTCTAGTGTCACTATAGCTAAGATGGAATTGGTCATTCTGATCTTAAATCACTCTTTAGGCTGGTTTAAACTCAAACTATCTTCTGCGATGGAAATTTATCCTAAATGGTATCTGTTTCAAGATAACCTTTTATTTTTTGGTTAATATAATTTGAACCAAATCTAGTTCAGCTAGTTTTGAGGTCTGTGAACCTGAACAAATACATATACTTTTGCGTTTAAAATATTTTTGTTTAATCTGTTTTTGAGTAGCAAAAAAACCACCAAAAACTTGGCAGCAGCTTTCAATGAAGACTTCAATGATTGCTGAGTTTGGGATAAGAAGAGTCTTGAAAATGGTCCTGACTGTTTTTGAAAATCAACGAGTTTACCCTTGTATTGTTTTTTAAACTCATTTAAGCAATGTGTTGAATGTATACGTTGTGGCAGCGGTTCTCAAACTTTTTGGGCTCCGGAGCCCTTTACATGCATAAAAATGTATGCGGAGCCCCTGAGGTCCATTGATTGTATGTGTTGTACCTATCGATGTTTCCAGTTTGTCAGCCTCGCGGAGCCCCTGGAGATGGCTCCACGGAGCACAACTTGAGAAACACTGCATTGTGGTATCTCATTGCTAAGTGATTCCAGACCATTTTGACTGCTGCTGCACGTTTTCAGAGAACTAGCCACAATAACTCCAAGAGCTTTTTCTTGAGCAGTAACAACTAATTTAGACCCCATCATTTTATATGTATGATTGAGATTGTGTTCCAATGTGCATTACTTACATTTAAAACATTGAGGAGTCCTGTTGGCACCTTATAGACCAGTGTTTCTTAAACTGTGTTCCAGGGAACACTGGTGTGCTGCAAGGCAGTCGGAGGTGTGCCGCAGAGAACAACAGAGTTAAAAATGGCCGCCCTTAAAGGGGCAGGCGACTTTTTTTTTCTGCCCAATTACTTCACACACACCCTAGCCCCTCCCCTATTTTTTTTTTTTTTTGGCTCAACAAAAAATCCTTGGTGTTCCTCATAAAAAAAATATTGTTTGGTGTTCTTTGGTCTCAAAAAGTTTAAGAAACACTGTTATAGACTAACAGATTTATTGGAGCACAAGCTTTCCTGGGCAAAGACCCACTTCGTCAGATGCAGCCCATGAAAGCTTATGCTCCAATAAATCTGTTAGTCTATAAGGTGCCACAGGACTTCTTGTCGCTTTTGCAGATTCAAACCAACACAGCTACCCCTCTGATATTTAAAACTTTGAATTTCATCTGTCATTTTGTTACCCAGTTGTCTAGTTTTTTGAGATCCCTTTGTAACACTTCACAGTCTGCTTTGGACTTAGCTATCTTGAGTCATTTTGTGTTATCTGCAAATTTTACCACCTCACTGTATAACCCTTTTTTGAGATCTTTTATGTTGAACATTACTGGTCCTAGTACAAATCCTTAGCCACGCTATTTGCCTCTTTCTGAAAACTGACAGTGTTTGTTGCCTTTTCTTTCCTAGCTTTTAACCAGTTACTGATCCATGAGATGACCTTCCCTCTTATTCCATGACAGCCTCCTTTGCTTAAGAGCCTTTGATAGGGGATCTTGTCAAAGGCTTTCTGACAATCTAAGTACACTCTATCTACTGGTTAGCATAGATTGGTAAGGCATGCTTTCCCTTTCCAACACCATGTTGACTCTTCCCTATCACGTATTGTTCATCTATGAGTCTGACAATTTTATTCTTTCCTGTAGTTTGCCTGGTACTGAAGTTAGGCTTTCTAGTCTGTAATTGCCAGGATCGTCTTTGGAGCCTTTTTTAAAAATTGGCATCATGTAAGCTATCCTCCAGTTCTCTGGTACAAAAGCTGAGTGAAATGATAAATTACATAGTGCAGTAATTTTGCAATATAGCATTTGAGTTCTTTCAGAACTCTTGGGTGACTACTATCTGGTCCTGGTGATTTCTTATTGGTTATCAGTTTTTTCCAAAACCTCTGACACCTCAGTCCGGGACAGTTCCTCAGATTTGTCACCTAAAAAGAATGGCTTGTGTTTGGGACTCTCCCTCACATCCTCAGCCGGGAAGTCTGATCAAAAGAATTAATTTAGTTTCTCATCATTGACCTTGTTTTCCTTGAATAGTCCTTTACTATTTTGATTGTCAAGGGACCCCGCTGGTTGTTTAGAAGCTACACGAATTGCATATCTTATTTAGAAACTATTTCAAAATAAGCTATTTTGAAATTTGGCACATCTACACAGTGCCAAATTTCAAAATAACGCACTACTTCAAGCTATCCCTTATCCCTCGTGCAAGATGGCAAGATAGTGCTCCCATTACTTCGAAAAGTATTTCAAATAGCGAGCAGCTTGTGTAGCTATTTCGAGATAATAGCTGTTCAGTGTAGACATACGCATAGGCAATAATATGTGTAGCCATTTACTCCATTCATTCAAGTGGTACAGATATTTGTTGTGGGTCTGAAAGTCCAAATCTGAGTAGGGACCCAAACTTTGGGTCAGTAAAGATCCATAGGATAGAATTTTTTTAAAAATTGGTGCTAAATGGAGCTACCATAAGATGAGTGCACAACTGATTGGAAAACTGTTCCCAAGGAGTAGTTATCAATGGTTCACAATCATGTTGGAAGGTCATAATGAGAAGGGTTCTGCAAGGATCAATTTTGGATCTAGTTCTACTCAATATTTTCCTCAAAGATTTAAATAATGGCATAGAGAGTACATTTATAAAGTTTGCAGAGGGAAAGCTGGGAAGGGGTTGCAAGTTCCTTGGAGAATAGATTATCGTTCAAAATGATCTGGACAAACTGAAAAAATGGTCTAAGGCAAATAGGGACAGGGACACATGCAAAGTATTCCACTTAGGAAGGGACAGTCAACTGCATGCAGACAAAAAGGGAAATGTCTGCCAAGGCAAGAGTTCTGCAGAAAGACATGTAGGGGTTATAATGGATCACAAGCTAAATATGAGTCAACGTTGTAACATTGTTGCAAAAAAAGCAAACGTCATTCTGGGATATATTAGCTGGATTCTTGTAAATAAGAAAAGAGAAGTAATTCTTCAGCTCTGCTCTGCTCTGCTCTGATTGGACCTCAGCTAGAGTATTGTGTCCAGTTCTGGGCACAGCGTTTCAGAAAAGATTTGGGCTACGTCTACACTGGCCCCTTTTCCGGAAGGGGCATGTAAATTTCACTAGTCGTCGTAGGGAAATCCGCGGGGGATTTAAATATCCCCCGCGGCATTTAAATAAAAATGTCCGCCGCTTTTTTCCGGCTTTTAAAAAAGCCGGAAAAGAGCGTCTAGACTGGCCCCGATCCTCCGGAAAAAGTGCCCTTTTCCGGAGGCTCTTATTCTTACTTTGAAGTAGGAATAAGAGCCTCCGGAAAAGGGCACTTTTTCCGGAGGATCGGGGCCAGTCTAGACGCTCTTTTCCGGCTTTTTTAAAAGCCGGAAAAAAGCGGTGGACATTTTTATTTAAATGCCGCGGGGGATATTTAAATCCCCCGCGGATTTCCCTACGACGACTAGTGAAATTTACATGCCCCTTCCGGAAAAGGGGCCAGTGTAGACGTAGCCTTAGAGAAGATACACAGAAGAGCAGCACAAATGATTAAAGATCTAGAAAATATGACATATGGGGAAGATTGAAGAATTAGGTTGGTTTATTCTGGAAATAAGACTTGAGGGGACATGACAGCTTTCAAGTATAGGTTACACCACCCTAAACTGGGACCTCTGGTCTGGCAGAACCACAGTTGTTCCAGGACCAGAGAGCCCTGGTGGCTGAGAGTTAGGCAGCAGAAGGGCTGGCTGCTGGGAGCCCGATGAGGCTAGCAGCAGTGCAACGGGTGAGCCGGGGCTGCACTAGCAGAAGGGCTGGCAGGAGAGCCAGCCCTGGGGTTGAGTGGCAGCCCGGCAGGGAGCCACGTGAACTGGGAAACAAGGGCCATGTGGCAGCCTGGCAGGGTTTAGAGCTGCGCATGCCAGGGAGCTGGAGCTGGGGCCATGCAGCAGCCCAGTAGGGGAGCCAGATCCGGGGGGGGAGTGACAGGGCTGTGGCAGGCTGGCATGGGGAGGCGCAGGGATGGCAGCCTGGCAGAGGAGCTGAGCTGGGGCTGCACAGCAGCTCACTGGGCGGGGACCGTTGGTAGGCATCCTGGCCCAGGCCATTAGCAGTGAGAGCCGAAAGCAGAGCCAGCGGCAGACTAGAAAGCCAGGTGACGGGTTCTCCTCTCGTCTGGCCAATTCCCTCATTTGGGACCGGGCAAGTCCCGAGGGTGCTGGACTAGGGAGATCCAGCCTGTAACCTAAAATGTTTTTAACAGGAGAAGGAAGAAAACTTGTTCCCCTCGGCCTCTGAGGAAGGACAAGGAGCAATGGGCTTAAACTGCAGCCAGGGAGGTTGAGGATGGACATGAGGAAAATGTCCTGCCTGGCCGAGTGGTTGAGCAGTGGAGTAAATTGCCCAGGGAGGTTGTAGAATCTCCGTCTCTGGAGATACTGAAGAGCAGGCTGTTGGGGATGGTCTAGCTCAGTGTACGCACACCCTTAGGGGTACGCAAGAGGAGGCTGGGGGCGCATCAACACACGTGAGATGTCTGGGATTTTGCCCTGAAAAGGGGGGCAGGGAGGGGGCGGAGGCACGTGCCTGTCAAATTGAATGTTTGGAGCCGTGCGCCCAGATGTTATCAGCCGCTCTGCGCATGCGCCCCAACGCTGGTGGGAAAAGCGTGTGGGCGGCAGCTGCAATGAGAACCAGGGCAGTTCCAAGTTGGGGGGCGGGTTTGGGTAGGGAAAATATCATTTCCACAGCCACCTCTCCTAGTTGGTTTCCTCTCGGGCAGCCTCCCCGGGGTGCTCGAGCAGGGAGGGTGGCTGAACCTGGAGAAGCGCATCCCCCACCCCGCCAACAGCTCAGTACAACCCATCCCCATCTCCACTTCCCCGTGGTTTTGCGCAGAGGAGCTAAAAGGCAGTCAAGCGGCATAAACTTTGCTCCAAAGGGTCCCCCCCACATCAATGGCGTAGTGAGGGGGCAGTTGCCCCTGGGGACCACGCTAAGGGGCGCCAGGGTGAGGTGGGAGCACACAGCCCCACGCGGCGCGCCTGGCGCTGGCGGGCCATTTGCTTCCTGCAGACAAGCTGCTGAGGCAGGGCCAGGCTGCAGGAGCAGGCACTTCAAAAGTGGGGTTACCATACGTCCGGTGCCTGGCTCTGGGGGAGGGGAGAGACCTTGGGTTAGAGCGGGGGAGCTAGGGGTGCCTGGCTCTGCGGGAGGGGTGGCTGCATTGGCTTAGAGTAGGAGGTCTGGGGATACTTTATGCAAAAGGTTGAGAAACGCTGCTCTAGGCCAGTGTCCCTCTGAGGTGCGCGCCCGCATGGGCAGTCGGGCACACACCAAGAATTTGAGGCCTGTCCACCTCCTCAGGAGGTCATGCAATGCCTGCTCAGCTGCTTTGAAGGCCCCAGCCAGAGCTGGAGCCATGTGGCGAGTGGCAACTGTTCTGGCAGCCCCGGCCAGGGCCAGAGAGAGCCGCATGGTGGGCGGTGGCTGCTCCGGCCGCTGGACCTGCCACGGCTGCCTGCAGGTGCTGCCGATGGATGTGACCTAGGAGCAGGATGTGGCAGTGGCCAAGGAGTTCGTGCTGTGCGACCAGCCAGAGACAGGTGAAAGCAGCCAGTGCCCAGCCCTTCCTCCGGAGGCAGCATGTTCACGCAGTGCTGCCCACTCTGGAGTGGGCCGTCAACTTCTGGTCTCACCCCTGGCTGCCCCCTGCCATAGACACTCCCCAGAGACAGCAGCCGCCAGCTCATCCTTTGCCCCAGGGCCAGGGAGACTGGGACATGGGGCTGGACTGGCAGTGAGTGGCCCAACACTCGGGGCTGGGAGATAAGAGGGAGCCTGGTAGCAAAAATAAATCATAATCAACAGACGTACTAAGCTCCTTGAGGGCAGGGACCCTGCTGCCTCTGTCTCTCCCCTGTGTCCTGTCTAGGCCTGGGTTTGCTTTGAAACTTACTCCCTAAAATGTGTTGAGCTGGCCCTCAAATGTTAATGGAAACAACATTTAAACACATGCCCACTTCTGTTAGTTCATCCCTTGTGCATCTTGTAACTCTGCTCTGCCAAGCCATTAGTTGGAGCTGAAGATGCCCAGTGCTAGTTGAGGGGAAGAATAGAGCTGCCTAAAAATTGATTGTGCTGGGGACAAAAGTCCCTGCACGCCGATCGTGCATTTTGCCTGGGGTGCCAGTTGCTGACAGCTCATCTAGGGCCGCTCCTGTTACTGGCGCTGTGTAGCAGCGCAGCACAGGTCTTTAAGAGAAACAGCTTGTTGTTCAAACTTTGCAGGTATCTGTGTGCATGTGTGTGGGGTTGATGTCTTTTTAACTTATCTGTAAGGGTGCGTTTACACAGCACCCTTACGTCAAAATAAGCTATGTAATTTACGCTACTCTGAAACGTCCTTTAATCCTCGTGCAATGAGGTTTGCAGGGATGTTGAAATAGAGAACCCATTATATTTCGATATAACGGGCTTGCGCTTAAAACGCGGAATAACTATTTCAGGATACCGGAGGTGTAGGCGTAGCCTAACTGATGGCATGACACAGCACATTGGCACTTAGGATCAGCCATAATAATAAGGATGCTTGGGTGAAAGTTCTAACTTGACTTAGCTCCTTTTATTCTTTGTGACTGGGAAAGGGCTGTTTTAGAATTCTTTCTTCCATGCTCCAATAATAAGAAATTAGCAGTAGGGATATATTACCAACCACCTGACCAGGACAGCGATACTGACATTGAAATGTTGAGGGAGATTAGAGAGGCTACCAAAATGAAGACCTCTGTAATACTGGGCGATTTTAATTACCCCCATATTGACTGGATGCATGTCACCTCAGGAAGAGAAGCAGAGATAAAATTTCTCAGTGGCTTAAATGACTGCTTCTTGGAGCAGCTGGTACAGGAGCCCACAAGGGGAGACGCAATTCTCGATTTAGTCCTGAGTGGAGAGCAGGATCAGGTCCAGGAGATAACCGTTACAGGACCGCTTGGGAATAGTGACCATAATATAATAACATTCAACATTCCTATGGTGGGAAGAACACCTCAGCAGTCCAGCACCCTGGCATTTAATTTCAAAAAGGGGAATTACACAAAAATGAGGTTAGTTAAACAGAAATTAAAAGGCACAGTGACTAGAGCCAAATCCCTGCAAGCTGCATGGAAACTTTTTAAAGACATCATAATAGAGGCCCAACTTAAATGTATGCCCCAAATTAAAAAACATAGCAAGAGACCTAAAAAAGAGTCATCTTGGCTTAACCACCATGTAAAAGAAGCAGTGAGGGACAAAAAGGCATCTTTTAAGAAGTGGAAGTCCAATCCTAGTGAGATAACTAGAAAGTAACATAAACAGTGTCAAATCAAGTTTAAAAATGTAATAAGAAAAGCAAAAAAAGATTTTGAGGAACAGCTAGCCAAAAACTCAAAAAGAAATAACAAAATGTTTTTTAAGTACATTAGAAGCAGGAAGCCTGCTAAAAAACCTGTGGGTCCCCTAGACGATCGAGCTATAAAAGGAGCAATCAAGGGTGAAAAAGCCATTGCAGAGAAACTAAATGATTTCTTTGCTTCAGTCTTTACGGCTGAGGACGTTGGGGAGATTCCTGAATCTGCACCGTCCTTTGTGGGTGATGAATCTGAGGAACTGTCCCCTCTGGGGCACCTGGTGCTGGCCACTGTGGACAGACAGGCTACTGGGCTAGATGGACTTTTGGTCTGACCCAGTACGGCCGTTCTTATGTTCTTATAATATTTAATTATATATATAAATAATATATTTGGGTATGTCTACATTACCCCGCTAGTTCGAACTAGCGGGAGTAATGTAGTCATCCGCAATTGCAAATGAAGCCCGGGATTTGAATTTCCCGGGCTTCATTTGCATGAAGCCGGCCGGCGCCATTTTTAAATACCGGCTAGTTCGAACCCCGTGCCACGTTCAAACTAGCCGGCATTTAAAAATGGCGCCGGCCGGCTTCGTGCAAACGAAGCCCGGGAAATTCAAATCCCTGGCTTCATTTGCAACTGTGGATGACTACATTACCCCCGCTAGTTCGAACTAGCGGGGTAGTGTAGACATACCCTTTGTTAGTAACTGGTGGGTGCAACGGTGGTGCACAAGAGAAAACTCACTCCGCTCATGGATGGAATATATTAGAGGGAACACTGGTCTAGATGTTGCTTGGTTCTGCCATAAGGGCAGGAAACTGGACTTTATGACATCTTGAGGTCCTTCCAGTTCTCTGATTCCGTGATTCTTTAAAAGAATGTCAAGGTGTCAAAGTCAAATTCTCAGAAGTTAGGAAATGCCTTCCTTGTTCATATGCAACATGATACAGTCTTTCATTGAGTGATCACATACTTTTCCATAGGACCAATGCCTCATTCAGTGCACATATTAAACAGTGATTTGTGAATAAATTAAGTTGTGTAGTTGCCTCCTTTGGGGCAGAAGTTGGAAGATGTGTAGTAAATGACAAAAGAATTTGTGAAAGAGAAAGGATAGTCTCATGGTTATGCCATTTGAATGTTACCCTGGAAAACTGGGTTCTATCCCTTCTGTAATAGAGAATTCCTGTGAGATGCTGGCAAGTCACTTAGACCAAAACTTTCACAGTTGGCCTGCTTTGAAACGGGAGTAGATCAAAGCACAGTAGGGAACTGTTAACACTCAGCCTCTGTGGTCAGATGGACAAGTAACAAGCATATGGTATGGCTGTGAGAGCTAAATTTACACTCAGGTGCCACAGATTAAAGTTCTTCTTCGAGTGGCCTCGTGTGTGCATTTGCGGAAAATCATGCCAGTCTAGACATAGCCTACTAGTATGAACACAATGAATTCTGCTTGGTTTGAAAACCCAAGTAGGATTGGTTCTGGTTAGTATGTAGGAAACTTCTTGTGGGTTACACACACAAGATTAATCTTTTATTTTTATTATTTTGTCTCTTAGCTCCATGTTGTGCAGTATACTGTCTGATGGTAAAAGAAAAGTTGCTTGCACCTAAAAAATACTCTAACAGTTTATCCTTCTGTTCTATTTTCGTTTTAAAGAAAGAGGAAACAAGGCAGATCAATGCAACTATATTAATGAAATGTTAAAATAAAGAGTTGAGATGGAAACCTGCCCCCATTAAAATCAATTGGCATTTTACCATTGACGTTTCAATGGAGTTCAAATTTCACACTTTTTGTATTTAATTTAGTAAATTTACAACATTCCTACCAGGGAAGCAGTATGAGATTTAACACATCTGGCAGTCATTTTTGGAATGGAGAGATGGGTAAACTGATCAGTTTCTACATAGAGAAGTAAGTATGGTTTGATGCCGAGAATTGAACTCTGAGAATGTTCCTTTATACAGTGAGCTTGTTTGAACTGTAAACTACAGCTTTTGATAATGTCAGGGTTACTGCATAAATATATATTCATTGGGGTAGTTTTGTGTATTTTAAGCATTTATGGAATGCACTGCATGTTTTTAAAATCCGCTTAGGGTGTCATTTTCTAAGGCTTCTAGATCACTTAATCTCGTTGAGAAATCCCATCCCTAAACTGAGAATTTAAATCCACACAATTCAGGAATATCTAGTTTTAAAATGTCAATAGTAATATTAAGTTGGCTCCATAGCACTAATGTGAATACATATATTTATTACACTAAGTTGGTTATCTTGAGTTAACATTATGAATATTGACTTTTATTGTTTCAACTTTAGCAAATCCTTGCTCACATCAGTTGTAATGACCTTAGTGTCTTGCATGATTAAGGACTACTCGCATGTGTAAGGGTTTACATGATTGGCTCCCTGATATTGCATGAACAATTTCCCTTATTTAGATATTAGCAGATTTACCCAGTATTGCCCGTTAGGGCCAAAACAGAGCACTATTCCACATTTCTTCATTGTATCTCCTTTCTGTAACATTTATTGAAAAGTAATCCTGCTCCAGGTTCATCCTATTTTTCTGGCTCATCTTGGTTCGATCTCTTTCGATATTCGCTCAGTTAAGTCAATTTTGAGGACTGTACTTGCTTTGGTGATTCTGTCTCTTTTCTGTTTGGTTTTGAGAAGCATTCCCATTTCAGGCACATCCCATTTTCGTGGCACAACCAAACTCTTACATTACTTTAAGTTTTGATAAGAGGAAGCTATAAACCAATTGGTGGGCCTCGCTCTTACTGTTTAGGAAGAGTTCTTGAACAAACAGACCAAAAAACAAACTCTCTGAAATATGTAGTAGATTAACTATATCTCAGAACTTGTATCTGAGCCCTGTCACTCCACTGCTGTTGATCCTATGAACTCATGATGTCTAAGTACAATATCTTCAGACAACCTTATAAATCTGAAGCTCCTGACATCTTTTTTTCTTATAACACATACTGACTTCACAAGGCACTGTGGTCCTTCTCTCTCCACCTGTATGCCTTCAAACACAATGCTATGCAGGGCAAGTAATAGATGTCTAAAATAGTCTTCAGTTGCTAGTCCATGTCTGGCTACTGTCCAAACATTAGAGACAAGCCTAATAGACACTGATTTTGTCTGAATTGTTGCCTCTGTAAACAAATTTCAGTTATTCCCACACCAAGCTGTGCCCTGACCTCATCCCCATATTTCATAGTGAAAATGTGCTTATGTAAATCATAGATTGAGTCTGGACAGGTGTTTATATTTAGTGCTTGGGAATGTCCCGTAGTTACACATGACATCGTGCCACTTCCCATCATTGAATATTAATTCTATAATTCTTACTTGCCTGTAAGAACGGCAGTAAAAAAGAGCTATCTTGATATGTGCATCTGTATGTATGAGATAAAGCTTCCCCGCTGGGGTTTTCTTTGTCTACTGAAGCTCTGAGGAACCAAACACTTTATGCTACTCTACATCCCACGCTATCCTTGGCTTTTGCAGTTCTGAGGGTCTCCTGTATCTATCTCATCTGTCTCAGAGTTTTCTCTAGCACCCCTCCCTGGAATTCTCAGCACCTATGAGATGTGATGCTTTTATAATATTTCTTCTGCAACAAAGTCGATGGTGCATTGCCTTGACCTGGGGACCAATAATAACTCTCTGGTGATGCACATGCTGCTAAATGTTGTGCATGTTTTTTTTATGCTACCACAATAAATTGCTGACATTAGCAGAACAGCAGCCTACTGAATTTTCATAGATTCCAAAGCTAGAAGGGACATTTGGATCCTCTAGTCTGAGCTTAAAACTTTCCCAAGTATCTCCTAGAGCAGAGCTTTACAATAAGTATCCAGTCTTGATTTCAGAATTGCCAGTGATGGAAAATCTAAGGCACTTAGTAAATTTTTTCAGTCATTAATTAACCTCAATGGTAAAAGTTTACACCATATATCCAGTCTGAATGTGTCTCCCTTCCACTTTCGGCTATTGGATAGTATTACACCTTTCTCTGCTACATTGACAAGCTCATTAGTAAATACTTGTTCCCATGTAAATGTCTGTAGACTGTTGGGGATGATGTGGGGGGGATCATGAGGGGTCAAACAACATAGGCGGAAGGGGAAGGGACTCGCTGGCAGGGATATTAGCAGGGGGATCGCACACCCACAGCAGGGGTCCAGCTCTCCCACACACTCTGCCCTGTACTCATGGGCAAGAAGCGGAAGGATGCGGCCAGGTCACGAGGCCAGTGGCCCCCGGGTCCACCCTCGCCAGTTAATCCTGTAGACCAGGGGTCTCCAACCTTTTTAAGCACAAGATCACTTTTTTGAATTTAAATACAATCCAAGATCTACCTCACACCCAAATACTCTTGCCAGGCCTCCTTTGTGCTCCTTCTCCGAGCCCCGAGCCCCCCACTGCATCCTCCCTCCCTCCCCCATCCTCCTTCACTTTCACCAGGCTGAGGCAGAGAGTTGGGGTGCAGGCTTTGGTCTTGGATTAAGGGATTTGGAGTCAAGAGGGGCTCTGAGCTGAGCTTGGGGCAGGCCGATGGGATGCCAGAGGGGGTTCTAGTTGCAGGCTCTGGGAGGGTGTCTGGATGCAGGGGTGCTGAGGGCTGGGGTAGGGGCTTTGAGTGCAGGAGGGGATTCATGGCTGGGGTAGGGTTTCAGGATGTGGGCTCCAGCTGGACTCTGCTTTCCTCAGGTGGCTCCTGGGTTGGGGTGCAGTGGGGCTAAGGCAGGCTCACCCCTGCCCTGGCCCTGCACCCTCCCAAAAGCAGCCAGCAAACGCCATCCCAAGTCCTGCTGTGCCCTCTGTACTCTGTGGAGATGGGATACAGAGTAGGAGGGGGCACCTTGACATAAGCACCCATCCTCGCTCTCCCCTGCCCTGCCCAGAAAGCAGGAGGCTCCTCAGGGGACAGCTCCAAGGCAAAGGGCAGGAGATGTGCAGCAGTGGGGGAGAGGGGGCAGCTAAAGTGCTATGCTTGAGAGCCTCTTGGCCACACCAGTCAGGATCCCCGTCAGAGGCGCCAAGATCGACCAGTAGATCCCGACCTATTGGTTGGTGACCACTGCTGCAGACTACGATCAAGTCATCCCTGAACATTGTCTTCGTTAAGCCAAAGAAGTTGAGGCCCTTGAGTTTCTCACGATAAAGCAAGTTTTCTCTCCTTTAACCCTTCTGGTGGGTCTCCTCTGAACTCATTTTATCAAAATCCTCCAAGGATTGTGGACCCCAGAATTGGACCCAGTCGTTAGGCAGCTTGCACACCAGTCTCCAGTACAGCGGTAAAATAAGCTATTTGCTCCTTTTTCAGAGTCTCCTGTTTATTCAGTCCAAGGTTGCAGTAGCCAAAGGTTTTCTTGATTATCCAACACTGCCCCCCAAATCATGTTCAGTTATTGCTTCCCAAGCTAGAGTCCTGTGTCCTGACATAATTACTTGCATTGCTGCTCATTATGTCCTGTGCTCATTTCTTGTGACTATTCCCAGTGGGTTAAAACTCTACACGTGTAGAGCAGAAAGCACCCTTCATTCAGTAATTACTGACTTGATCTGCCAAATGCAGGTCTAGCCAGACAGATTTGCTGTTTCACAGAGTTCTTCTCTGTGACTATCTTCCTTTTATCCCCGATATTTTCCTCCTGGCCCCACTTTACTGCAGCATTTGTTACCTTTCCATCTCTTGGAAATATTTTTTAATTATACAACATTCAAATCAAAGACCCTCCTAGTCTGTTCAGTGAACTAGACGTCCTCTTCCTCACTCTTTCTGGAGCTTTTTGAAAATGTCCCTCGGCAGAAACAATGTGACTCTCTATCCCATCGCTCTGGGAGCGTGAGTGCTGCTCTCAAAATCTCAGGGCAGTTACAAAGAAGTAGTGCAATGAAAGCACAAATACCAAGGAACTCAATACTAGGCAGAAGCATTTGGCCAAATTCTCCAGTGAATTGGAGGTTGGAAGAGACCTCAGGAGGTCATTAAGTCCAGCCCCCTGCCCAAAGCAGGACCAACCCCAATGTCATAAATGGCTGTCAAGATCTGCGGGGGTAAGAATCCTAGAATACTAGAACTGGAAGGGACCTTGAGAGGTTATCAAGTCCAGTCCCCTGCTCTCATGGCAGGACCAAGTATCATCTAGATCATCTCTGATAGATGTCTATCAAGCCTGCTCTTTAAAATCTCCACTGATGGAAATTCCACAGCCTCCTTAAGTAATTTATTCCAGTGATTAACCACCTTGATAGTTAGAAGTTTTTTGTGGTGTCCAAACTAAACCTCCCTTGCTGCAGTTTAAGCCCAATGCATTTTATCCTATCCTCAGAGGTCAAAGAGAACAATTTTTCTCCCTCCTCCTTGTAACACTCTTTTAGGGATTTAAAAACTGCTATCATGTCTCCTCTCAGTCTTCTCTTTTCCAGACGAAACAAGCCCAATTCTTTCAGTCTGCCTTCATAGGTCAAACATGACCTATGAAGGCAGACTGAGCAATAATTTTTGTTGCTCTTCTCTGGACCCTCTCTAATTCCTCCACATCTTTCTTGAAATGTGGTGCCCAGAATTGGACACAATACTCCAATTGAGGGCTAATCAGGGCAGAATAGAGCAGAAGAATTACTTCTCATGTCTTTCTCAGAACACTCTTGTTAATACATCCCAAAATGATGTTTGCTTTTTGCAACAGTGTCACTCTGTTAACTCATATTTAGCTTGTGGTGCACTATGACCCCTACATCCCTTTCTGCAGGACTCCTTCGTAGACAGTCACTTCCCATTCTGCATGTGTGAAACTGATTGTTCCTTCCTAAGTGGAGTACTTTGCATTTGTTCTTATTAAACTTCATACTATTTACCTCAGGCCATTTTTCTAGTTTGTCCAGATTATTTTGGACTAGCAGAAATACCTGGTGTCGCCCAGGGAAAATATAGTAAAAGGTATGATGAATGAACTACATCAATTACATTAACATAGCATATTGTATTGGAAATACTTTTCTCTTATATATTACTTTAAGAAATTAACATAGCTAGTGATGTGCTTAGAAAACGCATGTATATTTAACTTGTTTCTTGATAGCAAAAGGTGTGGTGAATGAACTACGTAAATTACTTTAACATAACATATTTTATTGGAAATACTTTTTCTTTTATCATAGGGAAAGGATCTCGTAGTTGCAGTTTATGTGACACGCTTAACAGAAGAGTCCAGCAAATGCCTATGATCAGGCGCTACAAAAAGCTAATTATCAGTGGGCCCAACTGGGGCTCTGGGGGAACCGATTTCAAGATATAACCAATCCAGTTATTTAAGTTAGGAAATCAGTAGTATTCATTCAAAATGTTGTGTTTCTAGCTCTTATCGTTTCGGAGATCTTTCGGGACAAACAAACAAACTTTCAAAAATATTTATAAGATTATGACCCTATCCTCCAAAGCAATTGCAACCCTTCCCATCTTGGTATCATCTGCAAACTTAATAAGTGTACTCTCTATGCCAATATCTACATTCCATCAAAGACGTAAGCTGCATCAGTGAAAAGCATTCCGAAACTCCACCCATAGTAGTGACAGCACACCACTGAAAATAACTAGCTTTCATGAAAACGGTGCATAGGCAAAGTGACCAAATTATCTGCTGATGTGTTCATTCTTGGAAGAAGCTCCAACTCACAGGCCTCCTCGGGGGCCTCCTGTATCCTAACCCTGATCCTTCTTCCCCATGTAGCACTGAGGGTACGTCTACACTACAGCGCTAATTCGAACTAACTTAGTTAGAATTAGTTAATTCGAACTAAGCTAATTCAAACTAGTGCATCTAGACCTAAAAACTAGTTCGAATTAGCATTTTGCTAATTCGAACTAGCATGTCCACATTGAGTGGATCCTGAACAGAAGTTAAGGATGGCTGGAAGCAGTGCTGGCAGGGCATCAGATTAGGACTTAGAGCGTGGAGCTGCTGTCTCAGGCTAGCCGAGGGCTGTGCTTAAAGGGTCCCGACCCCCACCCCGGACAGACAGTTCTCAGGGGTTCCCCGCTTGCAAAGCAGTCTTGGCTTGGAGTGCCCTGAGTGCCCACACTCGGCACATCACAGCACTCGGCCATCAGCCTGGCTGCACTTGCCGCAGGCTGCTAGCCGGGGGGCGGGGGGTTAATCAGGGAGCTGCAGGAGAGTTTCCACTCTGAGGAGCCCGCAGAGCCACCCCAGTCCTCCTCATCGGGGGCTTGTACCCCATTCCTTCCTCACCTCCTTCCACTTACCCATCCCTAGCCCCCCTTCCTGATGTACAAAATAAAGGACACATGTGGTCAAAAATAGAAACTCTCTTTATTGAACAAAACTTGGGGAGACTGGGAAAAGGATGTGGGAGAGGGGAAGAGAGAGGGTGGGAGAGGGGTGGGCAACTAAAATGATCAGGGGTTTGGAACAGGTCCCATATGAAGAGAGGCTAAAGAGACTGGGACTTTTCAGCTTAGAAAAGAGGAGACTGAGGGGGGATATGATAGAGGTCTATAAAATCATGAGTGGTGTGGAAAGGGTGCATAAAGAAAAGTTCTTCATTAGTTCCCATAATAGAAGGACTAGAGGACACCAAAGGAAAGGAATGGGTAGCAGGCTTCAAACTAATAACAGAAAGTTCTTCACAAAGCAAATAGTCAACCTGTGGAACTCCTTGCTGCAGGAGGCTGTGAAGGCTAGAACTATAACAGAGTTTATCTAACTTCTCTTTAAAGTCATGGAGGTTGGGTCCATGGAGTGGTATTAGCCAGGGGGTAGAAATGGTGTCCCTGGCCTCTGTTTGTGGAAGGCTGGAGATGGATGGCACGAGACAAATGGCTTGGTCACTGTCTTTGGTCCATCCCCTCCAGGATACCTAGTGTTGGCCACTGTCGGCAGACAGGCTACTGGGCTAGATGGACCTTTGGTCTGACCCAGTACGGCCATTCTAAGCTCAGGGCTCAGGGTCGGGGGTCTCACTGGACCACTTTGATTTTCATGCAAACCTGCTCCTGGGTGGCCAGGCTGGCAGCTATCCTGCCCTAGATGGCCACTTTCCTGTGCCTAGTGCAGAGGTCGTGGATGAGGTCCACGATGTCCGCACTAGACCAGGCGGGCACCCACCTCTTGCGGACCTGGGCAGGCTCACGGGAGTCGCCAGCCTGGTCCCGGGAAGAGGCAGAGGGCTGGGTGGCAGTGGGTGGCTGGCTCGAGCTGTGCCAGGTGCAGGATCTGCTGGCTGGGTGCTGGCAGGCTTGCACCTGGCACGGGCACCATAGCCAGCCCGTGCCCCTTTAAGGGCTCTGGGGCCGGGAGGGGGGCAGAAGAGTTTCCCTGGTGGTGCCCAGAGTGGCCACCAGGGCAAGCTGGGGAGGGCTAGCCTCCCACTAGTTCGAATTAAGTGGCTACACAGCCCTTAATTTGAACTAGTTAATTCGAACTAGGCATTAGTCCTCGTGGAATGAGGATTATCTAGTTCGAATTAAACGCTCCGCTAGTTCGAATTAAGTTCAAACTAGCGGTTTGCATGTGTAGCGCCTGTCAAAGTTAATTAACTAACGTCTGTTAGTTCGAATTAACTTTGTAGTGTAGACATACCCTGAGATAGGACAGAGGCAGGAGACATCAGCTGCCCTCCTGGGGCCGATGTTTCCCTTACGATGCAGTCAGCTTTTCTCAAGCATAGTGCAGTGGTTCCCTTCCTGAGAAACTATACTGATTGTAGCCTTTTGGTAGAATGATATTCAGCATCATTTACTGTCCGTCAGTGCCTTGGACAAAACGCCATATATGCCTCAAGGGCTTGGCTTTCCCTCACATCACTGGATTTACACTTTAATGCCATGGTCACCAACCTGTTGATCAATCATGAGGGCTCAACCAGTCTATCGCGAGGCGTTCGGGCCCACCCCCAAAGCCCCACTACCTACCTCCAGCAACAATGGAGGCAGTGCCAGCTTCCCAGCTGCGCACCACTTGCGGAGGTTCTGGAAGTTTGCTGGCTGCTCCCCCCCCCACGTCTGTGGCGTGCCGGGAACTTGCGGGGGGTGGGGGTGTCCCCAGAGGAGGTGCCTGCTGGGGAGTGGGGAGTCAACCCCGGAGGAGCGTGCACCAGGGCTTCCCTCCTCTGCGGGGCGAGGGAGAGGAGTCCTGGGAGGAGGCAGGTGTGGAGGACTCCCTGTCCCCTGCCACACCCTGTCCCCTGCCCCTACTGGCACCCTGTCCCCTGCTGTAGAACCCTGTCGCCTGCCCTACTGGCACCCTGTCCCCTCTCCCCTGTCCCCCACTGGCTCCCTGTCCCCTGCTGCAGCACCAGCACCCACTAGCACCCTTCCCCAGTACCATGTCCTCTGCTCCCACCAGCACAGTTGGGGCCACATCAGTGAGGTTTCAGGGGACTTGGAGGAGGTTTTTTTTTGCTTCTTACTTGTGTGGCCCCAGCTGACTTTTCTGTGGGTCAGTGACCCCTGACTCAAAACAGGTTCCCTGCCCTTCTCAGAAATAAAGACAATGCAGAAACTTTTTGTGTTTGACATAGTTTTTTATTTAAAAATGAAGCCTGGCCAACAAACCCCCAATTGGGGCCAAGCCCCCATCTGCCCACAGCATTTTAACACTCCTGCACCCCCACCCTGACCCTAGCTCTGAGCCTATCATACACTGGATTACTCCCCCTCCCCCGCCCTGAGCCCCTCACATACCCTCCATCTGACCCCAACACTCCCCAGCCTGGAGCCCCGTCCCCGAGCCAGCGTCCCCTTCTCCACCTCCTCCTGCATCCAGATTTCCTCCCAGAGCTTGCACCTCTCACCTCTTCCCACACCCAAATCCCTCATTCCCACCCCAGAGCCTACACATCCTGTCTCCACCCAGCGAGGGTCCGGCTAGACTGCAGGAGTTTTTCCAGGATTCCAGAGATATCCCGGAAAAACTCTTCTGCATCCAGGGATGCATTTGTTCTTCCGCTTTTTTTTAGTGAAAGAGCAAATGTGCTCTTTCGGTAACCCCTATAATCCTCTTTCCACGAGGAATAAGAGAGCTTCCAAAAGAAGGGTTTTTATGACATTTGGTCCAGTCTAGACAGGCCAAATGTTGGAAAAACCTCTTCCTACAGAAGAATCGGGGGAAAAAAGCGGCAGTGTAGAGTGTGTAAGAGCTGGGGATAGCAACTGATGGAGAGGAGGAGACTAGAGAGGGCAGGGCTTCAAGGAACAGGTGGGGTCTTGGGGGAAGACTGGGGCAGTAGATCTTGGCTTGTTCTGACATTTAAAAAGTGATCTTGGGTGTAAAAAGATTGGAGACCACTGCTTTAATGGAATTGCCACAGATTGCCACAAATGTTTGCGAGTGTATAATTGGGTCCAAGGTGTGCTTGGATAGACTTTTGCCTTTCTCTTTGGACTCCTAGGGTATGTCTAGACTACATGCCTCTGCTGACAGAGGCATGTAAATTAGACATACCAACATAGTCAATGAAGCGAGGTTTAAATATCCCTCCCTTCATTAGAATACAAGTGGCCGCCGCATAGGGTTGCCAGGTGTCCAGTTTTCTACCGGACAGTCCAGTATTTGCACTGTCTATCTGGTAGAAAAATTCAGAAAGTACCGGACATGTGCAATGTCCGATATTTTCTGAATTCCTGGCTGGGTGCCGGACGGAAGCCTGGCGGGAGCAGGGGAGCAACTGGGAGGCGGGGCCATGGGTGGCGCTGGGAGCCCTGTGGTCGCATGCAAAAGCTGGGTGGGGCAGGGCCCGGGCCGGGACTCCCAGCCACTCCTTCCGCCCGGCTTTTGAACGTGACCAGAGGCTCCCAGGGCCGATCGCAGCCCCCCCTCCCAGCTGGGAGCCTCTGGTTGCGTGCAGAAGCCGGGTGGGGGGAGTGACTCCCGGCCCCTCCCCCATCCCCACTCGGCTTCTGCTTGCAACTAAAGGGAGCGCCTGCCGGGGGCACGGCCAGAAGGACTCTGGCTGTGGCCAGTGGCTGCACCCTCCCCCCCCCATCAGGTCTACTTCCCGCCCCCCTCCCATCTGGCCCCCGCATCCCTCCCGCCAGCTCTGCTTCCCGCCCTGCCCCCCTCCCAGCCAGCCCCTCCCCCCTCCCGGCCGGTTCCTCCCCGCCTCTGACCAAGTGTATCTGGTTTTTTGCGGGATCTACCTGGCAACCCTACTGCCGCATTGTGCCAGCTCAGCGGTTTGGTAGCACAAACCGGGAGTCAAGACGGAGATCGGTCGACAAGGAAAGCCTCGATCGGGGTTGGGGTTGGGGGCAGCGTGGCTGGCCCAGGGAAGAGAGGGGGGAGGCCAGGGTCAGGGGCAGCATGGCTGGCCCCAGGGAGGGAAGGGGGTGGGGGGCAGCGCAGCTGGCCCTGCCCCCCCCCCCCCCCAGAGCTGCTTCCCATCCCCTCTTCCTCCCGGCCCCACTCTTCCTCCCAGCCAGTCCCTGCCCCCCAGCCAGCCCCTCTTCCTTCCTCTCCCCTCCTGCTCAAGATCAAGTGTGTCCAATTTTTTGGGGAGGGTCTACCTGGCAACCCTATGAGTCAGACCCGGTGCAGGCACCAAGTGATGGGGACTGCTGGAACTTTGGGAACCAGAGACTGCAGGGTGAGGGTTTGTGGCCCAAAAGGAGGCTGAGAAACCTAAGAAAGACAGAGTAGGGGGAGCACCAGAAGGGTGACAGTCAGGGCGACCCTAGAACTCTGTTACAGACCAGTTGGCAGCTGCTGGAAGAGGAGGGAAAAATAGGGGGAAAGGGTCGGAGAGGAAGGGGCTTGTGCTCAGGAGAGGGGGGAGGTCAGGAGAAAAAAGGGGGAGGCACCAAGGGACAGGATGTAGGAGAGAGACAAATGCCAGGGGGCCAAATGGAGACAATGAGGAAAAGGGCAGGAGGAGAGGTGTCAGTGAGAGAGGGGGACAGGATGGTGCTAGGAGAGGAGAGGGGAAGGGCTTTGGGGGCTAGAGAGGAGAAGGGGAGGTGCTGGGAGAAGGCTTGAAAGAAGGGATGGGCATGAAGAAAGCGGGGATGGTGCAAGGCACGTGTGAGGGCATAGGGGCATGCGGGGACCGGGGGCAGAGGGTGGGCATCAGGGAAGAAGAAGGCAAAGAGGGCAGGGGCACTGAGGGAAGGGGGAGGCTCCAGGGCTAAGGGAAGGTGCAGGTGCCAGGGGATTCCGGGGGGTGAAGCAGAAGGGCAGACACCTGCAGGGGAGGGACCAGCGCCAGAGGAGAGAGGCAGGGCAGGTGTGTAGAGGGAGGTGTTAGGAGAGGGGATGAGGAGGGGTAGCTCACATGATCAGAGTGGGGCTACTGAAGGAGTGGGCACGGGGGGGAGAGAGAGGCTGGTGGAGGGAGGCAGGTCTCAGGAAGGCTGAGGGCAGTGAGAAGGGCAGGAGTCAGGACAGCAGAGGTGGTTGGGGGGCAGCAGGCACCAGGGGAGCTGATGGAGCAAGCGGAGGAGACAGGGCAGCAGAGGGGAAAGGTCGAGGTTTACAAATATTTATTAATAACTTGGGTGCCACAATGGCACATCCAAACAAGCCACAAACTCAGAACTGGTGCACAACACAAAATTCATTCTGCTCATGGGAGGAAACTCTTAGAGAGAACACTTCCCCCAGCCTCTCCACCCCCGAGTCAACGTCACACACATTGGGTTGTTGCAATTGCAGGATAGTTGCATGAGGGGGGTTTGGTGGGGGCCAAACTAATCCCTATGGGTAGGAGGATGGTGGGAAAAGTCCTTAAGGGGGGGGGTCAGATGACACCTTTTATTTCTGGTCATGTGTCCATATTGCCCCGAAAGTGTTACCTCCAGAGGCGTGGCTAATGGGGGTCAGGGGGTGTGGCTAATGGGGGTCAAAGAGTACATTTTAAAAAAATTCTTTGGGTACACACCCTAATGAAATGTGCTGCACACGCCTATGCCTGGATTGTTAACCTGAGTACAATGTCTCCAGAGATGTAATTACAGATGGGCATATTAATAATTAATTATCCGGATGATGGGATGGATTGTGCCCTCAGCAGGTTTGTGGAAGGTGGGGGCAGAGATACATATGCTGGATGATAAGGGATAGGATCCAAAGTGACCTAGACAAATTGGAGCATTGGGCCAAAAGAAACCTGACAAAGGTCAACAAGGACAAGTGCAGAGTCCTTCACTTAGAACAGAAGAATCCGACGCACTGCTACAGGCTGGGGACCGACTGGCTAAGCAGCAGTTCTGCAGAAAGGACCTGGGCTGTACAGTGGATAGGAAGCTGGATATGAAGCAACAAGGGCACATTGTTGACAAGAAAGGTAACAGCATATTGGGCTACATTAGTAGGAACGTTGCCAGCAGATTGGGGGAAGTGATTATTCCCCTCTATTTGGCACTGGTGAGGCCACATCTGGAGTATTTGCTTCTAGTTTTGGGGCCCCCACTACAGAAAGGATGTGGACACATTGAAGAGAGTCTAGGGGAGAGCAATGAAAATTCTTAAGAGGGTGGGGTGCATGACTTATGAGGAGAGGCTGAGGAAATTGGCGTTGTTTACTCTACAGAAGAGTGAGGGGGGATTTCACAGTGGCCTTCAGCTACCTGAAGAGAGGTTCCAAAGAAGATGGAGAGAGGCTGTTCACAGTGTTGACGGATAGCAGAACAAGGAGCAATGGTCTCAGGTTGCAGTGGGGGAGGTCTAGGTTGGATATTAGGACAAACTATTTCACTGGGAGGGTGGTGAAGCACTGGGATGGGTTCCCTAGGGAAGTGGTGGAATCTCCCTCCCCAGAGGTTTTTAAGTCCCAGCTTGAGAAAGCCCTGGCTGGGATGATTTAGTTGGGGTTGGTCCTGCTTTGAGCAGGGGGTCAGACTGTATGACCTCATAAGGCCACTTCCTACCCTAATCTTCTGTTATTCTATTCTGTTATTTTTATAACTAGTTCTATGACATCATTAAGGATCAGAATATTTTTTTTAAATCATGTCTTCAAGTTTTTAACAGCTCAGGAGGTTTCCATTTGTGGGATATGTCTATACAGGCTCACACTTGGCACGTGCAAAAAAGTATGAATTTTTTTTTACTAAAAATAGCGTATGTGCGCAGCAAACCATTGTTATGGAAGACAAATGAAAGTCCTTCTTTGTTTTCTTATTTTAATTCTCAAAAAGCATAGATAAGGCCTAGTCAACAGTATACATTGTGGACTAAATGCCCCCAAAATTTAATTTTAAATAATAACTCTATATGCATTCTAAAACATTAAAAAACTCCTACTGAAAACACAGACCTCTCTGTGTTTCTTCTTTTAGTGATAACAGTACTTCATCCTTAACTACACTTTTCCAGGACCTTAAAACACTTCAACAAGCATGGATCAAACATGAATAGAACCTACAGACAGTCCTGTGAGAGAGGGGGTGTGATACCAGTGTTACAACTATTCACATTTCATTTCTGCGACCGGAATATCGAATTTAATTACTATTTAATTTGTCTTGAGAAATGAAGAGGTCCAGAGCACCTTTGTTTGTCACATTGATGCCAGCCCCACTACTCACAGGTAAGTGAACTGCTGACAACAGGAGTTGGCAGCGAAGCTCTGTCCGCAGCTTAGTTGTAGCAATTAGAGCAGAGTGAAATGTTGCCGACTGAGCCTGGTTCTACTCTCATGTTTTACGGGAAAGCAGGATCCAACTCTTAATGTTGTAAATATTATTAATGTGCTGCACTTTTGATTATTCAGATAATGCTGTTACTGTTTTACTGTTCTGCAAACTGGCTTGTAAATTCTGTCATTGCCAAAACTTTTAAATAGTTCCCACCACAGTTTATTCCAGAATATTCTGTTCATCTCATAGGGAGTCTGTGAATTTGCAAAACAACACAAATGTGGTATTTTATTTAATGATTTGAATGTTCCCCATGCAGAGTATTAACTGTCTATTCTTCCACCAAGAACAATAGATATTTCCTTTGCCACAACTCTTCTGCATTTTATATTTTTAAACCCACCCAGGATCTTACCTTTTTTCCTTCTTCTCAGCAAAAAACAAGTGAGGATGGAAACTGGTAATATTTATTGTCTGTGTCTGGAGACTTTGGCTATTTCTTTTTCAATTTTTGTTGTTAAAAGCTTTAAAAAACAGAAATAAAAACAAGCCCCACCACCGCTCCCTGGTCACGGTTTTCCTGGGTTTAGAAGGAAGGCTTGAGCCTGCAGCAAAACCTCAGTTGAGTAGGCACTGGGAGAAGCACTAAAGAAGCAACTAGAGATGTATCTCAAAGTCTAGACTGACGGTGTTCCTATTATATCTATCCCACATTTTGCAAGCCTTTGTTCCCCAGTCTCCTATGAGCTACATAATGAGAGATATTGTACTTATTTTAGAGCCCATCACATTCTACTGACTCATTTATAACAGACCTCATTCTTGTTTATTTGGCACCTGATCTTGAGAGAGGAGCTGAGATCCCCACAACTCCCATTGACATCAGCAGGTGCTCAACACCTCTCCATTAGACTGTAAGCTCCTCAGGGCAGGGTCTGTGTCTGTACAGTGCCATGCACACTGGTAGTACTATAGAAATCAGAATCCAAAGTAAGCACAGAAGACAAAACCTGGGACTTACGTTTGACAGTGCTACGAGATTCCTGGAACCCGGCTGACTCTGAACCCCAGCCCAGGGATTCACACTCTCGCTCCTCCCCTTGCCCATGTCTGGTGCTTGTGCCTGCACCTCCTCTGCCCTTCTCTGCCAGCCAGCACATCTTCCATAGCCCCACAGTGCGCTTACGCCCATCCTCCAGGGTCTGGTACACCCAGTTGGGAGTAAATGCAGCTGCGTTGTTAAGAATAAGTGAGACCAGGGCTACCAACACAGCTGTGGCTACCAGTTTCTGGATAGTCATATCTGACTGTCGATCGCTGCCAGTCTCTATTTGCAGAAGATCCAAGGTCCTGATGAGCTGCAGCACATTGAAGTAGGACTTGAAGTAGGAGGCAGCTGCAGTATGGTGTTATGGGGGGCTAGAGAACATCACCGTTCATTCTCAAAGGTGACTCCTAAGGTCTGTCTGGCCGAGCAGGTAAGAACAGCATCAGGTAGGTAGAAGAATTCCATAAAATACAAAGACAAGGAGAGCTTGCTGGTCTCTGTCTTTCCAAGCTGTGCCTTATCCACCTTCCTGCGCCTGGATGAGCAAAGCCAGTCCTGTGGTGACCTGAAGAACAAGGAGGTCCATTGTTTGTGGGACAAGGCAAAGCCAGAGAGTATCCAGAGTCTTGAAAGTGAGAAAAGCTGGGTTGTTCCTGGGAAAACGGAGACTGAAATGCTTGCAAACACAGTGCCCCAATTCTTCAGAATGCAGCCGTAAGGGGAGAAAGAGACTCACAGGAGAGTCACGCAACAACAGCTCTGCAAGTTTTTTCAGCCGCAAAACTCAGAACATCCCACAAACAGAGGGAAACTTCATTCTAAAAGCCAAGCCGAATTTGAAATGAATGCCTTCATCTCCAAAGTGCTCTGGAAGTTTGAAGTACCCTGAGGAATCTGCTCCTCTCCGGTTTCTCTCACACTGTCAGAGCAGCGAGTGAAAGAGGCTTGAGAGTAGAAACTCTGCTCTGAGGAAGTGGTTTTTTCCCCTCCTCCTCTTTCTCTCAACAGAGAGGAAATGGTTGTTTTTGTGGCTGTTTTTGGTGAGCCTCAGGGCGTAGCCGACTGTAACAAACAGCCACTGCCACAGCAGTCAAACGTTTAACAGGATGTATTTCCTGAAAGGAAAAGACTATGGAGACTTCTGAAATCCTACTCGTCTCCCCCCACCACTTTTCACCTCCTTCCAGTGGCCCCCTTCTTCCTCCTCCTCCTTTTCTAGACAGAATAGTAACCAACCAACCAACCAGTCAGTCAGAGCAGCAGGATGCTGTGGGACAAAAGGGGTTTTGATCAGTTTGTGCATCTGAAGGGATTACAAGAAACAAATCAGTGATCACACCACACATCCCAAACAAACAACAAACCCATGAATTTAACCACAATATCCACTCTGCAGAGGCAAACACAGGGGAGCATTTGAGGACTTTCTTGGGTGTCCTATATTGAAAGCAAACTGCACGAGAATTTTACATGTAAAATAAAAGCAGCGTAGCTGTTGCCATGTCAGTTCCAGGATGTTAGAGACATGCAAACTGTGACGGTTACATAGCATAGAAATACTATGGCTCAGATGTTGCCCTTTTCCTATATGGAATTCTAAGGGAGATGCGTACCAGATGAGTGGAGGGACTCTAAGGCAGAGTTCTCAACCTGGGGTTTCAAACAAGTATGAGACTACATTGCCCTGTTGGGGAAAGAAGGGCACTAATGGACAGCTCTGAGGTGGTTCTCCAATGGTGGGGTTGCATTATTGAACAGTTTGAGAACCACTGCTCTGATGCATTCTGCCAGTGCTGGGCCCACACCTCAGTCCTGACTTGCTTTGCCTCCTTGTGGCTCTGCAACTCTGCTGGGAAATCTGGTGGCCCACCTTCAGTCCAACTGATGTAGTTAAAACCAATACAAACCCTACAAAAAGCAGTAGTCCTGTACCATCTTAGACTAACACATATATAATATAGAGAGAGAGAGAATATATCATGAGCTTGCATGGGCAAAACTCGCTTCCTCAGATCTGTGTGAAGATTCTTAGTTTAGTTTAAGAGCAGATATTTTTGGGGTGTAACTTAAATGTATCTGGGAATAGGGTTAAAGCTAAACCAAAATACGTGTACACACAGGAGTTTGCACCAACTTGACTAAAAACCAAAATAAATTAAAGCCAATGCAACATTACCAAGGAGGCAAGAATTTATGTGACATCTCCTTCAGTTACTGCACTGCAGCTCAGAGTGCTGTTGGCATGAGAAGTTATAACTATCTGCCGAACATTCCCTCACAGCCAATCCTTCTACATTATCTTAAGCTTCCCTTCCTAAGAAAGGATGCGCTTGTGTGTCCCTTAAATGCACAACAGTTGAAGACTTATAAATGTCTAAGAAAGAAGGAAATAAGGCTTATTGGCTTAAGCTCCAGGTACTTAAAATGCTTTATTGATTGAGCAGAATGAGCTAAAGGTATTTGCAGTGTTCATATGGCTGACTTTGGTTGTGGAATCAGAAAGCATGCTCTATCTGACATCAAAGGTATGTTTACACTGCAGTAAAAATCTTGTGGCACTAATCCAAGAACCTGCAATGGAACTGGGCATGTGGGTTCATGCTGTGGGGCCAAAATTTGCAATGTCAGTGTTTGGGCTCAGAGACGCCCGCTACGCAAGGTCTCCTCATAGGTCCGACTTTTGACCTGGCCAAAACATCTGCACTGCAGTCTGTAGTCCCATAGCCTGAGCCTCCTTCCATCCCTCTAAGCCTGAGTTAGCTGACCCACACACTTACACAGAATCATAGAACCGGAAGAGGCCTCTAGAGGTCACCGAGTTCAGTCTCCTGCACTCACGGTAGGACCAAGCACTGTCTAGATCATTCCTGACAGGTGTCTGTCCAACCTGCTCTTAAATATCTTGGCTGTGTCTAGACTGGCCACTTTTTCCGGAAATGCAGCCGCTTTTCCGGAAAAAGTTGCCAGCTGTCCACACTGGCCGCTTGAATTTCTGCAAAAGCACTGACGATCTCATGTAAGATTTTGCGGAAATACTGTGCTGCTCCCGTTCAGGCAAAAGTCTTTTTCCGAAAAACTTTTGTGCAGAAGGGCCAGTGTAGACAGCAGAGATTTGTTTTCCGCAAAAAAGCCCCAATCGCAAAATGGCGATCGGGGCTTTTTTGCGGAAAAGCGCGTCTAGATTGGCCACGGACACTTTTCCACAAAAAGTGCTTTTCCGGAAAAGCGTCCTGCCAATCTAGACGCGCTTTTCCGCAAATGCTTTTAATGGAAAACTTTTCCGTTAAAAGCATTTCCGGAAAATCATGCCAGTGTAGACGTAGCCCTTCAGTGATGAAAATTCTATGACCCCCCCCTAGGCAATTTATTCCAATGTTTAACCACCCTGACAGGAAGTTTTTTGTGGTGTCCAACGTAAACCTCCCTTGCTGCAATTTAAGCCCATTGCTTCTTGTCCTATCCTCAGAGGCCAAGGAGAACAATTTTTCTCCCTCCTCCTTGTAACATTCTTTTAGATACTTGAAAACTGCTATCATGTCCCCTCTCAGTCTTTTCTTAAACGAAACAAGCCCAGTTCTTTCAGTGTTCCCTCATAGCTCATATTCTCTAGACCTTTAATCATTTTTGTTACTCTTCTATGGACCTTTTCCAATTTCTCCACAACTTTCTTGAAATGTGGTGCCCAGAACTAGACACAGTACTCCAATTGAGGTGTAATCTTCTGCCGAGGAGAGCAGAAGAATGACTTCTCGTGTCTTGCTCACAACACTCCTGTTAATGCATCCAAGAATCATGTTTGCTTTTTTGCAAGTGTCACTCTGTTGACTCATGTTTAACTTGTCATCCACTATGACCCCTAAATCCCTTTCAACACTGCTTCTTCCTCAACAATCACTTCCCATTCTGTATGTGTAAAATGGATTGCTCCTTCCTAAGTGGAGCACTTCGCATTTGTCCTTATTAAACTTCATCCAGTTTAACTTGGACCATTTCGCTAGTTTGTCCAGATCTTTTTGAATGTTGACCCTATCCTCCAAAGCGCTTGCAACCCTCTCCTCTTGGGATCATCTGCAAATTTAATAATCCTACTCTCTATTCCAGCATCTAAATCATTGATGAAGATATTGAACAGAATCGGTCCCAAAATAGATCACTGCGGAACCCCACTTGTTATACCCTTCCAGCAGGATTGTGAACCGTTTATACCTACTCTCTGGGAATGGTTGCCCAGCCAGTTATGCACTCACCTTATAGTAGACCCATCTAGGTTGCATTTCCCTAGTTTATTGATAAGACGGTCATGCAAGACCATGTCAAATGCTGTATTAAAGTCTAGGTATACCATGTCCACCGCTTCTCCCTTATCCACAAGGCTTGATATCCTATCAAAGAAAGCTATCCGATTGGTTTGACATGATTTGTTCTTTACAAATCCATGCTGGCTGTTCCCTATCACCTTATTAACTTCCAGCTGTTTGCAGATGGATTCCTTAATTACTTGCTCCATTATCTTCCCTGGCACAGAAGTTAAACTGACTGTCCTGTAGTTTCCTGAGTTGTTCTTATTTCCCTTTTTTTATAGACGGGCACTAGATTTGCCCTTTTCCAGTCTTCTGGAATCTCTCCTGACTTCCATGACTTTTCACAGATGACAGCTAAAGGCTGAGCGATCTCCTCTGTCAGCTGCTTGAGTATTTGAGGATGCCTTCCATTAGGCCCTGGTGACTTGCAGGCATCTAACTTTTCTAAGTCATTTTTAACTTGTTCTTTTATTTTATTTTTACTTCTAAACCTATCCCATTTCCACTAGCATCCATGATGTTAGGCATCCTGTCACCATCCATCTTCTTGACGAAAACTGAAACGAAGACAGTAAGCACCTCTGCCATTTCTAAGTTTTCTGTTACTGTTTCTCCCTCTTCACTGAGCATTGGGCCTACCCTGTTCTTGGTCTTCCTCTTGCTTCTAATCATAGAATCCTAGAGCTGGAAGAGACCTCAGGAGGTCATCGAGTCCAGCCCCCTGCCCAAAGCAGGACCAGTCCCAACTAAATCATCCCAGCCAGGGCTTTGTCAAGCCGAGACTTAAAAACCTCTAAGGAGGGAAATTCCGTTCCCTAATATACTTGTAGAACATCTTCTTGTTACCCTTTGTGCCCCTAGCTAGATTGAGCTCGTTGTGTGCCTTTGCCTTTCTAAGCTTGTCCTGCATACCTGTTTTGTTTGCTTATATTCATCCTTTGTCATTTGACCTAGCTTCCACTTTTTATACAACTCCTTTTGGATTTTGAGATCATAAGCCCATCCATAGGACAGTTTGGAGTGACTGCCCTGGGCCCCGCACTCTAGGGAGCCCTGTGGCGCCCATTGCAGCCTGGCGGCTACCAGGGACCCTTGCACCAGCATCAAGTGCTGGGCTCCCCCCCCCCCCCCGCACTTACCATCAGTGGCAGGAGCCAGGGGAAGCAAAGTGACCTGGCCCTATCCTGCTCCACTTCCCCAGTGACACAGCTGAGAGCCAGGGGAAGGGCAGGGGAAGGGACTTGGGCTGGGTTGCTCTGCTTCCTGTCGCTGCGGTAAGTGCAAGGGAGCCAACCCCTGCCGCCAGCGCCAGGGCACCCTGGTAATATCCCAAGCCACATTGCTTCCCCTGAGCTCGGGGGAAGGGGCGCAGTGGATATGGAGCAGGAGCAGGAAGAGGTGGGGCAGAGGTAGAGCTTGGGAATGGAGCTGGCCAGAGGCGGGGCAGCAAGAGGCAGGTCAGAGTGGAGTAGGTGTAGGAAGAGATGGAGCCTGGGGCGGAAAGAGGGGGTGTCCTGGGCCTTGTCCCACACCAAGTTACAGCTCTGCTGGTCCAGGCCAGCTGCGGCCATCCCATAGGTCTTTCACTGCAGTGTAGATATATCCAAGATGACCAACCAGGTTCTTATAGACTCCTATTTTCAGGAGTTTATAATTTCATTGTATTTCATGTGTCCTTTGTCTGCCAATTGTTAGTCATGTCTCATGTAAGTAATGCATTTAATTATAAAATCGCTGAATACAGTCAGCCCAACCATTTTAAGTCCCTCCACTTCTGCTCTTCTTCACACAGTTTCCGTTTTAGAACATCCTGTCATTCTTCTAAAGTAAAAGCCATTTAAAAACCTGCACATTGCTCCTGAAAGGTGCTCGACTTCGTTTTGCTGTGCAGAACAGGAGTGATAATACTGCCTGACCTCATACGGGTTATAGAATCACGGAGTATTAGAACTGGAATACACTCATTAATGAACGGGAGGCGTTCAGATACCGTGGGGATGGACGACAACCGTACACTATATACATGTTTGTTAGTCTCTAGGTGCCGCAGGACTACTCCTTGTTTTTAAAGTTACAGACTGATACAGCTACCCCTCTGGATGTATATATATTTTCTCATAGATTGGATAGTGCAGCAGCACTATAAGTGTCACCTCACTACTCAACTAATATAACAGAGTATGAAGAGCAATTCAGCACATTAATAACTTGCATTAATCATGGCATTTCAATTAGATAAGATTTCCTCACTTCCTGCCATAAATTGTTGTGCAGTGTTCCTGTCTGCAGTTAAATAGCTGGTGTGTTCCACCCAGAGAGACTTTATGTTCAGAGGTGAGTTAAATGATCCCTATTTATACTTGGCATGTCAGTTTGAGTTTATACAGCCATGTGGGACCCTTCTGAAGGAAGAGCAGTATGTAAATGTAAGTTAGTCTATTAAATGTATGTAAGCTCTCGAATGTCGCTGCCACAGGTGATGGGAGAGAGCTTTATTTATTCACCGCCCTGAGCAACATAAATCAACATATGCTGTAACAGAGACATAGCTTAAGTGACTAATGTGCTGAATTCCCCGCTCTGTTAATTTGGGACATTCAGCACCTGTCTTTTCCATGTATTTGGATACCATGTAAACCTGCTAAAAGATTTGGTTTTGGTCGTCAGAGCTTTGATTGTTCTATTCAAATAATCATAATATCCAAGTCTGTAAATGAGTAAAACTCCCCAAAGGAGCCCATTCATAGCCACAGGCAAGTGGGACCTGCAGAGGAGGGGTGCAGGAAGGAGGCACGAAGAGGCACCCTATTTAGCAGAGGCACAGGGGGTAGTGCGCCTCCTGAGTGCTACCACGAGTCACCTAAGTTCGGAGAAGCAAAATCACAGTTCTGCAAAGGCATTGAGTTCTGCTGGGCTTCTTCATTTGGAGACCAGAGCAGCTCAGAGTATGGAATACCTAGGACTGTAAATAGAGCAATAATAACTTGTGTTGATGACACAAAAAGAGTCTGTAATATTCCTCCATGAAAAATTCCACAGGATTTTCCCTTGTCTCTCTCGTGCTTGTCCAGGAATGCCCTCCCAAGCTGTTTTGACCCTTTTGGGCTCTTGTAGGTGTATAGAAGATGTGCTCCAGCTGCCAGACCCTTTCCTGTTCCTTCCAGCTTCCTTTTCAGAGTGGGAAGCAACGAGCCCCACAAATAATACAGATCATATAGAAACTGAAACTTGGATTAAAATAGGAAGCATCTTCGACAATGGCAGAATACTGCAGCAGCTCTTCAAACATGGACTCCCCAGGCAAGAGGGGTAAAGTGGAGGACTGCGTGTCCAGACTGAGTCTAGGAGCAAACTGTTTCTGTTGCCTGTTGCAGCACTTGTTACACCAGCAGCTCAGCACCTGAACGTTTTGTTGTCTATAAAAGATACGATGGTGGAGCATAAACGTTTAATTTGTGTGCATCTGGGATGGATGTATTCTTTAGGGATGTTAAAAATCGTGTACTAGAGTAACCGTGCAAGCGCTGAAAATCTCAGTGGCTACATGTGCTGTGGGCTCTGCAGCATAACGCTAAGCTAAGATTTATGCTGGAGAGCCCACAGTGAAGTCTCTCCGGGAGCGAAGCCTTCCCCCTGTCAGCCAGCCCTTGCCCGCCTGGTTTCCAGGGAGGAAGCTTCGCTGAAGCTGAAGCTGCCTCCCCGCAAGCCACCTGAGTGTAACTGAGACCATTAACTGACAATAGGGTTGCCAGATGGTTTAACAAAAAATACCGAATATCCTTCTCCCCCCCCCCCAAAAAAAACACTGGGAAAAAATTCTGTCGTGGGGGGAAAAAAAGGGATGGGGAGACCAAAGTTGTTAAGCCAAAAACAAAAAGCCCCCAGAACTGAATTGTCGAGCCAAAAAAAAAAATTTTTTTTTATTTTTTTTTTTAAAAAGGAAGCTGCCCCTTTAAGATGGCACCATTTTTAAAACCCTGCAGCTCTGACCCGGTAAGCACAGGTAAGCCAGGGGGAGCTGGCAGGGGAGACCCATTTGAGGAGGACGCAGGAGTGGCTTCTCAAGCCTCACTTTTGGGGGGCAAGAGCCGCATGCGGCTTGCGAGCCGTGGGTTGGCCATGGCTGGTGTAGAGGGAGGCATCTCGTGGCCAGCTCCCGGGTCTCTGCTGGTCATGTGGGCCAGAGCAGCATGCGCTCTGCTCCCACCCCAGCCTTGCAGCCCCCTAGCGTGGCGCCCAGCAAGTGCCCCCTCCTGGCCCCCTTCGCTATGACTCTGCCACGCTCCTCAATACCCCAGCCCCGCCAGATGCAGCAGGGGGAAATTGTCTCCACCGGGCTTCTGTCCAAGGGAAACAGGAAATACCGGACATTTCACATGTCCGGTATTTCCTGTGGTTTTTTTACCGGATGGAGCCTGCAAATACCAGACTGTCTGGGTGAATACTGGACACCTAGCAACCCTAACTGACAAGCATCAGCTTATTGGTGAAACGGTGAATCAGCTATAGTCTAACACCCTCATGTTCTTCAAGAGTTGCAAGGGCATGAGTGAGTTATGCACTTCAACCCAAGCATGGGCCCACACAATTGCTAGTCCAGCACGCACCATACAGTGTTGTCATATGCTTTTTCTTAGTGCCTATGGATCCAGTTGATCAAAGCACTTAAGCACATGCATAATTTTAAACATGGGAATAGTCCACCTTATGTGAGTATGACTGTTCACATGGACAGTGGGATTGCGGATCTTGTAGCCTTTCATCCTGCTGAATAGAGTTCATCCAGAAAAAGTCTTTTTTTTAAATATTTATAAGTGTCATTTAAAGATTTTTACCCTAAGTGAGAGATGTAAGAAGCGCAAAATATAAAGGTTGTGGTTAACTTCACCCCCAGCTGAAATGCATCCAACGTGCTGGGGCAATGTGGCGTCAGTATGGTATATTATTGCACAACAGGGGGAATACTAAGGTCCTGGTTTTTTAGAATTTTTTACATTTTGCATATCACTCTTAAGGATCAGCATTACATCTGCAGGAGTCCTAAAGCTAAGGTTGAAATGGTGACCGTCTCAGCAGTTCATAGCTAAGTATTGCAGCTGATTTGGATCACTATGATGGATCCTTGGTCAAGTGTCTGATTTTGCATGCCCTATCAGATGAGATACTTTTGAGTCAGAGTTAAGAATGGGTGTCTGCTTCCAGTTAGAGTTTCCTGCTGTTGTGAGTTAAAGCCACAGCACTTAGGTTACTCTAACATTGCTTTATTTTTGGTGTGGTTTTCAAATACTGTAATTCCAGACAAACACACGTCATGAAAAATAGCACTAAATGGTCTTAATTTTCCTTAGGAAACAGCACCTGCTTCATGCAATCCTTTTCCTCTTCATGAAAACACCCCAAAAGCAGCACGTAGGCAATGGATGGAGTTTAGGGAAAGGGTGAAGATTCAGTGTCTTACAGTTTTTGTGTAAGCAAGCCCAGATACTCTTTACGGTATGAAAAGCTTGATAGAGAATACTTCAACAGTAGAATTATACATCCATTGTATTCCCAGCTGGCTGACTTAGACAGTTCTGAACTCATGGGAACCTAAATAGATGGTGTCAGGCCTTCCTATGCTTTATGAAAATTGGCTTATGAACATGCATAACTCAAAGATTCTTTGGACAAAATGCCTCATGTAACATATCAGTTTTAAAGTCACAGCCTGCTGAATATGTGTGTCCTATTTTTGTGCATGCATCATTCTTGTATGAGAAGTCAGAAATATGAAGTGTGAATCTGGCTTTAATTCTGCATGTGCTAATGAGGGCCATTACTGATGCTTTAGAATCTTAATGACTCAGTAGTCAAACCAGTAACCTGTGAATAGTCTTGTTGTCCTGTGATCCCAAACTGTGGTTGGTCCTAGAAAGACCAGGCCACCTGATGCAGAAACCCCTGTTGGATCTGGAACTTTTCCCCTCTAGGTGAGAGAAGTTTGAACTGAGCACAAAATAATTCCTGCCTTGGACAAAAGGGATATAAGAGGTGGGAGGAGAGGAACAAATTATAGGGGGAGTTGCCAGATGCCAGGAGACACCCCCTTTACCACTTGAGATGCCTGCTGGAAACATCTAAGAGTGAACGGGGGAAGGATTGGGACCGAAGTAGGAGGCAGCATAGCTTGTGAAAGAGATGTTTAGATCAATTTGCATGTAACAAGTTTCTTGATATATTAGAATTAGCTGGTATTCTTTTGTTTCTTTTTAACTTAGTAACCAGATTTGTGTGTCTACCTGTGGGTCTGTCTCTGAGTTTTTGTTCAAGATCGCCTCTTAAATGGTAAGAGCTAGGACCACCACATTTGGTCTGCAGCTTCCTCTTATCCTAACTTTAAAGCAAGGTCAGGGTTTGTGCCAAGGAAATGGGAAGCGCCAGGAATAGGACTGTTTTCCATTTCATGGAAAGGGAGGGGCACGGAGCAGAGGGACACGATACTGAGAGTGACCACTGGGGGCAGCAAGCCCTCAGGGGAGAGTCATACTGCAGAGAGGCCACCAGGAGAAGCTGCACCACCAAGAGAGTGGCCAGCTGGGGCCAGGGCTTGCCATCTTGTTTGTCATTAGACCAGGTAAATAGCCCCGCTGCCCTAAATCCCTCCCCCCATCCCTGGGCCTCAGTATCAAAGGGAGGCCTATGTCAGCCAGAGGGGCTGTGGGGAAACAGAAGTCCCCCGGCATCCAGGGAGGCTGGAGGAAGACAGAAGGCCACTGGCAGCTGGGGAAGGGGCTGGCAGGAGACAGAAAGCCCCTGGTGGCCGGGAACATTGGGGGGTAAAAAAGGCCCTTGGTGGCCAGAGGAGCTGGGGGAGAGAAGGTCCCACCAGAGTGGGGAGAGAGAAAACTCTTCTAGATGGGACCCCACCCCTGAGCCCCTTCTCACTCCCCCAAACTTCTCTCTCACCCTCCCACTCTCCCAGCCTTCTGCCATGCCCCCCCCCATCCCCAGTGCCCTGCCCTGACTCCTGCACCCCCCACATTGCCAGCCCCCTGTCCTGAAGGACTCGGGCAATGCCAGGGAAGTCTTCTAGTACTTAATAAAAACACTGTTGTTTATTATCAGATAGTTTCTGAAAGGATCAAGAATGTGAGAGAAAAATTGGAACAATAATTGTGTAGTAAAACTTGTGCTCAGTAACATGGGGAGGGGAGATTAGTCATTGCAACACCCATACACTTCTGAGCCTGGGGGCCAGTCTGTAGCAGAGGCAGATCATCTCTGATTTACGAATGTGTTTTACGCTTCGGGATGCATCCCTTGAACTGAAAGCAGAGAGCACATTCTTACAGCTCTGATCACCCTCCCGCTCCATCTGGTCTTCATTAGTTTCCCAGCACTGGCTGATGAAGTACAGATGTGAGTTAGCTTTTCTGTGGAAAGCTAAGGCGACAGGAAATTCTCAAAATACAAGATGGGGGAAGGGTTGATTATTACAAGAATTTTATGTGTGACACCAAACGCAAGTCTGAATTGGAAAAGTCACTGCCTCGTGTAAACTATAATGACAGATTCATGTCTTCCATGCTGCAGTAACACAGGCCATCTTCACGGTGAGTCCAAGATACATTCCAAAACACTTGGGCTTATAGCGAAACAACTTAGAGCGGGGAATTTTTTTTCCATGGCTGACTTCCATTTGCACAAATTGTGTGTGGGGGAGGGAGGTTGCACAACTAAGAGCAGGGAATGGGAGGACTTATAACGCATCAGTTCCTACAAGCATCAGTGACTTTAGTGTGGAACAGATGTATACCGGGGCGACTTACAGCGGGGACGCCCTGTATTGTCAAGAGGTTAGCAGCACGTGTCTGTGCTTTGGACTGAATTCAAACACAGAATGTACTATGTCCATTCTCCCCAGAGATGTTCCCTTTTCTTACCCTCGTCCATCTTGCTATGGTACAGCCTTATATATTGATGGCTGGGCTGGGCACCTGTACCTGTGCTTCACTGCTCATTGAGGCAGAGAGATGAGATTGGGACAAGAGTGAGATTGCTGGGACGCAGGGACACAGAAGCTTCTGCTGGTTTGTTACAGATCACTGTGTTACTTCCAATGGTTAATTGATAGATGGGGCAGCCAGACCTGTTCGGGCTGGGAGCCTGCCAGTCCTCTGCCTGATCAGATACTTAGTACTTGCCAGGGAAGTCTGTAAGGAAGAACTTGGTGCTGTCTGAAGTGCTGTTGGTTACTCATTAGAGGGCACTGTTCTCTCTGTGGTGTAGGAGCCTTTTGCTGCCAGAACTTCCATCTTTCTGATGAGAAGTAAAGCTAAAGTCTTGACCTTGGACTTCCATGGCCTGTTTGCAAGTGTTGTGGAAGGGTTAATCCCAAGCTCCTGGCCATATCTCAGTGTGGGAATTAGAATATCCCTCCCTGAAATGTTAGATGGAGACAATATTTCTCCCTTACTGTCCTAAACTAGTGTTGTGTTTTTCGGTGTTGTCAAACAACTCCAGTGTTCCAGCCTAGGTGTAGCTGTGTTTTCAGGGGTGGATAAAGAAATCCTGTGCATAGCTTGTATATCAGTTTATTTCCTGTGGTGGAAAGAGGCATTATTAGATGTAAGGCATTGATACAGATTTTTATCAATTTTTATGCACAAGAGGTAATTTTTACAAAAAAAAAAAACCAAAAAAACCCCAAAGCACAAGTGCATCACCTGCATTGGGAATGGGCGTATCTTAGTTGATCTGTTAGGCAGAAGTTAAAACATTTGGTGATGTTAACTGTGAAATACAAGGGAAGTTAGTGAAACTTTTTTCTTATATGCCAAAACCACGATGCCCACAAATCTGTCAGGATGAGGACTTAGTTGCAGTTTTCATGGCCTATGGCGGTGTGTGATGCATACACTACGTGTTTAGCTCCTGATACTTTTGAGGCCACCAGGCACTTGATCGCCATGACGGTGCACTCCCCAACTTGGCAGGAATCAGCTGTGGGACCATCAGCGATGGGCAACCTAGACTAGAGAGTGGACCACATGAGTAGCCCTCCTTCATTTCTGAGGGCTGCAAGATTGTCGTAATCAAGATGGACTCCCAGGATAGGGTAGTTCTTTGAGTGTTTGTTCCTGTGCATTCCACTTCTGTGTGCACATGACTGGAAGATTTTTCCGCGAGCAGCTTGCAGTTGGGCTAGTCTGGGCACCCCCTGGAATGGCGCCTTCCTGGTGCCCAATATAGCACCCTGCCAACGCCTCTCCTCAGTTTCCTCCTACTGCTAGTGACTCTTACCTGGAACTTCCCTGTGCTCTTGCTCACAAGTGCAGCAGCTTCAGCCTGTTCCTCGGATAACTGGGTCCTGGGAATGGTGGAGGCAGGACACTCTATCCAGTTCATTCCCTCCTGCCTTCCTAGCCCTCTTGAGGGACCCTTCTGATTAGCTTCTCGTGCAGGAGGTACACATGCCCCTTGCATGGGCACAGTGGAGGAGGACCCCAGGGAGTGCAGGGCAAGGGGTTCTGCTCCCAATATTTCCTTATTCACGAGGCCAGGTGGGCTCAAGCCCATTCTGGACTTATGGAACCTAAACACCTTTATCAGCAGGCTCAAGTTTTGCCTGGTCTCCCTTGCCACCATCATTCCTCTCTGGATTTGGAAGCGTGGTGCGCCCCTTGATTTGAAGGGTGCACACTTTCACATTTCTAATAGCCCAGCTTGCAGTTGGCTCCTCAAGTGTCTGATCAAAGACCAGCAGTTTATCAGTTTACGGTACTGGTGTGTGGCCCTTCCATGGCTCCCTGAGTGTTCACAGAATGCATGGCAGTTGTGGCTGAATCATCAGGAAGCAAAGGGTGCACGTGTATCCATATCTGGAGGGCTGATAAAGGGCAGATCCAGGGAACAGGTTCTGGCACATGTGGTCTTGGCCAGTAACTTCTTCATGGACCTACGCCACCCTCTGAATGAACCCAAGTCCACCCTCATTCCAACCCGAAGAATAGAATTCATTGGGACTCTGTTGGACTCCACCATGGTGATGGCCTTCCTACCAGAGAGCTGCTTGCAGCTCATGTTATTCCTCATCCACCCCCCTACTGCCATGGGGTGAACCTGCAGTTCCCTACTGCCATGGGGTGAACCTGCGTGAGACTCTTGAGTCACATGGCAGCCTGCACCTATGTGGTGCAACATGCCTAGCGGTGACTATGGCTGGCGGAGGTCTACAGGCCCAGTAGACCCTCCACAGACAGACTGGTGCAGTTATTCAGGAGGCGCCATCGGGGTTTACTGCCGAGGTGTCCTTCCGGGTCTCTGTCTCCGCTGATGATGAGAACCAGAAGGCTGCTTGCGTGTGAGCTCGGTGATGGGCCGTGTCAACTTGTGCACTTAGTCTACACAGCAGACCCCAAGGGAGCCCCCAAAGACCACAAACCAGATAAGGATCGAAGGTGCCAGGCCAGGTTCATTGTTAAGTGAAGTACAGTAACAGTTGTCAGTAGACTCTACTGAGCCACTATGCACATGTACCTCGTACCAATGGAATGAGTCAATCAGTGGGAAATTTCTACTGCCCCCCGGTCATACAAAGACTGTCCCCCCAAGACACCACCTTATATACAGGTACAAACAAATCACACCTCACTGCTGATGTTGTCAGGTTACCACCCTCTGACACTACGTAGATACCACCCATCGCCTTGTATCTCATGGGTTTGATTAGATAATTTCTATTTATCATTTTAGATCCTTTCCTGAACCTGGGTCTGTATCTGTGAGCAGTGGGTACCAAGGTCTTTTTGAATGAGCTAGTGAGATCATGTGTTTTCCGCTTATGACCAGGACCAATGACTGTTCTGCAGTCAGTACCTAGCATCAATTGGTGTTTTGCATACTCAGTCCTGTTCATGCCAAGTTCTGTGGGCTGGGGCCTGCCTCTTGCTCACAGCTGAGCTTTGCTTTGTTAGCCATGGTTTGTCCATTGTTAGCTAGGCCTCAGGCCTCACATCAGGCCTGTGCTGCACGGGCTTATGTTTTAGGCCTCCATCTTACTACAGTGGGTAACCCTCCCAACCCCCTTCTTTGGTCCCTGTCCGTGACTGCAGCCTCGTGGTGAAAGCAGGAGTGCCCTTTCACCCACCACAGCCCACGCTCACCCTTGCCAGGATGGGGGTATCTAGGCACACTGTGGATTCAGGGCAGGTGGACTGATGCTGAACTCTCCCTTCACGTCATTATCAGGGAGCTGCAGGCAGTGCACCTGGTCTGCCAGGTGTTCCTTACCCAGCTGCAGGGCCAGTGTGTCTCAGTACTAGCAGACAATACCCCTGTGTTGGGAAGCCCTGCTCCTGAGAGATTTTGTATCGCCCATCGCATTCACTGGACAGTCCGTACCCATCCTTGGTGGAATGCCTCTGCCATTCATTCAGCACCCAGGAATGGGCAGACATCAGCCGGTCCATCACCCACAAGTGGGGTCCACATCCTCGCCAGGCAGACCTGCTTGTGACCAGGAGCAACAGCAAGTGCCACCTATTCTGCTCCTTTCAAAACCACAGCCCGGGGGCCCTAGCAGATGCTTTTCACTTACCCTGGTCAGGCTGACTGCTGTGCACCTTCCCCACTTCCCCTCATTCACAGGGTTCTGCTCAGTTTGCCAGGGCAAGGTGACCCTTATACTGGTGGCACCACATAGACCGGTAGCACCTTAGAAACTAACCAGTATATCTCTGTAGTATCCTGAGCTTTCATGGGTACAATCCACTTCTTCACCCACTAACAGATTTACTCACCATTCATGAGTGACGAAGTGGGTTGTGCCCACGAAAGCTCAGGATACTATGTATGTATGTTTCTGGTGAGTCTTGAAGGTGCTCCAGGACCACTCGTTTAAGTTCTCTTCAGACTGACAGCATGTTTCTTGTTCCACTAGACAAACTAAGGCAGCAATTGTCAGCTGCTATCTGCATTCTACCACCCTCATACAATGAATCCCAGGAACTGAAATAGTTCTCCTTTAATGAAGTACTCCTGCACAGTCTTTATTTCCTATGTTGATCATTCATTTTTTATATCCTTTGTTCTTTTTTTATCCAACCAAGTTGGATAAAATCGTTTAAAGTATTTTCTTCGTCTGTTGCTAGTTCTGGGTATAGACAATCATTCAGATAAAATAACCAAAGCATTTCCCAGCATTGGATTGAGGGCCAGACCTGTGTAAATTAGCATAGCTGTGACCAAGGGAGATACACTGAGTTACACTAGCTGGGGATCAGGCCTGGTAACTTTTCACTCTCCTCCCCCCAAATTATGTCTTTTTATGCCCCTTTTGGTGGCAGGGACTGGAAACGTCAATATAGTGGAAGACACGGTTGTTTTGCGTCATGTCCAGTCCTGGCAATGCAAATGCAATAAATCTGTATAAGCATCTAAACAAACATTTTATCACTTTAACTGAACCAAACCTCTCAATAATCAGAAATTTGCTTGTGACTTATTAATTTTGATTTTTTCTGTTTAGTTTTCTCAAAAGGTATCTCAGATATTTAATAGGACGTCAGCATGGAAATTTTGTACCTTTTGTGCATTACTTGTAACAGTCTTCCTATTGGCAAGATTAGGGGGAAAACGTTTTTCTGTGGGTTCTCTTTCAGTGTTTTCCACTGTGTGTGTGAGGGTAGATTGTATCTAGTCTGGTTTTTGCTGTTTCCTGTTTAGTCAGTTTCCCCATTTGTGTGTGTGTCTCCCTCAGCAACAGGAAAGAGAAAAACATTGTTATAAAAATAGAAGAATGTGATTGTGAAACCACAAAACGTGCAAAGAAGACGGAGATTCAAGGGCAGGACTTGCTGATGCATTTAATTCGTCTGTTTGAAATTGACTTTTACTTTAAGTTGTTACTTTTGTTAATTAGTTATGGAGTTTATGGCCAGAGAGAGCCCCCCCGATCATCTAGTCTGAACTTCCATCCTGTCTCACACATTAAACTCTAGAACCAAATGAGACTAAAGTATAACAGTCTGCAGGAGACTGGACTGTTTGGTGCCAGTACCTGAGGTAGGGATGTTACATTTAGATTAACTGGCTAATCGAATAGTTGATGCAGTTTGCATCGATTATTTGAGTAGCTGATAAGCCTCTGCCTCTGACTTCAAAGGCAAAAGTGCTGGGGGAAGCATGGGGCCAGCGGGGAACTCAAGCAGTTCCCTGCTGGTCCCGTGCTCCCCCGCAGTCTTTCAAAGTGGGAACGCTACATGGGGACTCAGAATCCCCAGCTAACCCAGGGCTTCACATGGCGCTGCTGCTTTAAAACGCTGCATATAACCTGGGACCAGCTGGGAGTCCAGTCCCCAGCTGGCCCCAGGCTGCACACGGCGTTTCAAAGCAGCAGACCCCAGGCTGCACGCGGCACTACCACTTTGAAATGCCATAAGCAGCCTGGGCCAGCTGCCTGGGCTGCACATGGAGTTTCAAAGCGGCAGCTCTGCGTGGAGCCTGGGTGCTGCCGCTTAGAAGCACTTCCTTTTCTGCCCCTCTCTCCTTGCTGCCTCTTTCTGATAGAGGCTGCAAGAGGGAGGGGAAGCGACTAGTTGACTAGTATGTCGACTATCCGATAAGACTTTGTTTATCAGATAGTTGATTCATCGACTAGTTGCTCACATCCTTAGCCTGAGGGCCTCCAGATAATCCCGCAAATGGCCTGTACACCAGGCTGCAGAGGAAAGCTAAAAAACTGCAAGTCACCACCAGTCTGACCTATGGGAAAATTACTTCTTGACCCCACAGATGATGGTCAGTTTGACTCTGAGCATGTGCGCAAGAAGCAGCCAGCTAAGCGTGAGAGAGAATACGTATTCCACCTCAGAGAGCGGACCACTCATCTCCAACAGTGGTCATTGCTGACCTTCAGAGGAAGAAGATGATTTGAAAAAAACAGAATACACTAGGGGGGATGGGAATCTTTTTCTGACCTCTGTACATGACCAGCTGAAGTCCTGAATGTTGAGCTTTAGGAGCATAAAACTGAAATATAAAGAAAGGACTTGTCCCCGCCATCACAACCAACCCTGACCTTCAGCTGGACTCAGAAGTTTGTCCAGCTCTCTCTTAAAGCTAGTAAATTGTTTGCCTCCCCGACTCTTCTTGGGAAGCTGTTCTAGAATCTCACCCTTCTGATGGTTAAACCCCTTCTTCTAATTTCCATCCTGAATGTGTTCATGGCCCGTTTGTATCCACTTGTTCTTGGGCCAGCATTATCCTTGAGCTTCAATAGCTCTGGCCTCTCCAGGGTGCCCCTCCACAGATATATTTAGAGTTTTGCTGTAGGACCTAGGTGTATTGCTTGGGACCAGGCCCTACTGTACTAGGTGCTGCACAGACTGACAACAGTCAGTTTTGCCTCTGGGATTTCTGTTAGTTTGGGGTTTTGTTTTAAATAGCCTTATGTGTAATCTGAGCTCCACAATGAAATATTTGTGTCCTGCTGTCTATCCCTAAATTTCAGTGCTGAATGTGAGAATAGCATCTGGCGAGAACTGTCATTCCCATAGGTCTGAGATTTCAGAGTGCTGACAGCGCATTTCAGATCAGTGTGTTAGCGATGGGGAATTCTCTCCGTGAGCACTATGGGATCAAAAGATTCTAGCGCTAACTGTCAGGGCATCTTTGGGATCTCTGGCTGAGTGTCAGTTAAGACCCAATAGTCAGCCAGGTATTTCCTATGCACCCCTGGCTATTGCATTTAGCTGATCGATATGACTGTTGGCTTGAACTGGGCATTCCCAGTGCAAAGGGTTCAGCACTAGAGCTACATTCAGTTCCTCAGACTCCCACCATCAGCCCACCCCGAGTCCCAATTGGCTGTTGTTTTCATGCACAGTGACCAGGTCCTGCTCGGTCTCCAGCCCCACGTGCAGGGTCTCAGGCCTGGGGTCCTGGCTGCCAGCCCCAGCTCTTTGGGGCAGTGAGGCGCGTGGACAGAGGTAAGCAGGGATGCAGCTCAGCACCCCCACTCCAGAAATCATTTCCAGTGCCACTTTGGATTCCCGCTCAGTTTTTCCATCCACGGGCAGAATACATTTTGTTCTGTGCACCAATGTGTGTGTAGATGTGCCCCACCAATAGAAACACCTGCTGCCAACTGTGGGTTCTGTGGGCACTCCACTAATCAGCTGGGTGGCACCTGATTCTCTCCTGGGCGGCTGCTCAAGCACTCAGCTTCCAGGAAGCTCTGTGTCACAACCCGTTTTGTTTCTCTGAAGTCCCCAAAGAGCAAATGTGCACAAGCTCCTCTTGTCGCACATCTGTTTGCCTCTGCATGGTAAGTGCAAAGTTGTAACAGCTGCTTCTTCTTTGGGCAGTGTCCCCGTGGGTGCTCCACTGTGGGTGTCGGGCTCGTCCTGGCACTGCAGATGGGAGATCTTTTAGCCGTTGTCTTCCACATACGCGGTGGCCATCTTGCAGCTTTTTGTGTCGTTTCTTGCCGTGTTGTCCGGCTCCCGCCAGTGCCTAACCCTAACCGTCTTCGGGCGCAGACGGAGAAACAGCTCCCTCTCATGTTAATCCTGTCAGGAATTGAGAGAGGAGAAAATTGTATATAGTTAGTTGTTATAGTAGTTTAGTACTTTATGGTTCATAGTTCAGTTAGCACGTTTAAAAAAAAATTTCTTCAACATGCCGGGATCACCAAGCTTTAAAAAATGCCTGACATGTCGAAAATCAGTGCCCGCGTCGGACGGGCACTCGTCATGTATCAGATGCCTCGGGGAGGGACACATTCCCCAAAAGTGCCCACATTGCTCAAAGCTGACAGCCAGGGCACGGTGCGACCGGGAAATGTAGCGCAAGATGCTTCTATTCGATAAAGCTCTTCAGCTGCAGGCGGAATCTTCAACCCAACCGCCGTCTCTCCCGACAATGGCTCATCGACCTTCTCTGGAGGCGACGCATACTGAGAAAAGCCGGTCACTGTCTCCCTCCCTACCAGCGCTTAGAGTGAACATGGGAGATGAGCTGGGCACCTCCAGAACGATGGTAACCCGCAGACCTCATAAGGAAAAAACGGTGCGCAGTACATCCGCACCAAGCCCAGCCAAAGTCCAAAAGTCAGCACCAAAGTCCAGCACCCAAGACCAAAGACCAAAGTCAGCACCGACGCCAGCACCCACCGCGGCACTGGCACCATCAGTACCTGCTCCCTCATCAGCCTCCAGCCTACTGGCACCGAGTATGCCAACCATGCCGGCACCAGGGGCCATATTGGAGCAGTCCGCACCACATACCTCAGCACCAATCCCATCAGCACCGAGCCAATTTGCACTGACGTGCACGGAACTAGCACTATCGGCACGGACGCACACGGCACTGGGGCCATCGGTGCCGACGCACGCAGCACTGGGACCATCTGCATCGGCGCATCATTCTCCGACGCCCCCATACTCGTGTTGAATAACAGCCCCTAGCGCTACACCACCCACGCCTTCCATGCGCCATTCTCCCCCTTCCACTGGCAGAAGAAGGGCACCAAGTCCAGAAGAGGGGATCTTTTCTCCCGAACCCCTTTCTCCATCTCCACCTCATCACACATCCAGGGGATTTCCACCCAGTATCTCCTCGACCGAGATACCATTACCATTATCGCTCACCTTCTCCAACCTGCTCATGAGGCAGATCTAGATCCCCTAGATCTCCCTCATACTCCAGGAGCTCTAGATACAGGGATGACCATACACATAGATACCACCAACCTTACTACAATGACCATTGGCATAGACATCATAGTTACCAAGAGCAATACTCCTATTCAACGCGCACCTCACCTTCACTTGCTCCTTCAGTCACGGTCCGCGACAGGAGCAGATCTCCCACCTTAGCTATAACCAGACCACCTACCCCAACAGGTGATCAGGCAATCACAGTCCAGCAATCTACTGAGGAGATAGCGCATACTTCAGACACAGAGGGATCGCACCACAGAACCCCTACAGACATAGCGTCTTCTTTATCTGATGATGCCATCTTCACTGGAGAGGCTTCACCTTCAGATGATCTGAAGGATTTCCAAGAGCTATTCAAGCACATTACCAACAGCCAAAACGTACAGTTGGCAGAGGTTCAGCAGAAACAACATCATCTGCTGAGAAATTTACATCCCTCCCATTCATCCAAGGTCATTCTCCCACTGGATGAGACGATACTCGAGATAGCCAATGATAAATGGCAAACTCCTGCCACAATGCCTCCGACCAATAAAAGGGCCAACAAAAAGTATTTTGTGCCAGCCAAGGGGATGGAATTTTTATATAACCATCCTCAGCCTAACTCCCTGGTCGTCGACACAGCACAACAGAGGGCCTAAGCACCCCAATATAAAACCACCACCAGAGATAAGGACAGTAATGGCCTAGATCTCTTAGGCAGAAAGGTGTATTCCTCTGCCACGCTAACACGCCGAATGGCCAACTATGCGGCCTTATTAGCAAATCATAATTTTGACAACTATGTGAAATTAGCTCCTCTACTCGAACACCTCCTAGAGACTAAGCATCAAGTGCTCAAAGCAATCATCCAGGAGGGATACACTGCCTCCCGTTCAGCACTTCACATTGCACTGGACACAGCAGATGCAGCAACACGGACGACAGCTACATCCGTTGTAAAGCGCAGGGCCTCATGGCTTCATATGGCGGCAGTGCCAAAGGAACTCCAATCAAAAGTCGAGGACTTGCCCTTTGACAGGCAAGCCCTCTTTGCAGACAAAACAGATCAAGTGCTTCACTCGGGCAAAGATTCATGCATGACTCTCAGGACCTTAGGCATGTATACGCCCCCATACCGACGAAGAAGATACATGCCTTATCAGAGACAAAGGCCCTTCTTGTACACAGCACCGCAACCACAACAATATGAACACCAGTGGCCCAGACAACAGCCTCAGAGACGACCACTAAAATCCACCAGCCCAACAAACCAACCGACAACTAATCAGCAAGTTTGACGCGTGGATCGAGGGATTGCAAACCATTCAAATATCACCTGCTCCAAATGCCAATACTGCGCTTTTCCACCACTGCTTAAGGCCCTTTCAACAACATTGGGCGGCAATAACAACAGACCAATGGGTCATGCAGCTAATAACATTAGGCTATATAATCCCTTTTACGTATCTCCCCCCAACCACCCCTCCCCTCCCGTCCCTCTTCAGGGACCCATCTCACGAACTCCTCTTCAAACAGGAGGTAACTCACTCGATATTGGAGCAGTAGAGAGGGTACCAAAACCCTTTGAAGGGAGAGGGTTCTACTCCGACTATTTTCTAACACAGAAAAAATCTGGGGGTTGGAGGCCCATACTAGACCTTCGCCATCTCAACCAATGCCTACGCAAGCAACGTTTCAAGATGGTGACCGTAACAACCATCATACCAGCACTTGAGCAACAAGACTGGTTTGCTTCCCTTGATTTACAGGACGCCTATTTACATGTGACAGTTCATCTGGCCCACAGGCGATACCTTCGGCCTTTCGTCAGCCTCCAGAGTTTTTTCCAAAACACTGGCGGTGGTAGTGGCCTTCCTACGTCGACTAGGGATCATCATTTTTCCCTATCTGGACGACTGCCTCCTCAGAACTCATTCGTTCGATGAAGTGTTAAGTGCTGTCAACTCAACAAGAACTCTCTTCGACACCTTGGGCCTTATCATCAATGCCCTGAAGTCATCCCTCATACCACATCAATCCATAGAGTTTATAGGTGCTTGTCTCGACTCTGTTACGGCACATGCCTACCTACCCAGCTCCAGATTTCACACTATCCAGGATCTTGTACAGATTCTTACTACCAGTCCCACAGTTTCCATACTTACCTGCCTACAGCTTATGGGACACATGGCAGTGACAACATATGTCGTAGCAAACGCATGACTACATTTCCAATGCCTTCAGCACTGGATATCTACAATATACGCACCTCACAGACACGACGTACACAGAATGGTTACCATACCAAGCACAGTCAAGCAATCCCTGAAGTAGTGGACCATTCCCCACAACATGTGGGCAGGTATACCGTTCCACCGACCCCAGCCAACCATCCAGATTACAACGGATGCATCCCTACTCATCTGGAGGGCCCATATGCAGGACAAACAAGTTCAAGGTTGTTGGTCAGCCCAAGAATCTCTCTACTACATAAATCTACTTGAAATACGAGCTGTATACAATGCCTGCAACCACTTTCTTCCCTGGATCCACGACCAGGGAGTGCGAATACTCACAGACAACAGAACAACAGTCTATTACATAAACAGGCAGGGAGGAGCCCAGTCCCGTTCCCTGTGCAAGGAAGTTGTACGCTTGTGGAACTGGTGTAACCGACACAGTGTGTTACTGATGGCGGCATATCTCCCTGGAGAAGATAACACTACAGCGGACACGCTCAGCAGGCACTTTGCCCAACAGCACGAATGGGAACTACACCCTGAGGTTCTACAGAGTATATTCTCCTGCTGGGGTCAACCAGCGGTAGACCTCTTTGCCACACTATAATGAAGTGCGTTCATTATTGCTCCAGAGCGGGCATCAAAGGGGGATGCTTTCCTATACAACTGGAGTCAACAGCTTCTATACGCATTCCCTCCCATTCCCCTAATTCCCAAGGTCCTAGAGAAGGTGGCTATGGACAGAGCAAGACTAATTCTAATAGCACCATTCTGGCCGCACCAGACTTGGTTCCCTTACCTGTTCCGCATGTCTCCTCATCCTCTGTACCATCTTCCCAGTCGCCTCGATCTACTGACACAGGATCACAGGCAACTGCTTCATCCACAACCGGATCACCTCGCTCTGTCCGCGTGGCTCGTAACTGGTTCCAATGAAAAGAAATGAGCTATTCCAAAGCTGTTAAACATATTCTCTTACAAAGTAGAAAAGCTTCAACTCATAATACTTACCTTCAGAAATGGAGAAGGTTCCATGAATGGTGCTCACACACGGACCTGGACCCTAATGAAACACCCTTATATATCCATTTTGGAATATATTTTGCACCTCAAAAACCTCGGACTCTCTTTGTCATCTCTCAAAGTACATTTGGCAGCTATCACAGCTTTCCACCAGCCAATTGATGGCTATACGGTCTTCTCACATCCCACTATGAGAAGATTAATCAAAGGGCTGACCAACCTCTTTCCTGAGCACAAGCAACCTCCAGACCCGTGGAAACTAGAATTGGTCCTAGACACTCTGATGCAATCACCGTTCGAACATTTGGGCACATGTGACTTCAGCACCCTCACCATGAAGGTGGTGTTCCTCTTAGCAATCACCTCAGCACGCAGGGTAGGAGAACTGGCAGCCCTTTCGGCTTCACCTCCCTATACCATTTTTACAGAATAGGGAGTCATCCTATGACCCCAGCCATCGTTTTTACCCAAGATTAATTCCAGTTTCCATGTAAACGAACCCATTATCCTGCCCATGTTTTATCCAAAACCACACTCCTCCAAACGTCACGCAAGACTTCACTCCCTCGACATCCACAGGGCTTTGGCATTTTATATCGAGAGACCTTGCAATCTGTGCAAGTCCCAACACCTGCTAATCTCTCTAGCTGACCGCTCCAAAGGTCTCCCACTTTCAGCACAGCGAATATCAAAAATAATAGTATTCTGTACTGTAAGATGCTATGAATTAAGAAACATCGTGTTGCCACATACCATTAGAGCCCACTCTACCAGAGCAGTGGCGTCCTCAACAGCCTTTCTCAAAGGAGTTTCCATCAAGGATATTTGCCGAGTGGTCTTACCTTTGCAAACCATTACGTGCTACCAAAGATCATCATGTCTGACATGGCAGTAGCCACTGCAGTCCTTTCTTCAGTGGCAATGCACCAGCTCTGCACACACTGCCTTATTCTGGCTACTGCCGTGGAATCACCCACAGTGGAGCACCCATGGGGACACTGCCCAAAGAAAAAGAAGTTACTCACCTTGTGCAGTAACGATGGTTCTACAACATGTGTGTCCCCGTGAGTGCTCCACGACCCGCCCTCCTCCCCTCTTCGGAGTCTGTGATTGTGTCTTTCAGGCCTCGACAATCAGGAGGAACTGGCGGGAGCGAAAAGCTGCAAGATGGCTGCCGCTCATGCGCGGTCCGGCAGACAACGGCTAAAAGATCTCCGATCTGTGGTGCCGGGATGAGCCTGACACCCACAGTGGAGCACCCACGAGGACATGCACCTCGAAGAACCATCGTTACTGCACAAGGTGAGTAACTTCTTCTTCCCCCTCACTGCCACTTTCAAATTCTCTGCCTGACTCACTCTGGAGAAAGCTTTTCCCCAGCCAGTCCCACATCTGTTTCTGTCGCTCGGGGAGGTTCTTCATGCTAACAAATCCCCTTTGCCTTTTTGTTTCTTGTAGTGAGACAGTCTGGGAGAATATGGCCCGTATGTGTGTGAAGACGCAGAGGCTGGATGTTGCTAAAGTTTGCCTTGGAAACATGGGTCATGCAAGAGGAGCTAAGGCAGTAAGGGAGGCGGAACAAGAACCAGAGGTGGAAGCCAGAGTAGCCATGTTGGCGATTCAGCTGGGCATGCTGGTAGGACTTCTTGTGGTATCTGGCCTATTTTCTAGTAATAAGCAAAGTCCAGACTCAGCAGTCTGAGTAAGATGCGCACGCATCCTCGCGCGTGAAGGCGGTGTGACTAAGGAACTTGGTGTAACACTGATGTATTTTTGCAAACTCTGGGAATGGTGCAAAAATCTTGGAGAAAAGTAAATTTTCAAAAACAATGAGATCTGTGGCACCTTAACGACTAATCTGTTTATTTGGGTGTCAGCTTTTGTGGGTAAAAACCACTTCATCAAATGAGCCCAGTTGCTGAATGTGTCATAGGGTTGCCAGGTGTCCGGTATTTTCACCTCCTGGCAGGGGAAAAAAATCAGAAAATACTGGACATTTTAGGTGTCCGGTATTTTCTGAATTTTTTTTACTAGACAGGAGGTAAAAATACCGGACTGTCCGGGTCACTACTGGACACCTGGCACCCTATCGGCGCATATATACCCCCACTGGCCCTACCTGCCCTCAGTTCCTCCTTACCACCCCGATGGTAGCTGGAGTGCTAAGACTGATAGTCCTTACCCCTAGTACTGTATATAGTTGTCTTATCTCTTGAGTGGTTTTTTCAATAGTTGTTTAGTAGTTTGTGTAAATAGTTTTGTAGATAAGGGGACCTCTTCCTGGCTGGGGAGGGGATACCAGGGCTGCAGGGATTCAAGCCCTGAGTGAAGTGCTTGAAACCTATGCCCTGTGGGGATCTGCATGACTCTTGCTTGAAGTGTCTCGGAGAGGCCCACCCGACAGAAAACTGTAACATTTGCAAGAGTTTCAAACCGAGGACTAAGCGTGAGAGAGACTCTAGACTCAAATTTATTTTCATGGAGTCCACCTTGCACCAGCCAGGCACCAGACCGCCTCTTTGAGGCACTGGTCACAGTCCCCAGCACTGAGGAGAGCTAAGGATGCCAGGGGAAGGTCCCCGGAGAGGCATGGCCACAAGGTGTGCTCTAAGGAGGGGCACTCAGCCTCAAAGGTGCTCCGGGATGTCCCGGTATCACCAAGGCAATGGCACAGCCCTTTGTGGGGAGAAAGTCCGGTACCGGCAGGGACTTTCAAGGAACTCCACCATCCGTCAACCCCGGAGACTTTCAATGCAGCACGGGAGCTCATTGAGCTAACCTCCCCGCAGGCTGAGGGCTCGGCACAGCAGGTGCCCAGACCTCCATCTCCAGCACGCACTGAAGGGCTTCCTAACATGCAGCCTCTGCAAGCAGCTCTGAGTCCATTTGAGCTGGCACCGAGGCTGGCATCAAGTCAGTGGGCGGCTCCAACACTGGTACCAATACCTGCCCGCACTGCTTTCTTTGTGACGGTACTGCCCGGAACATTGTACCAGCACCTGCGGTCAGAGCTTACTTGGAAAGACTGGAACGTACCGGCACCTCTGTATGCAAATGCCCAACAGTCAGCTGGGCCGCGTGTCTTAAAGGGGCGAGTGTCTTAAAAGGGCAATGCTGGCCCCACCCCGTTTTGTTTTGTTTTTTTCCTTTTGCTCAACAACTTTTCCCTTGGAGTACTGGCACCTTTTATTTATTTTATTTTATTTTATTTTTTTTTAACAAAAAAGCGCTGCCTGCACCGGTACCAGAAGCTGTGAGATGGCCAACACCCATGCTCCCGTGGACTGCATTGAGAGGCCTGCCCAGTGCCATTGATGCCTCCACGGGCACAGGTCCCAGTGCACGGGGGAAACCGGCAGCCATGGCTCACCACCAGCGGGAGCACACGTCAACGGCTCTACCGTGGTCAGCCTCTGATTATTCATCAGAATCAGAAGCTGAATCAGTATGCTCAGGGAGAAGATCTTCATATAGGTCGAGGTCCCGGCACCACTCCCGTTCTGAACACAGGTCCTGGCACTGGAGCCCTTTGGATACTCACACTTGGCCACCCCAGTGGCAGCCACATCTCAGTGGCCATTTTGGACCCCATGGGCCTACCATCAAGCCCAAGATCCACCTCCCACATTGTTGATGTTGGGGTCATCGCATCAGGAGAGGCCCCTTCAGTGACCCCTCTCCACAAGGCCCCCCATCCCCTGGTTGGAGGCGAGCCATTCAGGGGACAAAGATCTTACTAGACCTCCTGTCATAGGGGAGGGCCCTAGGCCCATGGTGCTTATGTCTGAGGCAGACCAGCTGGAACCTCCAGTGACCGTGGGGGGCGGTCGAGCTCATTCGTGAAGAATTCAAAGGAAGGGGTTTCTATTCCTGCTACTTCCTTATCCCCAAGGCAAAGGGGGGAATATGCCCTATTTTGGACCTAAGGGACCTGAACTCGTTTGTAAAGAAGACAAAGTTCAGGATGGTCACCCTAGCCTCTATTATTCCTTCCCTGCAGAAAGGAGACTGGTATTCTGCCCTTGACTTGAAGGGCGTATATTTTCATATTTCAGTGGTCCCCACCCACAGAAAGTTTCTCAGGTTTACAGTAGGTCAGGATCACTTCCAGTTTACGGTCCTATCATTTGGCCTTGCTACAGCCCTGAGGGTCTTTACCAAATGCATGGCCATGGTAGCAGCTGTCCTGAGGTCCAGGTCTTTCCTTACCTGGACGATTGGCTGATAAGAGGGTCATCCCGAGAGCAAGTATTAAGCCACATTGCACTGACCAGGAGGTTGTTCTCTTATCTAGGACTCCTCATAAATAAAGAGAAAGCTCCCGCTCGACCCCACACAAGTGTAATAGAGTTTGTGGGGGCTCGCCTGGACTCTACTGTCGACAGGGGTGTCTCTGCCCAGAGTAAGGTTCTTGACCATGAGTGCAGTGATCGCAGACCTCCAGTGGTCCCCTATAACCAGTGCAAGAACATGTATGAAACTGCTGGGTCAAATGGCGGCTTGCACCTATGTGGTGAGTTACGCCAGACTGAAACTCCGACCCCTGCAGAAGTGGTTGTTGAGTGTCTACAACCTGCCATGAACACCACTGGGTGTGGTGGTCACATTGCCATTCGCTAGACTGGTGGCAGCAGGAGGAGATAGGCTGTGCAGGGGTCCCGTTTGTCAAACAGAGCCCATCGGTGCAGCTGTTTATGGATGGGGGAGCCCATATGGGGACCCTCAGGACTCAAGGTATGTGGTCCCCCAGGAGAGTTCCTTTCACATAAAGGTCAAAGAGCTCAGGGCAGTCAGGTTGGTGCGCCAGGCCTTCCTTCTCCAACTGGAGAACAGAGTAGAGACGGTGCTGACAGACAACACCAATCTACTATATCATCTACCCATTCTCTGTGAGGTCTGCCTCACCTATTCGCATGATCCATTATGCTGAATACCAGGCTCTTAATTTTTCGCTTGTCATTCATTCTGCAGATATGCCCGAATAGCTGTAACTTCCATTGTATAACCTTCTGCAGTAAGTTCTCTTTTGGCTGTATCTTCCTATATAATTCCTCGTTGGTAACCTTCTGCATCCATCCTATTCTCAGTATCTTTCTATAACAACTCCTCTCGAATGCCAATATCCTTCTCTTCAAATCTTTCGTTATCACCCATGACTCACATCCATATAACATGCTGCTAAATACACACGTTTTCAAGACGCTCAGCTTCATTCCTAAGCTAATCCCTTTACTTTTCCAGATCTTATCTATCGCCTTCAAACTCGCTCTTGCTTTCACTGTTCTAGTCGCTATTTCCTTCTTACAGTCTAGATCATACGTCATGTTGCTCCCCAAATACGCAAACTTCTCTACATTCTCTAGTTTGGTCCCATCTACACTGATCTTCCTTCCTATTTCCTTATCTCCAAATACCATTGTTTTTGTTTTATCGATATTCATAATCAGTCCATACTGTTTCCCTTTATCATTTACCACCTGTACCATTCTCGGTAGCTTCTCTTCATCTTCCTCGATGATAACTATATCATCTGTGAACCTCAAGTCGTTAATTCTCATCCCGTGTACTGATATCCCTTCTACCTCTTCCTTGATCTTATCCATCGCTCTGTCTAGGTGCGTGATGAAGATACTTGGCAATATCTGATCTCCTTGTCTCGTACCTCTACTCGTTCTAAACCAACTTCCCAACTCTTCGCACGTTCTTACCGCTGCCTCCGCGTTATCACTGATATCCTTCAACAACCGTATCAGCCTGCTCTCCACTCCGTATGACTCTAAAATGGCCCAAGTCACTTTCTGATCTATACTGTCAAATGCCTTCTGAAAATCGATGAATCAATTGTAGATGTTCTTGTTCTTTTACTGTGTATTATATCAACAAACAACCAAACAGGGTGGAGCTCATTCCTCTCCCCTTTGCAAGAAAGCCCTAGAGAGTTGTGCATCACCCAGAATATCCACCTAGAAGCAACCTACCTTCCGGGGTCCAGCAATGTTCTGCTGGACAAGCTCAGTCGGTCTTCCAGGGGGATGTCTTCCAGAGGTGAGGTTAGCCCCGTCTGGACCTGTTTGCCACCTGAAGGAATGTCCAATGCCAGAGTTACTGATTATTCATGGGCCAGGGTCTTGGGACTCAAGGGGATGCATTACATATCCAGTGGCTCTGGGAGCAACTGTATGCATTTCCCCCCTTCCCACTAATTCATGAGGCCCTCATCAGGATCAGGCGATTCGGGGCAGCCGTCATCATGATGGTGCTGGCGTGGCCTTGCCAACACTGGTTCATCACACTGTTAGATTTGGTGGTGGAAGACCTGGTGATGCTGCCGTTAGTCCCAGACTTGATCACCCAGGATTTGGGAGAAGGGAGGCTGTGCCACATGAATCTGGCAGCCCTCCACCTAGCAGCATGGAACCTGTGTGGTTGACGGGGTTAGCTCACAGGAGGTTCAGAAGGTGCTGCTAGAGACTAGAAAACATTCTACCAGGGCGCTGTATGAAGCCAAGTGGAGGGGTTTTGCCTTGTGGACAGAGCAAAGGGGGGATAGACCCGATGAGTCCCACAATCCCCCTTATCTTGGGTTATCTACTACACCTTAGACACCAGGGCCTCGCTACATCCTCCCTGAAGGTGCATTTAGCAGCGATTGCAGCCTTTCACCCTGGGGAAGTCACAGGTCCATGTTCGCCAATACAATGGTAAAATGCTTCATGAAAGGGGTGGACAAGCGGTTTCCCTATATATGCCCCCCGGTGCCACCCTGGGATCTTAATCTAGTCCTGATGGGTCTCATGAAGGCACCCTTTGAGCCACTGGCCACCTGCTCTTTGAGACACCTGTCATGGAAGGTGGCATTTTTGATCGCGATCACCTCAGCAAGGAGGGTCTCAGACTGTGTCCCCATCTGGCTTTCCTCCCTAAGGTGGTCGCTGATTTTCATATGTCACAAGATACCTGCTTGCCAGTTTTCTTCCCAAAGCCTCATGCCTCACCTAAGGAACAGGCTCTGGATGTTAGAAGGGCTGTAGTGTTCTGTATAGAGAGGACGAGAGAGTTCAGTAAATCTCCACAACTCTATTTCAGTAGCCAAGAGGATTAAGGGCTCACCCGTTTCGGCCCAGTGCCTATCCTCCTAGAGTATCGCCTGCATTAAGGAGCGCTGTGACAGCGGGTAGACAGAGCGCTCTACAAGGGCACAGGCCATGTCCACAGTGTACCTAGCACAGGTGCCTATCCTTCACATATGTAGGGTGACCATGTGTTCCTCCATACGTCTCTCCTCTGAGCACTACACAGTTACTCAGCAGGCCAGGGCAGATGTGCCTGTTGCGAGGGCTGTGCTACAGTCAGTTGCAATGTAGGTAACGTTAGGCTCTGACCCCACCTCCTAGGGTACTGCTAGGGAGTCACCTAATTGGAATGGACATGAGCAAGCACTCAGAAAATCGTTACTTACCTCGTAACTGTTGTTCTTTGAGATGCTCGTGTCCATTCCAACTTCCACCCGTCGTATGACTCCAACAAGAAGGAACTGAGGAGGTGGAGGGCCAGCAGGGGTATATATGTGCCGATATACCGGTGCCACTCCAGGGGGCTCCCTGGCTGGCCCTACGGATACTGCTAAGGGAAAAAGCTCCAGAATCCATGCACACGGTGCATGCACACCTAACTCGAATGGACATGAACACCACATCTTGAAGAACAACAGTTCTGAGGTAAGTAACTGGGTTTTATATTTTAAAAACTCCAGCAAAATTGGGACCTAATGTGGCTTTAAGATTCATGTTGTCATGTGGACTAAAAACCATCCAGAGAACTGTAAAGTGAGGGTAATGATAAGCAGCCACATACTAGTACCAGGTTAGCTTATTTAATGTCTCCATTAATGATCGCTACAAGGACTAAAGTTTTAATAAAATTCACAGACGATACTAAATTGAGGGCCAGTCAGGGTGCAGAAATAATAAATGGTCCGAGAAGTTTAAAACATGGGTAGAAAATGAAAAGAAGAGATAGCTTAGAAAAAATACAAGCTAATTAGGGATGTAAATGGTTAATCGGTTAACCAGTTAACTGGTAAGCCTCACTCTTAACAGGTAAGGCTTCCCAGTTCTGGTTAACCAGTAGGAGTTAGAGTAGCCCCCCACCCGCCTTGGGCATGGGGCTGCTCCAGGGCTGGATTACCCAATGGGCAGACTAAGCATGTGCTTAGGGTATAGTATTGTTTTCATTTTGAATTACATATGGTGGGGGCACCATAATCTTTTCAGTGCTTAGGACCTCTAGAGGTCTTAATCTGGCCCTGGGCTGCTCCAGTGGGGTGGGCCTGGGCTGTCCCCCGTTGAGGTTAAACACGGGCTCCCCAGGAACGGGGCCGGCAGGGGATGCCAGGCCTGCTCCTGGGGAGGCTTTGCTGCAGGCTTTTATAAGCTTTATACTGCAGAGCCCACAGTGTGTAACCACTAGCAGTTATATGGTTACATTTTAAATGATGTTTTATACCCCTAACGTTAATATATCTAGGAGAAGCCACACTCAGCGGGGAGTAGAAAGCTGGAAAGCAGCATAGCTGATGGAGTCCAGCAACCACAAATTAAATACAAAATTGCAGTGGGACACAAGTAACAAAACCTGACATGATTTGGGGTGCGGTTTTTAGAGGCACCCCATTGTGGAGCTTTGATGTCATGGTCTGTCTAAACACCTGGGCTACGTCTAGACTGGCATGATTTTCCTCAAATGCTTTTAACGGAAAAGTTTTCCGTTAAAAGCATTGCGGAAAAGAGCGTCTAGATTGGCATGGACGCTTTTCCGCAAAAGCACTTTTTGTGGAAAAGCGCCCGTGCCAATCTAGACGCGCTTTTGCGCAAAAAAGCCCCGATCGCCATTTTCGTGATCGGGACTTTTTTGCGCGAAACAAATCTGAGCTGTCTACACTGGCCCTTTTGCGCAAAAGGACTTTTGCCCGAACGGGAGCAGCATAGTATTTCCGCAAGAAGCACTGATTTCTTACATGAGCTCGTCAGTATTCTTGAGGAAATTCAAGCGGCCAGTGTAGACAGCTGGCAAGTTTTTCCGCAAAAGCAGCTGATTTTGCAGAAAAACTTGCCAGTCTAGAGACAGTCCTGTAGTGCACCAGCACCTGGAGTATTGCTTCCAAATGTAAATATCTCATTACTCGAAAAATGTGAACGAATAGGAGGAAGTTCAGAGAAAAGCAACTCAGACTGTTAGGATCCTGAAATGGATTCATGTAGAAGAGGCAAGAACTAAATATATGTAGAATGTGCTGAACAGCAGAATGTGCTAATAACCTACAAATATTTGAAGGGTATGAAGACCAAATAAGGTGGAAGAGTTGATATGAAAGCATAGAACTAGGAAAATACAGACTGGATATTTGGAAAAAAGCTTCCTGACTGTGAGATTTATTAAGCTCTGTGGAAGGGGGGGGAAAGCCACTTTGTTGAACATTAGTCTGGGGGTGGGAAAACACTGGCAAATGTTCTTAGAGAAACAATCCTACATCAGCAAGGAGCGGGTCTAGAATAGGACCTAACAGGCCTCTGCCATCTCTAGGGTCTATTCTTCTCTGAAAATAAATGGGAATCAGTAGGGGCTCATCTAGACTACACTAGAGTGTCGAAAGAGGATATGCCAATTCTGTGGGAATTTGCAAATCTTTTTCTGATCTCACTTTTGTAAGCGGAGCTTTCGAAAGTGAAAGTAGTTTAGCTGTGGCTTTTATGGCGAATCCCCCCCCTTGTCGAAAAGCCGTGTAAACCTCATTTTTTGAGGAAGAGCAGCTTTTTGACCTGGGGGGAAGGGGATTCACCGAAAAAGCCGCATCTAAACTACTTTCACTTTTGAACGCTCTGCTTTCAAAAGTGAGATCAGAAGAGATGCAAATTCCCATGGAATTTACATATCCTGTTTCCACACTCTAGCATAGTCTAGATGAGCCCTAGGAGATAGAAGTTGTTCCTTCTGTCTTGCCACAATGTGTCCCCACCACTGTACACCGAGCTCTGCTGGAAAGCAATTGTGTGGGGCAGGAAAAGACTTGCCATAGTGGGAGTCCATCTCAAAGATTAAAAATAGCAGCTTTAAATGTTTTCTTTGCTTGTGACACCCTGGGCCAAACCCTAAGGCTCTCGCTCTACATGAAGTCCGTGGGATGATCCATTAGTAATGGTCTAAGACTGTCTTCTGCGGAGTGTCGGGGTTCTCCAAGTGCTGTGTCCTTGTTGGTGAGAAAACAGCTACACTTGGCAAAGCTGCCCCAAGTGCCTTACCTGGGCCAAATAGTCACCCTGGGCTATGCCAGCAAGTAGCCGCACTGTGAGCCATTTGATAACCTCCTGTATCAAATGGCTTAGTGTTGCTTCACAACCAGAATTTTATGACCGTTAGCTACTTATGTCTCTCCTGCTGCTGGTTAATATCACAGTAAATGCTGGGGTCTATGTGCTGTTCCTTAATTTCCTGTAAACATCCAGTTTCTCAGTCACAATGCTTTTATTCCAAGCAACATATATTTAGGAGGTTAAAATCCTTCTGTCTTAACCCTTTGCATTATGCAGTGCAATCCTTAGTCTGGAGTAACTAATTGCTCAGAAGTCCACTACCTACCATGCATTACTGCTTAGATTTAGTCCCTGCAATGTGCTTCTCAAAGCCCAGTAATTATTCACTGTTGTTTGTTGACTCTTGCAGGAAGATGCAGAGCGGCTGTATAAGAACTGCAAGCGCTATGACCTCCTGAACAAGTTCTACCAGGCTTCTGACCAGTGGCAAAAAGCCATGGAAGTAGCTGAGACGCATGACCGGGTTCACCTCCGCACCACATACTACAACTATGCCAAACACCTGGAGGCCACTGCAGAGCGCAGTCTGGCGCTCAGCTAGTAAGCAGCTTCCTAGACACGCTGAATCCAGAGCTTCAGCACACCCCTGGGGACAGCAGACGCCATTTGGGCAGGGATGTCTGAGGGGTGCTTGCTACTAATAGATAATCACTTTCTCCTTTTCTGCCCTCTTCCATCTGCCTATCTCAAAGCATTATTGAAACAAACCTGGCAATTGGAAAAGAGAAGCAGAGGGTCAGTTACTTGCCCAAGGTCACATGGAAAGTAGTGGAGTCATGAATAGAACTTGGATTTTCTGTCTCCCTGTTTTTTACCACGGTACTAGCCTTCCCCTTTGCACACTGTTGTACACATCAGCTCTGTTGTTAGAGAATTCTTGACCCACCTGAAACCTCGGGAATTAATTGTGGCTCACGTGTTGTGAACCTGATGCTTACATGGCTCCCAGAATTCTCTTCAGTGATTGCTAAGATGCTGGGAAAGTTGGCGGGGGAGTTGGGTTTTTTTAGAACATATTTAGTTTATGCATGACGCCCTTACGACGTCGGTCACTCTGGAGTAAAACAGGGTTTTGTGGGTGAGATGGGAGCAGAGGGCGGGAGTCAGTTAATGGAAAGAAGGAGAGGAGCGATTTGCAGATAGGTGGGTTAGTACAGTTAAAGGAGCAACCTTCCAACTGGGAGGTAGAGGGAGAAATTGCGCTGGAGATGAGCAGCAATATGAAGACTTGTGGCTGAGGTGAGGAGACAAGCTCTGTATTGAATACCCTCTGGCACAGCCTCCCACGCATTTCTGCTACAGCTGTGCTAGGTGTTTGTGGCCTTGGCCATAAGCACTTTATTGCCCTTCTGTAGCACTTCAGACTTCTGGCAGCTGGCTTGTTTTGAAGGCTTCAATGTGTATGTTAGCTCTTTGGCCCAAATAAACACTTTTTTCTGTACCCTTGTTAGCTCAATGATTTCCACACCTTGGTCTTATCAGAGCAGCACCTTGTCCTGTGTTTTTCCTTGGCGTATTGGCAGGACCGTACCAAATTCACAGTTCATTTTGGTCACTTTTACAGTCAGACGATTTTTTAAAATAGTACATTTCATGATTTCAGCTCTTTATATGTGCAGTGTTCTGGTGCTGTAATTGTAGGGGACCTGAGACAAAAAGGAATTGTGGGAGAGCATTGCAAGGAAGGCTGCAGTACTCCCTCTCTTCTGCACTGCTGCTTGTGACAGCGCTGCATTCAGAAGTGGGCAGCTGGAGAACAGCAGCTGCTAGCCGGGAGCCCAGCTCTGGTCAGCCACTAACAGCAGCGCAGAAGTAAGGATGGTATGGCCTTCAGAGATGGGTGCCCAGATAACAGCAGCTCCTTTCTGACGCCCCAGCTCTGACAGCAGAGCAAAAGTGCTACCCCCTGCAACTCCCTTTTGGGTCAGGACCCCGAATCTGAGAAATGCTGGTTTTGCCTGTGAAATCTGTATAGTGCAGCATAAAAGCACACAAAAGAGCAGCTTTCGCAGTCCAGGATGGATTTTTCACGGCTGTGAATTTGGCGGGGTGCTACCTGTTGGCACTTAGGGGTCAGCACTGTTCCTGCAGTTGATGAAAAGCACTCTATAAGGACAAAGAACTATGACTGGTATTAATTGTAGAGACTAAAGAACTAAAATAAAGCTGATTCATGTAGGAGTTGAGCACAGATAGCCATCTAATGTGCCCTTTCCCCCACACAGCTATGAGAGATCGGATACACATCGGTTTGAGGTGCCCAGGATGTTCTCTGAAGATTTACAAGCCTTGGAGACCTATGTCAACAAGATGAAGGATAAGTTAGTGCCTTGTTACATCCTTCCTTCCCTGAAGTGTGTGAAGGAGTGGGAGTTTCGGGTTTGAGATTGCTGGTTCAACTCTTTCCTGCCAAGTGTTCAGATTTTCCAGGTTACTTCAATAAAGAAACATGCGAGTAGGGAACATTTTTGCTAATTCATTGTACCCTGCAGTGCTGGAATTGTATTCATTTGCCTGCTTTGGTTATGAATCTGGTTCATTAGAAGGGACCGCATATACATGTTGAAGCGCTAGTGCTGCTGGTGCTGTGATGGAAAGAGCTGAGTAACACAGGCCAGAGACTTTCATCCAGTTTGCCCTGTACTGAGCGCCATGACTTGTTTGATTAAAGCGCATCTTCCAGAATAGCAACCAGTCTTGCTTTGAAGACTGCAAGAGACAGACAACCCACCCGTTCCCTGGGAGTGTGTGCCAATGATTAATCAGCAGCATCCTCATTTATTTGGTTTCTTTTCTAGGAGCTTGTGGAAGTGGTGGGCACAGTATCTGGAGAGCCAGTCAGATATGGAATCTGCACTCAGATACTATGAGTTAGCGCAGGATTATTTCTCCCTTGTTCGTATTTACTGCTTTCAGGGCAACATCCAGAAGGTAAGGAAGCCTGTTTCCTACTGCGCCCAGATCCATGTGCTTATGTTGAATCGAGTGTGACTGTGAAGTGTGGCTTTCTTTGCAGGCTGCTGAAATAGCCAACGAAACAGGAAACTGGGCAGCATCCTATCACCTGGCTCGCCAGTACGAGAGCCAGGATGAAATCAAGCAGGCCGTGCACTTCTACACTAGGGCCCAGGCATTTAACAACGCCATCCGCTTGTGTAAGGTACGAATGCCACGGGCTCACCACCAAGGGCACCTCTCGGGTCATGTACATCAGGCAATGCCTGGGAAAGGGGTCTCTAATGCAACATCACATACTGATGCCCCTTTTGAGCCCACGTATCCCCCCAACACCTCTCCTGAAATAAACAGATCCACAACACACAAAGCAGAAGTCCTGCCCCAAGAGGGCTGTGGCCCCACGAAAGGGAGGAGCAGCCAGTCCATGCAGTTCACTAGGCCTTTGCTGTTCCTTTAGCTTTGATATGGATGGTGGGCATGGGCGGCAGTATAAAACCACAGGGAGGTGGTTGCTGCACTATGGAGCCTGCTGTGTGGGACGTGAGTACAGAGAAGAGTGTTTGCGTAAAGCTGGCTCTTTACTTTTGAGTAGGAGAACAGTCTGGATGACCAGCTGATGAACCTGGCTCTGCTGAGTTCCCCAGAAGACATGATAGAGGCAGCCTGCTATTATGAAGAGAAGGGGGAACAAATGGACAGAGCAGTCATGTTGTACCACAAGGTAACTGATTCAGCAAAATATAAAGCTTTCAATGGAAACCCGTGGGTACCCAATGAGCTGCATCCATTCTGCCTGGTCACTGTCCTGATGAACAGCACCCCTTGCTAATCCCGTCCTGGGCCCCCTGGCCAGTGCCCATCACATAGACGTGTAGATGGAAAGGAATGTGAAGCGGCCAGCTAGGCCAGTTCCCTGTAATCAAGGCAGAACTGGACACATCATAACGAGCCCATCCCTGACTGACAGGTGTGCAGCCTCTTGTGAAACAGCTAGTGATGGAGCTTCCACAGCTTCCCTAGGCAGTTTAGCCCAGTGCTTAGCCTCTCGGACGGGTAGGTCCAACCCAGACCTCCCTGGCTGCAATTTAACCCCATTGCATCTTGCATCATTTTTGTGGCTGTGAATGTTCCAAATTGTCCACTTCTTTCCTGCCCTGTGGAGCCGAGATCTGGAGGCCGCCCTCCAGCTGAGGCGTCTCAGTGTGGAGAGCTCAAGAACGACTTCTACAATCTACGGGTACCTTTATGTTAATTAGGGAAAAGTGAGCGAGCAACCAGCAGTCAGTAGGGAAGGGCTGTGTCCCCACTGGCTGGGAGATGCTCGCTGCTCTGGCCTCTGGAGCTGCTGCTGTGGGAGAAGAGCCCCTCCCCTAGCCAGGCAGCTCCGTGTGCAGAGCTCTGAGCCCCTGGCTGGGCAGGGCTCATTCAGCAGCTGCAGGGCCGCGCCCCACGCATCTTAGGGGAAACCTTGGTGGGGGGCCATGGGGGGTTGGTGCATCAAATAATCCTGCTAAGAGTCATCTAGACTAGGCGTGGGAGGAGGTGAGCGTTCTGGCTGGGGATGCATGCTCCGGGGAGCGGGGGGACTGGAGAGCTGGGCATGGGAGGGTTTTGGAGGCACTGGCTCAGCTCAGGAGGCTCCCCAGAAGTGGAGATATGTCCCTGCTGCTCCTTCGTGGAGGCATGGCTGGGTGACTGTGCACAGCCTTTGCCCACAGGCACTGCTCCTGCAGCTCCCATTGGCCATGGATCCTGGCCAATGGGAGCGGCAGAGCCAGTGCTCCAGGCAAGGCGGGGATACTGCACAGAGATCCCGTGACTGTTCTTCTGCTTGGGAGCAGCAGACACATGTCCCTGCTTCAGGGGAGCCACACAGAGCCAGATAGGGAAGCCTGCCAGCCCCAAACCAACTGGACTCTCTACCTAACATTTCAAGCTCAGAAGTTTTGCTTTATAGAGATTTGTGGCTGATGACGTGCCGGGTGAAACCGCTGTTACCGCACTTAACTCTTCTTTGGACTTGTGCCTTCCTGCCACATTTTTCCAATGCCACTAAATCAGCCCACTTTTCCTACAAATAGTCGGACTCCCAGCACTGCCAATCAGTGCTTTTTATTTATCAGTTAATAAGGGTTGCTACTCAGCTGTGCAGTTTTCTTTCCTCTATGCCTGCCAGAGCTGCGAAGACAAGTTCTGCACAGAGCTGTACTAGAGGCAGAATAGAGAGAAACCTGTCAGTCTCTGACCTGCTAGTGAGTCCCCACTTCCTGCATTTGTGCTCCAGTAGCACTGCAGCAGAATGGCAGGCATGTAAGGTTGCGGTACCTGGGAAGGGCTTAGTACGTGCACGTCGGCTTAGGTCCACTGGCCTTCGTAACCAATGGACACTTCATACAGAGAAGGATGGAGGCTTAGCAGCTGCTGATTCTGCCAGGTCTCTGCTGCAGAAACCTGATGACTCTTTCCTAATAGCTTCTTGCCTGGGACCCTACATAGAGCCTGTACAGGAGAGGGAAAATCTTAAGGGCTGTTCCTGGTTTTGCAGGCAGGACACTTTTCCAAAGCACTAGAACTGGCTTTTGCCACACAGCAATTTGGGGCCCTGCAGCTGATTGCCGAGGACCTGGATGAGAAGTCAGACCCGGCCCTGCTGGCACGCTGCTCTGACTTCTTCATGGAACACGCCCAGCACGAGAAGGCCGTGGAATTGCTGCTAGCAGCCAAAAAGGTAAAGCCTTTGCCTTGTTCCTGAGAATTCAGCAGCATGGGACCGTAGCAGTGCCGAGCTCAGAGGGAGCTGGGTTGCACCCTGTACCCTCACCACACTGCAGCGAAGCCCCAGCTGCAGAATTCTTATCTGGATTTTGAATTCCTCAGAATTCCTGGATGCAGGTTTTGGCCCAGCCCTGTCTGGAGCCACATTCAGGGTTAGTCCCCTCAAAGCTCAGGATCTTCAACTGCGGGGCTTGGCTCAGGGCCAGCGTGGGAGTTAAGATTCTGCAGCACAGCTGGGCTGAGTCCTGTCACTTGGTTCAGCTGCACCATTCACACGGTTGGACAAAAGCTCAAAAGTTGTAGCATGCGTAGAGACTCCGCTCCTAGCAAGCTACGTGTGGCTGGGGTCCTTCAGGCAGCAGCACTCCATGGTTCTCTCCTCCTTCACCAGTACCACGAAGCCCTGCAGCATTGCCTGAACCAGAACCTAACCATCACAGAGGAGATGGCTGAGAAGATGACTGTCTCCAAGGACTCAGAGGTGCTCTCCGAAGAGGCTAGAAAAGAGCTGCTGGAACAGATTGCCGACTGCTGCATGCGGCAAGGCAACTACCACATGGCAACCAAAAAATACACTCAAGCAGGAAACAAGCTGAAGGTGAGTCTACACAGGTGGGGCGAAGCTGCAGTATTAACATCTGAACCCCTTGGAGCCCCAAAGCAAGTGCAAAGGCGATGCCGTGAGTTGGTTTAAGGCAAAAATACTCTTGCTAAATATTTGCTGCTGTTTCTCCCCTCCCCCAAGTTGCCTGGGATCCCTCTTCCACAGGGTTTGCTGTCAGCATGGGAGCTCCCTACTTTCCCTCCCAGGTCAGGACAGAAGTGCTCAGATGACTGGCTTCAGCCCGTGGATTCTGCTGTGGGAGTGTTTCGGCAGCAGCAGTGGAATTGTGCCTTAGTTTGCAGACAGGGGATCCAGGATTGCCTACCCAGCACTGCCTCGTTGCTTGCTTCCTCATGTTTCTGTGTTGCTAACAGTAATACTTCTTCCCACCTGTCTGCAGGCAATGAGAGCATTGTTGAAGTCTGGAGACACTGAGAAAATAGTGTTCTTTGCTGGTGTCTCCAGACAGAGGGAGATTTATATCATGGCAGCCAACTACCTACAGTCACTGGACTGGCGAAAGGACCCAGAGATTATGAAGAACATCATTAGCTTCTATACCAAAGGAAAGGCCCTCGACCTCTTAGCTGGCTTTTATGATGCCTGTGCTCAGGTATGTCCTGTCCATTCTTCGAGGAGTTGGGTTGGTGAACGCTGGCAACAGGACACAAATCTTATTTGTCTTTTTTCAATAGGTGGAGATCGACGAGTACCAGAACTATGAAAAAGCACAGGGAGCCCTGACTGAGGCATACAAGTGCCTGTCAAAGGCAAAGATGAGAAGCCCAGTAGAGCAGGAGAGCAAACTGGCACTTTTACAAAGCAAGATGGCTTTGGTCAAGCGATTCATCCAGGCTCGCAGGTGATTTGCAGTGCTCAGAGCACACAGAATGGATGTGGATACACCATGGCTGTGTCTATACTGCATCCCTTTTCCAGAAAAGGGATGCCAATTAGACATATCGCAATTGCAAATGAAGCGGGGATTTAAATCTCCCCCACTTCATTAGCATAAAAATGGCTGCCGCTTTTTTCCAGCTCGGAGCTTTGCTGGAAAAAAGTGCCAGTCTAGACGCGGATCTTTCGGAAAATAAAGCCTTTTCCGAAAGATCCCTTATCCCTTTAGGAAAAGGCTTTATTTTCCAAAAGATCCGCGTCTAGACTGGCGCTTTTTTCTGGCAAAGCTCCGAGCTGGAAAAAAGCGGCAGCCATTTTTATGCTAATGAAGCAGGGGAGATTTAAATCCCCGCTTCATTTGCAATTGCGATATGTCAAATTTGCATCCCTTTTCCGGAAAAGGGATGCAGTCTAGACACAGCCTGTAGCTGAGGGAAGCAGCAGCACTGTCCTATGCAGGCAACACTTCTGAAAGCACCTTAACTTTTGAGTAAAAGGTGAAGGTAGCCTTGAGATGAGTGCCCTATCCCTATCCCCTACTTGGAGCTGAGATACTATGAGGGTGGCCATCTTACAGAAGGGAGGCTTTGGGGTCTCCAAGTGGTTCAGCTAACAGCCAGATGCAGTAAAGGAGAATGCGCCTCCCTCCTGCATGAGCCGTTGACACTTTCAACCTGTTCTCTCACTAGAGTTTACTCTGAGGACCCTAACGAAGGAATCAAGCAGTGTGAGCTTCTCCTAGACGAGCCAGACCTTGATAATACCATCCGCTTAGGCGATGTCTTGGGTTTTCTGGTTGAACATTACTTACGGGTGGAGGAATTCCACATGGTAAGTTGGTCTTTGCGCATCATCCATGGTCGTGGTGCTGTTCAATACGTAAAGACAAAGGAGCCCTAAGGAGCTTAGTCTAAATGTTTGCATCCCTAGGGGTGGCTGCTCTCAGCCTTTCACAGGTGTAGATGTGCCATAGCAGAGCTCCCCGGGAGTGTTTCTGTTGGCCTTTGCCCTGTAAGAGAGCTGCGGTATCACTGCCAAACACTGTGTGGGGCTTTCAGCTTTGATCCTAGTGTAGGGAACTGCACAAGGAGCAAGCCAGAATCCAGTTTTAATCTGTGGTGGGAGAGTTTTTCTTTATAGGACTTGTAGAGAAAGTCACAGAGGTGACTCCTGGGGTAAGCATACTCATTGCCATTAATAGAGGGAGCAGCAGCAGGTCATTTCTCTGCAGTTGCTTGGTGCCTCTGGCAGCCACCGGGCCGGCCCAGAAAAAATGGGAATTCATTAACTTGTAGCTAGCGGGAGTGCTGAGACACTTGGGCAGAGCAGGACGTGCCCAACAGCACAATGCTGAATGGCTCAGGGTTACAGGCCTTGGACAGCAAGAAACCTGCTGGTCTGGACCTGCCCGGTGCAGTGCATGGTGCTCTCCTGCTCTGTGCTGGCTTCACGAGGGCTGCATGGACAGTTTCTCAGCTCCCGGCTGACAGAGGAATCACGGCTGGGCTGGTCTGTTCACACCCGGCATGGCCACGGTCAGAAGACAGGACGCCAGTGTGGCTGTTACGTTCTTAGCTGGGGAATGATGGTTTGCCAGGGCGGACCACGTTGCTGAGCCTAGCCCAGCGCTGACTGACAAAGTGGGTTTTTGCCCATGGAAGCATATGCTCAACCAAATCTGTTAGTCTTTAAGGTGCCACAGGACTCCTCATTGTGCTAGTCTCAGCTCACAGGCCTCCTAACAAGGTGACCATTTCAGTGTGATGCCTGAAATGTGACAGCAACACCTTGGCTGTGTCTAGGGTCTACACTGGCCGCTTGAATTTCCACAAAAGCACTGACCATCTCTTGTAAGATTGTGAGTGTTCTTGCGGAAATACTGTGCTGCTCCCGTTCGGGCAAAAGTCCTTTTGTGCAAAAGGGCCAGTGTAGACAGCTCAGATTTGTTTTCCGCAAAAAAGCCCCGATCACAAAAATGGCGATCGGGGCTTTTTTGCAGAAAAGCGCGTCTAGATTGACACAGATGCTTTTCCACAAAAACTGCTTTTGCACAAACGCGTCCCTGCCAAGCTAGACGCTCTGTTCCAAAAAAGCTTTTAACAGAAAACTTTTCCGTTAAAAGCATTTCCGGAAAATCCTGCCAGGCCAGACGCAGCCCCGCTGTGCTAATACCACTATTGGGCAAGCGGCGGGTAGGTGAGGTGCAGTTGTGAGCAAGCCCCGCCCTGGCCAGGCTGGAGGGCCAAGCGTCACAGTTCTGCTGTGCTGTGTGACTAACAAGAACCCATTCCATGTCTGACAAGAGCGCGTCTCTTGCCCTCAGGCCTATAGATACTTGGAGGAGATGCGGAAAAGAATTCCATGTGTAAACCTGACCTACTACGTCAATCAAGGGACCATTGAAGCAGTGCACAGAGGGCTGGGCATCCCCTTGAACCGGAACCCTGGCCCAGAACGCATTCGCCACAACAGTATGGAAGACAAGGAGGTGGAGGAGGACGTGGCTGATGAAGTGGATGGTCCTTGAGGGCTTTCTGCATAAGCTGGCACCATTCATGGGAGGCTGTGAGGAAGTCTTGCCATTGCTACAGTAGCCAGCTGCTGGTCTAGTCTTGTGTAGAGCTCAGTCAGACACGGCTGCAGTGCACTGCCTGATGCTGCAGCCTGCACGGTTCACACCATCTGCTGGAGCACCAGTTCCGAGCAGGACAGGATGAGTACCAGACCACGGCTCTGACTCTGTAATGTCCAGGGTTACATTATTTTTAATATTTCAATAAATTAAGGAAAAAAGGAATGTCTGAGTGTCAGTAAGGCAGCAGATATACCTGATGCCATAAGCACAGGAGCAGCAGCACCGTGAATGCTGAATTGAGCCCATCTATGTCTAAGGGAAGCAGTGTGGTTAAGACATTTTGCACTGATATGCCAGGGCCCCAGGTCTAGTCAAGGACAAGCTGTCAAAACTCAAGAGCACAAGGGCTTTGCAACCATTTTCTGAGACATTGGGGCCAGCAGCATGAGTGACTGTGCCTTGTCAGCAGTCAAATCGTGTCCTGCGGACGGCTAACTCGGCCCTGATCACCCAGCCTGCTAGATCTTGTTTCATTTAGCAAAGTCTCCCCCGCCGCAGTGCTTGCAATCATGAAAGAAAATTTTGCCACCGCCCAGGCTGGCGTTTGAAGCCAGTCACTGCAACCAAACCCTGGCTTAAAAGAGGATAATGTTCAAGACCTTGGCTTGATTTTACCTGGGAAAAAATCTTCCTCGTGAAGTGTCAGACCCATTTGTACCAGGCTTTGTTCTAAAAGGAGGCGGTGAATTCCCTGCCTGTGGAGTGGTGTGAGCGTTGCTACGCAGCACGACGCGGGGCTAACAGCATCAGACTCTCCCCCCGACAGCTCCTGAGCTAGAGCCCAGGCTGTGCTTCTGGCAGCCGTGTCATGCTGGTGGGCGAGAGCTCACCTGGCAACACCATAAAACCGGTTTGGCACTTAACTGTGGGGCTATGTCTACACTGGCGGGGTCTTGCATAAGAACTCAGTGCGCAAGGGTTTTTCTGCAAGAACTCTTGCACAAGGTAACGTCCACACAGCCGCGTGCTTTTGCGCAAGAGCATCCGTGGCAGTGTGGATGCTCTCTGGTGCAAAAAAGCTCGGATGGCCATTTTAGCCATAGGGCTTTCTTGTGCAAGAAACCCCTGCCGGGCGTCCACACTGCCCTCTTGCACAAGAGAGCTTTACACAGTCTTGCACAAGAAGCCCTCTCCTACCATGCTTTACTGTAAATCTTGCACAAGAGCAGGCGGGCAGCTGTTCTTGCACAAGAACCCACCCGTGTAGACATAGCCTGTCACTTGGGCCTTTTGTGGCCATGCTGCTGTTATCCCCAGAAGAGAAACAAGGTTTCCAGCAGCCACCTCGCCCCTTCCACGCTGCCGGTGCTGAAGGGGAGGGTCAGAGAGTGAAGTGTCACACTTACGGAGCGGGTTGGAACAGCATTCAGGCGTAACTCAGTGCAGTCCCCTGGTAAGAACAGGACATCCCAGCACCAGGTTTGCTGCCAGACTGCAGCTCGTGCAGGGCTCAGGGGCCTGGGCGTGCCCAGCTTCCCACCACATTCAGCCTATTCCCACTTGCTGAAAAGGGCCCTTGTAACGAGCACCACTCCCGGCGCCAGGAGCCCCATGCCAGCTGCTTCCCTACAGGGGCCCCATCTCCTCCTGTTTTCCTGGAGAGGCTCTGATGGGAGGCCTTGGTGATATTTGTAGCTGAACACACATCTGCCAAGGCTACGAAGAGCTGGGCCAGAGCGTACAGGAGAGGGGGAGGTGTAGAGGACAACAGCACTAGGCCACGTCCCCCGCATGGTACCGGATCGCCCCCATTAGAGGTAAGAGGCAGGTTGGCTCCCTGGCTTTTGCTCCTTACCCCTCTCTCCCGGCGCCAGCCCTGGCATTAGTGACCATGCAGCTGGCATGCAAGGCAGAGGGCAGCTCTTTTCTATTCCCCCACCACATCAGAGTTTCTTTAACAGGTTCTCCATTAGCAGCAGATTGTGGCAGGCCAGCCTCCTGCAGTCCCCATCCGGGTCCTTCTCAGCTACATCTGCAAAAGAGGACGATGCCGTTAGCTGACAGTGGGAGGAAGACACAGATGCTTTTTACAGTGGTTTCCTGACCTGCTGAAATCCAGGAACTGTGACAGGAAACTAAGCCGCTGGGCGAGCATGCAGCCCTTCTGGCACTGCCCAGAGCTAGGCCCAGCAGAGACGCACCGCTTGGCAAACATCTATGCTCGGCTTGCTTAGATCAAGCACAGATGTCAGCCCGCATTGCTTGCTCTCGCAGAGATTCTACCTAGTGCTTTCACGCTAGTGCTTCGAATGTTAGTTCCAACACGACTGCCATGGGGGTAGGGACGGAAGGGACTTGGGAACCTGACAGCAGGGAAAGGGTCAGGTTTTAAGGCAGCTTCTAAATCTTGTGTGCGCATATATATTAGCACAGTCACCAACAGATCCCACCATCACATGCACAAATGGGTGTAGTGGAGACTAGAAGTAGCCCGAGTATTGTGTTGGACAAGTCCGAGCCATCAGAAAGCACCGTGAGCTGTGCGCACCACGGCACTCGCCAATTGGCCGAACGAGGAGCAATGGTCTCAAGCTGTCATGGGGGAGGTCAAGGTTGGCTAGACGGTAGGACCGTGGTGCAGCACTGGTACTAGGGAGGTGGTAGAATTGCCATCCCTAGAGGGTTCTAAAGTCCTGGCTAGGATGGTTTAAGCTTTGGGCAGGGGCTGGACTTGATGAGCTCCAGCCCTAGGATTCTATGAACACCATGAAACGGTTCTTTCAGAAGCCTGTAATGGGCTCAAAGTAAAAACTCAGGATGTTGGAGCAGGAGGGACCCTGGAAGAGCAGAGAGCCTGTGTGAGGATATCCTGTACGCACAAGCAGTGTGCTCAGAGTCCAGGACTGGCGGCCTAAGCACATGACTCACACGGATGGAGAAGGGTTATTTATAAACTCAGGGAGAGCTTCAGGCTGGGGTTTCCCAACTCTCTGTGGGGGAAGCAGCCAGAGGAGTGTACAGCCCCGGTGCTCTGAAGCTGGAGATGCCAGAGCATGGAGCTTGAGCTAACTATGCTGCAAGCGGGTAGGGCCACAGCCAGGAGCACGATGCAGCTCACTGAAGTCCTGACATGAGAAGACAAACGTGCCCTGCAAACTGCTCCAGGCCTCAGGTGGGTGAAGGGGATTCCCTCCCAGGCCTCTGCAGCTGAGCCAAAGAAGGGCTCGTATCTGTCCGAGATGATGCTGAAACTGAAGTTTAAGGCCAGGCACAGCACCCAAGGGAGTGGCCCATTAAGTGCTGCTTAGAACGTTCGCTCTGCAGCGGGCGCTTTTCAGAAGTCTGCGCCTCCTCCAGCCCAGGGCGGCCCCTCCCTTTCAGGGCGGCCAGCAAGGCAGCATTTGCAAACAGGTGCTCCCCGGCAGAGGGCAGGAGAATTCTGCAGTACCCGACGGAGCCACTGGCTGCACATGCCAGTTCTCTCTGGGATGGAATCTGAATGGGAGGGGCTGTGCAGACTTGGGTGCTCAATCTGCTGCTGCTACTATGCTCTTTGATCCTGCCCTCGTCACCGTGCTGTCTGCAGCGCCACCAACACGCTAGCTTCCTAGCACCGCACGAGACAGCCCCGCAATTGGCTGCAGACATGAAACGGAGAGGCTACTATCCCCGTCCTGCCAAGAAAGGCTACAGCACCCAGACCACGATGCTCCCTGTACTGAGCCTCGGACAGGCCTTTACAACATCCTGGAAAGACCCCTCGGGAGGGAGGCAGATTCCTGAGCACGCACCATGTCACATGGCCCAGGTGGCTTCTCTCTCCCTTTAAGGGCACAGAGCTATAGAACCCGCAGGGATCAGAGACCGGCTGTGTCGGTGTCACTTCCTGCCCAGCCCCCATGGGAAGCCAGGTTTTGAAACGTCAGGATGGTGAAGGAAACCAGAGAGGGCCGAAGAACAGCGAGGGCGGGATTAGCACAGAAACCGTCCAAACCTGGCCCAAGGCCGCGAGCGCACAGGCCCACTGCCTCGCGCAAGTTTCCAGCATGGCCCCTCCCAGGCCATGCAGCCCCCGCGCTCCGACAGGCGCTCGCTTCCGTCAACCCCAGGTCTGCTCCGTAGCCCTCAGAACCCTGGGCAGGGGCCAGGCCCTGCGGCTCAGCCTCAGCACCATGGAAACAGGGACAGGAGGAGGCACCCCATGTTCCTGGTTGTGCAAACCTTGCTTTCCAGGAGGGGCAGAGGGTCTGGCCTGCTAGGACCTGTAGTCTCTGGGAGTCATATTGCCAAGGGAAGCCACGGGGATGACAGCAGCCTATGGGCCATGTTTGGCCTTGGGCTGAGCGTCTGGATGCCTCTGCAGCACAGACTGGACTGATAATCTAGCTCCTTCTTAACCTAGGTGCAGCATGCACATCAGCAGCAAACCCCCTTCCGCCCTAGAGACATTACACCCTCCCCCGTACCTGCCAGCCAGGACTGGGTCTCCAGGAACTCGTCTGTCATGTCCGCCAGCAGGCGCTCACTAGGGACACTCAGCAGGGTGGAGGAAACTGCAGACAGGAGGCCCTGACGCACGTACCTGGTGAAGAAGCAACGACCCCGTGAGAGGCTGCAGCTTCCTTCTCTGCCCTTCAGCTACAGACCATATTAGCTGCGCTGTGTCACTGCCTCCAAGCGAGCAGGGATATAACCAGAGTCAGCTGACCGGGTCCCCCTGCTCAGCTCCATGCTTCCACCCAATAGAACGGGAGCTAGTCTCTTGCTCCCTGGGCCAGAAGAGGCTGGGGGTTACGAGATGGGTTCAAGACCCTGAGTTACTCTGCGCCCCTGGGAAACTCTTCCATGGTGAAGCTACTTCGTGGATCTCAGCCAGGACAACACCTGGACGTACTTTCACCCCAGGAAGGAGCCAGAGCTAAGCAGAGAATTGTGCATGAAGTCACCCACACAGGCTCCGTCAGGTAATGCTGTGCCAGAGAGAGACACGTCCCGGTAAGAGCACCTGGCCCTCATCCTCCCCTCAGCAAGCCAGCCCCCACACACACAACTCACGCGTCCGTGTGGAAGCGCAGGGCCCAGACGAACTCCAGCAGAGCCTTTCCCATGGCAGTGGCTGCCTGCGGGACATGAGTGAAGAGAACACAGTGACGAGGTAGCTTTTCCCACACTGACCCAAAGGGATGTGGACTTGGGCATGGCTGGGACCACACGCAATGGGTAAAAGACCTCGGTGGCCCTCTGGGGAACCCACTGCCTCTTAAAGCATCACACAAACTGGGGATTCCTGCCTTCGGGCCCTTGTGGGAAGTAGGGCTGGAAAAATCAGTTACTGGTTAAACATTTGGCTGCCCAGCAAAGCAGGATCCAGGCTGGGGACCACTCCAGCCCAACTCCCCCAGCCTCTGCCGGAGCAGCCTCTGCCTGTGGCAGGTGGGGAGCTGCTGCAGCTGGTTAACCTCGCACAGCCCGAGTGGGAAGCAGGACGGTGGGGCTTAACCCCATTGTGCAGCTGAGGAAACAGGCCGAAGAGATACACGCCCAAGGGACTGCTGGGTTCCTCGCTCTCAGCCCTGTTCCCCGACCAGCCCGCCCCCAGCATCTGCCAACTGCTCCCTGGGCTGGCGACACTCCTCCCCCAAGGCCAGTCCCCAATGGCTGCAACAGGCACCACGGCCAGTGGCGCCTCAGAGGCCATCTCAGGGCTCCCCCAGAGGGCAAGTGCTGCGTTATGGGCCTTACCACAGAGCGCACAGCGAAGTGCATCAGGGCTGCCAGAGTGTGCGCCAGCCTGCCCAGCACCAGGTGATCAGCTCCTAAAAGGTCAAAGGTCACCAGGGGCCTGCAAGGCAAGACACACAGTTCCTTGGGATGGCAACTTAGTGCCTTGTCGGACCTGCCAGGGCATGGCTGGAAGGTCAGCAGGAGACCCTGTGCCCAGCCAGTTACTGGCAACGTGAGCCCTAACTGGAGAATGCCTTCCACCACAGCAACTGGGCCCCTGCCATGCGCTCCAGAGTGCAGAGAACAGCACTGCTCACCAATGTTGCCTCTTTTTTTCCCCCTTCATACAGTTGTGGAATAAATTTTGTTTTATGCACCTTGGCATGTGCACCACCAGTAGAACCACAGGCTGCCAGCTGTGGGTGCTCTGCTAATCAGCTGGGCAGGACTGGAATCCCCTGGGTGGCTGCAGGGACTACTCACTGGCTGACATGGGGCATTGCTGATTTGGCCTGCTGGTGAAGTCTGGCTGAACTAAGGAGAAATACAGGCAAAGGCCACGCCCTGTTTCATCCAAAGGACTGAGGCAGCACGAATGCTGCCAGTAACAGGCCTCCCATCAGGCAGGCTTTGCCCGGGCCGTTACCTACACTCACGGTAGGTGGTAAGGACGCCCTCGACTGCTGCCTGGACTTATTCCACTGTGAATCTACGCACGCAGCAAGGTGGGGGAAGCAACACACTGGCCACAGGGGATCCAAGCCTGCAGCCTGCAGCCATGTAATAGCTTGTAGGAACATAGCCTAATAACCAGGCACTTGGGTCAAATACCCTTCCATTACTGAACAGTGCCTGGATGGCTGGTGTGCGCCAGAGCCCTCCTGTGGCCATTCAGAGGAAGCAACGCCTCCCTCGCCATGCACCACCTCTTCTCCAGACACAGCCCTGTCCCTCAGAGTCCTGGAGAAGGGGACAGTCGTCTCAGGCGTCCCCACAGCCCAGAGCTAGCTTGTTTTTATTACAGTAGCTTCAATCAGTGGAGCTATTTAAAGAGGCTCAAATAATTTACTGCGGGGGATGAATTAATATAGGTGAAGTAGATCAGAGTTTTCCAGAGGACTGGAAAAGGAAACACAGCGCACGTCTTTGAAAAGGGGAACAAAGAGGATCTCAGAGAAGTCCTGACGCTGGTCAGCCTCACTTCAATACTTGTAAAGACACCGGAAGGAAGTTTTAAACTATCAGGCTACGTCTACAATGGCAAGATTTTGCGCAAATACTATTCACGCAAAAATTTTTGCATTCAAGTATTTGCGCAAGAGAGCGTCTACACTGGCATGTGCTTTTGCACAAGAGATGTGCTTCTGCACAGATGCATCCGTGCCAGTGTGGATGCTCTCTTGCGCAAGAAAGCTCCGATGGCCATTTTAACCATAGGGCTTTCTTGCGCAAGAAATTCATGTTGCCTCTCTACACTGGCCTCTTGCGCAAGAACAGTTGTGCAAAAGAGGGCTTATCCTGAGCGGGAGCGTCATAGTTCATGCGCAAGAGGCACTGATTTCACACATTAGAACGTCAGTGTTCTTGTGCAAGAACTCCCCGCCAGTGTAGACAGGCGGCATGTTTTTGCGCAAAAGCGCACAAGATCATGCCAATGTAGACACAGCCTCAGTGTATAAGCAAGCAGAGAGCAATAGGGTTATACGTCAGAACCAAGTCAGTTAACATAGACTTGGTGAGAGCAAATCAGGTCAAACCAACCTACGTTTCATGTGTCAGGGTTCCTGGCTCCTGGCTGGGAAGGGGGGGAGGGGAAGCAGGCAAGCTGCAGGTGTGTTAGATCTTGATTTTTAGGAAGGCTTTTGGCACAGTCCCACACAACATTTTCATACACAAATTAGGGAAATGTGCCACAGGAGCTGACTATAACGTGGGGGCACAACTGGCCAGTAGTTTGGCCAAGACTGTACTCAGTCGCAAGGCTCTGCTGCAGGTGCAGGGCTCTAACGGATGGCTTCATGACTGGCTTGGAGACTGGAGCGGAGAGTGCGGTTATAAACTAAGCAGGTGACACCAAGTACGGTTATAAACTAAGCAGGTGACACCAAGTTGCTTGCCTGCCATTTTTGCTGATAACCTGGGCATGCTCCCTGCTTAGAGACAGGGGACCGGTCCCCAGCCCCGCGTATCGAGTGCTCCCTGCTTAGCGACGGGTGACCGGTCCCCAGCCCCGCGTATCGAGTGCCCCCTGCTTAGCGACGGGTGACCGGTACCCAGCCCCGCGTATCGAGTGCCCCCTGCTTAGCGACGGGTGACCGGTACCCAGCCCCGCGTATCGAGTGCCCCCTGCTTAGCGACGGGTGACCGGTCCCCAGCCCCGCGTATCGAGTGCCCCCTGCTTAGCGACGGGTGACCGGTACCCAGCCCCGCGTATCGAGTGCCCCCTGCTTAGCGACGGGTGACCGGTCCCCAGCCCCGCGTATCGAGTGCCCCCTGCTTAGCGACGGGGGACCGGTCCCCAGCCCCGCGTATCGAAAACAGACATGAGGATCGGAAGGGTTCTCTCTGACGGGACCAGCCCTGTGCTCCTGGGAGCTCCACAGGCCCCTGTGCCAGTATTAGCCATGCAAGGAAACTGGGAAAACAGGAGCTCCTGCTGAAACCTGGATCTGGTGTTTGTTTCCTAGCCCCTGCTCAGCTGGACATGTCCTGAGCATGCTCACTGCAGCGCCGCCGAGAGCCCCCCGGCAGCGCGATTTCCTATTTTCATCTTTGCTCAAACCTGTGACCAAAGGAGGGTTCTCTACTGTGTTCACCCCCCTCCCAGGGATCCCCCCCACACTGGCCATTGTAGAGCCACGTCATTAGAAAGGGCTGCGGATGCAAGTGTTGGAGGGAAATAATCAGACAGACCCTGGCCCAGCAGAACCTCCTCAGGGGCTGGTCCTGACCAATAGCCCACAGAAGTCAGCAGGAATCTCTGCACTGAATTCAGGGAGCCGAGGCCCAGGCCCACTGCCTGTTACCGAGGGAGCAGGCGCAGTGCAGCCGAGGGAGCTGACAGCTCCAGTATTCATTAGGAGCCGATTTTTCAATTACTGCAGCTTAAACAAAAAAGTGAGACACTTTGAGCGCCAAGAATGATTAAAGGTCTAGAGAACATGACCTATGAAGCCAGGCTTCATGAACTGGGCTTGTTTAGTTTGGAAAAAAGAAGATTAAGGGGGGACATGATAGCGGTTTTCAAATATCTAAAAGGGTGTCACAAGGAGGAAGGAGAAAATTTGTTCCTCTTGGTTTCTGAGGACAGGACAAGGAGTAATGGGCTTAAAGTGCAGCAGGGGAGGTTTAGATTGGACATTAGGAAAAAATTCCTAACTGTCAGGGTGGTCAAATATTGGAATAAATTGCCAAGGGAGGTGGTGGAATCTCCCTCTCTGGAGATATTTAAGAACAGGTTAGACAGACATCTGTCAGGGATGGTGTAGACGGAGCTTGATCCTGCCTTGAGGGCGGGGGGCTGGACTCGATGACCTCTCGAGGTCCCTTCCAGTCCTATGATTCTATGATATCAACCATTACAGCACAGCTGCCCTGCTACTATGAACCTGAGAGGGGGGGAAGAAACCATCAGGTGTCTACTGAGCCGCGAGGATCCACTTTCCATTTTATCCTTCAATAAGCAGATGAAGACTAACTCAAGCAGGAATAATGAGGGGTCCTGTAGCACTGTACCGACCAACCAAAATATATCCAATCCTGAGTGTTCGTGGGTAAAACCCACGTCCTCGGGTGGATTTACCCACCAAAGCTCATGAATCAATATTTCTGTTAGTCTCTAAGGTGCCACAGGGCTACTCATTTTTAAAGTTACAGATTAACATGACTACCCCGCTGAGGTTTTTCAAGTAGGAAAGTAAAAAGCATTTAAAAAAAAGTAACCCTGTAGCCCAGGGGTGGCCAACCCATTACGGACAAAGAGCCAAAAATACAGGTGGATACAGCACAAAGAGCGGAGGGAAAAAAGTTGAGGAAAAAAAAACCCACTGCCCCTTTAAGAGCTGTGTCCCCCCCAAGCAGGCTTCCATCGGCCTCAGCATCAGATCTCGCTGCCCCAGGCGGCGCCCTGACTAGACAAGGAGAAAAGGTGAGAACGGGGGATCCAGAACAGCCACAGGTACGAGAGCCGCAATTTGTCCTTTGCAGAGCCGCACGCGGCTCGCAAGCCGTGGGTTGGCCACTCCAGCTGTAGCCATTCAAAATCTTAGCAGTCACATAAGCTGCAAGCTAAGCCTTATACTGCAGTGCCTGCCGCATGGCCAGCTCCCCAGGAGCAGGGCCGGCGTGTAGAGTAAGCAGGGTCCCTCCGAGCACCAGCTCCGGCTCCGGCCCTGCTCCCAGAGAGGCTCCGCAGTACCAGCTTTGTACAGCAAAGGCTGCAGCGCGAGGCAGCAGAAGAGTTCACAGGCCCTGCCGTTCGAGCGGGGTGTGCTCTGCTGCAGCTAACAGCTGGCGCCACTTTGAAACCCTGTGTCCACTACCCTGCATGGTAGCGAACGTTGTCTTGCTGCCAAGCTCATGTGTGGCCATGGCGCCTTAGTGACCTTGCCCCCTACAACACCCCTCGCCCCGGCCATGTGTGGCCATGGCGCCTTAGTGACCTTGCCCCCTACAACACCCCTCCCCCCGGCCATGTGTGGCCATGACGCCTTAGTGACCTTGCCCCCTACAACACCCCTCCCCCCGGCCATGTGTGGCCATGGCGCCTTAGTGACCTTGCCCCCTACAACACCCCTCCCCCCGGCCATGTGTGGCCATGGCGCCTTAGTGACCTTGCCCCCTACAACACCCCTCCCCCCCCGGCCATGTGTGGCCATGGCGCCTTAGTGACCTTGCCCCCTACAACACCCCTCCCCCCGGCCATGTGTGGCCATGGCGCCTTAGTGACCTTGCCCCCTACAACACCCCTCCCCCCGGCCATGTGTGGCCATGGCGCCTTAGTGACCTTGCCCCCTACAACACCCCTCCCCCCCGGCCATGTGTGGCCATGGCGCCTTAGTGACCTTGCCCCCTACAACACCCCTCGCCCCGGCCATGTGTGGCCATGGCGCCTTAGTGACCTTGCCCCCTACAACACCCCTCCCCCCGGCCATGTGTGGCCATGACGCCTTAGTGACCTTGCCCCCTACAACACCCCTCCCCCCGGCCATGTGTGGCCATGGCGCCTTAGTGACCTTGCCCCCTACAACACCCCTCCCCCCGGCCATGTGTGGCCATGGCGCCTTAGTGACCTTGCCCCCTACAACACCCCTCCCCCCCCGGCCATGTGTGGCCATGGCGCCTTAGTGACCTTGCCCCCTACAACACCCCTCCCCCCCCGGCCATGTGTGGCCAGGGCGCCTTAGTGACCTTGCCCCCTACAACACCCCTCCCCCCGGCCATGTGTGGCCAGGGCGCCTTAGTGACCTTGCCCCCTACAACACCCCTCGCCCCCGGCCATGTGTGGCCATGGCGCCTTAGTGACCTTGCCCCCCACAACACCCCTCCCCCCCGGCCATGTGTGGCCATGGCGCCTTAGTGACCTTGCCCCCCACAACACCCCTCCCCCCCGGCCATGTGTGGCCATGGCGCCTTAGTGACCTTGCCCCCCACAACACCCCTCCCCCCCGGCCATGTGTGGCCATGGCGCCTTAGTGACCTTGCCCCCCACAACACCCCTCCCCCCCGGCCATGTGTGGCCATGGCGCCTTAGTGACCTTGCCCCCCACAACACCCCTCCCCCCCGGCCATGTGTGGCCATGGCGCCTTAGTGACCTTGCCCCCCACAACACCCCTCCCCCCCGGCCATGTGTGGCCATGGCGCCTTAGTGACCTTGCCCCCCACAACACCCCTCCCCCCCGGCCATGTGTGGCCATGGCGCCTTAGTGACCTTGCCCCCCACAACACCCCTCCCCCCCCGGCCATGTGTGGCCATGGCGCCTTAGTGACCTTGCCCCCCACAACACCCCTCCCCCCCGGCCATGTGTGGCCATGGCGCCTTAGTGACCTTGCCCCCCACAACACCCCTCCCCCCCGGCCATGTGTGGCCATGGCGCCTTAGTGACCTTGCCCCCCACAACACCCCTCCCCCCCGGCCATGTGTGGCCATGGCGCCTTAGTGACCTTGCCCCCCACAACACCCCTCCCCCCCGGCCATGTGTGGCCATGGCGCCTTAGTGACCTTGCCCCCCACAACACCCCTCCCCCCCGGCCATGTGTGGCCATGGCGCCTTAGTGACCTTGCCCCCCACAACACCCCTCCCCCCCGGCCATGTGTGGCCATGGCGCCTTAGTGACCTTGCCCCCCACAACACCCCTCCCCCCCGGCCATGTGTGGCCATGGCGCCTTAGTGACCTTGCCCCCCACAACACCCCTCCCCCCCGGCCATGTGTGGCCATGGCGCCTTAGTGACCTTGCCCCCCACAACACTCCTCCCCCCCGGCCATGTGTGGCCATGGCGCCTTAGTGACCTTGCCCCCCACAACACCCCTCCCCCCGGCCATGTGTGGCCATGGCGCCTTAGTGACCTTGCCCTCTACAACACCCCTCCCCCCGGCCATGTGTGGCCATGGCGCCTTAGTGACCTTGCCCCCCACAACACCCCTCCCCCCGGCCATGTGTGGCCATGGCGCCTTAGTGACCTTGCCCCCTACAACACCCCTCCCCCCCGGCCATGTGTGGCCATGGCGCCTTAGTGACCTTGCCCTCTACAACACCCCTCCCCCCGGCCATGTGTGGCCATGGCGCCTTAGTGACCTTGCCCTCTACAACACCCCTCCCCCCGGCCATGTGTGGCCATGGCGCCTTAGTGACCTTGCCCCCTACAACACCCCTCCCCCCCCGGCCATGTGTGGCCATGGCGCCTTAGTGACCTTGCCCCCTACAACACCCCTCCCCCCCGGCCATGTGTGGCCATGGCGCCTTAGTGACCTTGCCCCCCACAACACCCCTCCCCCCGGCCATGTGTGGCCATGGCGCCTTAGTGACCTTGCCCCCTACAACACCCCTCCCCCCCCGGCCATGTGTGGCCATGGCGCCTTAGTGACCTTGCCCCCTACAACACCCCTCCCCCCCCGGCCATGTGTGGCCATGGCGCCTTAGTGACCTTGCCCCCCACAACACCCCTCCCCCCCGGCCATGTGTGGCCATGGCGCCTTAGTGACCTTGCCCCCTACAACACCCCTCCCCCCTGCCATGTGTGGCCATGGCGCCTTAGGAAGCCAGGACCCACGGGACTTGCCATCTCACCTGTCAAAGCCCTGAAGCAGAGGGAAGAAGAAATGCCCAGCTAAGGAACTGAACCTGTTCGGGCCACAAGCCGGTTCCGCTAGACACCGACCCTGCCCAAAAGAGAAAGGGGGGTTAGAGAAGAAACGCCACCAGCAGCGAGAGCCTCACTTGGCCACGCGGTCAGACCCAGAGAGGGAGCAGCAGCCATTAGCACCGAAAGGTCCTGTGTTCCTCAGTGCGGCTCTCCTAGATGCCTGAGCCAGCAATACGACATGCCGGAGTCGAGTGTCCCCATTTCCAGTCGCTGAGGAGTTCTGCGCAGCCTGTGGTCTGGGCGGGGAAGCGGAGGGAGTGAGGCTCACTCGCAGCACAGGACGGGAAAGGGCTGACCGACCGACTTCTTTCTGTGCAGTCAGAGGGAAGGCCTGGGAGCCAGAGAGCATGGAGGCGGCTGGAGGAAGGTCTGAGAGAAGGGAGGCAGAGCTACTGGCCTCTCATGCGGGTAGGCAGAGGGTAGCACTATGGCCTGCACCTCCAGAATGGAGACCGGCCGTTCCCAGTGAGTTCAGCCGGGGTCCGGCTGGGACGGGGCTAAGCAAGGGCTCTAAGGAGCTGCAGACACCCTCCCACTCGCTGTCTTTGTAAAAGAAGTTACCCGGCCTTTGCTGCTGCCGCCACTGGGCCTGGCCACACTCAGAGTTAGTCCCAGGGCAGCTCTCTGCGCCTTGGGGCGTGAGGCCACCCTGCATCTCCACAATCCTGCACCCTGGCCTCACCTTTGCCAAATAGCGCGTCTTGCTTTTGATCCTCTCGTCCACAGCCCTTCTCCAGTCCTGGGAGCTGCCAGTGGCAGGGAGCGCCTGGGGGCAGGGATGCTGGGCGCTGCAGGGCTTAGTTTTCCCAGAGACCTGGGGCTGAGAAAGTTCCTGTGCTGCCAAAGCGAGGACCTGGAGGATTGAAAGAGGCCCTATGAGAAGAGAATTCCTTCTCCCTAGCAAACAGCAACGTTCACCTGCACTAGGAGCAAGGCAGGAATGAGGAGAGAGGCAGGCACAAAAGAGCTCAGGAGCAAAAATGCTGAGGGTGGACCACACAAGTTCGAGGCCACCAGGTGCCGCTCGGCTGCTGCAGGGGGTACTTGGCGGAGGAGCTAGGCTGACAACAGACAGTGGCTCCTCCTCTAGGGACAGTCATGCAGTGGGGTGGCAGCATGGTCAGGAAGGGAGCCAGGCAGTAGACTGAAAAGGCACTTCCAGACAGGTGGTCACCATGCTGGCCACCGCACTGCCTCTTCCCTCCCATCCCATCTGCACAGCCTGCGGAGGGCAGGAAGGCAAGGGCAGTAACTGATGTTTCCCCCAAGCTGCTCCAGGCATGCAGGGACTTGCCCAGCCTATCTCCCAAAGACGGGTCAGGTGCAACAGGAGGAACCGTGAATGGGAAGGGGAGGAGCTAGAGAGGGAAGTCGCTTACATCTAGAATGTCCATGCGCTGCCGGAGACTGTAGTTCAGGGAGTAGAACTGGGAAGTCAGATACTGCGTCACCTGCATCACGCCAGGGAACAACGAGCATGAACCAGTAATGGGGGAAGAACCCTGCCTCCTCCAAGCCCTCCCTGGGGCTGGAACTCTAAGCAAAGTCCTAACTCCTGTCAGCAATGGGGAGAGAAGAACCATCTGAGCAGGAGAAATCCAGGGACCCTCTGCCCAGAGGAAGTGACTCTGCCCTTCTGCAGCGCTGCCACCAGGGAGTCCAAGTGCTCTGCTTTGCCGTCAGTAACTGATCCCACCGCAGCACATCTCAGAGCAGACTTCGCCTTTCACAGCTGAGGCCCAGGACTTGCCCAAGGCTAGCTAACTTGCCCTCACATGCCTAGACACTTAATCATTTCAACTGTCCAACCCCCTAGCCCGCAGTTTGCCGCTCAGTCATTAACCCTTAGCGCCCTGGCTTCCACCCTCCCAGCTCATGGACAGCTGGCGAGGAGGCAGGACAGCTCTGCACAAACTCAGCCTGCTCCCAAATGGCCAACCAGCCCGCCCCGACGGAAACCGTCTGCTATGCTAGCTGCAAGTGCGCAGATCCTCACTGGCACTGGATCTGTGGTGGTGACAGCCACGAGGGCTCTCTGACGCAGCTCCGCAAAGCCATCCAGGGGGGTCTTTTCCTCCAGGTGCAGCAGGACTTTCACCAGCTCTGTGCTCACCTGCACAAACGCAAAAGCAGAGAAGCCATCTGGGCTAGAGGTTCCTCCCTCCCACAAAGGCTTACGGAGGAAGATGCAGACAGGAACTCTTCCTTTTGGCTGCCTCTGTGCGAGGAGTGGAGATGAAGGAGCAGGGCCTGACCATTACACACAGCAGGGGGGTGACACGCTAAGGCAACATGGAGACGGGACTGCTTAAAGCAGGGACGGGGGCGACATCCCTTTCCATCCCCCTTTGAAACGGGGCTTTTGGTGGCATGGAATGGAGAGGATGCCTCAGTAAAACTGACCAGGCATCTTTGCATTGTGCATCCCGCTGGCCTCACAACAGGGTCAGAACCAACAACGGCGACCAGCGACCTCTCTTGCTCACGGGAGAGAGGCCCATGTTTTGGCACTCAGTCCCTGCAGATGTCCCGGAGGAAAAGCCATTACATCAGTAACCCCTTAACCCATCTGCTCCCAGCCCACCCCGGCGCTGCAATTTGACTAGCCTGCCCCAATAACTCTGGACGAGGGGGCAGAGTGTGGAGCATACTGGGTCTGACGAAAACAAAGACGTTGTCATTTCTGATTTGGATTGTTGCACTTGCTCGCCGAGGGCAAAGCGTGCCGCTCACAGGGCCTGCACTGAGTCCCCACGAGACAGAGAAAGCAGGATGAGTCCTTCGGTTCTGTCTCTCTTCTGACGTTGCCTCCTGCTGAGCCACCCCTCTGACTAAGGCCTGCTAGTAACAGTTAGCCCACCGGCCTTACCTCTCTGACAGTAGCTGAATTCCTTCGAATCAGACTCTCCAAAACCCTCATTGTAGCTTCCCACATGTCCAGGTCCTCAGATCCCGTTAGAACTGAAGGAAAACAAAGCCCAACCACGTTAGCTCTGCTGCCAGCTGTGAGCGCACTTCTGCTAGCACGAGTCCAGAGATCTCCCTTCCCTTCCCTTCCCTTCCCGCTCTTGAAGAGAAAGCTGCACCCGAGGCCAGGTGTGGAAGTTTACCGGATTGTGTAAGACGGGGGCACTCTCTAGACTGACCTCCCCTCCACAGGTACTGCAGCAGATCCCCCATTCCCTCCTGCCTCCCCCCACATCCGCCTCCATGGGAGTCAAAGGGGGGGAGGGATAGGCAGCTTCACGAGAAACATGCGCAGGGAACCAGCTTAAAAACCAGCTCCCCACGGGCACTGGCTCCCAACTCCTCCACCCTTGCTGACTCTATCAGAGGCAGCAATTGAGGGGCGGATGCATGAAGTCGTTAGGATTAATCGAGAAGCCCAGGCTCATCAGTTAATTGTTTAAATGACTATATGCTAACGTCCCTACTTATGAGCAGGGCTCAACAAATCGCTATTTCTTCTCGCCCACAGCAAGTCAATTTCAGCCGGTTGCTCCGTTTGCCCCGTTCACCGGCGCCACACGCATGCACAGTGCCAGTCTGGCGCGTGCACGGTGTGGGGCTGGCAAGTAGATCTCACTGTGGTTTGTTGAGCCCTGCTTATGAGTGATCTGAAATAGCAGAAGTTTGTAGTGTCAACATGCCCTTCAAAAGTGGAACACCAAAAACTAGCCAGTAGCAGAACCCACCCGTGAGCAGCGTAAGAGAGGAACATTTCTAAATGAAGATCCAATAGACTCTACTCAGAATCTCCTACCCTCAATACAGTCTCGGATATAGACAGGGGCTTTCATCTTCTTCAGCTCTTTATCTTCTGACATGTCATAAGGGATGAGGTCATCATCACTGTGAAAGAAACAGGTACAAATTAGTCCATGTGGCTCCGACCTTGTCACCCTCTCCTCCCTCATGCCAAACTGACAGACAGGGCACTTCCCCTCTATCCTCACACCAAGGAGGATCCTCAGAATCTCCACCTACAAGGATCCAGCCAGCAAAAGGACACACTGGTTACCGAGCGATAGCAGAATCTTGAGCCTGAGTTCAGGAGACAGCATGTGCAAACCACAGCCTGCACCACTGGGTTTGTTACCATAAAAACATTCGTCTGTTACACTGGACATTTGGCAGCTCTTCATTCATAATGTGGGCTTTTCAGACAAGTACATGAAGGGCATTAAATACAGATTAATGTAATGGATAAAAAGGTTCTCTGCACAGGATCTATTATTATTTCAGATCAATTTTTTGTCCCATAGTGTTAGTGCATTCACACCCAGCTAATGGGACTGCAATTGCATTCACAGCCACACAATATAGCCTATTGGATAAAGAAATCTGATTTTTAGCCTGGATTCAATTTTGAGCCATCAAAATATTTTCCCATCAGTACCCATGTGTATCAGACTCCTCTGCTGGAGACAGACACAAACTATTACTTTCAAGGAACTTGAATTTAAACTGTTTCAGGCACTAGCTAGCTGTCCATAGCAAGGTATGTCCATCCACCCAGGTATGAATATTCTGCAGGTGTCTTGGGGTAGTGAAGCAAGCAGTAGCTAAATTAGCTACCAAGATAAAACCCTACACAACGCCATTCACCTTTGACAAGACTTTCCCTCCTCTGGCCTAGGCAACAGCTCATTTCAATGCCCATTTGAGACTAAAATGATTTCCGATCCATGCAGCACCACATTTTAAGGCACACTTGCAAGTTAGTGTGTAATTCCCTCAAGACTGTCTAGCCCAGCTGTGCAATTCTCAGTCTGTCCAAACTACGGTATTGGACACAGACTCCCTTCCGTAGCCTTGCAAGTCTGAACGCTCCCTTTGCTCAGCCAGTGCCAGATCCGACACCAACATGCCCCGCAATAGAGCGGTTCACACCAGACCCTCCGGTCCCCGAGCTGCTGATTAGAGAGACTCTGCACATGTGGATAGCTCACGCCCACCATGTCCCTCAGCTGAAGGAATCCGCCCACACTTCCATGACTGCGCTGCATGGAAGAAGTGCAGGGCTTTGGACTGCATGCACTCACACCCTGCCTCCTGTGATGAGCAAGCAGCGCGTCGGGCTCGTGGGGGGCTCTCGCTTCACTCCCATGCGAAGCGCTTCCCACTACGAAAAATAAACTAAAAAAGACTTCTTAGGGTTTATTTCTTGCTCACAGATGTTACCGGGGGTGCGTTCTTTCTGTAGCAGAGTCCAACAGACTGACTCTGAAGCATGATCTAGTGGTTAAATATGGGAAGATTCTATATGCAGCATGGCCTCTGAGTCTCTTGTCAGTCATTTCCTCAAACCCTGCCTCGGTTTCCCCCGTCAGACACGGGTTTACCATGGATTGTGCGCTGTCAGAGCCCTCCCTTCCCCTTGCTCTCAACCCAGCTGCCCGAATGTCAGAGCCCATGGCTGTGCTCACCAGGTCCAGGGGGATGTTTTCCCATTGGAAACACCTATTTAAACATCCCTCATGAAACCCCTTCAGGGACGGCTTTGGTAAGACTGTTAAAGGAAGCACTTGCAAGCCCCATCCACGCACTAGCTACTACTGACAGCAGAGCTCTCACAGGACAAGGCTAAGGAGCATGGAGTCACTGAACTTGGAGTTCCTCTTCGGTGCCCGTAATTCAACTGCATCCTCCTCTCAGACTCTTCTGACCTGCACGGAGCCGTTCAGCACCCCCCTGCTTCCCCCCGTTTTCTTAGGGACAGGAAACGAAGGGGTGTCCGTTCGCGGATGCGGGGACTCTGACCAGGACCAGTGAAGACAGCGTAGGAAGCGCATGTGCCCCAGTTGGGGGTGGCGAGTGGCAGCCAGAACAATTGTCTCCACTAACACTCCAGGCTGCCATCTCCACACCGGCCAAAACAATCAATACGCAGCACCGGTCCGGCAGCGTCGCACGCGCAGGGCAGAGATACAGGACAAGCCCCATCGACGGAGAGAGCCAGCAGGGCAAGAGGCCACGTAATGAGCCCTTGGCCAACCATGGCCAACCGCTAACCCTGAAAAGGAAGTGCCTTCTATGACCCCTTGGGGGGCGGGCCCAGCCGCACCTAGCCCCACCCACAGGAAGTCAGAGGGCAGGTCTAGGACTATAAGAGCTGCGGGCTCAGTCAGGGCTGGGCAGCCGACCCAAGCAAACGCCTGGCCTTGGCTCCCGCAGAGAAGGGCTCAGCCGCGCTATCCCCGACCAGAGGACTGGGTCGGACCGCCAGGACCCTGGCCGCTTCCTGAACCCAGGCCAAACCCTCCGGGACTCTCACCGGGCCAGAGTCCACAGACACCCTGCCAGCCCCTCCGTCGCCTGCAGACCCCCCCAGAGCAGCGCCAGAGTCTGGCAGGTCCTCGGGGAGCTGGGGAGCGGCCCAGGCACAGCCGACCTCAGGGCAGCTGATGAGATGGCGGTCGGGTGGGCAACGCATTGCAGCCTGGACCCCGCTGCCCCTCGACCTTGTCGGCATGTAATGGCCTGGATCCCCGCCAACCTGGTGGCTGCAAGGCCGCCACTATCAGGGCCCTGGGCCGGGATGCAGTGGAGTGGGTGGGCCTGTGTCCCCCCTGCCACCACCAAACCCCCTGCAATTGTCAGCTCTCCAGGAGCAAGGAGACCCGACCCTTGCTCAGCTGGAATCCAGACAGCGCTTTAAACTACCGTTCCCCTATTGCCTCACGCCCTGACCCAGGGCTGGGCTGCAGGAGCTGCCGAAGCATGCCATCCAATCCTGGGTCACCTGTTTCTTCTCTAGCACACAGCACGTAATTTTGAAATAAATTGCTATCCCGAAACATCCCTTACTCCTTGTGGAATGAGGTTTACAGGGATGTTGTAATAGTGAGCCCATTACATTTCGATATAATGGCTGTGCTCAAAAAAGATGCGGAATAGCTATTTCGGGAAAGCTTCAGTATCCCAAAATAGCGCTGCAGTGTAGACGTAGCCTTAGAGAGCAACTCCCCATACCCAATAATCTGAGACTCAAGGGCTACGTCTACACTGGCAGGATTTTCCGCAAATGCTTTTAATGGAAAAGATTTTCCGTTCAAAGCATTTGTGGAAAAGAGCATCTAGATTGGCAAAAGCACGTTTTGCGGAAAAGCGTCCGTGCCAATCTAGATGCGGTTTTACGCAAGAAAGCCCCGATCGCCATTTTTGCGCAGAACAATACCGCGTTGTCTACACTGGCCTTCTTGCGTGAAAGCATTTGCACAAGAGGGCTTTTGCCCGCACGGGAGCAGCAGAGCATTTCCGCAAGAACACGGACAATCTTACATGAGATCGGCAGTGTTCTTGCACAAATTCAAGTGGCCAGTGTAGACAACTGGAAAGTTTTTCCGCAAAAGCAGCTGCTTTTGCAGGAAAAACTTGCCAGTCTAGATGCAGCCACGTAGTAAATATATTACTGCCATATGACACGCTACAGCACTTTGAGTAGCAAAACGGGGAGCCTGAAACAAGGTCTGAAGGATGTAGTGGAATCTGCAAGTGAAATAAGCACAAGTAGCAAAGCCAACACCACAGGCAACAAAAATACACAGTAAAGCCCCATCTCGAGCACTGCCAGGGGCCTGACTACAAGCATCAGGTCCAGGTCAGAAAACAACTGGGCCCCCTCACACTCGAATCAATTCTACTGCTCCAGCCTGTGAGGCAGCACATGGAACTGCTGCGCACAGGCTTCACAGGGTAACCAGACAGGTTTGGGAAGGAGAGTTGGGTTGGGCAGGAAAACAACTTGAATTCCTTACACTTGGGTCTAATTTGGGTGGAAAATGAGGCATGAGAACACCGGTAGGTGCAATGACCCTTTCCACACAGGTCATTGGGATCTGCTTCCCCAGTTCAGACTGTGGAGTACAACCCCCTCCTTCCCCTCTTCAGAGTCTGTCATTTACTTTCCACTTCATAGCTGCTTTTCCTTCGTGGTTTAGTTCTTACACATACCTGTCGAGCTCCGAGTCAGACCTCTCCTCTGGCAATGCAGAGACTCCTGGGTGTGGGCTCCCACTTGGTTTTGACACAGCTTTTGGCGTAGCAGATGGACTATCATGCCTGCTGTCAGCAATGAGAAAGGGTCAAAGGAATAAAGCAACAAAGGTCTTAACGATCCATGATCACAAACAGGAGTCTAGATTTTCCAAGGGAAAGCCCCCAGCCCACACCTCGCTACAGCAGGCACTGGAATCTCAGTTCAGTGTGGGTTCACCTAGGATGGTCCACGAAGAGGAGAAAAAGCTCAAGGAGCTGTACAGCTGTGAGGAGACATGCTAGGGGGAGAGTGGAGATGGCAGACAGCCTGAGCTACTTCCCTGGACTGCCGCCTGAGCTAGTTTTGGTTCCGAACAAAGAGTAAGACCACTAATGGGCACTGGGTAAGGGCAAACACTGTCATCTCACCACAGAGGAAGTCTTGGCCTACAAAAGCCACAAGCAACAGGAGGCACCATTCAGCAGTGGTTAATGCACAAGACAACATACGAGATCTGGGCTTCCCACACTGTTCAACAGCAATTTTCTGTGTAGCCCTAGGCACATCACTTTCATCTCTCCACTTCAGTCCCTAGGTCTCTCGCAGGAGCACTGGAAGGCTTCACTTACTAACCTCTGTGAAATGCTTTGCAATCTCCTGACAGCAGAGGCCATGGAAAGTCGTAACACAGCCAGAGCTGTGATCTTTGGACAGAAGTGAATGCTAGATTTCAGTTAGCAGTGGACAGGCTGGGGATTTCTGGCTCCCAGGGTACTCCGAGGTACCCAAAGATTCCCAGCCTATTTGGAGCACTTCAGAGGCACGCAGAGTTACAAGAATCCCAAGGAAATGCAGCCATCAGACATGCTGCCATTGTACCTTTGAACTACAGACATGCTGGCTGCAGAGAGACAGCCAACGGCCATGCAGAGCTCAGGTGAACTTAGAGGATTCTAACAACAAATACGGACTTCCTGCCTTCAGAGCTGGGGTGGTCTGTCTGGCATTCCCCATCAGACAAGATGGAAGGGATTCGGAGTCAGAGGCAAGCCCTGACTTCATAAACTTCACTAGGAATGATTTGCCTGGTATCTGTGCTCAGGTACACAGGTGCACTAAGCAGATATACGGCGAGGACTGGCAGAAAGGTGAACTACTCTCACCGGACAGTGGGCTGCAGTGGGGCCGGCTGCTTCAGGAGAAACTTTAGTTCTCTGGTCTCATCATCATCTTCATACTAGACATGCAAGACAGGAGGTTAGTGTGCAGAGGAGGTTTCCATGTGGATTAAATACAAGACGTCCGCAGCAATTGAAGGCTACAGGAGCTCAGCATCTCTCAGTATTAGGTCTCAGTTTTCAAACAGGGAAGGATCAAATGATAAATTCCTGAGCAGATTTCCAGTCTCAGCCATAGCACCTTTCACACGGGGCTCAGGCTCTAGACGTTATGGCTTGGTCAGACGTGGGCTGGGATATTTATAATCTTTAAAGCGGGGGGGACCTAAGGCCTGGGGGAGTGGACATGGCCCCCAGCTTGCCTGGCTCAGGACTCGCCCCAGCATCGGGCAGCCTGTGCTGTGCTCTGGCCCTCCCCCCACACCACACCACAGGGCTGGAGCACACAATCTAGTACCTGGGCCCGCAAGGATCCAGCCTGCGAGGGGAATGTGGAGCGTGCCTGTCTCCTTCTCAGTCAGGGGCCGTGTCAGTGAGGCCTTCCCACTGGAGCGCGGCTCTCAACTGATTTTTCTGTGGGTCAGCAGCCCCCATCCCTGCGTTACAGCATCGAACAGCCCTGAATTCACACTGCAGCACTGCAGCGAACACTGGGCCAGCAGCCCCCAGCCCTGCATTACAGCATCGAACAGCCCTGAATTCACAGTGCAGCACTGCAGCGGACACTGGGCCAGCAGCCCCCAGCCCTGCGATACAGCATCGAACAGCCCTGAATTCACAGTGCAGCACTGCAGCGGACACTGAGCCAGCAGCCCCCAGCCCTGCGTTACAGCATCGAACAGCCCTGAATTCACAGTGCAGCACTGCAGCGGACACTGAGCCAGCAGCCCCCAGCCCTGCGTTACAGCATCAAACAGCCCTGAATTCACAGTGCAGCACTGCAGCGGACACTGTGCCAGCAGCCCCCAGCCCTGGGTTACAGCATCGAACAGCCCTGAATTCACACTGCAGCACTGCAGCGGACACTGGGCCAGCAGCCCCCAGCCCTGCATTACAGCATCGAACAGCCCTGAATTCACAGTGCAGCACTGCAGCGGACACTGAGCCAGCAGCCCCCAGCCCTGCGTTACAGCATCAAACAGCCCTGAATTCACAGTGCAGCACTGCAGCGGACACTGTGCCAGCAGCCCCCAGCCCTGCGTTACAGCATCGAACAGCCCTGAATTCACAGTGCAGCACTGCAGCGGACACTGGGCCAGCAGCCCCCAGCCCTGCGTTACAGCATCGAACAGCCCTGAATTCACAGTGCAGCACTGCAGCGGACACTGAGCCAGCAGCCCCCAGCCCTGCGTTACAGCATCGAACAGCCCTGAATTCACAGTGCAGCACTGCAGCGGACACTGGGCCAGCAGCCCCCAGCCCTGCATTACAGCATCGAACAGCCCTGAATTCACAGTGCAGCACTGCAGCGGACACTGGGCCAGCAGCCCCCAGCCCTGCGATACAGCATCGAACAGCCCTGAATTCACAGTGCAGCACTGCAGCGGACACTGGGCCAGCAGCCCCCAGCCCTGCGTTACAGCATCGAACAGCCCTGAATTCACAGTGCAGCACTGCAGCGGACACTGGGCCAGCAGCCCCCAGCCCTGCGTTACAGCATCGAACAGCCCTGAATTCACAGTGCAGCACTGCAGCGGACACTGAGCCAGCAGCCCCCAGCCCTGCGTTACAGCATCGAACAGCCCTGAATTCACAGTGCAGCACTGCAGCGGACACTGAGCCAGCAGCCCCCAGCCCTGCGTTACAGCATCAAACAGCCCTGAATTCACAGTGCAGCACTGCAGCGGACACTGTGCCAGCAGCCCCCAGCCCTGGGTTACAGCATCGAACAGCCCTGAATTCACACTGCAGCACTGCAGCGGACACTGGGCCAGCAGCCCCCAGCCCTGCATTACAGCATCGAACAGCCCTGAATTCACAGTGCAGCACTGCAGCGGACACTGAGCCAGCAGCCCCCAGCCCTGCATTACAGCATCGAACAGCCCTGAATTCACAGTGCAGCACTGCAGCGGACACTGAGCCAGCAGCCCCCAGCCCTGCGTTACAGCATCAAAGAGCCCTGAATTCACAGTGCAGCACTGCAGCGGACACTGTGCCAGCAGCCCCCAGCCCTGGGTTACAGCATCGAACAGCCCTGAATTCACACTGCAGCACTGCAGCGGACACTGGGCCAGCAGCCCCCAGCCCTGCATTACAGCATCGAACAGCCCTGAATTCACAGTGCAGCACTGCAGCGGACACTGAGCCAGCAGCCCCCAGCCCTGCGTTACAGCATCGAACAGCCCTGAATTCACAGTGCAGCACTGCAGCGGACACTGGGCCAGCAGCCCCCAGCCCTGCGTTACAGCATCGAACAGCCCTGAATTCACAGTGCAGCACTGCAGCGGACACTGAGCCAGCAGCCCCCGGCCCTGCGTTACAGCATCAAACAGCCCTGAATTCACAGCGCAGCACTGCAGCGGACACTGGGCCAGCAGCCCCCAGCCCTGCGTTACAGCATCGAACAGCCCTGAATTCACAGTGCAGCACTGCAGCGGACACTGGGCCAGCAGCCCCCAGCCCTGCGTTACAGCATCGAACAGCCCTGAATTCACAGTGCAGCACTGCAGCGGACACTGGGCCAGCAGCCCTTGAGGTTCTCAAAGCCAGGGAGGGAGCTAAGCTACACAATTCCTATGGAAACGAACGGGGAGCAAGTGACCCAATCACCTGCTCAGTCTTGAAAATCCCAACCCCTCCTGGGTGCTCCACTCAGCTCCCCCGAAGGCAGTAGAAAGGCTCTCCTGGATGGCAATGACACACCATGTGGAAATCCAGCCAGAGTTCGAATGCGAAACCCTGTTGTCTCGTCAGAGTTCTCCAGGCGCCATGCGCACTCACGCTCTCCAATCACACCTCTCCCCACACCCTCCATGCAAGCCCATGGATCGGAGGCGTTCTGCCCCCTTCCCGTCTAGCAAGCAGAGCTCAGCAATGACAGCCACAACCCAACCACTGCCTCAAAGGGGACGTTTCCCCTCGCCCTGCACTGCACAGACAGGCAGCACGGGAATCTCACCTGGAATTGCAGGCGGGGCCCATCAGTGGTTATTCTGGAACTGATGCTCTCTGCCACCACCATTCCCAGGCGCCGAACCCGGGGCAAGCTGCTGTCCAGGTGGCATTTCATGCCTCCCATCATGCTGGCAAGAAGCTCTGAAAGGACAAGCAGCACAGTGAGCACAGCATGTCTTGCCAATGCCCTATCCCCTAGGCCACTTCAGAACCCACCCCACCTCCCTACCTTCTTGGCATCTCTTATCCTATCCTGCCTTCCCATTGGAGAGCCAGGTCAAACCCTGGGGCAGCTCCCATCCCACCTCCCTACCTTCAGGGCATCCCTTCTCCTGCCTTCCTAATACCAGAGCCTGCTCCATCACTGGGGAAACTGGTGTTGGCTGTCTGGCTGCTCCAAGGCTGAATGGGACTCGAACCCACCACCCTGTGCGCCACCGGCAAATGCCCTATCCACTAGGCCACTCCAGAAGCCATCCCACTACCCCTCCTGGGCAGCACACCCACTGAGAGTCCCCATCTTAGCTACAGCTCCAACTAGAGGCACAAAAGCTGACAAAGGCCCGGCGTGAGAGCACTTCTCTTTCTACTGAAGAGTTTCCTTCCCCATCCTGTCAGCAAGGCATGCACCAGGGCTAGGTTTTGAAGCCAAGCACAATGGTTAATCCCAGGCATAAATCCAAAGGCTTTAAAACTGCTTTGACAGGCAAAATTGGCCGGCTTCTTATGGAAGTTGCATCCACATGGAGCTCACAGAGGTAGGCCTATTTCTCCCCACGTGCTTGAGCTGTGACAGGTAATTACCACTGGCATTCCTAAACCCATTGCTGGTGGCAGCATCTTCCACCTCCCCAGACAGGTTCTAAGAGGTGGCAGGTTGACCGTTAGTCACCAATAGAAGCTGACATCTAACACCAGCCAGTGAGAAACCGGATCATTCACTAACACGGGAGTATCTATACAAGGCCAGGAGTTAAGACTCTTGGGTTGGCTGGAATGAAACACACTTGCTTTCTAATAAATAGAACTTATGTTTTCAAAGTCTCCAATAGAAGAACTAGAGGACACCAAATGAAATTAATGGGGAGCAGGTTTAAAACTAATAAAAGGAAGTTCTTCTTCACACAGCGTGTTGTCAACCTGTGGAACTCCTTGCCAGAGGAGGCTGTGAAGGCTAGGACTATAATAGAGTTTAAAGAGAAGCTGGATAAATTCATGGAGGTTAGGTCCATAAAAGGCTATTAGGCAGGGGATAAAATGGTGTCCTTGGCCTCTGTCTGTCAGAGGCTGGAGAGGGATGGCAGGAGACAAATCGCTTGATCATTGTCTTCGGTCCACCCCCTCTGGGGCACCTGGTGCTGGCCACTGTCGGCAGACAGGCTACTGGGCTAGATGGACCTTTGGTCTGACCCAGTGCGGCCGTTCTTATGTTCTCCATGAAAGTGCACCCAGCAGGTGCTGAATTACCCTTGTTTAGTATTCATTTTGTGGTAGCACCAGAAGCCTTGGGCTGAACCCAGACCCCATTGCTCAGGGCACTGTTCAGACAGAGTGAAAAACGGCCCTGCCCTGCCTGCAGTGGTATGATCAGACAAGAGGTACCAGCTGGATACAGGCACACGTCTGGGGAGCACCAGCCGACAGCGAGCAGGACGTTTTGATTACTGTGGCCCACAAGCAGGGTTGCCAGACTCTGCTGGTTTCCCCCCTGCCGATATTACATGGCTGCCCACGTGAAGGGAGGGCAGGCTGACTGCACAAGCATTGACGGTGAGCGCTGGGCACTTCCTCTGAATCCAATGGAGGCCTCTGTTCTCGCTGCTCTTTTCCTCCTCCCTCACCTTGTCCGTTGTTCTCTATTTCAGGCTCTTTCAAGAGGGCGAGGCAGATCAGGATGGCCTTGCTAATATGTAGCTGTTGCTCAACTGGAGAGTGCTTCACAGCACTGCTGCTGCCCCAGGTCTCCAGAAGCTCTCTCAGCACCTGGATCACGAGTGTACAGCATTAGCCGGAGGGCATGGGGTAGGGCTGCATCAGAAAGTCACTCACAAACATGCCCACCCCTCTCCCAGCCAGCCGACCTAAGGAAACCCTACCCTCCACACAGCATAACCGGTCACGTACCTTGTGAGGGCCTCTTCCCATCTCCATACCTCTGCCATCAGAGCAGTTACTGGCATATCCAACAGCTCTAGGACAGGAGCTGGCCTCCAGTACTGCTGGCTGGAACCAGGGCACCATTTCGGGAGGGCAGGGAACAGCAGCCATGCACACCAGGACAGGGCTCCCTGTCTATCAGGGAGCGAGGGGAAAGTACACAGCTTCTGTGCATGCCTTTCACTTCTGGCTGGCAAAGGGAGAGGACAGAGGAGTAATTCACAACATCCGCATACTTTCTCCTTGCTCCCTGACAGTCAGGGGAACAGGAAAAAAAGCAAGTGGTGTCCAGGTATGCATGGCTGCTGCTCCCCCTGGCCTCCCAAACTAGCGCTCTGGGGCTGGAAGCTCCGGGTCAGCTCCAGGTTTTCAATGCAATAGGATAGTGACTAACAGAGTCGATGCAAAAGCCTGATTTTTACATTACATTCTATTTATTTTAGGCTTACCCCCACCCCCAAAATGCAGTGTTTCGTCCGCTCCCCTCCGTGTGCAGGGCAGAAGTAACTGAAGTGTTTGTAAAAGAACTTGAACACCCACATCCCTAAGTCAGTAGCAGGAGCCTCTCAGCCACCCACATTCTCCATCAAACACACAGGACTGACCCCGATGTCCAAGCTCTGAACATCCCAGTCGCAGCCCAATGGAGTCAGGCTGCCATGGACCCGGCTACACAGAAACTGACCCAAGTCGCAGTTACGCAGCTCAGTGGAATAAACCAGTGTAAGAGAACGGCTGTTACAGAAGGGGAGCTGGTTACATTCATGCAGGGTAGGTCCATTAGTGGCTATTAGCCAGGCTGGGTAGGGCTGGTGTCCCTAGACTCTGTCAAAGGCTGGGAATGGGCAAGAGGGAGTGATCACTGGGTGGTTCCCTGTGCTGTTCACTCCCTCTGGGACACCAGGCATTGGCCACTGTGGGCAGACAGGACACTGTGTTTACATGGACTTCTGGTCTGACCCAGCCTGGCCATTCTGATGGGAAAGCCAGTCTCTCTGCTCCTCCCCTTGCATCACAGCAGAATGTCTCTGGATTCAGAGCCATTCACCAGTGCTTCAGGTGTGGCTTGAGAATGATTTGAAGCAATAAGGAATACGTCTTCCCCACAGCATTGTAGCTCGCTGCCTCCCCCGTGCTGGCTAAAATTGGTGTTAATGGATCTGCACTGTCTGAAGGAACACGTTTTAAAAAACTCTTAAATCGCGAATAGAAAGAAGAGCTAAGAGGAGCTTAGTATTACAAAGGCTTATCAGAAACACCAAGAAAACGACTGTTACGTTTCACTTAGCGGCTTCCCACTCAGACCTCAGAACAGGCTCTCTGCTCTACTGCCCTAGAAACCACGAGGAGGCTCTTACAAGCACACAGGGCTGGCTTTCAGGGGCCTATTTCCACCTGTCCCTGACTTGCTCTCTTTGGAGAAGTCATTTCAAATCACTTCTCCCCCTCCCCTTCTCCACAAAACGGAATGGGTCAAATTAGCCTCCCAACCAGGGGAGTGGTGCTGCTGGGAGACCACCGGTGTAGGGGTTACAGAAATACAACCGATCATTAGAAACTGTGGAAGGACTGTGGCCTGGTGAAGGGGGCACCCCCCAGTGGCCATTTTATTATTCTAGAGAGGAGACAGACAGGCAGCCACGCCTAGGAAGAGGACTTTTCTGCTAGGCTTTGAATGAGGCCATGCAGCTCTGCCCAGGACCACTGGGGGGACATGCTCTAGCGCCCCTCGCACAGCCCGGACCGGGGACAGGGAGTAAACGTTCAAACTCAATATACAGCTCCCTCACCTTGATCAATAAGGAACGTCGAAGGCCATCTAGGGCCAGGTAGCCAAGGAGGCTCTGGAGCACTGCAGTCTACAATGACAACATGGGGTTAGTCACACTGACAGGCAGCAAGGACCTTACACACGCGCGCTCCCGCCTCATTCTGAGGGACTGGATCAGAGTTTTCAGGGCCCAAAGACTGCGCAGAGGTTAAGCAAGCCCACAGCACTCAGAACAGTTAAGAGCTGAACTTCCAGGCTGGGTATTTCAGATCAAACCATTTCAGTGACATCTGTGGCACCCAAGACAGGGCTTCTAGTAAAAACCCCAGTAGTGGCAGCCAATCCATGCACAGCAAGTCTCAGTTAACATACCGCTCCTATTATAGAACAGAAACATGGAGAAATCGGGAAATCTTGTCCTACCCTCCCCCATCCAGAATAGTCGATGCTCCAGAACATAAGGCATCACATTCTCCACCCTCCTGGGCTCATGCTCCCCTATTGCCCTCGTTCACCTCCACATCATTTCTCTCCAACCTCAGAGGATACAGATCATTCCAAACTGAGCACAGAGCTCTCCTCCAGCACACCAGCATTCCCTGTAAGCGGAGCACTTGGGCAGCCACCCAGGAGAGATTTAAGTGCTGCCCAGCTGATTAGCAGAGCACCCACAGCTGGCAGCATGTTTTTCTAGTGATGGTGCACATCTGCATATACTTCAGTGCATATAACAGCATTTATTCCACACATGGCTAACAAAAATTAGAGGGAACACTGCAGTGCACTCCTCCTTCCTCTCCTCTTAGGTGTGTGTGTGGGGGAGGGGGGTCACACTTGCTCCCAGTCTTCCCCCTGGATTCTAGATGGATCAGGGCCCACAGTAGTGGCAGCCAGGACCCTCAGACTCTTCTAAATCCCTGGCTTACTTGGGCAAGAATTCAGCACTTTGACAGATGTTGGCCTTCCTCAGAGCCAGGAGGGTTTACTCCCCCTACCGCAACGCAGCGCCCTTACCTCACAGCCGTACTGCAGGAGTAGCAGCTTCTGGGTCAGCACAAACTGAGCTTTCTTGTTTTTCACAACCAGGTTCCCCAGTAATCGAGACAAGACATCCGCCCTAGCAAGACAGGTCAGCAGCCATCTGTCAGGGAGCCATTTCTCTGAACTGCTTCAGGCCAATTTCAATCAGATCATGATTTTGTAAGTTGCTGCCCATTTGAAACATGACCAAGCGTTGCAGATCAACCAAACCGCTTCCATGCCATGCTGCCACACATCTACAGAAGGGATTATTGTACCCTAGTGCTGTATGAAATGGTGCTCAAGGACTGACACGAAGGAATCACCAGCTAGTCCAGTCCCAACTCTCCCAGAAAGTGGTGCCATGTAAAAAGATGGCACATAGTCTAAGCGCCTTTAGCGTACAGGTGCAGTTAGAATCCTTCTCCCCCACATCTTGATTCCTTACCCCGGTGCTGTCTGAACAAAGCCGCAGACTGCAGCTTCCATCCAGCGATCTGGCACACGTTCCACCAGTCGCCAGCACACCCTCTGCCAGACGCAGTCCGCCTCAGTGAGCTCCACTAGACAGGGCACCAGCTTATTCAGAATTTCTCCTGCATTGGGAGAGAACAGAAGGAATCTTTGACTGGAGGGAGCTGGGGCAATAGCCCACTGCACAGTGATTTACAAAATCAGGCTGCTTCTGGAGAGACACACGTGAAGACAATGCCCCTTCCAAGAACATGAGAACGGCCACACGGGGTCAGACCCAAGGTCCACCCAGTCCAGAGTCCTGTCCCGGTGCCCCAGAGGGAGTGAACAGAAACGGGGAATCATCACTTGATCCCTCCCGTCACCCATTCCAGCCTCTGACAAATAGAGGCCAGGGACACCTCCCTGCCCATCCTGGCTAAATCGCTTCCACGTCTCTTCCTCACGGGGGGTAGGGATGTAAAGGGCGGGAGGGAGGAAGGGCAGACCCCAGGGATTCAGAAGAGCCGGAGGCTTCTGGCTGCTACTGCCCATTCCAATACAAGCTCTCCCCAGGGATACAACACACAATTCTTCTCCTGGGTGTGCCCTGCCTGCCGGTTCCTCTAGACTGTCACGTGTAGCCCTAGCAGCAGAGATACTGGCAGAGCAGGTGGGAGCTCACGCCATGTGTCTCAACTGAGCACAGGTGAATCCGACTGGTTCCAGCTGTGTATTTGCCTGTGTGTTAAACAGTAGGAATGAGAACGACAAGGGTGTGATCAGTGTTTACACTTTATGAAATGTTTGTAAGAGGCTGCGTGCATTAATCGCATTTATGTCTGTATGCTTTAAGGCAGCATTTCTCCAAGTGGTCCATGGATCCACTCTGAGAAACCTGCTAACGGGCCGCTCTGGTTTGTTTATTTACCAGCTCCACAGCCACGGAGCCTCATTGGCTGCAAACAGCAAACCAGAGCCAAGGGAGCTGCGAAGCTGCATAGTCCGTAAATAAACTGGAGCGGCCAGTTAGCAGGTTTCACAGAGTGGATCCGCCGACCCCTTTGAGAAACACTGCTACAAAAGTAACACGTAAGTGCTTGCTCTACAACTGTAAATCACCAGAGAGAAGAGAAGAACTAACAAGTTTGAAATACTAGTTTTCCTACAGGAAATGTTTTCAGAGGACAAAACACTTTGCTGATTGCTCCCTCACAACCCCACCCCTCAGTAGGTATGTGAATGGTTAGCAGTTAACTGGTGGGGAACTAGTCCAGTCCAGCAGGGTCTGCAGTGGACAGGGGGTACTCCACTCATCCTGTATAAGTGATTAACCAGTTAAACGTTATATCGGTGAATTGATTACATGGAACTTTACATCTCTACCCCACGCGAAGAGGAAATATGCAAGTGATTTGCTCCCAAGAAATCATTGGGATTGATTCTGCAGAAGAGGGGAAAGGAATAAAAAACCCTAACAAGAAGGAATTGAATCTTTTGTGCAGCTTACGCTCTGAGGCGCAAGGGTTACTAAGCATGAGCAAAAGATTCTCAGGTCTTGGCCAGAGCTATCCCTAAAGGCTATACAGAGATTGCTTATTACAGAAGCTACTATTACATTCTAATCTCAAATTTCAAGTTTGTGTGTATATATCCATTGACCTCTTTTAACCTTGTAAAAAATGCGTTTCCATTTTGTAGTGAATACATTTTTAGCTACAGCCAATCCTATAATAAATTATGAGCTGTCTTTGGTGTGAGACATTAGGTGCAAGTGAATGGGAGTAACCTAATTTGTTCGTCTTTAAAGTGCTACCAGACTATTTGTTGTTTTTTTAACTAAATACTGTTGTGATTTTTGAGGTAAGGAACCATCTATCACAAAAGAAAGCTTACCTAAGAGGCAAAACAGATGACAGCATGATGGAGGACTGTCTGTGGATCCAGTTACGGGTGTTCTAGCACTTGAGGAATTTACATTTGATAACTGGCTGGTGAAATCTAAGTATAGAACTCACAACTAATTTGGAGTTTGTGCCTTGCTTCTTATCAACCTGGCCTGTGGTTTGTACCCCTGCTCTCAAGTCACTGCAGGATAGCTTGGCAGTAGCTTCCAGGAATTCCTTGTTTGAAGTAGGACATTGGAACCCCTTTCCTAACCTCCCCATCTGTTTCATGCAGCCATCACCTGCTCCAAAACACTGTGAAACCAAAACAAAGGCTCATCACACACAGACACACACAGCCTGTTATTTAGGGCCTGTGATTTTTAACATACTAGTGATTACAATGCATTCTCAGAACCTTAAGCTGGCATCTCATTCCCTATGGGAGGAGAAGAGAACACACTCGAATCAGCCAGGAGGCAAGAGAGCTGGGTGGCAGATACACAGCTGTGCTGCCTCAGAGAGGAACGCAGACCTCTCTCTGATACTGACCACCCAATCACATTCTCAGTTCCTTAGTGGTGTGATTCTGTCATACCCTTTACCCCAAAGCCAGGCTTGGCACTCACTTTGTCTCCCATGCATGCACACCTTCCCCAGCACCTGTGACACGAAGGAGACAGAACAGTCCAAGCCACCTGTGGTAAAATGAGATACATGCTTAATGAAATACTTGCCATCAGCACCTTTCTGGGGGCAGCTTATCAGGAAGCCTCCCCTCGTGTTCTCACTCGCTCAGTACAGCAGCAACTGGTCTGCAATCTCACCTCGCAGAGAGTCACAGATCCTCTGCAACACTTGGATAATTTCAGTAGCCAGCAGAGGGAAGTAGTTTTGTGGGAAGAATACAGGCAAATTATTCCCCTGGAGTTTGTTGCACAAGTGGTCAGGCAGACACACAACTTTGTTGAGGAGGGTCTCTTGGAATGTGGGTGAACCAGCTTGTGCCTGCTGGTGACAGACCTCCCACATGAGAGCCGACATGCCTCCCAGCTGCAGAAACTGTTCCAGGATGCTAATGAGCTTCATCAAGCGAAAGCCAGGACTGGAAAAAAAATGAATAGCCCCCCCACACACACACACAGTTAATGAACGAAGAGGATCATGCCACTGTCTGTGGTGATCCCATCAGCTACGGCATAGTGCCACAAAGCGCCAGAAAGCAGCTGAAGGTTAGCAGTGAGTTAATCCTGCCCGTACAGCTCCTTCCCTCCCTGAATCTCATCGCTCTCCACACACGTTACCAAATTCAGCCTCACACCTCCCCAGGAAATGGGCAAGAACCATTTCAAAGTTCTCAAGGTACCACAGGAAGCCAATGGCAGAACTAGAAATAGAAGTCAGGTCTCCTGGTTCCCTTCGCAGTGTTTTAAACATATCACAACCCTCTATAAATATAGTATTATACCTTCTACTTTTGGACTCTAAGGGTACGTCTAGACTACATGCCTCTGGCGACAGAGGCATGTAGATTAGGCTACCAGACATAGTAAAATGAAGCGACGATTTAAATAATCACCGCTTCATTTAAATTTACATGACTGCCGCGCTGAGCTGATCAGCTGTTTGTCGGCTCAGCGCGATAGTCTGGACGCGCGGGTGTCGACATCAAAGGTATTTGTCGACCACCCAGGTATGCCTCCTGGGATGAGGCTTACCTGGGTGGTCGACAAATACCTTTGATGTGTTAAGGCCTCTCTATGCCCCAACTACATCTGAGCCTGGGGATTTGATTCAGCAATGTAAAACTTAGATCAATTAACTAGCCAAACAGTCAATGGGATTTCCATCAACTATTTGAACAGTCTAAAAGGGCGCCTCTGCCTTTGAACTGTAGCAAGAGCCCTACGAGGCTCTTGCTACCGTTCAAAAGCGGAAGCCCCATAGGAGTGCACGGCCAGCAGGGTACTGGCTCCCTGCAGCACCTGAGCATTTAAAATGTACAAGAGACCCAGTGGGGCACTTGTTCATTTCAAAAGGAAGCCCCACAGGGGGAGTCCCCTGCTTGTCCCATGCTCCCTGGGGGCTTCTGCTTTTGAAATGTACAAGAGCCCTGTTGGGTCTCTCATACATTTCAAGAGCAGAATTGCAGCAGAAGCGGCATGAGTGAAGAGTGCTTCAGTCCCCACTTACGCCATTTCCCCCTGTGCCTCTACCTCCCCTGCCCCATGTGGGGTCAGTGCTGGGGGGGACGACCAGCTTTTCAGCCAGCTCCCCCCAGCATTAGCACCTGCACCCCTGCCTTGCTGCCTCTCTCTAAAAAAGGCAGCAAGGGGGGGAAGCAACTAGTCACATCATTAGTCAACTATCTGATAAGCTTATGCTTATCAGATAATCTACTAGTTGCTTACTTCCCCTGATTCGAACACATTGTTCTGTCATATCCTTACAATTGCAATGTATGGTATAGGCAGGCCAGTGCCCATACTCAAAACCCAGACTGAAGCCCTGAAAATGTCCAGAAAGTTAGCATGCCTCAGAGACACGGCTACAAACAGAAGTCTTTTCTGAACTAAACCGAAGCCATGGTTGCCAGATCTTCTGACTAGCTTGGAATTTTAGTGCAAAGGACGTAACATGTTTGCAGGCTTTTAGAGTTAACACATATGGAAACAAAGCCAAGCATACCCAGTAGAAATGATGGAGTCCAGCAGAACCAGAAAGGCTTGATCCGCTGGCCCTTCCAAGAAAAAGCTATCCCATAATTCCTTTTGCTGATCAGATGTAAGTAGTTCCATCCAATCTGCACTCAGGTTACTAACAAGACTTCGCAGAAAGGCAGAAAAATGCAATTGGGTAAATTCCTCTCTCTCCTTTAGGGGGGCTTGGTTTTCCGTTCCACCTAGATAGCACTTAATTGTACCAAGCACCTCCGAGATCTGGACTCCATCCCTGGAAGAGGAAAGGGTGTTGATGGCTTCTCGTACGGCATGTCTGACTTCCAAGGGCTCAGGATCCATTTGGTAAAGCCTCTTCTGGAACGGATCAAAGGGGAAAATGAAGCAATGCCTGTTGATACCCACTGGCTCTGAAAGGGTACTCTTCTTAGCTTGCAAATAAGAGGAGATTTGCAGACTCACTAGTGGGTGAAGCAAAATACAGGACTATGTAGCACTGTGTCTTCCCCATCGCAAAAGTCCCACATAACTTGGCAGGATGGAAATGATAAATAATAATAATTCATTACTATAAGGTATTCGTATTGCAGTAGCACTTAAGAGTAGAGCTCTGAAAATCTGTAGACCCGCTTTATATCAGTGGATGTGGAGGTCTGGGAACCATTTTTGTGGACTGTGGATCAAATGTGCACGTATCCACACAGGAAATCCCGTCCTGGAACAAGGCCCCATGGCAGAAGGTGATGTATGCACATACAGGGCCTCAGGATGCAGTGTGTTGTTTGCACAGGCACCGAGCTCGGGGCCCTGTGATGCAGTGTGTGGTTTGCACAGGCACCGAGCTCGGGGCCCTAGGATGCAGTGTGTGGTTTGCACAGGCACCGAGCTCGGGGCCCTAGGATGCAGTGTGTGGTTTGCACAGGCACCGAGCTCGGGGCCCTAGGATGCAGTGTGTGGTTTGCACAGGCACCGAGCTCGGGGCCCTAGGATGCAGTGTGTGGTTTGCACAGGCACCGAGCTCGGGGCCCTAGGATGCAGTGTGTTGTTTGCACAGGCACCGAGCTCGGGGCCCTAGGATGCAGTGTGTGGTTTGCACAGGCACCGAGCTCGGGGCCCTAGGATGCAGTGTGTTGTTTGCACAGGCACCGAGCTCGGGGCCCTAGGATGCAGTGTGTTGTTTGCACAGGCACCGAGCTCGGGGCCCTAGGATGCAGTGTGTGGTTTGCACAGGCACCGAGCTCGGGGCCCTAGGATGCAGTGTGTTGTTTGCACAGGCACCGAGCTCGGGGCCCTGTGATGCTGGGTGCTGTACACACAGGGCTTTAGGACAGGAGGCACCAGCATGCACACACACGGCCTCGGCTCGCTGGGCACATGCATTAGGGACGTGAGCGGTTAACTGATGAGCACTACAGTTACTGAGGTAGGTTACCAGCTACAGTCACCAGGGGAGGTTGAAGCAGTTCACCAGCCGCAGCCAGTGTCCCTCTCTCAGCCGTGCTGCAGCCCCGTTCACAGGTGACTAATCAGCCCCACCAGGCAGGGGCTCAGGGCTCGGTAAACACCCGTGAAGCAGTTTAGTGGGGACATGGCCACCGCCATTAGCCAGCTGAGGAATTACACCCCTGGTGCGCACCGCGCCTGGGACGGGGGAAACGGCTGGCAAAGCGCCAGCTCCCTCATAGGGCCTGTCCTTATGTACACCCCCCAACACACACACACTGCACACTACACCCACATGCACACACAGCACCTTGCACACACACAGCACGCTACACCCCCCCACACAGCACCCTGCACACACACAGCACGCTACACCCCCCACACACAGCACCCTGCACACACACAGCACGCTACACCCCTCCACACACAGCACCTTGCAAACACACAGCACGCTACACCCCCCCACACACAGCACCTTGCAAACACACAGCACGCTACACCCCCCCACACACAGCACCCTGCACACACACAGCACGCTACACCCCCCCACACACAGCACCCTGCACACACACAGCACGCTACACCCCCCCACACACAGCACCCTGCACACACACAGCACGCTACACCCCCCCACACAGCACCCTGCACACACACAGCACGCTACACCCCCCCACACACAGCACCCTGCACACACACTGCACGCTACACCCCTCCACACACACACTGCACGCTACACCCACATGCGCACACACAGCACCTTGCACACACAAAGCACGCTACACCCCCCCACACAGCACCCTGCACACACACAGCACGCTACACCCCCCCACACACAGCACCCTGCACACACACTACACGCTACACCCCCCCCCCCACAGCACCCTGCACACACACTGCACGCTACACCCCCCACACACAGCACCCTGCACACACACTGCACGCTACACCCCTCCACACACAGCACCCTGCAAACACACTGCACGCTACACCCCCCACACACAGCACCCTGCAAACACACTGCACGCTACACCCCCCACACACAGCACCCTGCACACACACTGCACGCTACACCCCCCCCACACAGCACCCTGCACACACACAGCACGCTACACCCCCCCACACACAGCACCCTGCACACACACTGCACGCTACACCCACCCAAAACACACACACTGCACACTACACCCACATGCACACACAGCACCTTGCACACACACTGCACGCTACACCCCCCCACACACACACTGCACACTACACCCACATGCACACACAGCACCCTGCACACACACAGCACGCTACACCCCCACACACAGCACCTTGCACACACACAGCACGCTACACCCCCCCCCACACAGCACGCTACACCCCCCCACACAGCACCTTGCACACACACAGCACGCTACACCCCCCCACACACAGCACCCTGCACACACACAGCACCCTGCACACACACAGCACCCTGCACCCCCCCCACACACAGCACCTTGCACACACACTGCACACTACACCCACATGCACACACACAGCACGCTACACCCCCCCACACAGCACCCTGCACACACACTGCACGCTACACCCCCACACACAGCACCCTGCAAACACACTGCACGCTACACCCCCACACACAGCACCCTGCACACACACTGCACGCTACACCCCCCCACACACAGCACGCTAGACCCCCCCACACACAGCACCTTGCACACACACAGCACGCTACACCTGCACACACACAGCACGCTACACCCACACACACACACACAGCACTCTGCAAACACACTGCACGCTACACCCCCACACACAGCACCCTGCACACACACTGCATGCTACACCCCCCCACACAGCACGCTACACCCCCCACACACAGCACCCTGCACACACACAGCACGCTACACCCCCCCACACACAGCACCCTGCACACACACTGCACGCTACACCCCCCCACACACAGCACCCTGCACACACACTGCACGCTACACCCCCCCACACATAGCACGCTACACCCCCCCACACACAGCACCCTGCACACACACACAGCACGCTACACCCCCCCACACACAGCACCCTGCACACATACAGCACGCTACACCCCCCACACAGCACCTTGCACACACACTGCACGCTACACCCCCCACACACAAAGCACCCTGCACACACACTGCACGCTACACCCCCCCCACACAGCACCCTGCACACACACTGCACGCTACACCCCCTCACACACAGCACCCTGCACACACACTGCACGCTACACCCCCCCACACACAGCACCTTGCACACACACTGCACGCTACACCCCCACACACACAGCACCCTGCACACACACTGCACGCTACGCCCCCCCACACAGCACCTTGCACACACACTGCACGCTACGCCCCCCCCCACACAGCACCTTGCACACACACTGCACGCTACGCCCCCCACACACAGCACCCTGCACACACACTGCACGCTACGCCCCCCCACACACAGCACCCTGCACACACACTGCACGCTACACCCCCCCACACACAGCACCCTGCACACACACTGCACGCTACGCCCCCCCACACACAGCACCCTGCACACACACTGCACGCTGCACCCCCCCCACACACACTGCACGCTGCACCCCCACACACACACACTGCACGCTGCACCCCCCACACACACACACTGCACGCTGCACCCCCCACACACACACACTGCACGCTGCACCCCCCACACACACACACTGCACGCTGCACCCCCCCACACACACTGCACGCTGCACCCCCCCACACACACTGCACGCTGCACCCCCCACACACACACACTGCACGCTACCACCCCCCCCACACACACTGCACGCTGCACCCCCCCCCCACACACACGCTGCACGCTCCACCCTCCCCACACACTGCACGCTGCACCCCCCCACACACGCTGCACCCCCAGTCCGCTCCGCTCCGCCCCTCCCCCCGCGCACTCACCCGCGGGCTCTTCCCGCCGACACGGTCCCGGCCCCGCCGCAGATTCGCGTAGCGCGGCCCGTGGCGAATCCGCCGATCTGGCTCCGCAGGCTGGAGCTGGCCGGTCTGAAAGCGACCGCGCGCGGCAGGGAGCGGCCCCTCCCACCCCGCTCACCCACGTGGGCTTTCCCGCAGCGCGCGCTGCGACTGGCTCGGCCGCGTGCACTGAGCTCCCCCCGCCCCCAGGCGTGTGCGCGCGCCAGCCTTCGAGTGCAGGGTCTGAGCCTGCACCCCATGAGCCAGAGCCCCCCCCCCGGCCCCCAATCACCCTGCACCCCCCGGCCCCCCCAATCACCCTGCACCCCCCGGCCCCCAATCACCCTGCACCCCCCGGCCCCCAATCACCCTGCACCCCCCGGCCCCCCAATCACCCTGCACCCCCCATCGCCCCCCCGAATCACCCTGCACCCCCCGGCCCCCCAATCACCCTGCACCCCCCATCGCCCCCCCCGAATCACCCTGCACCCCCCATCGCCCCCCCAATCACCCTGCACCCCCCGGCCCCCAATCACCCTGCACCCCCCATCGCCCCCCCGAATCACCCTGCACCCCCCGGCCCCCCCAATCACCCTGCACCCCCCGGCCCCCAATCACCCTGCACCCCCCATCGCCCCCCCGAATCACCCTGCACCCCCCGGCCCCCCCAATCACCCTCCACCCCCCATCGCCCCTCCGAATCACCCTGCACCCCCCGGCCCCCCAATCACCCTGCACCCCCCGGCCCCCCAATCACCCTGCATCCCCCATCGCCCCCCCCGAATCACCCTGCACCCCCCGGCCCCCCAATCACCCTGCACCCCCCGGCCCCCCCAATCACCCTCCACCCCCCATCGCCCCCCCGAATCACCCTGCACCCCCAATCACCCTCCACCCCCCATCGCCCCCCTGAATCACCCTGCACCCCCCGGCCCCCCCAATCACCCTCCACCCCCCATCGCCCCTCCGAATCACCCTGCACCCCCCGGCCCCCCAATCACCCTGCACCCCCCGGCCCCCCAATCACCCTTCGCCCCCCCGAATCACCCTGCACCCCCCATGGCCCCCCTGAATCACCCTGCACCCCCCCGGGCCCCCCAATCACCCTGCACCCCCCATCGCCCCCCCGAATCACCCTGCACCCCCCGGCCCCCCAATCACCCTGCACCCCCCATCGCCCCCCCGAATCACCCTGCATCCCCCATCGCCCCCCCCGAATCACCCTGCATCCCCCGGCCCCCCAATCACCCTGCACCCCCCGGGCCCCCCAATCACCCTCCACCCCCCATCGCCCCCCCGAATCACCCTGCACCCCCAATCACCCTCCACCCCCCATCGCCCCCCTGAATCACCCTGCACCCCCCGGGCCCCCCAATCACCCTGCACCCCCCATCGCCCCCCCGAATCACCCTGCACCCCCCGGCCCCCCCAATCACCCTCCACCCCCCATCGCCCCCCCGAATCACCCTGCACCCCCCGGCCCGCCCAATCACCCTCCACCCCCCATCGCCCCCCCCGAATCACCCTGCACCCCCCGGCCCCCCCAATCACCCTCCACCCCCCATCGCCCCCCCGAATCACCCTGCACCCCCCGGCCCCCCCAATCACCCTCCACCCCCCATCGCCCCCCCTGAATCACCCTGCACCCCCCGGTCCCCCAATCACCCTGCACCCCCCATGGCCCCCCTGAATCACCCTGCACCCCCCATCGCCCCCCCGCATCACCCTGCACCCCCCAATCACCCTGCACCCCCCGAGTCCCCCAATCACCCTGCACCCCCCATTGCCCCCCTGAATCACCCTGCACCCCCCGAGCCCCTCCCAATCACCCTGCACCCCCCATCGCCCCCCCGAATCACCCTGCACCCCCATGAGCCAGAGCTCCCTGGCCCCCCCAATCACCCTGCACCCCCTGAGCCCACATGAGCCAGAGCCCCCCTGAGCTCCCCGAATCACCCTGCACCCCCTGAGCCCTGAGCCTCCCTCCACATCACCCTGCACCCCCATGAGCCAGAACCCCCCTGAGTCCCCCCGAATCACCCTGCACCCTCTGAGCCCCTCTGAGCCCCCCTCCACATCACCCTGCACCCCCATGAGCCAGAGCCCCCCTGAGCCTCCCCTGAGCCCCCCTCCGAATCACCCTGCACCCCCCCATCGCCCAGAGCCCCTCTCACCCCCCTCCAAATCACCCTGCACCCCCATCGCCCTTAGCCCCTCTGAGCCTCCCTCCAAATCACCCTGCACCCCCATTCCCCAGAGCCCCTCTGAGCCCCCCTCCGAATCACCCTGCCCCTTCATTCCCCTGAGCCCTTCTGACCCCCCTCTGAATCACCCTGCACCCCCATCGCCCTTAGCCCCTCTGAGCCCCCCTCCAAATCACCCTGCACCCTCATCCCCCTGAGTGCCTCTGAGCCCCCCTCCGAATCACCCTGCACCCTCATCCCCCTGAGTGCCTCTGAGCCCCCCTCCAAATCACCCTGCACCCCCATCACCCTGACCCCTCTGAGCACCCCTTCAAATCACCTTGCACCCCATCCCCTGAGTGCCTCTGAGCACCCCTTCAAATCACCCTGCACCCCCCATCACCCTGATACCCTCTGATCCCCCTCCAAATCACCCTGCACCCCTCATCACCCTGACCCCTCTGAGCCCCCCTCCAAATCACCCTGCACCCCCATTCCCCTGAGCCCCCTCCAAATCACCCTGCACCCCCATCACCCTGACCCCTCTGAGCACCCCTTCAAATCACCTTGCACCCCATCCCCTGAGTGCCTCTGAGCACCCCTTCAAATCACCCTGCACCCCCCATCACCCTGATACCCTCTGATCCCCCTCCAAATCACCCTGCACCCCTCATCACCCTGACCCCTCTGAGCCCCCCTCCAAATCACCCTGCACCCCCATCCCCCTGAGCCCCCCTCCAAATCACCCTGCACCCCCATCCCCCTGAGCCCCCCTCCAAATCACCCTGCACCCCCATCCCCCTGAGCCCCTATGACCCCCCTCCGAAACACCCTGCACCCCCATCGCCCTGAGGCCCTCTGAGCCCCTCCAAATCACCCTGCACCCCCATCACACTGACCCCTCTGAGCACCCCTTCAAATCACCTTGCACCCCATCCCCTTGATCCCCTCTGAGCCCCCCTCCACATCACCCTGCACCCCCATGACCCAGAGCCCCCCTGAGCCCTCCCGTATCACCCTGCAGCCCCTGAGCCCCTCTGAGCCCCCCTCCACATCACCCTGCACCCCCATGACCCAGAGCCCCCCTGAGCCCTCCCGTATCACCCTGCACCCCCTGAGCCCCCCTCCACATCACCCTGCACCCCCATGACCCAGAGCCCCCTGAGCCTCCCCTGAGCCCCCCTCCGAATCACCGTGCACCCCCCCATCGCCCAGAGCCCCTCTGACCCCCCTCCAAATCACCCTGCACCCCCATCGCCCCTCTGAGCTCCCCTGAGCCTCCCTCCAAATCACCCTGCACCCCCATTCCCCAGAGCCCCTCTGAGCCCCCCTCCGAATCACCCTGCCCCTTCATTCCCCTGAGCCCTTCTGACCCCCCTCTGAATCACCCTGCACCCCCATCGCCCTTAGCCCCTCTGAGCCCCCCTCCAAATCACCCTGCACCCTCATCCCCCTGAGTGCCTCTGAGCCCCCCTCCAAATCACCCTGACCCCTCTGAGCACCCCTTCAAATCACCTTGCACCCCATCCCCTGAGTGCCTCTGAGCACCCCTTCAAATCACCCTGCACCCCCCATCACCCTGATACCCTCTGATCCCCCTCCAAATCACCCTGCACCCCTCATCACCCTGACCCCTCTGAGCCCCCCTCCAAATCACCCTGCACCCCCATTCCCCTGAGCCCCCTCCAAATCACCCTGCACCCCCCCATCACCCTGACCCCTCTGAGCCCCCCTCTGAATCACCCTGCACCCCCATCCCCCTGAGCCCCCCTCCAAATCACCCTGCACCCCCATCCCCCTGACCCCTCTGAGCCCCCCTCCGAAACACCCTGCACCCCCATCGCCCTGAGGCCCTCTGAGCCCCTCCAAATCACCCTGCACCCACATCGCCCTGAGCCCCTCTGAGCCCCCTCCGAATCACCCTGCACCCTCATCCCCCTGAGCCCCTCTGACCCCCCTCCGAATCACCCTGCCCCCCATCGCTTTGAGCCCCCCTGAGCCCCCCTCCGAATCACCCAGCACCCCCATCACCCTAAGCCCCCTCCAAATCACCCTGAGCCCCCCTTCAAATCATAGAACCATAGAGCTGGAAGAGCCCTCAGGAGTCATCAAGTCCAGCCCCCTATCCAAGGCAGGACCAATCCCAACTAAATCAACCCGGCCAGGGCTTTGTCAAGCCGAGACTTAAACACCCCCAGGGATGGAGACTCCACCACCTCCCTAGGTAACCCATCCCAGTACTTCACCACCCGCCTAGGGAGATCGTTTTTCCTGATAACCAACCTAGACCCCCCCCCACTGTAACTTGAGCCCATTGCTCCTTGTTCTGCCACCTGTCACTATTGAGAACAGCCTCTCTCCAGCCTCTTTGGAACCCCCTTTCTGGTAGGTGCAGGCTGCTCTCAAATCCCCCCTCACTCTTCTCTTCTGCAGACTAAACAAACCCAAATCCCTCAGCCTCTCCTCATAGGTCAAGTGCTCCAGCCCCCTCATCATTTTGGTTGCCCTCCTCTGGACCCTCTCCAATGCGTCCGCATCCTTTCTATAGTGGGGGGCCCAGAACTGGACACAATACTCCAGATGTGGCCTCACCAGAGCCGAATAAAGGGGAATAATCACTACTCTGGATCTGCTGGCAATGCCCCTCCTAATGCACCCTAATATTCCATTCTCATGGATTGAAGTGTCATTAGAGGAGGTTTTGGAACAAATAGAAAAACGTAACGTTAACAAATCTCCGGGACTGGATGGCATTCATCCAAGGGTTCTAAAAGAACTCAAATGGGAAATTGCTGAGCTATTATCTGTGGTTTGTAACCTGTCCTTTAAATCGGCTTCTGAACCTAATGACTGGAAGGTAGCCAACGTGACACCAATATTTAAAAAGGGCTTTAGAGGCGATCCTGGCAATTACAGATCGGTAAGTCTAACATCAGTATCAGGCAAATTAGTTGAAACAATAGTGAAGAATAAAATTGTGAGGCATGTAGAAGAACATAATTTATTGGACAAAAGTCAACATGGTTTCTGTAAAGGGAAATCCTGTTTTACTAATCTATTAGAGTTCTTTGAAGGGGTTAACAAACATGCGGACAAGGGGGATCCAGTAGATATAGTATACTTGGATTTTCAGAAAGCCTTTGACAAGCTCCCTCACCAAAGGCTCTTGTGTAAATTACATGGCCATGGGATAAGAGGGAAGGTCCTTCCTTGGATTGAGAACTGGTTAAAAGGCAGGAAACAAAGGGTAGGAATAAATGGTAAATTTTCAGATTGGAGAGGGGTAACTAGTGGTGTCCCCCAAAGGTCAGTCCTGGGACCAATCCTTTTCAACCTATTCATAAATGATCTGGAGAAAGGGGTAAGCAGTGAGGTGGTAAAGTTTGTGGACGATACCAAACTGTTTAGGATAGTCAAGACAGAGGCAGACAGTGAGGGACTCCAAGAAGATCTCACCAAACTGAGTGATTGGGCAACAAAATGGCAAATGAAATTTAATGTGGATAAGTGTAAAGTAATGCACATTGGGAAAAATAACCCCAACTAGACGTACAGTATGATGGGGGCTAATTTGGCTACGACAAATCAGGAAAGAGATCTTGGAGTTATCCTGGACAGTTCTCTGAAAACTTCCACACAGTGTGCAGCGGCGGTCAAAAAGGCAAATAGGATGCTAGGAATTATTAGGAAAGGGATAGAAAATAAGACCCAGAATATCTTACTGCCCCTGTATAAAACTATGGTACGCCCACATCTTGAATACTAGATGTGGTCTCCTCACCTCAAAAAAGATATTTTGGCCTTGGAAAGGGTTCAGAAAAGGGCAACTAAAATGATTAGGGGTTTGGAACGGGTCCCATATGAGGAGAGGTTAAAGAGACTGGGACTTTTCAGTTTGGAAAAGAGGAGACTGAGGGGGATACGATAGAGGTCTATAAAATCATGAGTGGTGTGGAGAGGGCCGATAAAGAAAAGTTATTTATTAGTTCCCTAAATAGAAGAACTAGACGACACCAAATGAAATTAATGGGGAGCAGGTTTAAAACTAATAAAAGAAAGTTCTTCTTCACACAGCGTGTTGTCAACCTGTGGAACTCCTTGCCAGAGGAGGCTGTGAAGGCTAGGACTATAATAGAGTTTAAAGAGAAGCTAGATAATTTCATGGAGGTTAGGTCCATAAAAGGCTATTAGCCAGGGGATAAAATGGTGTCCTTGGCCTCTGTCTGTCAGAGGCTGGAGAGGGATGGCAGGAGACAAATCGCTTGATCATTGTCTTCGGTCCACCCCCTCTGGGGCAGCTGGTGCTGGCCACTGTCGGCAGACAGGATACTGGGCTAGATGGACCTTTGGTCTGACCCAGTACGGCCGTTCTTATGTTCTTATGTTCTCCTTCTTGGCTACAAGGGCACACTGTCGACTCATATCCAGCTTCTCATCCGCTGTAATCCCCAGGTCCTTTTCTTCAGAACTGCTACTTAGCCAGTCAGTCCCCAGCCTGTAACAATTCTTGGGATTCTGCCATCCCTAGTGCAGGACTCCACACTTGTCCTTGTTGAACCTCGTCAGATTTCTTGTGGCCCAATCCTCTATCTGTCCAGATCACTCTGGACCCTTCCCTGCCCTCCAGCGTATCTACCTCTCCCCCATCTTAGTGTCATCCGCAAACTTGCTGAGGGAACAATCCATCCCCTCATCCAGGTCATTAGTAAAAATGTTGAACAAAACCGTTCTTAGAACAGATCCTTGGGGGTACTCCGCTAGAAACCGACCACCAACCTGACATTGAGCCGTTGATCACTACCCGCTGGGCCTGACAGTCTAGCCAGCTTTCTATCCATCTTACAGTCCATTTATCCAATCCACACTCCCTTAACTTGCTGGCAAGAATATTGTGGGAGACCGTTTCAAAAGCCTTGCTAAAGTCAAGGTATATCACATCCACTGACTTTCCAATATCCACAGAGCCATCATAGAAGCTAATCAGATTGGTCAGGCATGACTTACCTTTCGTGAATCCATGTTGACTATTCCTGATCACTTGCTCCTCTTCCAAGTGCTTCAAAATGGATTCCTTGAAGATCCCCTCCATGATTTTTCTGGGGACTGAGGTAAGGCTGACTGGTCTGTAGTTCCCTGGATTGTCCTTCTTCCCTTTTTTGAAGATGGGCGCTACATTTGCCTTTTTCCATTCATCCGGGATCTCTCCCGATCTCCATGAGCTTTCCAAGATAATGGCCAAAGGCTCCGCAAGGACATTTGCCAGCTCCCTCAGTACCCTCGGATGCATTAAATCCAGGCCCATGGATTTGTGTATGTCTAGCTTTTCTAAATAGTTCCTAGCCTGTTCTTTCTCCACCAAGGGCTGTCCACCTCCTTCCCATACCATATTGCCTAGTGCATTAGTCTGGGAGCTTGACCTTGTCCATGAAGACAGAGGTAAAGAAAGCATTGAGTACTTCAGCTTTTCCCACATCTGTCACTAGGTTACCGCCCTCATCCAGTGAGGGCCCCACACCCTCTCTGATCACCCTCTTATTGCTAACATGCCTGTAGAAACCTTTCTTGTTACCCTTCACATCCCTTGCTAGCTGCAATTCCAGCTGGGCTATCGCCTTCCTGATAACCCCCTGCATTCTTGAGCTAGACATTTATACCCCTCCCTAGTCATCTGTCCACATTTCCACTTCTTGTAAGCTTCCTTTCTGTGTTTAAGCTCACCAAGGATTTCTCCGGCAAGCCAATCTGGTCACCTACTACGTTTGCTTTTCTTGCTGCGCATCGAGATGGTTTTTTTCCTGTGCCTTTAATAAGGCTTCTTTAAAATACTGCCAGCTCTCCTGGACTCCTTTCCCCTCATGGAAGCTTCCCAAGGAATCCTGCCCATCAGTTCTCTGAGGGAGTCAAAGTCTGCTTTTCTGAAGTCCAGGGTGTGTATTTTGCTTCTCTCCTTGCTTCCTTTGGTCAGGACCCTGAAATCTACCATCTCATGATCACTGCTTCCCAGGTTGTCACCCACCTCGACTTCCCCTACTAGTTCCTCCCTGTATGTGAGCAGCAGGTCAAGCTGCTCATGGCCCCTGGTTGGTTCCTTCAGCACCTGTGTCAAGACGTTATCCCCAACATTCTCCAAAAACTTCCTGGATTGCCTGTGTACTGCCGTATTGGTCTCTCAACAGATGTCAGGGTGATTAAGGTTCCCCATGAGAACCAGGGCCTGTGATCTGGAAGCTTCTCTCAGTTGTCCGAAGAAAACCTTGTCTACCACATCCACCTGATCTAGTGGTCTATAGCAGACACCAACCACAACATCACCCTGTTGCTTCCACCTCTAAACTTAACCCATAGACTCTCAACAGGCTTTTCTCCCTCTAAATACTGGAGCTCTGAGCAATCATACTGCTTTCTTACATACAATGCAACTCCTCTTCCTTTTCTCCCCCGCCTGTTCTTCCTGAACAGTTTATATCCTTCCACAACAGCGCTCCAGTCATGCCAGTCATCCCACCAAGTCTCTGTTATTCCAATCAAATCATAGTTCTTTGACTGGGCCAGGGCTTCTAATTCTTCCTGTTTGTTTCCCAGGCTATTGCAATTGTGTACAAACACCTTCGATAACCAGTTGATCACCCTGCCTTCTCCATCCGAATCAGGGGACCTCCTTTGTTGCTCGTTCCTCCTTGTGTTCCTTCCCGGTATCCGACTTCCTCACTTACCTCAGGGCTTTGGTCTCTGTCCCCCAACGAACCTAGTTTAAAGCCCTCCTCACTAGATTTGCAAGCCTGCCCCCGAAGATGCTCCTTCCTCTCTTCGTTAGGTGGATCCTATCTTTTCCTAACAATCCTTGTGCCCGGAACAGAGTCCCATGGTCGAAGAAACCAAAGCCCTCTCTGCGACACCACCTGCGCAACCTCGCATTTACGTCCTCAGTTCGACGATCCCTACCCAGATCTTTTCCCTCAACAGGGAGGATGGACGAGAACACCACTTGCGCTTCAAATTCCTTGATCCCTCTTCCCAGCGCTACGTAATCTGCAGTGACCCGCCCAAGGTCATTCTTGGCCGTATCATTAGTTCCCACATGGAGAGTCAGGAAGGGGGAGTGATCCGAAGGTTTAATCACTTTCAGAAGACTCTCAGTCACATCCTGAATGCGAGCTCCCGGTAAGCAGCACACCTCTCGAGACTGCAGGTCTGGACGGCAGAGGGATGACTCAGTCCCTCTTAGGAGGGAGTCCCTGACCACCACCTGTCTTCTTCTTTTGGGGGGAGTGGTCATGGGACCCCCATCCCTAGGACTACGCACCCCATGCCTTCCAGTAGATGGTGTTCCCTTCTGATTTCTTCCCCGAGAGGTCCCTGCCAAAGCATTCTCCCCCGCAGTGCCTGTGGAGAGGGCCTGAAAGCGGTTACTTACCTCTACAGGAATGGGGGATACCTGGGTTGGCCGCCTTCTCCTTCTAGAGGTTACGTGCTGCCAGTTCCCTTCCTTGTCCTGTGCTGCCCTGACTGGCTCTTCAGCCTGCTGTGCCTGCAGGATCGAACGCCGCCGTCTGGCGAGGGAGTCTGCATCCTCGCTGATGGGACAGAGGGTCCATACTTGGACCTCCAGTCCTGCAATGTTTTCTTCTAAAACAGTGACCAGCTTGTACTTAATGCAGAAGAAATCCCGTCTTTGTTCCGGGAGGAAGACAAACATGCACATGCTATGCAGGTAAAAACAGCAGCCCCATCACCATCCGTACCCGCCTTCCTTCGGAGAGATTCCTCAGTTATTCAATGCCTCCTTGAAGGGCAGGAGTGTAGCGAAAAGATGTGAAAGAATGGAGAGTGTATCTCGTCCCCTTCCTAACTCCCTCTCCAAACTCCTCGGTAGCAGCCCGTTAGAACCCCTCTGAGATCCCCTCCAAATCACCCTGAGCCCCATAGCCCCCCTCCAAATCACCTTGAGCCCCATAGCCCCCCTCCAAATCACCTTGAGCCCCCCTCCAAATCACCCTGAGCCCCATAGCCCCCCTCCAAATCACCCTGAGCCCCCCTCCAAATCACCCAGAGCCCCCCTCCAAATCACCCTGAGCCCCATAGCCCCCCTCCAAATCACCCAGAGCCCCCCTCCAAATCACCCAGAGCCCCATAGCCCCCCTCCAAGTCACCCAGAGCCCCCCTCCAAATCACCCAGAGCCCCATAGCCCCCCTCCAAGTCACCCAGAGCCCCCCTCCAAATCACCCAGAGCCCCATAGCCCCCCTCCAAGTCACCCAGAGCCCCCCTCCAAATCACCCAGAGCCCCATAGCCCCCCTCCAAATCACCCAGAGCCCCCCTCCAAATCACCCAGAGCCCCATAGCCCCCCTCCAAGTCACCCAGAGCCTCCCTCCAAATCACCCAGAGCCCCATAGCCCCCCTCCAAATCACAAGCTCCCCATCAGGCAGCGCGGTGGGGATCTGGCTTGGGGTGCAGGGACAATGGGACTCTGCAGGGGATCTGGATGGAGGATGGAGAGGTGGGGTCTGAGTGTGGCGGAGCTCAATAAGTGCATTCCAGAGGCTTGGGGCGGGGGAGCTGACAGCCACACTGGGCCCCTGAGCACAGTGCAGGGGAAGAAGTTGACTCGACTCCACACTCCCAAAAGGGGTAGGGCCTTCGGTGGAAGGGACGGGGCCAGGGCAGCGAGTGCCAGGGCAGCCCCCTCCTCCCTCCCCGGTCCTTAGAGCCGCCAGGAGCGTGCCATGCAGCGCTCTAGCTGTGATTGACAGGGCCTGCGGCTCTGGGCATTCTCACTGACAGCCGGGTGCCAGAGCCCTTTAGAATTGCCAGGCCCTGGGGCATTTGCCTCCTTTGCCCTCCGTCAGCAGGCCTGGCTAGGGGAACGGGGCTTGATGAGGTGGGGTGGCTGGATCCATTTGCAGCTCCTTCCAGATCAGGGCATTGGGCCTTATGGGGCTCCCTGGAGGAGGCCAGGGGATAGGAGCGCAGCTACAAAAGTCCTTCCATTCCTGGCCTGTCTCTCACATGCAGAGGAATGGCCAGAACCCATCTTTAATGTCATGCAAGTCTGCCTGTTTGTGCTTGTCAAGGGGAGGGGTTGATGGGCCTGCTTACCTGGGGGAGCCCCACCTGCTGAGAGGGTGCTGCAGGCCAGGCTCCCACTCCTGCATCCCCTTTTCTGCTCCCCCCCCTCCCCCTCCTCCCCCCTTACCCCGCAGACACTCACTGTTGCACGGAAACAGGAAAGAACAGGAAGCACTAGAACCCACGAAGTGGCCTTTAGCTACAGGCACTAGAGCCAAGCAGTAGCCCCCTTCAGTTAGCACGTTTTGGGCTTGCAGACGTGGGGATGGGGGGCAGCGGCACATCATCCCATATGCCCCCAAGCCTGTCTGTCTGAAGGGGGAGCTCATCCTCCAATAAATTACACCCATGCAGCTTTCCTTTGCTTGCCTGCTGTTTTCGCAGTGAAGCGTAGGAACGGAGGGTGGGGGGAAAAAGAGAGAGGTTTTCTGCAGGCTCAGAATCCCCCAGGATAACAGAGGCCAGGACCCATAGAGGAAACATTCTGACCAGGGGTTGTACGTGCACATGCCTTATGCGGATGGTTTGTAATACCAGGGCTGGATTGCCAGCAGCACACTTGCTTGTTGGCACTTGGTCAGGGCCGGAGGGAGTGCCTGGATTTCCTAGTGCGGTCTCTTCCTGCCTCTTTCCATTGCTCTCATAATGCAGTGCCTTGGAGCAGGCCATCACCCAGCATCAGGTACAGGACTCTCCCATATTGGCGTTACTCCAGAGCAGCCGCAGATCTCGCTCTCCTAGAAAGGGACTGTCAGCCATACGTTGTTTGGCTCATTTCTTGTGAATTTAGGGTTTCATGCAAAGACACTGGCCTCTCAGCTCTGTTCCCTCCTACACTGCCCCACTGGTTCTCTCTCACTTCTGCCTTGGCAGGATGCGGAGGGATGTGAAGTTATTTTCAAAAGAGGTAAGAATTCTGATTACTTCAGCGAGTGAGAGGAATATGGGTCTCACTAGACTGACCCACAGTAACAAATGTAAGAGTGGTATCAGCCTCCTTTGAAACTAGCACCCATGGGCCACGCCCTCTGGTACAACTCCCTCTGGAGGAATTGCTGCTCAAGTCCTCCAGCCTGTAGCTGAAACAGCAAGGGAGTAGAAGGGAAGAAAACATATTGCAAGTTGCACTTCCTTTATTTTCACTGTGTGAATATACTGGCCTTATGACGTAATCACTGTCATCAGGCTCAATGTAACTCCACTACTGTTCCTCTTGATCAGCCAACTGCCACTGCCAGTAAGACAAATCTCATCCTTTCCAGGATTAAATCTTCAAATTTAAAATAAAAGGAGCGCTTTTATTTGCTGCCTCAATATACAATGTACAGGGAAGGAACCAATGCATATTCTTTAATCTAAACCCTATAGGTTTATTCAATATAGTCATTCTACACAAATACAAACACATGACCTAAGATGCTACAAAGTTACAAAAAAACAATTTTATAAATTGACTGTACAATCGACTGTAAATTACTTGCTTTTTGAAAGAAGAGATTGCCCAAATAATCCAAACAGCGACAGTCTCAAACCTCCCATTTTTCATTGCAGGAAAGTGGGGGACAGAGGAGGGACCGGGGGGGGGGGGGGGGGGGGGCACTGATACTATGTTGCCAGTTTGTATCGTGTTTTCTAAAAGGTGGAAACATTTACACCACTTAGTGGAGAGTTGTGTGTGAAATTTGTACCAAAACCCTTCAAGGAAGGGCAAGGGGATCCCTAAGAGAGGGCACTCACAAAACAGTCCTTCCATTCCTGGCCTGCAGTAGACGATATGCAAGGGGATTGGCCAAAAACCATCCTTGATATTGTGCATGTCTGCAGCACCGTGCTTGTTTGTGTTAAGAGAAATGTATGCGCTCACTTGCTGGAGGATGGGGCAGAATGACAACTGAGTATTTAAGTTTGAGGCAGATGTCTGTGTTTGGGTACCACCAGTTCTGAAGATCTGCACAGGTGCTTGGAAATAGACAGAACTTCTCCACCCCCCCTTTCTCTTAATAGCAGACAGTCTTACGATTTCCAAAACAGGTCAGTGTTTAGTTGTGTCTGCACAGAACGTTAAGCCTTTGGAAATCATGGAAGAGCAGCCTGCCGATTGGGGGCACAAAGGCTACACCATCTACTTATTGGTGGCTTGTCTTGAAAACAATGAACCACATTTGCAGCCTTCAACCCAAAGCCACTTTTAATAAAGCTTTAACATTAAATGCCTGGAATTTAGAAGCTGCAAGGCATAAATTGCCCACTAGCCAGGAAACCCTCTCCTTTTCATTTGCTTCCATTGCTAGGATTCAATTTCCTCTCCCTTCCCCCTGCCCAATATAAAAAGGTACACTATTTAGTCTGGTGGGATTTAAGTTAAAAAATAAAAAGCTGTCCAGTCTTTTTTTGCTTTATCGTGAAGAGTTGGAGCTGGAGCGGCTGCGATGACGTCTTCGGCCTGGAGATCTAGATCGTGACCGTCGGCGAACAGGGGATCTGCGTCTTGGTGACCTGGACCTGCCAGAGAAAGGAGGAGAAAAGCCTCATTAGGAGACAAGGACAACAGGCTTAAGTGATTTGATACATGTCTAGTGTCTTTTATCCAGAAGGATCCCAAAACATTGTATACAAAGAGCTCTAGTGAAATGCATCCATCTCTGGGGTGGAAGGTGGCAGCTCAAGAGCACACAACTCAGCAAGAGGGAATATTTTGACCATGACAAGTCACCACAGAACAAACTGGATTTTGTTCTTTTAAATTCTCACCTAAAAGACTTTGCTTGGGTGATGCAAAGAGCACTTTGCTCTCTTTATATTTCACAGATAATCAAAGACTTAAGTTGAGCTTACTGGTATTGAACCTACGAATTCATGGAGTCTAGGTACTCCAGCACCACAGCCCCTCTGGCACAGAGCATTAAACTTGGCTCATTTTTCTTTACCATATTGCAAAACTGCCAGCATATTGTAACTTCAGAGAGGTTCTCCCTTATACAGAAAGAGGGACAGAGACTAAAGTACAGATAGAAGCCAGTAATATTAATTGACACCACAGGACCAATATTTGCATCTAATGGGAAGCACAAAACAAGATAACCATAAGAACACCCATACAGGGTCAGACCTTGAAGGGGGATAGGAAAAGGGAGGTGCTGAAGCAAAACTGTTCCAGAAACCACCATGGGCAGTAAGTAGGAACTCAAAGGTGACTCGTCTACTGGTGCATGAGATCCTCCACCCTTACAAATACCCCTGAGGGGAATCTCCAACAACAAATCACATGGCACGTGCACACCTGACATAGAATGAACATGAGCAAGCACTTGAAGAAAAAAGGATAAAGGGTTTTTATTCTTTAGGATTCACTAAAACTTAACGAGACATTCCAAAATGCAGCTGTGCTTGAAGCTCAGGATGGCAACATATTAGCTAGCATCCTCTGTTCACCCCTCAATCATCATATTGCATAGACCACTTTGTATAGCCCTTCTTGTTCTGTACAGCTGATAAGGATATCAGAGAGACCATTTAAAGAAGAACGTTAGGACAGGACTACACTACGGGGAAAAGTCGAAGCTGCCAGCGTAACAAGTCGACGTAGCTTAGGTCTACTTACTGTGGGGTCCACACCATGCTGGTCTCCGCTGACTCCCCTTACTTTTTGTGCCAATAGAGTATCAGAGTCAATGGGAGTGCAATCAAAAGTCGATTTAGTGGTCTTCAGACTGCAGCAGTGATCCCACTGGCAGTGGGGACAAGCCGTTTATTCTAACTTTACATGCTAAGAGCATAAGGGGCGTCTAACACATTGGAAAGCAATGGAGGTACGAATGAAGTCCAACTCAGCTCGAGCAGGTCTCTGCTCCCAGGGCAAGACAACAGACAGCTCACTTTGGGATGTAGAGAAAAGGTTTATATCATCACTCTCCAGAATCCCAACTCCATACTAAAGTTTCAAATTTGTATTACGTGAAGAAAAATGCAGCTTTCCCCCTTTTAATAGTTTATTTTTAAAACAGAACAGTATTTGGTGGGGGGGGGGGGATTGTTTGGTTTGGTTTTTTGGGTCAGCTGCTGCCTGACTGTCCTTCCGGCTCCAAATGAGGTAAGTAGCTAACTAGTCAGCTCATAACTTCGAAGTTCTACTGTCCAAAGATTAGGGAAGGACGGAGATTAAAGGAAGGAGGGAAAAACAAGTGCTCAAATCCAAGGGACATACGTGAGCAGAGTTTGGTGGATGGCAGATGTGCCGTGCATCTTATATTAACTAAGCTCTCTAAGCCTCTCAGGGTGTGCATACACTACTGCCTGGATCCGCAGGTAGCGACTGATCTGGGGCGAGGGCTCGATCTATTGAGCCAAGACCAACCGCTGCTCACGCTTGCGTCAACTCCAGTATTCCAACAGAATGAGAAGCACAAGAGGAGTCTTCATTCTCTCCTGATGACACGCCGCAGTGAGGACATTGTGAAAAGATGCCCTGAGGTCTGCCCCCTCAGCGATGTAATTCAAATCCACGTCCCGCAATAATGTAGACAAGCCCTCGACTTCACAAGCTGTTCTGAGCAGGACCCAGTGAAGCTCACCAATTGGGTGCCCTCCGAGTGGTAAAAGCAGCTTCTAACAGATCTTTAAGAGTGTGTGTTTCCTAGCCCGGGAGTGAAGACGATCAGTCTCCAGGTTTAATACGGCTTGCTGACATCAAGACCACGGAGGGGAAGTTTCCAGTGATGAAATCTGTGCAATGCACAAGATGCTTGGTGCCACAAATTAAACATTACCAAACCCATTTACTTACACGCTTCTACAAACTATGGCTCACCTTCTCCTCATGCGAGGGGGCGACCTACGCCACATTGGCGGCGGTGGCAGCATTCTCCTTGGGGGGCTAAAGCGCCTGGGCGGCGGCCTAGGCCGAGGTGCCAGCACAGCTGTAGCAGTGATCTCCTGACCATCAATCTGCCCTGTTTATAATTAAAAGGCAAAGTATGAGCTACACATTTCCAGGACCAGTGTGCTACTCACTGGGGATGTTGACTCTAGGGTATTGGTATAAGTGTGCAACTGTTGGAATTTGTAATGTTTACACCTTTAACACACAGCTAGCTTAAAGGAGGGCTCCCGCCTACTCTTCCCCTTCTGATAAAGAGGCAGCAAGGGGGGAGGTGTAGTCATTAGGATTAAGCGATAAGCCCAGGCTAATTGGTTAATCGTGTAACCAACTACACAATGAGATCCCTACTACACACAGTACAATTGTACCAGCTACAGACTTCCATCCTCACAAGGCTGTTGCTTTGGTATCTTTGGTGCATTTGTGATGTAGTGGTTAGGAGTAAGAATCAAGAGGCCTAGGTTCTTTTCCAAAATTTGCTTCTAACTCACCATCTCGCCTTGAGCAAATTTCATTTACAGTCAACTTAAAAATCACTTCTGATTAAAAACATGGACAGTTTAGAATTGGGGGGCAATTGATTTTGAGACAGTGCTTTCTAGGTCAGTTTAGCTGTTTCCCCGTATGATCAATTTCACAGTTTGAGAGAGTCTGTCACCCAGCAACAGAGACACAAAAGTTTTGTAAAGTGACAAAGGTTTGCCGGGCAACTCAGGGTCAATGATCCTTTGTATCAACCCTCCTACCACCCTCTATGGATTCCTATTGGCCCTGCTGGCTTCTTTGCACAACATCCAGTCCCTACCTCCATCCATGTGTTTCAGTGCCTTCTCAGCATCATCTGGATTCTCAAACTCTACATAGGCATAACCCTTGGAGAGGTGTGGATTTAGCCTGTCGACTGGCATGTCAATCATTTTAATTTTCCCATAAGTGGAAAATATTTCCATGATGTGATCCTGGAGAGAAACAGTGATTATTAAGATCGTGCCAATTCCAACATTATCAGATGGTATTGCTAGGAATGCTAAATTGGAGGCATACCCAATACAAGATCAAAAATCAATACCAACATCAAGGAAGCCAATCTTATTAACGATTGGAACATGGCTTGATGAACCGCGGCGAAAGCCGCTTGTCAGCCCTGCACTGCGCAAGAGCCGCATTGTGCATGCGCGTGCTGCTGGTAAACGGGGCGCCGGGCTGAAATCTACTCGCCACAGGCGAGTAGATTCAATAGACTGTTGAGTCCTGGATATGAATATCATTTGAATTCCCACCAGCCTGCGATGGCTGCCTCAGGATTCCCAAGACCTAGATCAGGGGTGGGCAATAATTTTTGCCTGGGGGCCACTTCACAAATTTCTGAAGTAGTCCCGGGCCACCCCGGAAGGGGCAGGGCTTAAACCGGAAAGGGTGTGGTTACTCCACCCGCTTGGCAGGCCGAATCTGGGCCCTTGTGCCCACCCCTGCCCTAGATAGAGGTCTACTCACTACCCACCTCAAAATAAGGGCCAGAGGATCTTGGCTTATCTTTCAGTCCTGAACAGTTCATGAAATCTGAAGTTTGTGTGGGAAATGGAGAAGAGAGGGGCTGCCTGGGGGGCAAACACTCAAGGCAACAGACGCAATTTCTCCTGCTTACAGTTACAATCACTTAGATAGCATCATATAGTTACATGCTTCCTCTACAAAGGCCTGAAAGGGACTGGCAAGGAGGACAGAATTGAGGACCACTTTCTGCAGATCAATCAAAGACATTCTCAGCTGGCCTCCAGTTGTGATTTTCAACATAGGGGTCAGCTCTACCGACCAAGACAAATGTAAGCCACAAAACACCCTGCTAGAGAAGCAGGAAACCAAGTCTAGGGTTTAAATCCAAATCTCCTGCTTAAGAGCAGGGGGCATTAGATCTAGGACACGGCATACATGTTTTTTTGAGAATCATCCCCTGGTATCTTGGCTTCAGCCATGTAGAAAATGATCAGGTGACACACAAGTTTCCTTACACACAGGTCTGCCAATGCACCTCAACCTTGCATATAGATAATGCAACAACTTCCAAAACAGAGACACTTAGTTGCAGCCTAGTAATAAACACGTTTCTAAAGATACTATTTAAAAAATTCAATCACTCTTCTAAAGATGTGAAAGTTCAAGACTATACCAGGGCAGGCCATTACCTTGGTCACATTTCTGGTGAGTCTCCCAACGTGCACTTTTGTAGGTCTGGGTGATGGACTCCGTCTCTTTCTTTCTTTTTCATCTCTCTTGGGTGGCTTAGACCTGAGTTGAATATCACAGAACTATCAAATCCCCTGGTAACTTACAAGCCAATCCCCATACCACAGAACATGACTTGTGAAGTATCTTTTCTGAATTGGATTTGTATCTTGTTTTGCCTCTGTGACTAATGAAGTCTCAAAATCTGCAGCAGTGGGGAGCTTAAAAATAGGCAAAACCCCTTTAATATAGATATATCCTGAATGTCAAGTCTGTTTTTCTCTGGTTTAGTTGGAGGAGCTTTTGGGGTCTAGAGCATGTGTACAGTGGTTCTCATATAGTAACTTGAGAGGGACTGGGATCTTGCTGGGTTCATAGTCAAAACTAGCAGTCACTTCCCAGACATCAAAAGCCTAACCCATCCTCTTAACCTGCTAATGTGGAAAGCCAGTTGTTTCCACCTCTACAATTACTCAGTCGCTGCAAAGATTGAAACACACTGAAAATTACTTACATCCCTGTAAACACTGACACAAAATTAACTTAGCTATTGTAATTACTCCCATTTGCAGGATCAAAGCCATAAATGGTGTGTTATGTAGGAACCATAACTTCTGATACACGTGCATACAGTGTGCAAGGGCTGGTCTACACTATGGTGGATATTCAATCTAATTACACAGCTTCAGCTACTGGAGTAATAGAGCTGGAACTGACATGCTTAGATCTACTTACTGCAGTGTGCTGATGGGAGACGCTCTCCCATCAACTCCCCTTTGTGCTGCTTGTTCTGGCAGAGTACTGAGCTGATGCATGAGTGACTGGCAGTCAATCTGATAAATCATTAGATCGACCAGATCAACCCTAATACCCGCTTGGAGCTTTTTGCACTGTTCCAATACAAACAAATAAGCTCTGAGGATGGCCTAAGGGAAATATCACTAGACCACCAAAAGCACTACACTGATTACAACAGACTGAGTGGGAGAGGCAGAGTACCTGACATACATGAGGCCTTCTGTACAGACCCCAAACTTTCATACTTTTGCGATTTATTTCCAACCCTTCCCAGCCGCCACATCTATGGGAGTATATGAAATACTGTCCCTCTATTGTTTCCTCTGTGCAGGAAAAAGCCAAACTGGCTCCAAACAATTGTTCAGTACAGACCCTCCTTGGTGGGAGATCAGCTCTGTACTCAGAATGAACTGGACTAGAGGATTTCATAGGTAGCTATGATTCTGGGACTGTATTCACAGCACTATTTTCATATTTGTACCCAAAGTGAAGAATTCTAGAGAAACAAAGAAGCAGATTCTACTCAGTTCAACTTCTACCTTCAAGAAAACACAGGATCCTTGCGATTTTCCCAGTTTCAATCCATGCTGCTCCACTGGCTCTGGCTACAAGTCCCAGAGGATGTAGAGAAATACTCGTACATGCTCTGCCTTTTGGAAATCCCCCAAAGCCAGTTATGAATGAATGAAATCTTTAAACTCCTTCCTGAAGAACAGGTAGTTAGGCTACAAGTGTAGGGGGCATCCCTGCTCAAATAGCTAGATTCTCTCTCTGGGATATGAATAAAACTGTTTTAAAACAGGGGTTACTGCTCTGTTCACACGTTTACACACTTCAAGGCAAATTCCCAGCCACCTGATAATTTAAGTGGTTGAATCAAACTCACTTGGAGCGGGAACGTCTCCTGTTGTCATGTCTGCGTCGAGAGGGGCTTGGGGATCCAGAGGAACTGCTGGAACTGGAGCTACGAGAGGTGCTGGAGCTTCCAGAGCGGCTTGATGCAGAGGAGGAACTGGAGCCACTACTGGATCCAGTGCTGGAGCTGGACCCTGAACTGGAAGTGGAGCTGGAGCGGGACCTTTGGGGCAAGAGGGGAATCAGTGCAGAAAACATGGGATGCAGCTATCCTCTCCCCTATCTCCAGGGAAGTACAAAACAAGAACTGGTGGTTGAAGTGACTATACAAAGCATACCTACTGATACAGCAAGAGGACCACCTTTTAGCATCACAATCCCAGCCACGGAGGCTTCTAATGTGGGGAACCACAAAGCAGATTTGTAGCATTTGTACAGGAGCACAACTCCCTACTACTTGGGTTATCACTGCAAAGCACTAGATGTAGGACAACCAACTGGCTACTCTGGAGCTGCATGTGGCTCGTCAAAAGGTATTATGTGCCTCCTGTCAGGAACCAACTTTGGGGGGAAAATGGCAAGTTCTCAGCACTCACAGGCAGCCCTTCTAGCTCCTACCTCTGCTGCCTCCCCCAGTGGCTCCCACCCACTGGTCACCCCCACCCTATCAGCAGCTCTCCCTCCTTCCCCAAGCCTGCTGCCCACTGTGGTCAGCTGTTTCTGCCATCAGCTGTTTTGGCACTTTGAGAAGGTTCTCGTGGGGAAGGAGCACTCAATCCCCTTCCTTCCCTACCTCCCTCCCCCCTCAACATGAAATAGCTGATTATGGTGGATAAGAGGCATTGAGAAAGGAATGAGAACCCTGCAATCAGCTGTTTTGCAGATAGGAGGCTCTGGGAGAGGCAGGATCCAGGACATGGCTCACTCAGGGGAGGTGAGCAGAAAGAGGTGAGGATGGAGCCTTGGTGAAAGGGTGGAGTGGGGGCTGGGCTAGAGGTGAACTAGGGCTCCAGTATTGCCTGGCCAGCACCTGTGTCTCCTTGAATAAAAGGACACAGTGACTAGCTGGTGTTGACATTTTTAATCAATTTTTTTCTTACGCCACCTAACAATGGAAAGAAAATGCACCAGATTAAAATTGAGGCTTCCACCTGGAGTGGGAGAATGACTACTTTTTCTTTTCACGGACTGGTAAGGGTACGTGCATCTCTGCTGGATGTGAGTATCTCAGCTCAAGTCTTCAAACCTGCAGCATCATTTTGCTTCTAGCCATACACATATAGCGAAAATTCCCAAAAGGCTCTTAACTCCTAACTGAAAACTGAAAAAAACCAGACAGACAAAGAAGCCCACTTCCTCACTAGATTTACCAACCGACTACAGACTGTAACATTAGTCTTCTGTTATGGGGCCTGACTTTCAGCTTATGCCTGGCCATACTCTGAAGATGAGTTTATAAAAATATGCCCCTCTGATGTGATTTCAATCCTGCTACCAGAAAACAAGAATCAACAGAAGAAAGTTTCTGGCCTGAAGCCTTCATGTTACACAACACAATGCAGAAACGCCGAGCTGGACAGTCTTTAGCAGTGGGAGTATTTAAGCATCACTTTGAATGAGCCGTGCACTGTACACAATAAAACTGAATTATCAGTATGTCCCCCCAACGTGTCCAACTGCTGTATGGGAAAAACGCCTCGATACTGCGCCACTAAAGGACAGAACTTGTGGACAAGAGGTCAAAACACCACTTCCCTTTACAGAAGCTCACTGCCATTGCAACGGATGAGGCTCCATCCACATGAGGGATCAGTGAATGGATTACAGGTTCAACCTCTCTAGTCCAGCACCCTCAGGACCTGACCAGTGTTGAACCAGAGAATTTGCTGGACTATTCTGTGTGTGTGTGTGGGGGGGGGGGGGGGGGGAGAGATTCAATATTGTCTAGCAGAATTATCAGCACCTTCCACTGCTCACTGGGCTCTGAGAAGACATTGAGGGGTAAATTGGAGCTAAACAGCAGCACAGAACACTGGGAGCCAGGACTGGTGGCTGTACACAAACTTTATGGAACTGCAGGAAACCTGGCCACTCATGATATGTGGACGTATGACTAAAATCATGCCAGACCATGGACGTTGCTGGACCGCAGAGCAAAGGACCAGAGAGGTTCAACCTGTAATACGGTTTTGTGTCTGACAAGAGCTTTCCCAAATTTTGTACATTTCACTGTATTATTCATAGGAGCAACTGGACTCTAAAAATCTTAAACTTGATCAAGTTATGAAACTTGTCTTGCACATTTTGAATTTCATTCACTTAAATGCACTCAGACAATTTTAAAATCTAATTGAAGAAATGGATAATGATATCCCTGCTGATGTCATTTCATTGCACAATTCTATGGCTCTTGAGAGAAATTAAAGATTATTTCCTGGATTTTTTTGCTCCTGGAACTAGTAAAATTGTTTATGGAGAAGTAAAGAATACACCCCAGACCTTACAGATCACAGGTGGGTTCTAGATCTGGCATTTCTTGCAGACATGCTGCTGCATTTGGACAAATTAAATGTGGAATTACAACAAAAATTCCAGTTGCTGTCTGATCTAGTGCAAGCAAATTTACATTCTGCAGTTATTTTGCAGACAACTACTTGAGGGAGGGTTGACACACTTTCCCTCAATGTCACCACTTCAAACTACATCACAAGAAGATGCAGCAGATCCCCTAAAAACAACTTGATTTGTGACAGTGATCAAAGATTTTAAGGATAGTTTTGAGGAAAAATTCCAAGATGTACAGTGGAGAAGACTGCAAATCAGATTTCTGATTGACCCTTTTAGTGCTGAAACTGACTGTCCTAAGTCCCCTTTAGTCACTGACAAAGCAACATTCCAGATAGAAACAACAGAACTTCTGAACAGATTTCCATCTGTCTTCTTTCAAAAGACAGAGGGGAGGGACCCTTACCTTCTGGAAATCTGTACCAAAGGATAAATACCCCAACATCAGAAGGGCAACCCTAAAAATAATCTCAATGTTTGTCTCAACCTACATTTGTGAATCTGTTTTCTCACCACTCAAACACGTGAAATCCAAACATTGATCCGTTTTGACAGAGCCATTTGAGAGGACTGATGCATGTGAGCACAACTGAACACAAACCAAACTCCAAGGGAAATGTTGAAAGCTACGACTGTCAGAAGGCCTAATAAGTAAGAGATCGAGACAAGTTATTATCGTTAACTATGCATTATATAGTTTGATAATGTTTATTATGCATTGATAATTAAAGGTGTGACTATACACACGATTATCATTACATATTACTGTGGCTCTTTGGCAATGTTCAATGGTAAATGCTGGTTCCTTCACAGGCTCAGGTTGACCACCCCTACTCTAGAGAAACCCTGATTACCTGGTACTGCTGCTACCAGTGGAAGCGCTGCGCCTTTTGCGTGTTTTGTCCCGACCTCGATCCTTTTCACTTGATTCCTTGGTGGACACTTTATCCTTGGACCTGTCCTTGGATTTGTCTTCCGTCCGATCTTTGCGCTTGGTTGGAGAGGGAGCCCTTTAAGAATAAAAGTCAAAAGAAATTATTTCACCTTAAACAAAACAACACAAGGAACTTTAACCCACCTTAGGACAACCATTATTGCAGGGGTAGAGCACTAGGATTTTTTATTATTATTAAAACAAACACAGATCACAAAATTTCATGCCACAGAAATGCTAAGGAAGAAAGTCAAAGTTGTAACTTAAGAAAATTCTCATTGTGAGACAAGAGCTATATTTCCAATTCCGCATCCTCGCTGAAAACACCCTAGTATCCTACATGTCCCCAGAGGGGTTAGGCCTAGAAAATGCAGACAGAATTATTACCTAGTGCTGGATTTTTTATTATTTTCTTTGAATCCTAGCACACTCTTCTTTTTCATTCCTGAAAACTCCATTTTCCCTTCTGAGGCGTCCCAAGCAGCACTGGATGGGCCTCACTTATCTCAAATCTCACTTCTAACTCCTTGATTCTGAGAAACGATCCCTAATCGAGTGCAATAAACTCCAAAGAGCGGCCTAGTGACAAGATAAAAGGGTTTAGAAACAAGAAATTAATGTATTGGCAAAAATAGCAAACCTACTTTTCAATAAAGGCAGCACCAGGGGGGTCAGCTAATGAGATATTGACAATATTATTTTGTACAAACAGTACTGTAGTTACTCACACTGTTACATGGCAATTAGAGCCAAACACACCTGTGCCTGCTCACACTGAGATACACACTGTCCATCCTGCTGAAGACTTGGTATGGATTTTTCAAGGTGTCAGATGACAGTTTCGTAAGAGTACAAAGGGTACAAATTAGCAAGCTGAGATGTATGGCCGGTCAGGGAAAACTTGGATTTTCCTCTGCCAGGTGTATATGTATTGTCTAACGTTCCTTGTGATAATCATCCACCCCTCAGAGGACTTCCTCTACAGCCAATTGTTGCCACAATATATGTTGGTTAGCAAAGAGTTGTTTCCCAAAACAGCACAGGGCACTGTGTCACTCTACTTTCAGTGGATGCAAACTGCATCTATTGCTTTGCCGGCCTTGGAAGCAATGGACTGAGCTGAGTAACCGAAATCGGATGCACTACTGCAAAACTGCAAACTTTGTTTGAATCTGTCTTGGTTGAAGGCCTACATGGGTCCAGATTTCACCCACTCGTATAGATCTCTTTGTACTCTTGATGCAAATAAAGGACACAAATCAACATGCCATTAATTCCTATTAAAATATCAGTCATGAGCTGAACCCTATGTGCAAGTCATAAGTACTCTTATTCCATCTATAACATAAACCCAATATTTCTTCACATTTTAACTAAATTGGAAGATTGCAGACGATTTAATAAAGGTGCCAGAAGTATGTGACCTAAGAGCCATAACAGCAATTGCTAGGTTGCTCCTCTTTAGTTTATGCAGACTGCACAGCCAACCTAAGAGTCACCATTACAGTGTTTATAAGCTGTGCACACTAGCTCTCATTCTAGTCAATTCATTAAACATTTAGAAGGTAACCAGGATGGACATTATTTGCATTTTCAAAAGTGACTATGCACTGCCAGGCCCATAAGACAGGATACATAACGCTACTAACAAAAATGAAGTTGGATAATTAGACACACTCCATAAATATTAAAAATATGAGCTGGAAATATTTGGTAATAATAAACTATGTAATTTTCTGGATTTCATATTGTTTTGTGCTTTGAATCTGCAATTATCTTGTATTGATTTTCTAGGGCAGGACAATTTATCCATTTTCTCCCTGTGCCCCCCACTCATGGAAATAAATGTACCTTCATTTAACAGAACAAAGTTTGTCTTGCTGATTTAGAATCAACACACTGACTGCAAAGGTCTACTTACTGATGAGACAAAGCTCAAATCTCAGCATAGGAGCCAAGACTACATGCCCTTTCATCCAGTTATCACCTGTGGTCAGGCTGAGACTGTTTCTAGTAAACACTCACTGGAGATAATTCCGTCAGGAACAAGTTATGTATATGACCAACACATGGATGGGATTTGCAAGCAATATGCTTCTTCCCCTATTTGCTACCAAGAAAACCTCTTCACTAATAAATGAGTGTTTCTGAAACACCTAATTTCCAAGTGAAAAACACCAGCAAGGCGCACAGGGTAATTAATGTATCAGATCAGCACGTTCCCTGTCTCACTTCCCTGCTCCAAGGAGTCGGCACTGAAGCTCTACCTACTTCAACAGCTACATTTCAGCGGTGGGGGAGGCAAACAGCTCTGCCAACGACTTCCTGTATGATCTTAGGCAAGTCTCAGTCTCAGTGTCGCTGCGCTCCAGGTCCCCCTTGGAAAAGGGCGATGACACGGCCTTATAGAAGTGCCGAGAGGGGCGCGAGCTCGTGTCCAGTCTGTATCTCAGTCTGCACAAGGCTTGGGGCAGCGCCGCGGGGTCGCTGGTGAGCACGGCGCACGCGAGGAGGAGCGGGCGGCACAGGCCAGCCGCCCACGCGGAGCTGCGGAGGGAGCGGGCGCTGCTGCAGGGGATGCCGAGGCCCAGCGGGCGGCCCAGGGCCCTGCGGCCCACCCCCAGGCTGCCTCGGCAAAGGCCCCTCCCCCAGCGCGCTGCCCGGCCCCGCCGCCATACCGGCCCCGCCGCACCAGGCCCCTCCCTCGGCGCCCGCAGACCGAGCGCGGGGCCCCCGGCGCCGGCCCCCGGCCGGATGGCGCCAGATTCCGGCCCCCACTTACATCCTCGGCGCCCGCCAGCGCTCCCGACCCGTCGCGCTCGATCGACGCGACGCCGCGCCGAGCGGGAAGCGCCCCCGGGCGGCGCACGCAGATGGCGTCACCTGCCGGGGGGAGGGGCGGGGCAAAGGGCGGATTGGTCCGTGTCGCGCGCTCCTGGGTCGGCGCAGACTGGGGGAGGGGCTGGAGTCGGGGCTGCGTGCGCCTGCGCAGACAACAGCCCGTGGCTTCCCGCCCCCGCCCAACAGCCAAAGCCAGGGCCCACGTGTCCCTCCCAGCCTGGCACCACGTCCTGCCCGCGTGGGCCCGGGGGCGGCGCCTCTGGCTTAGGCCGCTGCTCTGGAGGCCCCGGGGGCGGGGCTGGAGGCAGCAGGGCGAGGTGGGAGCGCCCCTGCCTGGGGGGGCTGGGCCCCGGGCTGCTCTCCACGTGCAGAACCGCGCAGGGTGGGACTGAGCCAGGCTGCTGCCTCGCCTGCTAAGAGAGCCCTGGCGGCGGGGGGGGGGGGGGTGCAGGATTAACCCATCAGCCCGTGTTTCCAAACTGTGACCCCCCCCCCCCGAGGGTCGTGAGCAACTGGGGGGGGGTGCGGGATCACAAAGAGCCCTGGCAAGGGGGGGGGAAATGCAGGATTAACCCATCAGCCCGTGTTTCCAAACTGTGACCCCCCCCCCCCGAGGGTCGTGAGCAACTGGGGGGGGTGCGGGATCACAAAGAGCCCTGGCAAGGGGGGGGGGGAATGCAGGATTAACCTATCAGCCCTGTTTCCAAACTGTGATCCCGCCCCCCCCCCGCCCCCGAGGGTCGTGAGCAACTGGGGGGGGTGCGGGATCACAAAGAGCCCTGGCAAGGGGGGGGGGGAATGCAGGATTAACCTATCAGCCCGTGTTTCCAAACTGTGATCCCCCCCCCCGAGGGTCGTGAGCAACTGGGGGGGGGGGGTGCGGGATCACAAAGAGCCCTCCACACAGCAAAAGCGATCTGCTTTTTGGAAAGCTAGTGTCCACGCTGTATCTCACGTTTAAGTTGTGATTACTATGGACAGTGACCACCAGGGCACCTGTGCGTTTTCCTTTTTCCTCTTCTTTCGAAACCCCCCCCCCTCCCCATCCACACACGCCTTTTTCTGAAAGAGCTCTTTTGGAAAAAGGCTTCTTGTAGAAAGAGGTTTACTGCTGTTGGAAAAACCCCTGTGGTTCCACTTTCTGTCGAAAGAATGCTATTGCAGTGTGGACATAAGTGTTAGTTTTCCGGAAAAACGACTGTTTTTCCGGAAAAACTCTGCAGAGTAGACATACCCTGGGTGCCAGGCCCATGGCTCCCATATGCATTCATTAGAGTCATATTCCAAAATAAGCAGTTACAAGACAGACTTGGGTTTCTGAACCTCCAAACAAAGCATCAAAAACATGTCTAAAGCAAGATGTCCAGGTGTTAAAAGAATCTAATACACAAGTTAAAGAAACAGCTTCTATGTATCTGGTCATAATATTAAAGTTATCCAAAAGTACAAAGTTTGATTTAAAGTCATAAAATACATATAGTACATCAGGGCTACATCTACACTGGCAGCTACTTGCGCAAGAACTGTTTGATAGCCGGGGACTATCACATAGTCGTGTAACAGCTAAGGTTTCATGCTGTCGCATGACTAGTCAGTTGCCGGATCCAGCTTCCCAGAAAAGCTGCAGTGTGGGGGGTAGCGGCCCCTGTCCGCGGGGAGCTCGGCCCCCTCTGCGGACAGGGGCTGCTGCTGCAAAGCAAGGCACGTTTGGGACCTGGCTCAGCTCTCTAGATGGAGAATTCTTCACAGAGGCATCTGACAGGAAGACAGGAAAGTAGTAGGGACGTCAATGTGTAGTCAACTATATGATTAACCAATAATCTGTCAACTGCATGCACTTCTGCCCCCCTTGCTGCCTCTGGATCAGCTCCATGGTGCTGCCGGCCCTCCTCCTCCAGAGGCAGCAGTGGTAGGGTGAGGGGAGTAAGGGAGGCTGCTGCTACACAGCTTCTGTCCCCGGCAGGCTCAACCACTCCACGGACAGAGGCTGTGCGACATCCCATGGAACAGCCTCTGTCCACAGCAGCCTGGGCCCACCGCAGGCAGAGCTGCTTTGCAGCAGCAGCCCCTGTCCGCAGAGGGGGCCGAGCTCCCCGCAGACAGGGGCTGCTACCCCCCGCACTGCAGCCTCTGCGGGGAGCAGGATCAGGTAACAGCATGAAATCTTAGCAGTTACATGACTATTCGATAGTTCCCGGCTGCAAGGTGGCAGCCAGTGCACTCCCAGCCCCACTGCCGGAGAGCTCCCTGCCACTCCACGCTGCTGCCTCTGTGAAGAATTCTCCATCTCAAGAGCTGAGCCAGGTCCCAAACCTGCCCTGCTAATCTGGGGAGCTAATGCTCGTTCCATCGCCCCCTTGCCCGTCCTCAAAACGTGCAGTGTATGGTAGATAGACCACTGTGCAGCAGTGCTGCTCTCTGCTGGCAGGGGAGACCTGTAGAATCTGATTCTCCCCTTGCTCACACCAGTGGAACTTGGGAGAGACTCCACTAAAGTAAAAGAATTTAAACCAGCACCAAGCTGCTGGAGTGAGCTCAGGCTCAGACTGGTAGCCTAGGGGAATAAAGGCTTATACATTTATCAGTTGCTGCAAACACATAAGGGAGCAGTAAACTTACCCAGATGTAAATTTTGCAGCTGGATAAGTACCCCGAAGTACCCTATCTGGGAATCTGGAATTTACCTCCTTGGATCACTACGGCTGCTAGATGACTTTAATAAAAATAGAGCCGCTGATGTTAAGTGTGCATGTCCAATAAACTTAAAAGGTCTTGCAATAAACGCCTCTGACGGACGAAAGGCAAGCTGTTGTGTTACAGCACCTTTCATCCCCAGGCCCAAAGTACTTCACAGAATATAGCTCCCAGGCCTGCAGATGGATGTGCCTGGAGGGAATTCTTACGTAGCTCTGGATGGGTACAGGGTTTGATTGCACATGCTTGATTGCATGACCAGCCCTTATCTGTTTCCAGCTGAAGTGGAGCTCTATGGGCAGCAGGGATGAACAGCCAGTGCGGGTCATGGGGCAAGGTGCATGTGGGGGTGGTTAGCTCTGTGCCCCAGAAGGGGTGGAGCCAGGGGCAGACAGGACAGATCCAAGCGCAGTCAGCCCTTTGCATCACCCAGACCATGGGAGAGATCTGGGGGCTTATTCCAGTATCTCATGCACAAGAGTTCACATCACAGAGCCATTTCCTTCTGTTCTCTGCCTCAGCACAAAGGCTGAGGCCCAAGTGGGCCATGGAGCGTAACCTAGCCCGAACTCTGAGGCGTAGGCTCACTTCACCCCTGAAGCATATCCAGAGGGCAGCATGGAAAGCACTCGCACTGCTGTTGGCAGCTGTCACAAACAAAGTCACTTGACGCTACAACAAACTAATGATGTCACCTTGAAGATTCCTGGTCTTATAGAGAGTACACTTATTAAGTTTGCAGGTGATACCAAACTGGGTGGGGTTGCAACTTCTTTGGAGGACAGGGACATAATTCAAAATGACCTTAGCAAGTTAGAGAAATGGTCAGAGGTAAACAGGATGAGGTTTAATAAAGAGAAATGCAAAGTGCTCCACTTAGGAAGGAACAATCAGTTCCATACATACAAGATGGGAAGCGACTGTCTAGGAAGGAGCATGGCGGAAAGGGATCTAGGGGTCTGTAAACAGGTTCGACCCTCAGAGTCCACTACGAGCTAATTGTGGTACCGAGAGTTCAGCCTGAGCAGTCACCATTAAGGCCGGTGGCCCCTTTTATTACGCACACTCGCGTTACACCCGAGCCGGATCGGCCTGCTGGCGGAGTAGGGGGGTTTGGGCCCGCCCCCTCTCCGAACCCCGGCCCAGGGCCCTAAAGGTAGGGACCCGTGGTCCCTCCCTCGCGGATGGGGGAACGCCCCAAAACACACCCGCTCACGGGCTCCACGACCCCGCCCTGGGCCGCTTCCTACTCCACCAGGCCTCCCGGCCCGTCTCCCTTGACCCCGCTTGCCTCACCTCTCCTTCCTTCTCCCCTCCTCCAGCTCCGTCTGCCGCGCCTCCCTGCACCGTGCCGACCCCGGGTTTAAATCCCCCGCCAGCTCCGTGCCCCCTGCGTCACTTCCCCTGCGACGCCTCCCAGCCATCCTTCCCCCGTGACATCATCCCCCTGTGCCTCGCCGGCCCCTCCCTCTTGGGCCCTGCCGGCCGGCACCCGCTGCCTCCCGACGCTCCCTGCGCCGGCTGCCGGCGTGTTCCTGCAGCCCGCCGCGGCGGGCTGGGCCGTGTTCCCCGCCCCCCGGTGTGGCTGCCCGGCGCCCCCCGGCGCGTTCTCCGTGCGGGGCGCGAGTGCCCCGTCACACTGCCCGGCGCCTCCCGGCGCGCTCTCAGTGCGGGGCGCGAGTGCCCCGTCACAGGGTCATAGTGGACCACAAGTTGAATATGAGTCAACAGTGTGATGCTGTTGCAAAAAAAGCAAATATGATTCTAGGTTGTATCAACAGGTGTGTTGTAAGCAAAACGCGTGAAGTCATTCTGCCGCTCTACTCTGCACTAGTTAGGCCTCAGCTGGAGTACTGTGTCCAGTTCTGGGCGCCACATTTCAAGAAAGATGTGGAGAAATTGGAAAGGGTGCAGAGAAGAGCGACAAGAATGATTAAAGGTCTAGAGAACATGACCTATGAAGCCAGGCTTCATGAACTGGGCTTGTTTAGTTTGGAAAAAAGAAGATTAAGGGGGGACATGATAGCGGTTTTCAAATATCTAAAAGGGTGTCACAAGGAGGAAGGAGAAAATTTGTTCCTCTTGGTTTCTGAGGACAGGACAAGGAGTAATGGGCTTAAAGTGCAGCAAGGGAGGTTTAGATTGGACATTAGGAAAAAATTCCTAACTGTCAGGATGGTCAAATATTGGAATAAATTGCCAAGGGAGGTGGTGGAATCTCCCTCTCTGGAGATATTTAAGAACAGGTTAGATAGACATCTGTCAGGGATGGTGTAGATGGAGCTTGGTCCTGCCTTGAGGGTGGGGGGCTGGACTCGATGACCTCTCGAGGCCCCTTCCAGTCCTATTATTCTATGATATGGTCCATGGGAAATCTACATGCTGGTGCAATAGCTCATACAGGCGCTGGTGAAACAAGAGTGCTCCAGAGGGGTCTCCACAGAATGGATGCCCCAGGATGAATCCTCCATAATGTGTTGGGGGGAAGAATGAGCCCTGCCCAGGTGCATTGGTTCCAGCCCTGGGGGAGAGGCCGGCATTTCTCCTGCGCTAAGGACGGGAGAGGTTGTTTCTTGCTCAAGCAGGGAGTCTGGGAATTGGTGACCTAGTCAGGACCATGAGTTATTGTGCTGTGGCCAGTTCTTGCTGATTAACTGGAGTTCAACACACCTGCCAGCTGAGGCCTGTAGCAAGGGGAGTGTGCAGCACAGCTCTGCCCCTGGAGTTCAACACACCTGCCAGCTGAGTCCGGTAGCAAGGGGAGTGTGCAGCACAGCTCTGCCCCTGGAGTTCAACACACCTGCCAGCTGAGGCCTGTAGCAAGGGGAGTGTGCAGCACAGCTCTGCCCCTGGAGTTCAACACACCTGCCAGCTGAGTCCGGTAGCAAGGGGAGTGTGCAGCATAGCTCTGCCCCTGGAGTTCAACACACCTGCCAGCTGAGTCCGGTAGCAAGGGGAGTGTGCAGCACAGCTCTGCCCCTGGAGTTCAACACACCTGCCAGCTGAGTCCGGTAGCAAGGGGAGTGTGCAGCACAGCTCTGCCCCTGGAGTTCAACACACCTGCCAGCTGAGTACTGTAGCAAGGGGAGTGTGCAGCATAGCTCTGCCCCTGGAGTTCAACACACCTGCCAGCTGAGTCCGGTAGCAAGGGGAGTGTGCAACATAGCTCTGCCCCTGGAGTTCAACACACCTGCCAGCTGAGTACTGTAGCAAGGGGAGTGTGCAGCATAGCTCTGCCCCTGGAGTTCAACACACCTGCCAGCTGAGTCCTGTAGCAAGGGGAGTGTGCAGCACAGCTCTGCCCCTGGAGTTCAACACACCTGCCAGCTGAGTACTGTAGCAAGGGGAGTGTGCAGCACAGCTCTGCCCCTGGAGTTCAACACACCTGCCAGCTGAGTACTGTAGTAAGGGGAGTGTGCAGCACAGCTCTGCCCCTGGAGTTCAACACACCTGCCAGCTGAGTCCTGTAGCAAGGGGAGTGTGCAGCATAGCTCTGCCCCTGGAGTTCAACACACCTGCCAGCTGAGTCCTGTAGCAAGGGGAGTGTGCAGCATAGCTCTGCCCCTGGAGTTCAACACACCTGCCAGCTGAGTACTGTAGCAAGGGGAGTGTGCAGCATAGCTCTGCCCCTGGAGTTCAACACACCTGCCAGCTGAGTACTGTAGCAAGGGGAGTGTGCAGCATAGCTCTGCCCCTGGAGTTCAGGCCTTGTTGGTTAGAAGATACTTGACCACAGCAGCTGTTCCCCATCTAGAGCAGGTGGAGGTGTGAACTGGTGGTAGCGGGTGTCAGCCAGTCTGCTCGTCCCCTACTGCTAAAGAGCAGGAGAGCTGGAGGTACTGGGGCGAGATCCTGGTTTGACAAAGGCTGACCTGCTGGTCTGCAGCTAAGTACAGCACAGGAACAAGTCCTTGTACCTGGAGGGCTTTGGTTCCCCCTCAGCTTTCCAGCGAACAGGCCTAGTGCACACCACAGTGGGCGGCTGCTGTTTAGTTGTAACCAGCTCTGGACCAGACTCCATTGTGCATCGCTTGCATTAACATTATTCCCCTCTCACACAAAGGAGGGAGTAAAACTCAGAGGGACACCATGACTGCTCTGAAAGGAGAGTGAAGGCGACTCCATTTCTGCTTGTGGCTTTCCCTGGATAGCTGGTAATAACAACAACCTCTTTGCCTTAATCTGCGCTGGATAGCACCCGTGAAAAGAGCCGATGTGCGCTTTGTGGCTGCCATGGAAATGTCTATGGTGATGCAGTGGCTCTGATCTCTTGCCAGGACAGCCAGGCCTGGCCTCTCCGCTGAGTGGCTCTGCAGAAATGCTGCAGGGGGAGGGGTGGTGGAAATGATGCTGAAACCCCCTTTGTGCTGCTAACAGCGAAGTGTCGACGTGTCGTTCTGGGAGCCGTCCATCCGTGCCCCCTGCCACTTGCTCTGCTGCCCCAGGTCCCATCCGCTGCCAGGCTGAGCCTGCTGTCACCAGTCAGGCAGCTACAACGTGGAACAGCACTTCACCCAAAACAGCATCAGTCGGTCTCATCCGAGCTCCCTGCAGGCCCGGATGAGCCGGCAGAACAGCCAGTCGCAGGGTGGGGGAGGCAGAGCTGGGCCAACGACAGCAGTGCCCGTAGCCCCTCCTTTCGTCCCCCCCCCCCCCCGCCCCGGCCAGCCCCTCTGGGGTCAGAACCTCAGCGCTCCGCTTTTATGGCCTCGGTGGAAGACGCAGAGCTTAGGAGCTGGGCCTTGCCATCAGCAGGGAAGCCTCAGGGCAGGGAGCAGCTTGTTCTGCTACCGGCCCTTCCCAGCAGCGCCCCGGGCCTGAGCCAATGCCCACCCACGTCCCTGGAAAGAGGCCCCTTGAGGTCGGTGGACCTTGGAATTCTGCTGAGAGGAGAAGCTGGGTGCAGGGAGCGTCTCACAGCGACCTGGTCTCTCCAGTGAGAGCTGGAGGAGGCATGGGCAGCGTGTGGGAGCTGTCACCTGCCAGCTCGCAGTGAGGTTTACTGGAGCCCTGCAGAGGTGGGTGGGGGTCTCCACGGCCCAGATACAGATGCGGCTACAAACTGCGTCCGCCCAGCCCTCTAGTGATGACAAAGGGGAGCCAGGCAACCAGGCGTCCTGCAGCCAGCGTAGTTCCCTACCAGTGAGTAACATAAGCAGCTGCAGAAACATTGATTAGGTTTTAAGCCATAGCTCTTGGGGTGCAATTTGACCAATTCCAGCAAGCAGGGCACAAGATCTGAACCCTGCCCCGACAGCTCCAGGCTGGCATCCTAGTGTACGTGGGCCAGGCCGAGGGCTGACCTTTGAAAGTCAGGAGCGCTTTAAACAATAGTGCGTGGAGAGTATTGGTCTAGAGAAACCATGCCAACAGCACTGGGAGCAAGCAGGTGCTGTACGTAACAATGCTAATGAGCAAAAATCACTGATGCAGCCATATATAGTTTGACTAGCAGGACTCATGTTCTTCCCACAACTCCAGGGGACCCAAGGGGAGCCATGTTCTTCTCCCAAGGGAACCACGGGGAACCACGTTCTTTCCCTGACCCCAGGGAACTCAAGGGAAGGTGGCGTGGGGGGGGCTGAGGGGTACAGAAGATGGCGTGGGGTATAGAAGATGGCGGGGCTGAGGGACGGGGATCAGGGATACAGAAGGTGGCCTGGGGCAGGGCTGAGAGACGGGGCTGAGGGATACGGAAGGTGGCCTGGGGCGGGGCTCAGGGGTACGGAAGGTGGCGTGGGGTGGAGCTGAGAGACGGGGCTGAGGGATACGGAAGGTGGCGTGGGGCGGGGCTGAGGGATACGGAAGGTGGCCTGGGGCGGGGCCAAGGGGTACCGAAGGTGGCCTGGGGCGGGGCTGAGGGATACGGAAGGTGGCCTGGGGTGGGGCTGAGGGATACGGAAGGTGGCCTGGGGCAGGGCTGAGGGATACCGAAGGTGGCCTGGGGCGGGGCTGAGGGATACGGAAGGTGGCCTGGGGCAGGGCTGAGGGATACCGAAGGTGGCCTGGGGCGGGGCTGAGGGATACGGAAGGTGGCGTGGGGCGGGGCCGAGGGGTACGGAAGGTGGCCTGGGGCGGGGCTGAGGGATACGGAAGGTGGCCTGGGGTAGGGCTGAGGGATACCGAAGGTGGCCTGGGGCGGGGCTGAGGGATACGGAAGGTGGCCTGGGGTGGGGCTGAGAGACGGGGCTGAGGGATACCGAAGGTGGCCTGGGGCGGGGCCGAGGGGTACGGAAGGTGGCCTGGGGCGGGGCTGAGAGACGGGGCTGAGGGATACGGAAGGTGGCCTGGGGCAGGGCCGAGGGGTACGGAAGGTGGCCTGGGGCGGGGCCGAGGGATACCGAAGGTGGCCTGGGGCGGGGCCGAGGGGTACATCACAGGAGGTGGAGTGGGACTGTTGCACAGAGCCGGGCGGGTGCATCGCGGGGTGAGAATTCTGACAGGGTTGTGTGAGTGCAGCAGATGAGTATGAAATACGGTAGCTCCCGGCCCTTGTTGAAGCCTCTGAGAGTGTTTGAGCTGTAGCTGGCTGAGGAGCCCGGCACATCTGCAGACGGTCAGGGAGCCCCAGCTGTCTGGTTCTGAGTTCTTCCCTGGGCAGAGGCAGAAGATCCCATTTCACCTGAGAAGGACCAGAGGAAATCTGCTGCATCGCCATCCTCCTCCCCCCGCACCAAGCAGCTGCCCTGCTGCCTCCTGGAGCTTCAGGCCTCTCTCGCATTGTTCAGCACTGAAGACATTGCTTGAGGCATTTAGGTTAGGGGCTAGACACAGTCCAGCCAGGCCCTCGTGGGGCAGAAATAACAGATTCGCAACCACTGAAGTTCTACCTGGCTCACCTTTGAAGCAAACTTTATGTATTAATCACATGCAAAACCATCCCCTCTTCATGTTAACCCCTTGAGGCTTGTAACCCTGTTCCCCCCGTCATCAGTGTGGCCGGGCCTTTGAAAGGCCTAGAGCAGAGGTGGGGAGCCAGTGGGTCCCGGCTTGCCTGGATCTGGTTCTTGAGGCTCAGGGTCCCCACCCAGAATTGGGGAACCTGTGCTGGCGCTCTGCGCTCCCCCCTGATCTCACCATGGGGCTGGAGCACACAAGATCTACTTGCCTGGGGATCAGCGGCCCTCTACTCAAAAAGGGTTCCCCACCCTAGCCTAGAGCATCTAACCTGGGACTGGAATGGAAAGGGTCCAGGAAGGTTGTTTATCCACTGGAATAGCAATTTTACTCACATGTATTGCACCAATCAAGCTGAACAAGAACTGGACTCAACTTTCAGGGTAAGCCAGTCTGTCCTTGCAATAGTCTTAGCCCCAGCTGACCAGAGCCTGCATCAATTCCTGCAGCTCTGCAAGCCGCCACCACTTAATTTACCAACCATTGGTCTTGGGAGAAGGCTAGGGAACAAACTTGCTTTCTGCTCACCCCATTCATAGCGGGCACAGCCATCCTGCCACAGCTCCAGGCCTTCCAAGCTCTCTGTCTGGCAAGAAGAAATCCTCAGAGCCCATTTCTTAAATCTTTTACTCTGCTGCAGACGAGTCTGTTTTAAAAATAACCAAGGCACTTTAAATTTAAAGGGACATTCTGACGGGAGAGTGGGTCTGTGCAACAGTCCTGGTGCAGAACAGAGCTTGTGCACCACTTCACCATGAGATGCACGCCCACCCACTCCTAGGAGAACGGATCTGGCCAATGAAGTTTTTCCTGGAAGGGTTAGAAGTCTGCTGCCATCTGGCTGCGGTCATTCATTTCAATGGTGGTGTAATTCAGGGAGTGTCTGAAAAAATGGGTCAAAATGCAAGAAGGTTAGTTGCTTTGCTCCTTCATAGAGGGTTGGTAAAGACACAGCCCCTAAACATGCAGCACAGTATAGTGAGGGTCTCGTGGTCAGCAATTCTGAGGCTCTGGCTTTAGAATTACTATAAAATTAAACCTACATTTTAAAAAACCCCGTTTTTGTGCTGACAACCTTCCAACTACTGACTAAATGCAACTAGTGTCCAGTCTACAGACAAGACTCAGGGGTATTGACTGTTTCCTTCAGCTTGTGGGCGTTAACACTGGGACCTACCGATGACAATGCATATAATTAGTTTCAAGAAATTCAACATGAGTGTGTGCCTGACTGATTTTTATAGGAATCCATTCTTAAGCTCCCACACCTAAAGTTCCTTTTAAATAAATGTTAAAGGGTTTTTCTACTCCCCCATGGAGATTTAAATACTGTTCTTAGCAGATGGAGAGAAAGTGAAATTGTTTAGATGGTGTTCTGTCAAATATACAAAGTAAAACTATTTGAACAAATGGGGAAGAGATGTTGAGAAAAGAACTTCTCTGTCCGAGTTACAAATAACGTTTAAAATAAAATATGTTCAAGGCTTTTCCTTTTTCACTGTGGACAACATTAGCAGAGCCATCCCAGTGCCTGCCTGTCTGCGATTCTGGGCTAGCAATGGGGAGAAGCCAGGGACAGGAACCAGTCGTTAGTCAGTTCCCCACATCTCCCCTCAGGCACCTCCTTCCCTATGCTGGGTGCCAAGAGCCCCCTACGCTCCTGCTAGGCCTCCAGCTCCCCTCTGGCCAAACCACAGAGGCGATCAGCACAAGCCTGCAGAGCAGCAGCAAAGGGGTGGGTCAGTACGGCACCAGGGTATTCTAGGCACTGACCAGATTCGGAATTCATGGGAAGCCTCCATTACACGATGACCTGAAACTGCAGGAGCTGCTCTGCTGCCCCAGGCAACTCCTGCCACTGAATGGAGGGGCAGCCTCTTGCGGAGCGCACAGGCCACTGGGTAGAGCAGTAAGCACCCCTCTGAGCGGGGTCGCTGCTGCATGATGGGGCAGGGAAAGAGTCACTCGTGGCACTCCCTGCTACATCAGGCAATGGGCAGACATGAGGGGGCCTTACCTTTTGAAGTAACAGATGGCTGCAAGGACCAGTGCGAGCGTGAGCAGCACCGATCCCAAGACAGAGAGGGCTATTTCCCAGGCGTGGAAGGAGGCTGTGGGAAAAGGGAAGGCACACGGGTGGAGACGAGGCTGAGCCATGCAAAGGGATTGCTCATGTAGCGGATGCTGTACTTAGCAAGGCTCCTTACAGTGTCCCCATTAGGGACCTGGACAGCCCGCAATGCCCCCGACTGGGCTCTGGAAAAAGCTCGCTGCAGTGCATTGTGGGCTGAACTGGAGCCTCTTGGAACTGCTGTCCGTCCTGGGCGGCGGGGAATGCTTCTGCAAGTGCAAGACGTGGCGCTGCAGCCCCACGGGGGCGCCTCCCTGCCCCCACTTGGAATCCCGAGGGCTACAGGGAAGGCCGGCTGTGCTGTCACCAGACAGGGCACCGTTCCAAGGTGCTCCTCAGAGGGCAGACCTCTGGATACAGGGGAGAGGACTGGCACGTCACTGCCGCCGAGGGGAGAGGACTGGCACGTCACTGCCGCCGAGGGGAGAGGACTGGCACGTCACTACCGCCGAGGGGAGAGGACTGGCACGTCACTGCCGCCGAGGGGAGAGGACTGGCACGTCACTGCCGCCGAGGGGAGAGGACTGGCACGTCACTGCCGCCGAGGGGAGAGGACTGGCACGTCACTGTTACCGAGGGGAGAGGACTGGCACGTCACTGCCGCCGAGGGGAGAGGACTGGCACGTCACTACCGCCGAGGGGAGAGGACTGGCACGTCACTGTAACCGAGGGGAGAGGACTGGCACGTCACTGTTACCGAGGGGAGAGGACTGGCACGTCACTGTAACCGAGGGGAGAGGACTGGCACGTCACTACCGCCGAGGGGAGAGGACTGGCACGTCACTGCCGCCGAGGGGAGAGGACTGGCACGTCACTGTTACCGAGGGGAGAGGACTGGCACGTCACTGTAACCGAGGGGAGAGGACTGGCACGTCACTACCGCCGAGGGGAGAGGACTGGCACGTCACTGTAACCGAGGGGAGAGGACTGGCACGTTACTGTTACCAAGGGGAGAGGACTGGCACGTCACTGCCGCCGAGGGGAGAGGACTGGCACGTCACTGTAACCGAGGGGAGAGGACTGGCACGTCACTGCCGCCGAGGGGAGAGGACTGGCACGTCACTACCGCCGAGGGGAGAGGACTGGCACATCACTGTTACCGAGGGGAGAGGACTGGCACGTCACTGCCGCCGAGGGGAGAGGACTGGCACGTCACTGTTACCGAGGGGAGAGGACTGGCACGTCACTACCGCCGAGGGGAGAGGACTGGCACGTCACTGTAACCGAGGGGAGAGGACTGGCACGTTACTGTTACCAAGGGGAGAGAACTGGCACGTCACTGCCGCCGAGGGGAGAGGACTGGCACGTCACTGTTACCGAGGGGAGAGGACTGGCACGTCACTGCCGCCGAGGGGAGAGGACTGGCACGTCACTGTAACCGAGGGGAGAGGACTGGCACGTCACTGCCGCCGAGGGGAGAGGACTGGCACGTCACTACTGCCGAGGGGAGAGGACTGGCACGTCACTGCCGCCGAGGGGAGAGGACTGGCACGTCACTGTTACCGACGGGAGAGGACTGGCACGTCACTGCCGCCGAGGGGAGAGGACTGGCACGTCACTGTTACCGAGGGGAGAGGACTGGCACGTCACTGCCGCCGAGGGGAGAGGACTGGCACGTCACTGTAACCGAGGGGAGAGGACTGGCACGTCACTGCCGCCGAGGGGAGAGGACTGGCACGTCACTGTAACCGAGGGGAGAGGACGGGCACGTCACTGTTACCGAGGGGAGAGGACTGGCACGTCACTACCGCCGAGGGGAGAGGACTGGCACGTCACTGCCGCCGAGGGGAGAGGACTGGCACGTCACTGTAACCGAGGGGAGAGGACTGGCACGTCACTACTGCCGAGGGGAGAGGACTGGCACGTCACTGTTACCGAGGGGAGAGGACTGGCACGTCACTGCCGGCGAGGGGAGAGGACTAGCACGTCACTGTTACTGAGGGGAGAGGACTGGCACATCACTGCCGCCAAGGGAAGAGGACTGGCACGTCACTGCCGCCGAGGGGAGAGGACTGGCACGTCACTGTTACCGAGGGGAGAGGACTGGCACGTCACTACTGCCGAGGGGAGAGGACTGGCACATCACTGTTACCGAGGGGAGAGGACTGGCACGTCACTACCGCCGAGGGGAGAGGACTGGCACGTCACTGCCGCCGAGGGGAGAGGACTGGCACGTCACTACTGCCGAGGGGAGAGGACTGGCACGTCACTGTTACCGAGGGGAGAGGACTGGCACGTCACTGCCGCCAAGGGGAGAGGACTGGCACGTCACTGTTACCGAGGGGAGAGGACTGGCACGTCACTGCCGCCGAGGGGAGAGGACTGGCACGTCACTGTAACCGAGGGGAGAGGACTGGCACGTCACTGCCGCCGAGGGGAGAGGACTGGCACGTCACTGTAACCGAGGGGAGAGGACTGGCACGTCACTGTTACTGAGGGGAGAGGACTGGCACGTCACTGCCGCCGAGGGGAGAGGACTGGCACGTCACTGTAACCGAGGGGAGAGGACTGGCACGTCACTACCGCCGAGGGGAGAGGACTGGCACGTCACTGTTACCGAGGGGAGAGGACTGGCACGTCACTGTTACCGAGGGGAGAGGACTGGCACGTCACTACCGCCGAGGGGAGAGGACTGGCACGTCACTACCGCCGAGGGGAGAGGACTGGCACGTCACTGTTACCGAGGGGAGAGGACTGGCACGTCACTACCGCCGAGGGGAGAGGACTGGCACGTCACTGTTAGCGAGGGGAGAGGACTGGCACGTCACTGTTACCGAGGGGAGAGGACTGGCACGTCACTACCGCCGAGGGGAGAGGACTGGCACGTCACTGTAACCGAGGGGAGAGGACTGGCACGTCACTACCGCCGAGGGGAGAGGACTGGCACGTCACTGTTACCGAGGGGAGAGGACTGGCACGTCACTACCGCCGAGGGGAGAGGACTGGCACGTCACTGTTACCGAGGGGAGAGGACTAGCACGTCACTGTTACCGAGGGGAGAGGACTGGCACGTCACTACCGCCAAGGGGAGAGGACTGGCACGTCACTGTTACCGAGGGGAGAGGACTGGCACGTCACTACCGCCGAGGGGAGAGGACTGGCACGTCACTGCCGCCGAGGGGAGAGGACTGGCACGTCACCTTTAACTGTACAGAAGCTGAATCATCTTACGTCTCTTTTGCCAGGCGGCGTTGGCTTTTACCAGACCATTCCATGCAGCTGAAGGTCTAGATGTCACCTGCTTTAGACTGTCCCCTCCGCGTGCAGTGGTGGAGAGCTGGGACCCTAGACTGCCCATTCAAGCCCGTGGGCACATCACTGTGCCAGTTTCCCTTTACTCACCACCACCCGGTGGTGTTGACACTGTGCCGGCGGGCGCACCGCACTTCCCCTTCGCCCTCAGGACTCTCCCCGCCACGGAGAAGGGATGGGGGCTGGTGGTGAAGTTCCTGTGCCAGTCTAGGATTAGATGCTGCTGCTCCAGCGACTTGGCCCACACCTGACCTGTGAGCTGCAACATGGAGTCGGTGCAGGTGAAATTAAGCTCTGCTGGGAGGCAAGGAAAAGAGATTCTGGTTCAGTTTGGATTGGATGCGCCTTCCTCCCCCCCCCCCCCAAAACATGACTGCGCTCTCAGCTCAAAAATTCATGAGATTTCAGCCCCGTCAAATCCAAACCAGTCTGCTGCAAAGCCGAATCCCCAATCCACCCATGCACTGTCTCCCACCAGCCCCTCTTGGATTTCAGTCTGGAGAGGTGCTAGGCCAGGCTGCCATCAGGTTCCCATTCCAAGCTCCAGTCTGTGCCCTCTCTGCTCGGTTCAGGGTGGAATGGCCGGTAGGGAGACAGCCTGCCAGAGTGACACGTTTCCAAGCCTGCCAGAGTGACACGTTTCCAAGCCTGCCAGAGTGACACGTTTCCAAGCCTGCCAGAGTGACACGTTTCCAAGCCTGCCAGTCAGCAATTCCCTCCCCAAAGAGCAATACTTCTCACGTCTCCAGAGCTGGCCTGGCCTATGGATTCAGACCTGCTGAGTAGTGCTGGGGGCCCCGATCCCAGACGCCTTCATGCGGACCGACTGCCAGACAGCGCCGAGCACCTGCCAGCTGGAAATCAGGCCACCGAGATCTCTCCAGGAAGGCCCCAGAGTGACTTCTCTTCTGAACACTGAGGCCCGTGAATTTATGTCACAGACGTCTCAATGGGACACAGTCTCTAGGGTCACTTCTGCAAACCTGCTTATTTGGGGAGTGACTGGCCACAGCTGCTCCACACACCGCTCTCAGTCCCCCAGAGGGGCTGTACCGAAGCCAGGCTTCAGGGAGATGCTTTGGCCAAAGTTCAGAGAAGGCGTTTTGCAGAAGCCTGGTATCAAATACCTGCTCTAGGCCCAGAGCACAAGTAGCGGAGCGTGTGGGAGCCAGGTCCCTTTGCAGACCTCCTGCAAGGTGCTGGGCCTCTCCCTGTGCCTCCTGCAGCATGGCAGGAAGGAGGCTCGTTTTCCCACCCTCCACGCGGCACCGGCCGTTTCTCCGTCGGACCCTCCACCTCCTTCAGGGCAGACCTGGCCTCTTGCCACTTCCTCTGCTACCACAACCTCCTCCCCCCCACTGGCACTCTGGAATAGCCCCAGACTGCCAGGGAAAGAGGCCTCCAAGTGTCGCATGTGGCTTGGGGAGCAACCATTTCCTTTAGCACCAGGGGCTGCCGGCTCCTTGCTCTCACAACCCCTCCTCACGTCAGCCAGGGTATGCAGGCTGGGCTGCAGGGCTGGAGCAGAAGAGGAGCAATATAAAGCGGTTACTGGTGAAGGTGGTGGCTCTGGCACTGACCGTGGAGGTAGAATTGGGAGACGCCGCAGGCACAGGTCTCCTCCATGGATTTCGTTAGTGCCCCCTCCAGGCTGTGGAGAGCCCCCTCGGGGGCTGCCGTCCACACCGAGCAATCTAGGCGAGAGAGGGGAGATGTCACTCAAGGGAGCTGGCCCTGGCAATTAGTCTACAGCCGTTCCAGCTGGAAACACCCAGTCCTGTCTGACCGCAGGAGCGAGGCCGTGCTGGGGACTGGCTACTCCTTGGAGGGGCAGTCGTGGAAACAGCCGCAGCTGGAGGGCAAAGAGGACAAAATGGCAGAGCGGCAGCGAGGGAATTCCACCCAGTCAGTCCGGTGTTCGTGGAGGACTGGAGTGAGGGGGGTTTCTTCAGGCGAGACAGGACTCAGACGTTAGCTCCAGTCATGTGTCACCGCCACTGGCGAGGCTCATGCCAAACTCGTGAGGAGATACGGAGCTTCACTCCCTTTCCCCGAGGAGGTTTCTGGTTTACAGGAACATTGGCTATTTCATTTGGCCTGGAGGTGGGCCTCTTTCCTGGGTTTCCATACACGCCAGCCTTACCGAATGCTCCCTACCCCCTGGGAATTCGGGTGCCCATGGCAATGAAACAAGACAGGCAAGGGGATGAGGACTCCAGCCCCAAGCTCCCTCCGGGGAAAGCCACGCTCCCGCTGGCTGACGGACCATGCAAGTGGTCTGACCCCATGGCTGCAGTCCCACCTATTCCCCAAGCAGGTTCTGGCTGCGACCATGATGAGCCAGAGCCATGGCAACCCCTGAACACGTCCAGCTCCTGACGAATTTTGCCGCGAGGCTGTAGGACGCTGTCCTCTGCAAGCTGGAGGTGAGGGCAGAGCTGTCCCTTACGCATGGCGGACTGGGGTGGCTGCTCCAGGACCCGAGATTTGGAGAGCCCCTGGTTCAGTCTCCAGCAGCAGCAGCAACCCAGCCCCACCGGCTCCCAGCATCACCCTCCACCGTGGCTGCCACCAGGATTGCACCTGCATAAAAAAATGCTCCGGGGGCCCACACTGGCCGATCTGTCCCGGGCCCCACCCCCGCGCGACGGCCCTGGGTTAGGGCTACATCGTACGCTTTGTTCCTGCACAGCAGTCGGGGTGTTTGCCCCGGTATCGCCAGCGAGATGGGGGGGCGGGTTTCCTGCCATTGCTGACAAGCAAGTGGCCTTTCCAGAGAGGCGTCTGGAGTTAAATACCTTGTTCTGCCTGCCAATGCCACCCCTCCAGTGCCAGCCTGACACTTGCAGGGCCGAACGGCACCCCCACCTCAGCATTCGCTCACCACACCCTCTGGCCCGTGTGGGGAGGGACACTCAGCCCAGCCCACGCCCCAAGCCCCCCCCTTACTGGGTGTGAGCAGGCACAGGCCAAGAGCCACAGCAAACGACTTCAGGGGACATCTGTTCTCCAAGCCAGGGCTGGGGTCCGAGACGGCGTACTCCAGCGCAGCACGCGCATCGCAGCAGGAGCAGCGGCTCAGCGACACCAGCCTGTCCCCAAGAGAAAGGAGTCAGCGCTCACTCACCCGGCTTCTCCCAGGCAGGCGGGGAGCCAGGCGGTCCCTCACCTCTCCTCCGCGTAGGGCACAAAGTGCGAGGGGCCAAGGCGGCCCAGCTCTCCTCTGCCCGCGCCCGATTCCCACGTGTACACCAGGGCGTCGACCAGGTTCTCCAGCGTCACCGGCATGCCGGCAGGAATTGGCGCTTGGCCGCCGCGGTACACTGCCACCGCACGAGTCCCACCTCTGGCAGATGGGGCCTCCTGGGCTGAAAACAGAGGGGACAAGCTGGGAGCATCTGGACACTTGAGACAGGGCAGTGACAAGCCAAGAGCAGCAAGAAGCAGATTTCATTGGTGTCTCCCTGCGAGGCCTCAGGGCCGCACACACGCAAGGCAGGCACAGCCAGGAACACTCTGCAGGGAGGCTGCAATGGAGCTTTCTTAGCATTCAGGCCAGCAGCAGATCCAAAGTGGAGGAGGACAAAACAGGCTGCTTGCTCCCTGCAGAGCCACAACTCATCCTACCTCACCAGGCTGCTAGAGCCAGGCTGCCCTCTCCTGTACAGAGCCCCTAGCCAGCAAGCCGGATGCGGGAAAACCTTGGAGAGCTGCAGTACCAGCTCATCAATTTAACACCCCCCTCCGGAAGAGAATGGAAAGGAGGGTGATTACAGACTGGTTGGAGCTGCAATGCAGCTCCTGCCAGCTGGAAGCACAGACTGCCCAGCAGCTCCGGGCACTCTGAGAAGCAGGAGTCTTTGCACAGCACAGTAGGAAAGTAAGGCAAGTGAGGAGGTATGCACGATTATCTGGCCTGCGTGTGCATTCGGTGCAAGGAGCTCCTGGGTGAGGGCTTTGGAGGCCAGGGTGGCTGAATTGGAGGAGCTAAGAGAGGTAACAACAGAATTTAAAAGGGCTCTAGAGGCGCTCCCGGCAATTACAGACCAGTAAATCTAACGTCCGTTCCGGGCAAATTAGTTGAAACAATTGTAAAGAATAAAATTGTCAGACACATAGAAGAACATAATTTGTTGGGCAAAAGTCAACATGGGTTCTGTAAAGGGAAATCCTGCTTTACTAATCTATTAGCGTTCTTTGAAGGGGTTAACAAACATGTGGACAAGGGGGATCCAGTAGATATAATGTACTTAGATTTCCAGAAAGCCTTTGACAAGGTCCCTCACCAAAGGCTCTTACGTAAATTAAGTTGTCATGGGATAAGAGGGAAGATCCTTTCATGGACTGAGAACTGGTTAAAAGACAGGAAACAAAGGGTAGGAATAAATGGTAAATTTTCAGAATGTAGAGGGGGAACTAGTGGTGTCCCCCAAGGGTCAGTCCTAGGACCAATCCTATTCAACTTATTCATAAATGATCTGGAGAAAAAGGGGTAAACAGTGAGGTGGCAAAGTCTGCAGACGATACTAAACTGCTCAAGGTAGTTAAGACCAAAGCAGACTGTGAAGAACTTCAAAAAGATCTCAGCAAACTGAGTGATTGGGCAACAAAATGGCAAATGAAATGTAATGTGGATAAGTGTAAAGTAATGCGCATAGGGAAAAATAACCCCAACTATACGTACAGTATAATGGGGGCTAATTTAGCTACAACTAATCAGGAAAGAGATCTTGGGAGTCATCGTGGATAGTTCTCTGAAGACGTCCACTCAATGTGCAGCAGTAGTCAAAAAAGCAAATAGGATGTTAAGAATCATTACAAAAGAGATAGAGAATAAGATGGAGAATATCTTATTGCCCTTATATAAATCCATGGGACGCCCACATCTTGAATTCTGTGTACAGATGTGATCTCCTCATCTCAAAAAAGAAATACTGGCATTAGAAAAGGGTCAGAGAAGGGCAACCAAAATGATTAGGGGTTTGGAACAGGTCCCATATGAGGAGAGATTAAAGAGACTGGGACTTTTCAGCTAGAGGAGGCTAAGGGGGGATATGATAGAGGTATATAAAATCATGAGTGGTGTGGAGAAAGTGAATAAGGAAAAGTTATTTACTTGTTCCCATAATATAAGAACTAGGGGCCACCAAATGAAACTAATGGGCAGCAGGTTTAAAACAAATAAAAGGAAGTTCTTCTTCACGCAGCGCATAGTCAACCTGTGGAACTCCTTGCCTGAGGAGGTTGTGAAGGCTAGAACTATAACAGGGTTTAAAAGAGAACTAGATAAATTCATGGAGGTGAAGTCCATTAATGGCTATTAGCCAGTACGGGAAATGAATGGTGTCCCTGGCCTCTGTTTGTCAGACGGGTGGAGATGGATGGCAGGAGAGAGATCACTTGATCATTACCCGTTTGATTCACTCCCTCTGGGGCACCTGGCATTGGCCACTCTCGGCCGACAGGACACTGGCTGGATGGACCTTTGGTCTGACCCAGAATGGCCGTTCACAGAGGTAAGTACATGAGGCTTTCTGGGACAGTGCAGAACTGTCCCACCTCCGGTCAGACAGCCTCAGCACTGTTAAGGAGGATGAAAGGCTCAGGGAAAGAGAACGGTCAACTGGAGCAGAGGGAAACCATCCCACAGTTGGGACTCTCCTTCCAGAAGATGTCGTGGTCTCCTCTCTCACTGAGGATACCTCTCCGGTGGAGGGAACTCCAGTCATTAGGAAAAGGCAGGTGTTAGTAGTGGGAGATTCGATCATTGGAAACAGAGAGAGCTGGGTTTGTGATGATTGGGAGAACTGTACGGTGACTTGCCTGCCTGGTGCGAAGGTTGCGGATCTCTCGAGACATCTAGATAGACTTCTGTGTAGTGCTGGGGAGGAGCCGGTAGTCGTGGTACATGAAGGTACCAATGACATAGGGAAGGGTAGGAAAGAGGTTCTAGAGGCCAAATTTAGGCTGCTAGAAAAGAGATTGAAATCCAGGACCTCTATGGTGGCATTCTCTGAAATGCTTCCAGTTCCACGCGCAGAACCAGGTAGGCAGGCAGAGCTTCAGAGTCTCAATGCGTGGATGAAATGATGGTGTAGAGAGGAAGGGTTTAGATTTATTAGGAACTGCGGAAACTTTTGGGACAGGGGGAACTTCTACAGGAAGGATGGGCTCCACCTAAACCAAAATGAAACCAGGCTGCTGGCACTTAACGTTAAAAAGGTTGTAGAGCAATTTTTAAACTAAGGGCTGGGAGAAAGCCGATGGGTGCGGAGGAGCACGTGGATCAGGCAGAGACATCTCTTAGGGGAGGGTCTATTAATAGAGATGCTCTATGTTCTAGTCAGGAGAAGAGGATGGAAGTCTGGGTCAGATCAGATGAGACACAACCAAATGAAAAAGAGTCTAACACATCAGGAAATGGCAGACATAAATAGTGACAAATGTTTAAAGTGCTTATACACAAATGCTAGAAATCTAAATAGTAAAGTGGGTGAACTGGAGTGCTTCTTATTAGAGGAGGATACTGATATAAGAGGCATCAAGGAAACCTGGTGGAGTGAGGACAATCAATGGGACACAATCATACCAGGGTACAAAATATATCAGAGGGCATGTCTAAACTACATCCCTCTTTCGAAAGAGGGATGTAAATTAGGCAGATCAAAAGTGCAAATGAAGCGGGGATTTAAATATTCCGCACTTCATTTGCATAATCGCATCACAGTGTTCTATTGAAAAAGGTATTTCGAAAGTGAAATCGCTGTCTCGATGCGGTTCTTTAAAAAACCCCTCTTTTTTTAAAGATCCTGTACTCCTCATTTTTTGATTCAGAAATAAAATGTCTAGATACCTTAAATGACTGCTTCTTGGAGCAGCTGGTTCTGGAACCCACAAGGGGAGAGGCAATTCTTGATTTAGTCCTACGTGTAGCACAGGATCTAGTTCAAGAGGTAAATATAACTGGACCACTTGGAAATAGCGACTATAATGTAATAAAATTTAACATCCCTGTAGTGGGAAAAACACATCAGCAGCCCAACACTGGCATTTAATTTCAGAAAGGGGAATTACACAAAAATTAGGAAGTCAGTTAAACAGAAATTAAAAAGTACAGTGACAAAAGTAAAATCTCTGCAGACTGCATGGAAACTTTTCAAAGATGCCATAATAGAGACCTAACTTAAATGTATACCCCAAATTAAAAAACACAGTAAGAGAACCAAAAAAGTGCCACCGTGGCTTAACAGCCAGGTAAAAGAAGCAGTTAGAGATAAAAAGACATCTTTTAAAAGGTGGAAGTCAAATCCTAGTGAGGAAAATAGAAAGGACCATAAACTTTGTCAAATTAAGTGTAAAAATATAGTAAGAAAAGCCAAAAAGGAGTTTGAAGAACAGCCAGCCAAAAACTCAAAAAGTAATAGCAAAATGTTTTTTTAAGTACATCAGAAGCAGGAAGCTAACTAAACAACCAGTGGGGCCCTTGGATGATCAAGAGGCTAAAGGAGCACTCAAAGACGATAAAGTCATAGCAGAGAAGCCAAATGAATTCTTGGCTTCAGTATTCACGGCTGAGAATACTGGGGAGAGATTCCTAAACCTGAGCCATTCTTTTTGGGTGACAAATCTGAGGAACTGTCCCAGATTGAGGTGTCATTACAGGAGGTTTTGGAACAAATTAATACACTTAACAGTAACAAGTCACTGGGACCAGACGGCATTCACCCAAGAGTTCTGAAAGAACTCAAATGGGAAATTGCAGAAACTACTAACTGTGGTTTGTAACCTGTCCTTTAAATCGGCTTCCATACCTAATGATTGGAAGACAGATAACATAACGCCAATATTTAAAAAGGGCTCTAGAGGTGATCCTGGCAATTACAGTCAGGTAAGTCTAACGTCAGTATTGGGCAAATTAGTTGAAACTCTAGTAATGAATAAAATTGTCAGACACATAGAAGAACATAATTTGTTGGGGGAAAGTCAACATGGTTTCTGTAAAGGGAAATCCTGTCTTACTAATCTGCTAGAGTTCTTTGAAGGGGTCAACAAACATGTGGACAAGGGAGATCCAGTGGATATAGTATACTTAGATTTCCAGAAAGCCTTTGACAAGATCCCTCACTAAAGGCTCTTAAGTAAAGTAAGCTGTCATGGGACAAGAGGGAAGGTCCTTTCATGGATAGATAACTGGTTAAAAGACAGGAAACAAAGGGTAGAAATAAATGGTAAGTTTCCAAGTGAAGGGAGGTAATTAATGGGGTCCCCCAAAGGTCTGTCCAGGGACCCATCCTATTCAATTTATTTAGAAATGATCTAGAGAAAGGGGTAAACAGTGAGGTGGCAAAATGTGCAGATGATACTAAACTGCTCAAGGTAGTTAAGACCAAAGCAGACTGAAGAGCTTCAAAAAGATCTCCCCAAATTAAGTGACTGGGCAACAAAATGGCAAATGAAATTTAATGTGGATAATGTAAAGTAATGCACATTGGGAAAAATAATCCCAACTACACATACAATATGACAGGGACTAATTTGGCTACAACTACTCAAGAGAGAGCTCTTGGAGTCATTGGGGATAGTTCTCTGAAAACATCCACTCAGCGGCAACAGCAGTCAAAAAAGCACATAGAATGTTAGGAGTCATTAAAAAGGGATAGAGAAGAAAACAGAGAATATCTTATGGCCTCGGTACACCCACAACTCGAATACTGCGCACAGATGTTGTCGCCTCATCGCAAAAAAGTTAAATTGGCATTGAAAAAGGTTCAGAAAAGGGCAGCAAAAATGATTAGGGGTTTGGAACGGGTCCCATATGATGTGAGATTAAAAAGACTTGGACTTTTCAGCTTAGAAAAGAAGAGACTAAGGGGGGGTATGATAGAGGTCTATACAATCATAACTGGTATAGAAAAAGTGATTAAGGAATTACTTATTCCCACAATATAAGAACTAGGGGTCACCCAATGAAATGAATAGGCAGCAGGTTTAAAACAAACAAAGGGAATTTTTTTTTCACTCAGCGCATAGTCAACCTGTGGAACTCCTTGCCAGAGGATGCAGTGAATTCTAGAACTTTAACAGGATACAAAAAAGAGCGAGATAGATTCATGGAGGTTAGGTCCATCAATGGCTATTAGCTAGGATGGGTAGGAATGGTGTCCCTAGCCTCTGTTTGTCTGGAGATGGGTAACAGGGGAGGGATCACATGATGATTCCATGTTCTGTTCACTCCCTCTGGGGCACCTGGTGCTGGCCACTGTGGGCAGACAGGATACTGGGCTAGATGGACCTTTGGTATGACCCAGTCTGGCTGCTCTTATGTTCTTAATGCATATGACATGGAAAAAGCAACCGCTGCCTCTTCCCCATGCCAGGTCGGGGGCAGCGGCACTGCAGGGGGCTGGCTCATAGAGCTCCTTATACAAGTCTAAGCGAGTGTAGTGCCAACGAGAGAGTTAAGGGCCTTCTGTTTCTCCACAGAACAAGTGTAGAATCAGGATGAACTTCCTCCTAACAGCCCGGGAGGGGCAAGAGGGGAATTCTGTCTCAGAGCCCATGGATCCCTGAGGCAGACGGCTCGGTGCCAGGCGGAGCAAAAGAGGAATTCTGTCCCCGGGGCCCATGGATCCCAGAGGAAAACGGCTCGGTGCCTTAAGGAGGAAGAGGGGAATTCTGTCCCCAGGGCCCATGGATCCCTGAGGCAGACGGCTCGGTGCCTTAAGGAGGAAGAGGGGAATTCTGTCCCCAGGGCCCATGGATCCCTGAGGCAGACGGCTCGGTGCCTTAAGGAGGAAGAGGGGAATTCTGTCCCCAGGGCCCATGGATCCCTGAGGCAGACGGCTCGGTGCCTTACGGGGGAAGAGGGGAATTCTGTCCCCAGGGCCCATGGATCCCTGAGGCAGACGGCTCGGTGCCTTACGGGGGAAGAGGGGAATTCTGTCCCGGGGCCCATGGATCCCTGAGGCAGACGGCTCGGTGCCTTACGGGGGAAGAGGGGAATTCTGTCCCCAGGGCCCATGGATCCCTGAGGCAGACGGCTCGGTGCCTTACGGGGGAAGAGGGGAATTCTGTCCCCAGGGCCCATGGATCCCTGAGGCAGACGGCTCGGTGCCTTACGGGGGAAGAGGGGAATTCTGTCCCCGGGGCCCATGGATCCCTGAGGCAGACGGCTCGGTGCCTTACGGGGGAAGAGGGGAATTCTGTCCCCGGGGCCATGGATCCCTGAGGCAGACGGCTCGGTGCCTTACGGGGGAAGAGGGGAATTCTGTCCCCAGGGCCCATGGATCCCTGAGGCAGACGGCTCGGTGCCTTACGGGGGAAGAGGGGAATTCTGTCCCCGGGGCCATGGATCCCTGAGGCAGACGGCTCAGTGCCTTACGGGGGAAGAGGGGAATTCTGTCCCCGGGGCCATGGATCCCTGAGGCAGACGGCTCGGTGCCTTACGGGGGAAGAGGGGAATTCTGTCCCCGGGGCCATGGATCCCTGAGGCAGACGGCTCGGTGCCTTACGGGGGAAGAGGGGAATTCTGTCCCCGGGGCCATGGATCCCTGAGGCAGACGGCTCGGTGCCTTACGGGGGAAGAGGGGAATTCTGTCCCCAGGGCCCATGGATCCCTGAGGCAGACGGCTCAGTGCCTTACGGGGGAAGAGGGGAATTCTGTCCCCAGGGCCCATGGATCCCTGAGGCAGACGGCTCGGTGCCTTAAGGAGGAAGAGGGGAATTCTGTCCCCAGGGCCCATGGATCCCTGAGGCAGACGGCTCGGTGCCTTACGGGGGAAGAGGGGAATTCTGTCCCCAGGGCCCATGGATCCCTGAGGCAGACAACTCGGTGCCATACGGGGGAAGAGGGGAATTCTGTCCCCGGGGCCCATGGATCCCTGAGGTAGACGGCTCGGTGCCTTACGGGGGAAGAGGGGAATTCTGTCCCCGGGGCCCATGGATCCCTGAGGCAGACGGCTCGGTGCCTTACGGGGAAGAGGGGAATTCTGTCTCGGGGCTCATGGATCCCTGAGGCAGACGGCTCGGTGCCTTACGGGGGAAGAGGGGAATTCTGTCCCTGGGGCCCATGGATCCCTGAGGCAGACGGCTCGGTGCCTTAAGGAGGAAGAGGGGAATTCTGTCCCCAGGGCCCATGGATCCCTGAGGCAGACGGCTCGGTGCCTTAAGGAGGAAGAGGGGAATTCTGTCCCCGGGGCCCATGGATCCCTGAGGCAGACGGCTCGGTGCCTTACGGGGGAAGAGGGGAATTCTGTCCCTGGGGCCCATGGATCCCTGAGGCAGACAGCTCGGTGCCTTACGGGGGAAGAGGGGAATTCTGTCTCGGGGCCCATGGATCCCTGAGGAAAACGGCTCGGTGCCTTACGGGGGAAGAGGGGAATTCTGTCTCGGGGCCCATGGATCCCTGAGGCAGACGGCTCGGTGCCTTACGGGGGAAGAGGGGAATTCTGTCCCCGGGGCCCATGGATCCCTGAGGCAGACGGCTCGGTGCCTTAAGGAGGAAGAGGGGAATTCTGTCCCCGGGGCCCATGGATCCCTGAGGCAGACGGCTCGGTGCCTTACGGGGGAAGAGGGGAATTCTGTCCCTGGGGCCCATGGATCCCTGAGGCAGACGGCTCGGTGCCTTACGGGGGAAGAGGGGAATTCTGTCCCCGGGGCCCATGGATCCCTGAGGCAGACGGCTCGGTGCCTTAAGGAGGAAGAGGGGAATTCTGTCCCCGGGGCCCATGGATCCCTGAGGCAGACGGCTCGGTGCCTTACGGGGGAAGAGGGGAATTCTGTCCCTGGGGCCCATGGATCCCTGAGGCAGACGGCTCGGTGCCTTACGGGGGAAGAGGGGAATTCTGTCTCGGGGCCCATGGATCCCTGAGGAAAACGGCTCGGTGCCTTACGGGGGAAGAGGGGAATTCTGTCTCGGGGCCCATGGATCCCTGAGGCAGACGGCTCGGTGCCTTACGGGGGAAGAGGGGAATTCTGTCTCGGGGCTCATGGATCCCTGAGGCAGACGGCTCGGTGCCTTACGGGGGAAGAGGGGAATTCTGTCCCTGGGGCCCATGGATCCCTGAGGCAGACAGCTCGGTGCCTTACGGGGGAAGAGGGGAATTCTGTCTCGGGGCCCATGGATCCCTGAGGCAGACGGCTCGGTGCCTTACGGGGGAAGAGGGGAATTCTGTCTCGGGGCTCATGGATCCCTGAGGCAGACGGCTCGGTGCCTTACGGGGGAAGAGGGGAATTCTGTCCCTGGGGCCCATGGATCCCTGAGGCAGACAGCTCGGTGCCTTACGGGGGAAGAGGGGAATTCTGTCTCGGGGCCCATGGATCCCTGAGGCAGACGGCTCGGTGCCTTACGGGGGAAGAGGGGAATTCTGTCTCGGGGCCCATGGATCCCTGAGGCAGACGGCTCGGTAGGGAGAGTAGCTCCTGTCCATAAGGCACTTAACTGAACCCCTCAATCTGTTTTGCATCGGCTACCAAACAGCTCACTGAAAGCTCCTGCCCGCAGACCAAAGGCTTTGTAGCCCGTTTCCCTCCTTTCAGCCCCTTGTCTCCACCCAGCTGTCCCCCCAGAACCGGCCTTCTGGACTTCACCCGCCAAGAGAGCCCGATTCGAGGCTCAGCACCTGCGTGCAGTTGTCAGCCTTACCAGGGCCAGGCGCTTCCGCTGGTGCCAGCACAAACAGCCCCGTGGCCCCAATCGTGCCCTGCAGCGGGATGCGGGCGTAGGCGTTGCCATCCTGCCCAGAGTAGAACACCAGGGTGTAGCCTCTCAGGGGGGCTCCGGGTTTCCCCTTCAGCTCAACGAAGAGGGCAGTGCCATTGGCCAGGCTCAGCTCGTTGAGTAGCAAGGCCGGGGCCGGGGCGGAGGCGTTGGCACAGGCGTTCTCCCCAAATGGCGTTGTCACAGTCACCTTGCAGAGACAGAGACACCAGCCCATGAGGGCCAGGGGACCCTTCGACCCACTTCCCGTTAGGTGGCTTGGATTTCCCCACCCCACAGCTGCAGCCTGACTCCCCACTGGAATGGGGCCCACAGCACAGGTGTGGCTTCTCCTCCCAGCATGGCAGCAGCAGGGCCTCCCCACAGCCAGGCCCGCCAATGGGGGGGGGACCAATTCAAAGGGGCCCAGAGCTCCCGGCCTCCTCCCCTTTGAATTGTCACCAGAGCAGCGTGCCAAGTGCTGCAGGTGGCTCTGAGGGCCTGAGGGTCGCGCCATGGTGTGGGCTGACTGCCCTTGGCCCCACTTGTGTCTGAGGCTGTGCCCCTCCCCACACACCTCTTGGCCTGGGGCCCATGGAGGTGGTCAGGCACCCCCATCCGAGATCTCTCGCAGCCACCATCGCATGCCAGTTGCATCGTGGGTGGGCGCCTGTCGGGGGTGGGATAATTATCTTTCCCACCCAGCAGAGCTCCTGTCTCCTGCCCTCCTGAGTCTTCTCGGGCTGGCAGATGGGTGGCTGCGCACAAATCCCTCTGTAAGGACACTGGACAGCGTCCCAGGGCGGCGAACATCCTCCCGGCGCAGGGACATGGCACCATGCGGGGCCAGAGAGGGAACCTCTGCCCTGGCTGCTCTACATTAACCCTTTGATTGGCAAAGGGCAGGGGTGGCGCCATCAGGTGGTAAGAAGAGGGAGTGGGCGTGAGCCAAACTCAGAGGGCCCAGGCGCTGTGCGAGGCCGCAGGGCTGCAGGGAACACAGCTGAGACCCGCCCACGCAGAGCGAATGCCTCTTACCTGGAAGCTGCTGTGGAGTCTGGGGCTCTGGCTGTTACACCGGCTCAGAGACTCGTCCTGGCTGCTGTGGGAGTTATCTTCATACAGGATGCTCTGCCCTGGGGTCAGCACTTTGAGCAGCTTGTCTGCCCTGTCCGACGCCCGGGACTTGTAGACCACTGCGTCCACCAGCCCTGCCTCGGTCACGGCCATGCCCATGCTGTAGGTTCGCGTGGTGCTGTGGTAGAGGGCCACGGCATCGCCCCCGTTCTGGATGGTGTTCGGAGGCAGAACAATCATGGGCCGTGGGGTCACCTCCGCGCCCCCCACCAGGAAGTAGCCCCGCGCGTCCGTATGGTAGCCCGTCAAGTTCTCCACCCTGTAGGCCTGGTTGGTTTTGCCGTTATAAAGGACCAGCCAATAACCCTGGAGGTCAAAGCGTGTTCGGCCGGTGGAGAGCAGCTCGATGTACTCCCTGTCCTCCCGGCTGCCCGGATTGTCCGGATTCACCTCGCTGATGAGCAGCGGGGCTGGGCGCGAAGGTGGCTCACTGGTCCCTTCCGACGAGGCACCTTTAAGAGGGGAGAAATAGCACCAGTCCGGCTTGCCTGGGGTGTCCCTGGCTGCAACCAGACGAGGTAAGGTACCAGGGCCTGCTGGCGCTGCACCTGGGCTGGGCATGGGTCCATGGTGTCTCTACTTCACTTGAGGACACAGGCCATGTTCAGAGAGGAGTCTCTGGCCAGGGGGATTGGGGACGAGCTGCGGGTTAAACGTTCACATCGCTAGGGAGAGTCCAGGCTGCCTTGGTGAACGTGCTGGGTAAGAGCTCGGCCTCACCCCACCTGCACACTCCTCCTCTCCGATCCAGTCGGACTCCCCTGCGCCGGGTGCTGGACAAGCAAGGGACAGAGCACAGGCCCTGCCTTGCAGCAGCCGAGATTCCCCCTCGCCGCCCTGTGAGCCCCAGGCAGGTGTAACAAGCACCCTGGCCCTGAGGAACATCGCTAAATGTTTGGCACCAGGGACCCCCACAGCGACGCCCTCACGCGTGAGCACGTGGGCGTGACGAGTCCAGGGCACACCTGGCCTCTGAGCGACACGCCTGCGTTCTGCTCCAGCACACCCAAAAGAGACCTCCGACTTCCCTGCCCCCTCAGCCCCGGCGACCAGCGGCGCCAGGGCTTGCCAGCTAAGCCGAGGACATAGCACGGAGAGAATCCTTCTGGAGGAGCCAGAGAGAGCCCGCTCCAGCAGCCCAGTCTCTCCACTCAGCAAGATGCGGGTACCTGGAGGAGACGCTGTGACATTAGCATCTTTGGAACAGGCCTTTTCCATGGTGGCATTCCAGCTGCTGAACCCTGCTGCTCTGGGGCTCTCCAGGACGCTGGCGAAGGCCTGACCCAGGCTGCTCAGCTGCGCCGCTGACTTGGCAGTCAGGAGTCCGGTGAACACAAGCTCTGCACTCTGGCAGGTTGCAACAGGCTCTGAAGAGCAAAGCAGAGAGCTGCATCAGCCGAGCCACAACTGCCGTCCAGTGCATCGACTCCCTCCGCCCGCTCCCCTCCGGCACGTCGACTCGCTCCGCCCGCTCCCCTCCCCTCCGGCGCATCGACTCCCTCCGCCTGCTCCCCTCCGGCGCGTCGACTCCCTCCACCCGCTCCCTTCCGGCGCGTCGACTCCTCTGCCCGCTCCCCTCCCCTCCGGCGCGTCGACTCCCTCCGCCCCGCTCCCTTCCGGCGCGTCGACTCCCTCTGCCCGCTCCCCTCCCCTCCCCTCCGGCACGTCGACTCCCTCTGCCCGCTCCCCTCCCCTCCGGCGCATCGACTCCCTCCGCCCCGCTCCCTTCCGGCGCGTCGACTCCCTCCGCCCGCTCCCCTCCCCTCCGGCGCGTCGACTCCCTCCGCCCGCTCCCCTCCCCTCCAGCGCGTCGACTCCCTCCGCCCGCTCCCCTCCCTTTTGGCGCGTCGACTCCCTCCGCCCGCTCCCCTCTACCCACTCCCCTGCGGCATATCGACTCCCTCCGCCGGCTCCCTTCCGGCACGTCGACTCCCTCCGCCCGCTCCTTTCCGGCGCGTCGACTCCCTCCGCCCGCTCCCCTCCGGCGCGTCGACTCTCTCCGCCCGCTCCCCTCCGGCACGTTGACTCCCTCCGCCCGCTCCCCTATACCCACTCCCCTGCGGCATATCGACTCCCTCCGCCCGCTCCCCTCCGGCGCGTCGACTCCCTCCGCCCGCTCCCCTCCGGCGCGTCGACTCCCTCCGCCCGCTCCCTTCCGGCACGTCGACTCCCTCCACCCGCTCCCCTCCAGCGCGTTGACTCCCTCCGCCCGCTCCCCTCCGGCACGTTGACTCCCTCCGCCTGCTCCCCTCCGGAGCGTTGACTCCCTCCGCCCGCTCCCCTCTGCCCGCTCCCCTGTGACATATCGACACCCTCCGCCCCGCTCCCCTCCGGCACGTCGACTCCCTCCGCTCCGCTCCCCACCGGTGCGTCGACTCCCTCCGCCCGCTCCCTTCCGGCACGTCGACTCCCTCCACCCGCTCCCCTCCAGCGCGTCGACTCCCTCCGCCCGCTCCCCTCCCCTCCGGCGCGTCGACTCCCTCCACCCGCTCCCCTCCAGCGCGTCGACTCCCTCCGCCCGCTCCCCTCCCTTCCAGCGCGTCGACTCCCTCCGCCCGCTGCCTTCCGGCGCGTCGACTCCCTCCGCCCGCTCCCCTCCGGCACGTCGACTCCCTCCGCCCGCTCCCCTCCGGCGCGTCGACTCCCTCTGCCCGCTCCCTTCCGGCGCGTCGACTTCCTCCGCCCCCTCCCCTCCGGCGCGTCGACTCCCTCCGCCCGCTCCCCTCCGGGGTGTCGATTCCCTCCGCCCGCTCCCCTCCGGGGCATCGATTCCCTCCGCCCCCTCCCCTCCGGGGTGTCGATTCCCTCCGCCCCCTCCCCTCCGGGGCGTCGACTCCCTCCGCCCGCTCCCCTCCGGGGCGTCGACTCCCTCTGCCCGCTCCCCTCCGGGGCGTCGACTCCCTCCGCCCGCTCCCCTCCGGGGTGTCGATTCCCTCCGCCCGCTCCCTTCCGGCGCGTCGACTCCCTCCGCCCGCTCCCTTCCGGCGCGTCGACTCCCTCTGCCCTCTCCCTTCCGGCGCGTCGACTCCCTCTGCCCTCTCCCTTCCGGCGCGTCGACTCCCTCTGCCCTCTGCCCTCTCCCCTCCGGGGCGTCGACTCCCTCTGCCCGCTCCCCTCCGGGGTGTTGATTCCCTCTGCCCGCTCCCCTCCGGGGCTAGCTTCCAGCCGCAGAATTTGGCAAGAGAATCTGAAGGGAGCAAGCACCAAACAGGCTTCACAGACCTTCCGCCTGCCTGGAGCAGCGCTCTGTGCTGCAGCTCATGGGGCACCCAGACTAGCTGCTTCCTTTCACACCACGCCTGTCCTTGCACTTCAGCCCCTGCCAGCTGCCCAGCCGCAGTGTGGCTGGGCCCCCCCGCAGGTGAGCAAACTTGCCCTGGTCCAGGCTGTTGACAGACTTGTGGTCAGGTTCTGTGCGCCACGTGCTGCCTGGAGGGTCACTACACAGGGACTGCTGCTGCCACACAGCTGAACTTGGGCAGAGCCATAACCTGGTCCCCAGTGCACGTCAAGGAGGAAGCCTGAGAAAGAAAATCTAGCCTCTGTCAATTACCGTCCTGTTTACAGGACCGAGGTCACCTCCCTCCTGCAGCAGCTGTGTGGCGGGGGTGGGGACCCATGCACTGGGACTTTCTCTCAAAGCTACCTGAGGCCCCGGGTCTAGCCAGGTGACATGAGGAACCCCCACCGCACAGGTCTGGGGGACAGGAAAGGCTCAGGGATGGCCTAGCAGGGACAGCAGTAGGTCAGGACTAAAATGCATTGGCAGAGCTATCTATGGGACTATGTGGCCCCAGCCATCGCTTCAGCAGCAAATTCCCCCATGCCCACCAGTGAAGCCAGGTGCCACCCCTGGCCAGTCAGGGTCCAAGACCCCACACTCACCTTTCAAGTACACAACAGACGCGCCACAGCGACACAGCTCGTCAAGGGCCTGGGCTAGAGCCGTCTGTATCTCCCGGGCTCCCGGGAGCTGCCGGTGGCAATCTGAGAAACAGAGATTGGGTGAGAGCCGAAGGCGTGAAGAGCCACACGTTCAAGGTTCTCACCAGCTGGCGCGTCCCAGCTGCCGGTGCATGTGTACCCGCTGCAGCCCTGCCCTCAGTCAGAGCCCCAGAGGGCCAGCGCGCCGCCTTGCATGGAGCACAGCCACACGGAGGCTCAGCCTGGAATCCGTTTGCCGAGGGGAGCGGGAGCGAGAAGCCCCTTTGGGGGATGAGGTCATGAAGAACAGACGCCAGCAGCAGCCATCTCCAGGTGAACTGCACCCGGTGTGAACGGCTGAACCCAGCCAGTGCGATCGCCCGGCTTCCAGACCCTGCTGCTTTCCTGCAGATCTCTGCCTGGAGAGACAGGCCTGGGGTCATCGCCCCCATCACGTGCCTCAAGGGCTGCCGGTCTGGGGCACGCATCAGGAAACCTCATTTCTAGCCCCAGCCTGGCAGTACCTCCAGGCACTAGCTTAAGCTAGGCGCTTCCCCACCCAAACCTTCTGTGAGCCCCATGGCAGGACTCCCTGCCTGTCCTGGAGGGGCTGCTTTTCAAAGAACCGGGGGATGGTGCCTGGCTGCTGCTGGGCAGGGTGTCCGCCTAGGCTGGTATCCTAACGGTCCTTCCTGGCCTTGAAATCCTGAGACTTGCTGGACCTCAGTTTCTGCACCTGTGAAGTGGGGATAATGCTGCCTCCTCCCAGCCCAAGGGGTTTACCTTTGCAAAGGGCTTTGCAAGCTACACACAGACACAGGACGAGCTATTAGCCGCTGCAAGAGCGGACGCCTGCTCTGCCTCAGACCTTACGGGGGTGTCAGCTTCGGTCCTCTGGGAGGACACAGCGGGGCTCTGCCTTGCCAGCAGGGACGTGGCAGTGTGGGCATGAACTCCACCCTTGTGCAGACCGGGCTTACGCACCCGTGACGCCCAGGGGGCTCGGGGCATGTCAGTGCCAGCGCTCCACACGGGGCGAGTGTCACCTTTGAGGCCAAACGTGGGACTCCACCATACTTCTTTTAACACCCCGGTTGGGGGGGCGATGCCCCTCCCGCTCTCCCTGGGCTCCGAGCTGGGACAACGGGGAGAAGAGGAGCGGGGCGTGTGGTGATCACGATGCTGCGGGACGAGGCTGAATGCCTCGTGCTAAGCCCAGTGCTGGCGTCACAGGCGCCCTGGTAGCATGAGCCCCCCCAGGATGCAGGGGAGGAGCTGAAGTCTTGGGGGCTCTGGCAGGCTAGAAAGGAGACTGGTAGGGCTCTCCCTGGGGGAGCTAGGACCCACCTGCTACCCGGAGGCAGAGGGAGACGGCCTGACTGAAGCGGCTGCTGGGACAGTCATTGAGCTGTCTGGGGGTGGGGCTGCCGAGGGTGAAGATGGAGGAGTCCCGGGTCACAGAGCAGCAGCTGCACCGGCTCACGGACACGTTGCCCGGCTGGTGGCTGCAGGGGCAGAGACACAAATGAGAAGGAAGAACATGGGACCTGCAGCCCGGCTGCTGGCGCTTGGCTCTCTGGTACGGAGCCGCCCTGCTGCCGCCCACACCTGCTCTAGGGGCCAGGGGAGGCTGCCCCCCCCATGGCCCCCGCTCACTGGACCTCTCAAGCTGCAGCGAGTAGTGTCACCGGTGCAGCCTTCCCCTCCAGGGACGGGCGCTGGGAGCCTGAGCCAGTGTGCACCCTGCCCAGGGCGGAGCCACCTCCAGCCCGGGGGGTCCCTGCCTCCAGCCCGGGGGGGGGGGGGTCCCTGCCTCCAGCCCGGAGGGGGGGTCTCTGCCTCCAGCCCGGGGGGGGGGGTCCCTGCCTCCAGCCCGGAGGGGGGGTCCCTGCCTCCAGCCCGGGGGGGGGGTCCCTGCCTCCAGCCCAGGGGGGGGGGGTCCCCTGCCTCCAGCCCGGGGGGGGGGTCCCTGCCTCCAGCCCGGAGGGGGGGTCCCTGCCTCCAGCCCGGGGGGGTGTCCCCTGCCTCCAGCCCGGGGGGGGGGGGTCCCTGCCTCCAGCCCGGGGGGGGGGGTCCCCTGCCTCCAGCCCGGGGGGGGGGGTCCCTGCCTCCAGCCCGGGGGGGGGGGTCCCCTGCCTCCAGCCCGGGGGGGGGGTCCCTGCCTCCAGCCCGGGGGGGGGGGGTCCCTGCCTCCAGCCCGGGGGGTCCCTGCCTCCAGCCCGGGGAGGGGTCTCTGCCTCCAGCCCGGGGGGGGGGGTCCCTGCCTCCAGCCTGGGGGGGTCCCTGCCTCCAGCCCGGGGGGGGGGGGGGTCCCTGCCTCCAGCCCGGGGGGGGGGGGTCCCTGCCTCCAGCCCGGGGGGGGGTCTCTGCCTCCAGCCCGGGGGGGGGTCCCTGCCTCCAGCCCAGGGGGGGTCCCTGCCTCCAGCCCGGGGGGGGGGGGGGTCCCTGCCTCCAGCCCGGGGGGTCCCTGCCTCCAGCCCGGGGGGGGTCCCTGCCTCCAGCCCAGGGGGGGGGGGTCCCTGCCTCCAGCCCGGGGGGGGGGTCCCTGCCTCCAGCCCAGGGGGGGTCCCTGCCTCCAGCCCGGGGGGGGGGGGGGTCCCTGCCTCCAGCCCGGGGGGTCCCTGCCTCCAGCCCGGGGGGGGTCCCTGCCTCCAGCCCGGGGGGGGGGGGTCCCTGCCTCCAGCCCGGGGGGGGGGGTCTCTGCCTCCAGCCCAGGGGGGGGGGTCCCTGCCTCCAGCCCGGGGGGGGGGGGGGTCTCTGCCTCCAGCCCGGGGGGGGGGGGTCTCTGCCTCCAGCCCGGGGGGGGGGGTCCCTGCCTCCAGCCCGGGGGGGGGGTCTCTGCCTCCAGCCCGGGGGGGGGGTCTCTGCCTCCAGCCCGGGGGGGGGGGGGTCCCTGCCTCCAGCCCGGGGGGGGGGTCCCTGCCTCCAGCCCAGGGGGGGTCCCTGCCTCCAGCCCGGGGGGGGGGGGGGTCCCTGCCTCCAGCCCGGGGGGTCCCTGCCTCCAGCCCGGGGGGGGTCCCTGCCTCCAGCCCGGGGGGGGGGGTCTCTGCCTCCAGCCCAGGGGGGGGGGGTCCCTGCCTCCAGCCCGGGGGGGGGGGTCTCTGCCTCCAGCCCGGGGGGGGGGGGTCCCTGCCTCCAGCCCGGGGGGGGGGTCTCTGCCTCCAGCCCGGGGGGGGGGGTCTCTGCCTCCAGCCCGGGGGGGGGGTCTCTGCCTCCAGCCCGGGGGGGGGGGGTCTCTGCCTCCAGCCCGGGGGGGGGGTCCCTGCCTCCAGCCCGGGGGGGGGGTCTCTGCCTCCAGCCCGGGGGGGGGGTCCCTGCCTCCAGCCTGGGGGGGTCCCTGCCTCCAGCCCGGGGGGGGTGTCCCTGCCTCCAGCCCGGGGGGGGGGGTCCCTGCCTCCAGCCTGGGGGGGTCCCCTGCCTCCAGCCCGGGGGGGGGGTCCCTGCCTCCAGCCTGGGGGGGTCCCTGCCTCCAGCCCGGGGGGGGGGGTCCCTGCCTCCAGCCTGGGGGGGTCCCTGCCTCCAGGGACTGAGACGGGAGCTCCTTGCGCCGGGTCTCAGAGTCCAGCCCAGGAGCTGGCGGGTGGCCAGGGTGGGAGACTGGGACCAAAGCAGCTACACATGAAGCCAGGCCCCAGGGCCCGAGGGTGGAGCCCAGCGCGTGAAGGGCTGCAGGGGTCCAGGCGCGTTGCTCTGAGGAGCAGGGCTCCCTTCTGGCCGGGGCAGACCCTGCTGCACGTGCGGGGGGGGGGGGGGTCCGAGATGCACCCTGCCCGACCCGGGGGTCAGCGACAAGTAGCTGTGACTCAAGAGCCCTGGCTGGGTCCCTCTGGACCCCCCTCCTGGACAGAGGGACCGATCTCCACGGGCGCCAGGGCCTTCTCTTCAGCCAGCCAGGAGCACTCAGTCCCAGGTCCAGACGAGGCTTCTAACCCACCTGGCCAGGCCGTTCCCCAGCCGGTCCCCCCTCCACGCCACCGGCTGCCCATGCCTCTCCCGCAAGCAGGGGTGCCCGTCAGTTCAGTCCCTCCGTCGCCGCATTGGCGCTACTGACCGAGACGCCCACGTTTAGTGCTCCAGCGTCTCCTTCGGAACGAGGGCAGGGCAGAAAACGGGGCCAGTGGCTGAGCAGGGTCGAGATGGGCCGCTGAGTTCCAGTCCAGACTCGGGATCAAAGGGGAGACTGGCAAGTCAAGCAGCCGGAGAGAGGCCGGTGCGTGGTGAGGCCACCGTGGGGCTGAACGGAAAAGGGGCCTCTCCCAGGTGACGGAGACCTTCTCGGGGGTCTGCTCTTGCCCTAGAAGAGCCGAAACCAGCCCCAAAGCTCCTCCCCACTGAGCTGCCTTCTCACCTGTGAGTCTCGAGGGCAGGCCTCCCCGGGGTCAGGATCTCCAGGAGCTCTGGGTCTGCGCTCCCCTGGCGCACGTACACTAAAGCATCCAGCAGGTTGGTAGCAGATGCTGCTCCCCCCACGGGGAAGCTGCTGCTGTTTCCGGCATACAGGGCGATGGCTTGGGGGCCAGTGCCGAGGAGAGGGCTGCTGGAGTTTGGCGGGAACGGCAGGTCAGCTGCACCACAGGGAGGGTGGAGAAAGAGGGACAAGGAAGAAAAAAGATGCCCACAGGCAACAACTCAGCAGGGAATTCACAGAGCAGCAGATCACAGCCCTTAGCGCAGGGCGAGTGGATTTCAGAGTCTGGCCCCACCCTTTGCAGCTGCTACAAAGCGCTTTCTTTTGGGCTGCTGAGCCCAAAGGTGGGTTGTGGGGGGCAGTTTCTGCACAGCTGGTCTCTGCTTGCGTAAGGAGACAAACCTGCCCCGCGCTCTGCTCAGACAATCAACACGCTCAAAACAGAAAAAGAAGTTCTGATGTGATTTTATTCAGACTTGGCCTAACTCTCAATGAGATCTGCAGACCCAGGCAAGCCCGAAAGCTGAATATATGGTTCTTATCACACATAGTTGCTTAAGAAATTCCATCTGCACTCTGTGATTGCATATCAACATGTGAGGGTCTGGTAGAGGCAGAGGGTGATGCTAAGGGTCAAAGTTCAGCCTTCATTTTGATGCATTTCCTCATCCCCTGCTCCTCCTTATGGTGGTGATGACATTACTGTATTTCACTTGCGAGCTAATCCCCACTGCAGGAGGTAGAATGTTATAATATTCCTCTAGCACTTTCAACCAGCGACTCTTCGGCCACGTCTAGACTGCAAGCCTCTTTCGAGAGAGGCTTTTTCGGAAGATACTTTCAAAAAATCCTCTTTTGAAAAAGAGCGTCTAGACTGCAACTGGTACTTTCGAAAAAGCAAGCCGCTTTTTCGAAAGAGCGCACACAGGCAGTCTGGATGCTCTCTTTTGAAAAAGCACAGTGTGCATTATATAGCGCCTTTTTTCAAAAGAGCACTTTCGAAAAAAGGCGTTCTTCCTCATAAAACAGGGTTTTCCACAGTCGAAAAAACTGCCGCATTCTTTCGATTTACTTTCGAAGGAACGCAGCAGCAGTCTAGACGCAGGGGCAGTTTTTTTGAGAAAAGGCCACTTTTTTCAAAAAAACCCTGTAGTCTAGACACGCCCTCCAAGTGCAAGACATTAAGGCTGTGTTTAAACTACACCCCTCTGTTGGCAGAGGGATGTAAATGAAGCACTTTGAAAGTGCAAATGAAGCGGGGATTTAAATATTCCACGCTTCATTTGCATAATTGCATCATGGCGCTGTTTTGAACAAGCACCATTTCGAAACTGAAACCGTGGTTTAGACGTGGTTTTTTCCACAAAGGAGCACTTTTTCGAAAGAACCTATACTCACCCCATCTACACTGCAGTTTCAGTTTCAAAATGGCGCTTGTTCGAAACAGCACCATGACACGACTATGCAAATGAAGCGTGGGATATTTAAATCCCCGCTTGATTTGCACTTTCGAAGTGCTTCATTTGCAGCCCTCCGGCGACAGAGGGGTGTGGGTCAGACGCAGCCTGAGGAATGAAACCTCGGTGCTGGGAAAAGGCAGGGAAGTCCAGTCCCTGATTGGCAGCTGGGAACAAGCACCGGAGACTGGAGCTCTTGAGGGGGGCCACGGTGAGGCTCAGTGACAGAGCTGCCACACAATCCCTACTCCTGGGCTTTGCCTACTAAGTTGGGCGGCACCGTGGAATAAGGCCTGGCCACGGCTCTATTTTCCTAGTGGGGGCACTGGGGCCTAGACCCAGCCTACATTTCAAAGGAGGCTAGAGATCTGGGGCACCTCAACGTTGGTGTCTCCTTAGAGAGGCCTGATTTTGCTAAGTGTTCACTCTCTGCAACATCAGGTCCTTTAATGGTGCTTCACTGGGAGGGGCCCCAGGAATGCAGGAACCCAATATCAGTTCTCTTTTGAAAATCTTATACCCCTAAAAAATAAAAACTAGGAACCCCGTAAGACATATGGGCCAAAAGTGGCCAACGTCTCACCTGAAACAGACCCTCTCCACAGTATCTCCTACTGCTGTCCCGGGGAACTGGTTTCATAGTGACTCAAGAGTCCCTTGCTGATCTAACAGCAGTCAACGTATTCCAAGGGCCTCACACCCCACCGGGCTATCCCTGCTTAGCTTGAGTCAGCAGGAGTTCACAGCCAGAGGTAGCTGGAATCCCCTTCGCTTTTTCACAGTCCTCAAACTCCATGAAAGTGCAGGTGGTCCTGGTGTAAGTTTAAAGCACCATCTTTCTGAAGGAAAGCGGACACCGAGAACAGACTGCCAGCCGTCTGAAATTCAGCAAGAGAAGCAGAAATTATTTGGAATGACTAGTCTTAAAGAGAGGTGGGTGACCTAAAAACCTGTTTTACCTGCTGTTGCTGTAAGTAGGACAAAGTTACTATGGAAGAAGAGAGGTCCCTTGACCTTTTTCAGTCAACTCTGTGCACTTAGCAGCACTTTCAGTTTCCTCTTTACTCAGTTGCCACATTCGTGTGAGTCTGTCTGTCCGTTGTACGGAGACACAAATCTAAGTTCATATATGGCTTTGACTCTTGTGGTATCTAGCGTCTCACAGCCTTTGAGGTGCTTATCTGCACACCACATCCTCCCGGAAGGACAGGCCGTCACGAAGCCCTTCTCCGTGCCTCAGTGTCTCAACTGGAAGAGGCTTGTCCGGGTCACACAGGAAGTTTGTGGCAGAGAGGGAATTGAGTTCCAGGCCAGCAATCTAACCACTAAACCATCCTTCTTCCCAACACACACACCAGCCCACGAAGGCAGAACCACAGTGCTTGGGAGGAGGATTCAGGCAGAGGGCCTGCGTCCCATTCTGCTCCTCTGCGATGCACAGGTATCCGAAGGGACGTCTCTTCTTCCACTGTAACTCTGCCCTTCTTACAGCAACATTCAACATGTCTCTAGAAAACGAGTCGTGCCAAATAGTCTCTACTTCTCTTGCCAGATTTCAAACAGCCAGAGTCCTCGTTTTCCTCCGATGTCGCCTAACTCTAAGGGCACCTCTATGCTGCACGAAATAGCCACGCTCCGTCTACACAAGCTGCCCGTTATTTCGAAATAACAGGCGCTCTATTTGGGCATCCCGGTAACCCTCATTCCACAAGGGATAAGGGAGGTCTCGAAATAGCACGTTACTCCAAAATCTGGCGCTGCGTAGACACGCCAAATTTCAAAATACGTTATTTTGACATAGAGTCAAAATACGATGAGCAGTTTGCAGCGCGCTCGTTGCACGTCGCATTTTGAGTTGAGGGTGCTGCGCAGATGCACCTAAGCGACTGGTCGGCTTTTTAAAAAGCAGCCAGCAACTAGCAGCTGCTCTGGCGGGGCCGCCTGGGCCGCAGACGGCAGCTCTGAAAAGTCTAACGCGGTCAGGTGTTTGTGAGCCCTCACTCCCGGAGCTGCCCGAGACCTCTGCTGAGTCAGTCTCCACCGGCCAGACTCCTCTGCTCAGAGGGCCCTTTAACAAGATACTGGCTCCCCACCCATTTCTCCACAGGAAATGCAGGAAGCCAGGAGAAGTCAGCACAAGCCTAGTCTGGTAACTTTACCGCTGGCTCACAGGCGTTCCGGGCCGGGTTTCAAGGGGGGCGGGATACGTGGGACTCGCTGCCATTATTAGATGACCTCCCAAGAAGAGGGCAGTCAGCCCTGCACTACAGATGGGCAAACTGAGGTACAGTGGTGCCCACTGTCCCCAGAACTGGGGCAGAGTCTACTCCCCCCCCCCACCCCGGCACTGCTTCTCTGGAGAAAGCCAACGGCACCTCCTTCGACAGTGCCCAGAATGGGCTCCAACCTCGCTCGTGAGCCCGCTCTGGGCCTCCCCCGCTTGGGGCCCCCTCCCAGGGCGAGGACAGGACCGTGGGACTCTGCTGCCATCCCCCTGCCCCCGCCCTCAGGCGCGAAGAGTGGGATCCTACCTGGGGTTCTGGCTTGTGCAGGACCAATGAGGAATAAGCCGTCGGGAGAGGTCTTGCCATAGACGTCCATGCAGAAATACACCTCTCTGGTCCGCCCTTCGATCAGCACCAGTACCAGGTCCCTCAGGACAGTGGAGGGGGGTCCCTGGAGCTCAATGAACGCCGACTCCCCAGGCGAGCTGCCCGCGTGGACCTCGCTGATCAGCGCGGTCAGCAGGGAAGTGGGGATGCAGTGGTTCTCCTTGCCTGGGGTGGGCGTGGCCACTTGGAAGACCCACTGAGAACCTGCCCCAGGGCATCTTTCTATCGACTCGTCTGTGGTCCTGAAGGACGGGTCCTCCAGGAAAGCATCCCTGCTGGGGGTCAGCACGCTGAGCAGCGCATCTGCTCGGTCACTCCTCCTCGACGTGTGGACCAAGGCATCCACCAGTCCCTCGCTGGTGACCCTCATGCCCTCCCGGCAGCTCCCCTCCCCGTGATACAGGGCAATGGCGTCAGGCCCGTTCTGGATTGTGTTCTTCGGCAAGATGACGGAGGGCCGGGGTTTCACCGTGGAAGACCCAACAAGAAAGAAGCCTTGATGATCGGTGACTGTGCCCTGGAGGTTGAGGACTTTGTAGGCTTGGTTGCCATTGCCATTGTAAAAGACCAGGCAGTAGCCATCCAAGGGGGCCGCTCGGCCGCTGGTGTGGTAGAGCTCCACAAACTCAGAGGTGTCTTCCCCCGGGTTGTCTGCGTTGAGCTCGTTTATCAGGAGGGAGTGCTCTGTCTTCTGCTCCCGGGGGCTCCGGAGGAGGTCCCGAGCCGCTGCCTCCCAAAGCAACATGCACAGCAGCACCCCGGTGGCCACCAGCCGCCTGGCTGCAGTGGCAGAGGCCATGAGCTCTCCCACGTCCTGAAATTCTGGGGTTTCTATTCCAGTTCAACCCAAGAGGGTGCACGCCGGAGCGAATGGGAGTCCCGTCAGCAGCTCCGTCTCCTTGCTCAGACTGGCGGGCGAGAGAAGCCCCTAGAACCGGGCACCCACAGGAGACCCGGCGCTCTTCTGGGAGCCCAAGAGCGCAGAGTGAAGGGGAAAGGCCACATCCAGCAGCTGGAGGGGTCAGGAGGAGGAGGGACACCTCCCACCTCTCCCTTTGAAAAGAGACACGGTTACATAGGAAGGAAGGAGCTTGAAAAAAACCACAGTGGAAGCTGAGGGCATTAAACAGCCATTTGTATCCAAAGCCCCTGCTACAAAGCGGCTCCCCTGGCCCCTAAAACAGCCCCCCCCCCCCGAGGCTCTCCTAGCAAAGGCGAGTATGGAACGCGGGCAAGGGACAGTGCGGGGATGCCCCTCCAGCCAGCGCCACTCCAGCTCTGGCCGCCCCTCAGCCTGAGGAGCGAAGCGGCTCCCAAGCCAGCCGGCCTTAGCTGTGTGGGCCCCGCACAGAGCTGTGCAGCTTGCCCGTGCTCCATGGCCGCGGGGCAGCACCGCAATATTTTAGAGACGTGATTTCATACCGGCCGGCAGGCACTACTGGGATATTGCAAAGCTACTGCACACGCGGCCCCCGGCGGGAGCCAAAGCAAAGAAGTCAGTGTCATGGTCTTCTCTTGAGATGCCTTTCGTAGTGACATCCTTGGCCTGTCTCTCTCATTCAAAGTGCTGCCCTGTGGGTGGAAATGGGGTAACTATTGCCTTGCATTGAGATCGGCAGCTCCTGAGATCAGGAGCTGATAGAGGAGGTATCTGAGCCTTTAGCCATGATCTTTGAAAAATCATGGCAGACAGGGGAGATTCCAGAAGACTGGAAAAGGGCAAATATTGTGCCCATCTATAAAAAGGGGAATAAGAACAACCCAGGAAACTACAGACCGGTCAGTTTAACGTCTGTCCCAGGGAAGATAATGGAGCAGGTAATTAAGGAAATCATATGCAAACACTTGGAAGGTAATAAAGTGATAGGGATAGCCAGCATGGGTTTGTGAAGAACAAGTCATGCCAAACTAATCTGATAGCTTTCTTTGATAGGATAACGAGCCTTGTGGATAAGGGAGAAGCGGTGGATGTCATATACCTAGACTTTAGTAAGGCATTTGATACTGTCTCGCATGATATTCTTATTGATAAACTAGGCAAATATAACTTAGATAGGGCCACGATAAGGTGGGTGCATAATTGGCTGGATAACCGTAGTCAGAGAGTTGTTGTTAACGGTGCTAAATCCTGCTGGAAAGGGATAACAAGTGGAGTTCCGCAAGGGTCTGTTTTGGGACCCGTACTGTTCAATATCTTCATCAATGATGTAGATATTGGGATAGAGAGTACGCTTATTAAGTTTGCAGATGACACCAAACTGGGTGGGGTTGCAACTTCTTTGGAGGATAGGGACATAATTCAAAATGACCTTAGCAAGTTAGAGAAATGGTCAGAGGTAAACAGGATGAGGTTTAATAAAGAGAAATGCAAAGTGCTCCACTTAGCAAGGAACAATCAGTTCCATACATACAAGATGGGAAGCGACTGTCTAGGAAGGAGCATGGCGGAAAGGGATCTAGGGGTCATAGTGGACCACAAGTTGAATATGAGTCAACAGTGTGATGCTGTTGCAAAAAAAGCAAATATGATTCTAGGTTGTATCAACAGGTGTGTTGTAAACAAAACTCGTGAAGTCATTCTGCCGCTCTACTCTGCACTAGTTAGGCCTCAGCTGGAGTACTGTGTCCAGTTCTGGGCGCCACATTTCAAGAAAGATGTGGAGAAATTGGAAAGGGTACAGAGAAGAGCGACAAGAATGTTTAAAGGTCTAGAGAACATGACCTATGAAGCCAGGCTTCATGAACTGGGCTTATTTAGTTTGGAAAAAAGAAGATTAAGGGGGGACATGATAGCGGTTTTCAAATATCTAAAAGGGTGTCACAAGGAGGAAGGAGAAAATTTGTTCCTCTTGGTTTCTGAGGACAGGACAAGGAGTAATGGGCTTAAAGTGCAGCAGGGGAGGTTTAGATTGGACATTAGGAAAAAATTCCTAACTGTCAGGGTGGTCAAATATTGGAATAAATTGCCCAGGGAGGTGGTGGAATCTCCCTCTCTGGAGATATTTAAGAACAGGTTAGACAGACATCTGTCAGGGATGGTGTAGACGGAGCTTGGTCCTGCCTTGAGGGTGGGGGGCTGGACTCGATGACCTCTCGAGGTCCCTTCCAGTCCTATGATTCTATGATTCTATGACTTCAATAGGGCCTGCGTGTGGTGCAGTCTCGCCTCCATCTCTGTATCTGTGCCCAGCGGCGTGGAAGAAGCTATGTGCATAGATTTGCAACCACGCTCAAGCTGCGGCCCTCAGCACGTGCTGTGAGTATCACTGTGGCCACCGGGGCTTCCGGAGCTGAGTAGCCCTGGCGCAGAGCAAATGGCAAACTAAGGTCCTGGAACTAAGCCAGTGAATTCAGAGGCCAGCAGCGCATTGCAGGGCCTGGCAGATGCCCGTGAAGTGCCCTTGAACGGCTCTTGCACACGCTCGGTGTTCCGCTCGAAGCTCGGGCCGGCGTGTCGCCGTTAGCCAGCTCCTCTCCGGGGACCGAGCCGCAGAGCTGGGGTACAAGGAAGCGGGAGGGCGGGCATTAAGACGCAGCGGTGCCCCACGTTTCTGGGAGCCGAGCACAGCTGTGTGTGGGTCAGGACAGCTCTGCTCACAAGCCCCAGTATTAATGTCTTCCCCAAAGCGCCTGTCACCGGCTACCCCCCGGCCCTCTGGGGCCCCTGCTGGAGAACTAGGCCCTGCCACACCCTGCCCCAAAAACGCGCAGAGGAGGGTCCTCTGAGCTGCCTCGAGGGGCGGTGTCAGGGCCCAGCGGCGGGGCCAGAGGGAGTTCGGTTCCCCGCTGGAGCTGGAGGAGTGTGGCGGGCGGGGGCGGGCATGGAGGGACAGGGCAGTGCTGCAGGAGCCAGGGAAAGTGAGAAGGAGCCCTGAGCTGGTTGCTAGGACTCCATTAGGACAAGGCCCTGAGCAGTGGTGCCGACAGCCCCTGTGGGCCCCTGGGCAAGGTGGAGGGGGAGCTGGCTCTGTATTCCCAGAAGAGGCGGAGTCTCAGGCAGGAGGGGCGGGGCTTGGGCAGCCAGTCCTCCAGCCCTCAGAGCTCCCTGGGGCACACAGCGCGGTGCTCCAGCGGGGATTTAAAGAGCCCGGCGCGCCGGCTGCCACAGCAGCAGTGGTGGTGGCTGGCGCCCCAGGCGCCTTTGAATCGCCGGTCCCCGGGGGAAGCGGCCTGGAGGCTGAGGCAGCAGAAAGGGGAACTGATCTCTAGTGGCCCAGCAGGAGAGCTGCGGCCAGGAAGCCCCGTGAGGGCAAAGACGCTGTCCCCAGGGAGGGGGCCCTGCATGGCAGCTCTGTGGAGGAGGGGCATCCAGAGGGAGGGTGCTGTGCACACACTCGCCCAGGGTGCTGTCACCGTGCCTCAGCCACGGCGGGAGAGTCCTTCGCCGGCCAGGCCGTGCCCCGGCGAGCCCTGGCCCTGGCTCTCTGCAGTGAACAGGCCCAGAAGTCTCCCGACTGCGCTCAGTTCCTCTCCTTCCACCTCCTTCCACCACCCGGAGCAGCCTGGAGCCTGTCTGAGCCCCGGCCTAGGAGCTCAGCCTGACCCCCGGCCCCGCCCAGGGGACTCCCAAACTGGCCTGCCTCCCCCGCTTGGTCTCCAGCGCTCAGGAAGAGGGAGGGGCGGGGCCCGGCAGGCCCAGCTCATTTCCCTGCAGCTCAGGAGGGGGCTGGAAGAGTGAGGGCACCGGCTAGAGAGGCAGATGCCTCAGGCCCCCCCCCGCTACCTGCCACCATTCTCCCCAAAACGCAGGCTGCCCCATCTCACCTCCTTGCACCGTCCTGTGTCTTCAGCCCTCGTGAGCCCAGTGCTCTGTCTGTGACTGCAGCCCCTGTGGGAGGGAAGGGAAAATGAATGTCTGTGCTACGTGCCACTTCCTTTCCTCGGTCAGGCTGCCCCATGCGGACCTGCTCCTAAAATGCCCCATGCGGACCCGCTCCTAAAATGCCCCATGCGGACCTGCTCCTAAGCTCCCCACGGACCCGCTCCTAAGCCGCCCCATGCGGACCCGCTCCTAAGCTCCCCACGGACCCGCTCCTAAGCTGCCCACGGACCCGCTCCTAAACTCCCCACGGACCCGCTCCTAAGCTGCCCACGGACCCGCTCCTAAGCTGCCCACGGACCCGCTCCTAAGCTCCCCGCGGACCCGCTCCTAAGCTGCCCACGGACCCGCTCCTAAGCTCCCCGCGGACCCGCTCCTAAGCTCCCCACGGACCCGCTCCTAAGCTGCCCACGGACCCGCTCCTAAGCTCCCCACGGACCCGCTCCTAAGCTCCCCGCGGACCCGCTCCTAAGCTCCCCGCGGACCCGCTCCTAAGCTGCCCCATGCGGACCCGCTCCTAAGCCGCCCCATGCGGACCCGCTCCTAAACCGCCCCATGCGGACCCGCTCCTAAACCGCCCCATGCGGACCCGCTCCTAAGCTCCCCACGGACCCGCTCCTAAGCTGCCCAGGACCCGCTCCTAAGCTGCCCGGGACCCGCTCCTAAGCTCCCCGCGGACCCGCTCCTAAGCTCCCTGCGGACCCGCTCCTAAGCTCCCCGCGGACCCGCTCCTAAGCTGCCCGGGACCCGCTCCTAAGCTGCCCAGGACCCGCTCCTAAGCTCCCCGCGGACCCGCTCCTAAGCTCCCCGCGGACCCGCTCCTAAGCTCCCCGCGGACCCGCTCCTAAGCTCCCCGCGGACCCGCTCCTAAGCTCCCCGCGGACCCGCTCCTAAGCTGCCCGGGACCCGCTCCTAAGCTGCCCGGGACCCGCTCCTAAGCTCCCCGCGGACCCGCTCCTAAGCTCCCTGCGGACCCGCTCCTAAGCTCCCCGCGGACCCGCTCCTAAGCTGCCTGCGGACCCGCCCCTAAGCTCCCCATGCGGACCCGCTCCTAAGCTGCCCGGGACCTGCTCCTAAGCTCCCCGCGGACCCGCTCCTAAGCTGCCTGCGGACCCGCTCCTAAGCTCCCCATGCGGACCCGCTCCTAAGCTGCCCGGGACCTGCTCCTAAGCTCCCCGCGGACCCGCTCCTAAGCTCCCCATGCGGACCCGCTCCTAAGCTCCCCATGCGGACCCGCTCCTAAGCTGCCCACGGACCCGCTCCTAAGCTGCCCCATGCGGACCCGCTCCTAAGCTGCCCCATGCGGACCCGCTCCTAAGCTCCCCATGCGGACCCGCTCCTAAGCTGCCCGCGGACCCGCTCCTAAGCTGCCCCATGCGGACCCGCTCCTAAGCTCCCCGCGGACCCGCTCCTAAGCTGCCCGCGGACCCGCTCCTAAGCTGCCCGCGGACCCGCTCCTAAGCTCCCCGCGGACCTGCTCCTAAGCTCCCCGCGGACCCGCTCCTAAGCTGCCCGCGGACCTGCTCCTAAGCTCCCCATGCGGACCCGCTCCTAAGCTCCCCGCGGACCCACTCCTAAGCTCCCCGCGGACCTGCTCCTAAGCTCCCCGCGGACCCGCTCCTAAGCTGCCCGCGGACCTGCTCCTAAGCTCCCCATGCGGACCCGCTCCTAAGCTCCCCGCGGACCTGCTCCTAAGCTGCCCGCGGACCCGCTCCTAAGCTGCCCGCGGACCCGCTCCTAAGCTCCCCGCGGACCCGCTCCTAAGCTGCCCGCGGACCCGCTCCTAAGCTCCCCATGCGGACCCGCTCCTAAGCTGCCCCATGCGGACCCGCTCCTAAGCTGCCCGCGGACCCGCTCCTAAGCTCCCCGCGGACCCGCTCCTAAGCTCCCCATGCGGACCCGCTCCTAAGCTGCCCGCGGACCCGCTCCTAAGCTGCCCGCGGACCCGCTCCTAAGCTGCCCGCGGACCCGCTCCTAAGCTCCCCATGCGGACCCGCTCCTAAGCTGCCTGCCTCGCTTGTACCGCGCCCCATCTCGCCTCGGCAGCCGCCGCCAGCACAGCGGGGTCTTTTCCTGCACCCAGAGGGAGCCGCCAGTCCCAGCTGGTCTCCTGATGATGAGGCTCATGGGACAGGTGACCGATTCCCCACGGGAAAGACAACAGCATGGCCGGTTCTGAAACCAGCTCTAGAAATGGGAGGTGGGGAGGGACTGGCCAGGGGGGGCACTTGCCCAGGTCAGACATTCCCTGGCTTCAGGAGGCTGCTGTTAAAAGACACACCAGCTCCCCTGCCGGCCCGAGTACCAGGCCTGTCTAGCCACGGGCAGGTGGCACCAGGGATAACCAGCTGACGTCACGCACAGGCCTGGGAGCCAGACACTGCTCGCAGCTCCCATGGCCCGTGGGACCCTGGGAATGACAGCTCCCCCCGTTTGTACCCGAGGGAGCAGCACCACTGCCCCCGCCCTGTGTCCCAGGAGGGTCACTGCTCACAGGTCACTGGGCCCTGCAGGAGGAAGGCAGAGCAAGTGAAGGGCTCCAGGGCCACAGGGCACCCGGCACAGCCCCGCCCGGCCCCATGGCTCCAGCAGCACCGCACCCAGGGCTGCCAGGTGGTTTCCACCAGGCTGCGGGACACACTTGCCATGACATCGCCAGCTGCACCGGGGGAGTTCGAGCAGCCGGGCAGTTCTACTGTCGCCATTGGGTCCAGCGCTCCAGCACCCGCCTGTCGGGGCACAACCGGGCCCCCGGCCGCCTTGGCACCGCTGGGGGGGGGGCCGGGCACACGGGGTGCCACTGGCAGCTGAGGGAGGGGCTGGGGGGGAGCCCGGTGAGAGACCCCCCCGCAGAGAGCCTGGGCCGGGCAGGGAAAGGGGCCCAGGCTGCAGAGCAAAGCCCAGCGAGCCAGGGCGCCGGGCTCTGGGGGACCCGCCCACGCGGCCGGGACAAGCTGGGGCCCCGGCTCCCCGCGCAGCCTCCCGCCGGCCGCCCCGGGGGCCCCGCGGCACCTACCTGCGCGGCGGGGACCGAGCTCGCCCAAGCGCCGCTTCCAACAATGGAGCCGAAAGGAAGCGGCCGGGCTCCCCCCGGCGGGCACCAGCACCGGCCCGCCCGCGTCTGCCCGGCTCGCAGCCCCGCCGGCCCGGTGCGGGGCTCCCCAAACGCAGCGCCGCGGGGATCGTTCCGGAGGGACCGAGCGCCCCCCCCCCCCCGGCTGTGCTCGGAGCTGGGCACGGGGAAAAGTCCAGGAAAGGGCGCCAGGGCTTGGCCGCTGCCCTGCCGAGAGATCAGCAGACCCGGACTGTTCAGGGGAGAAGGGGGCGGGGATCGAGGTCTGGAGAAAGCGACTCAGGAAAAGTGACTGACTTGTCCCCACAAGACCAGAACGAGGGGCCCCCCATGAAACGAATGGGCAGCAGGTTTAAAGCAAAGGAAAGGAAGTTCTTCTCCGGGCAGCGCACAGTCAACCTGTGGAACTCCCTGCCAGAGGAGGTGGAGAAGACCAGGGCTCAGAAGAGAACTAGACACATTCTTAGGGGACAGGTCCATCAAGGGCGGCCAGGCAGAACGGGAAGGAAAGGCGATCCTGCCTCTGGCTGTCAGGCACCGGGAATGGGTGACACAAGCACTTGATTGCTTATTCAGTCCTGGCATCAGCCACTGCTGGCAGACAGGAGACTGGGCCGGAAGGCCCCTTGTCCTGACTCAGTGTGGCCTCTTGTGTTCTTAGAGACCTGGAAGGGACCTGAAGAGACAAGTCCTGGCCCCGCCCCCATGGCAAGTCCACGCCCCATTTAGACCATCCCTGACAGGCATCTGTCTGACCGGCTCTGAAATCTCTCCAGCCTCCATCACCCCCAGGCAACTATTCCAGGGCTTAGCCACCCCAACAGGAAGTTTCCCCTAATGTCCAGCCTCAGCCTCCCTTGCTGCAGTTTAACCCATCGCTTCTGGTCCTCTCCTTTGGCCTCCTCCTTGGAACACCCTTTTAGGTGCTTGACAGCTCAGTCTCCTTTCCAGACTAAACAAGCCCAGTTCTGTCAGTCTCCCTCCTAGGCCATGTTTTCTGGACATTTCATCATTTGTGTTGCTCTTTCTGGACCATCTCCAATGTCTCCGCATCTTTCCTGAAAGGTGGCACCCAGAGCTGGACACAACACTCCGGCTGAGGCCTGAGCAGTGCAGAGTAGAGCTGAAAACGGCTTCCTGCCGGGTCTTGCTTGCAACACTCCCGTTAACGCAGCCCAGAATCACGTTTGCTTTTTTTTGCATCAGTGTCACACTGCTGAGTCCTGTTTAACTGGGCTCCACTATGACCTGGTCATGGGGCCAGCACTCACTCCCACAGCGCCTCCTGCTGGTCATTCAGGGAATCAGCTCTCCTGCCTCAGAGCACCCTCTGCCTGTCCATGACCCAGGTCTTCTTTTGGTTCAGCCCTGTGTCCCTCCCTGGTCACAGTGCCCTTTCCTCCTCGTACTTCCCAAGGTCAGGGCCCTTCCTCTCCCAGGGAACCCCAATCCCCCTCACCCACCTTGCCTCAGTGACCCACTGCCAGTATTCAGCTAGTCCCACCTCGGGCAACCTGCCCCTTGAAGTGGCCACTCATCACTGGCAAGGGCTGTTGGCCTGCTGCCTTTGCCTACCCCGGCTGTGTCCCTGCGGCCTGGGCGAGCCAAGCCACCAGCTCCCCTGTCAGCCAGGTCCCTCCTGCTCCCCAGCCAGAGCAAGAGTGGCCGCGCTCCTCCCCCGAAGCCCTTATTTATACAGCCCCAGCTGGGCCCTCATTGGCTGAATCTGCCCCAGCAGTGGGCTCCACACTCTCCGCCTTCTCCCAGAGCTGGGTTTGAACCCTTAAAGGGCCAGTGTGGGGCAGCTGCCCTGTCACCGCCCCCAGATCCATTTCTGCAGCACTCCTTCCTTGATAGTCATTTCCCATTCTGTGTGTGTGACACTGATTAAGTGGAGCACTTTGCATTTGTCCGGGTTGGATTTCATCCCATGTACGTCAGACCACTTCTCCAGTTTGTCCAGATCCCATCCCCCAAAGCAGTCGCAACCCTTCTCATGTTGGGATCACCTGCAAAGTTTATGAACAAACTCTCTGCGCCATCATCTAAATCGTCGCTGAAGATATTGAACTGAACCAGACTTAGAACTGAGCCCCACAGGGTCCCACGTGTCAGGTCTTTCCAACATGACTGTGAACATTGAGAACTACTCTCTAGGAACTGTGCTCCAACCAGTTATGCCCCCACCTTATAGTAGCTCCATCTAGGTTGTATTTCCCTAGATTATTCATTGGAAGGTCATGTGAGGCTATATCAAATGCTTTACTAAAGTCTAGGTATCCTACATCTACTGCTTCCTCCTTATCCATGAGACAGCTAATAGGTTTGTTTGACGTGATTTGTTCCATCTGTCAGGGATGATATAAACCGAGCTGGGTCCTGCCATGAGGGCAGGGGACTGGACTTGATGATCTCAAGGTCCCTTCCAGTTCTAGTGCAGCCTCTCCCCGAGTTACGACCAAACACTTGGCTGGAACTTGATCCATTCGTAACTCGGACCCCATTGAGTTACACGCGACCGCGCTGTTCTTAAGCACGGGTCGCATTCGTAACTCGGGGACCGCTCCATGGGAGCTTTGCTCGTAAGTGCGAACGGTCGCACCTCGGGGAGCGGCTGTATTCTGGGAGTCTATGAAAGCCACGCTGGCTGTTAATTATCACCTTATTATCGTCTAGCCGTTTGCAGATGGAGTCCTTAGTTACTTCCTCCATTATCTTTCCTGGCACAGAAGTTAACTGACTGGCCTGTAGGTTCCTGGGTTGTTATTTCCCTTTTATAGATGGGCACTATGTTTGCCTGTTTTCAGTCTTCTGAAATCTCTCCCCACTTCCATGATTTTTCGCAGGTGACAGCTAGAGGCTCAGCTACCTCCTCGATCAGCTCCTTGTGTACTCTGGGATGCATCTCATCAGGCCCTGGGGACTGGAAGATGCCTCACTTCTCAAGCCGTCTTTAACTCGCTCTTTTGCTATTTCAGTTTCTGAACCTACCTCCTGCCCCCGGGCATTCACTATGGTCAGTGTCCACTCACCATCAGCCAGGCCTGCCAATCGGGGAGGGGCCAAGAAGGCAGTTACCCATGGGCCTGGTGACTCAAAGGGCTCCTGGCAGCGGTGGCGGCAGCTGGAGCACTGGACCCTTTAAATTGCCTTGCCACGCTGTGCGCTCCAGGCCGCCGTCAAGGCAGGGGAGGGAGAGGTGCCCAGTGCCTGGCTCCAGGAGGAGCTGAGGGCAGCCGGCAGCACCCCGCCCAAGGCCCCTCCTTTCTGGGGTGCGAGCGAGGCCCCGTGCACACCTTGCCGGGGGTCACAGGAGTTGTTGACTCCTCTGCCACCAACCTGCGTGGTGAGAAGCAGCCCAAAGAACGCACTGAGCTCCTCTGCCCTCTCCCCATTTGCTCTTGTCCCTGGGTGCCTGGGTCTTCCTCTGGTGCTGCGGTGAGCGTAGGACGCTGCCTTTGGCACAGTGACCCCGAGAGACTCGTTTACCGTCATTGTAACGAGTCGGAGGCTTGTTCTTTGGGCTTCTTTTCTAGCGCTCGTGAGCAGGCCAGCAAGTCCTCTGGGGCTGGGGTGCCTGGGCCCCAGGAATATTCCTGGCCCAAGGCCTGGCTCCAGCAAAGGTCGGGGCCCGGTCTCTCCTCTGGCTCTGCCTACTGCTCCCCCACCCCCTTTCCTGCGTGCATCCCCTGGCCTCCCTGCCCCCACCAGCCATGCAGCGTAGCCAGAATGGCTTCTGCCAGTGCAACCCACACACCTGTGGTTCACTGTCCCATGCGGTGGCACCTAGACCACAGCAACAGATGAGACCAAGAGACCTCTGCAGCAGGGGCGGGGAGCCAGCTGGCTTTGAGCTCAGGGGGTAGTTCTCCTATACTAAGCTCCAGAGGTCCCAGGTTCAACTCCCCCTGGTGGTGGTTATAGCAGCCCACCCCTGTGCTGCCCCCCCATGGGGGTGTCGCTGCCGAGGGCTGCCAGGTGTCCGGTAGTTCTTGTGCCCTCTGTCCGTAAAAAAAGTCAGAAAATACCAGACATGCAATGGGCGCTACTTTCTGTTCTTTCGGCTGAGCACTGGATGGAAGCAGGCGCAGGCGGTGAGAGCGGCTGGGGGGTGGGGCACAATCGGCGCTGGGAGCCTCTGGTTGGGTGCAGACGCAGGGCGGGGGCAGGGCGAGGTCGGCGCTGGGAGCCTCTGGTTGGGTGCAGACGCCGGGCGGGGGCGGGGCGCGGTCGGCGCTGGGAGCCTCTGGTTGGCTGCAGGAGCCGGGCGGGGGCGGGGCGCGGTCAGCGCTGGGAGCCTCTGGTTGGGTGCAGACGCCGGGCGGGGGCGCGGTCGGCGCTGGGAGCCTCTGGTTGGGTGCAGGAGCCGGGCGGGGGCAGGGCGAGGTCGGCGCTGGGAGCCTCTGGTTGGGTGCAGACGCCGGGCGGGGGCAGGGCGCGGTCGGCGCTGGGAGCCTCTGGTTGGGTGCAGACGCCGGGCGGGGGCGGGGCGCGGTCGGCGCTGGGAGCCTCTGGTTGGGTGCAGGAGCCGGGCGGGGGCGGGGCGCGGTCGGCACTGGGAGCCTCTGGTTGGGTGCAGGAGCCGGGCGGGGGCGGGGCGCGGTCGGCACTGGGAGCCTCTGGTTGGGTGCAGGAGCCGGGCGGGGGCGGGGCGCGGTCGGCGCTGGGAGCCTCTGGTTGGGTGCAGACGCCGGGCGGGGGCGGGGGCGGCACTGGGAGCCTCTGGTTGGGTGCAGACGCCGGGCGGGGGCGGGGCGCGGTCGGCGCTGGGAGCCTCTGGTTGGGTGCAGACGCCGGGCGGGGGCGGGGCGCGGTCGGTGCTGGGAGCCTCTGGTTGGGTGCAGACGCCGGGCGGGGGCGGGGCGCGGTCGGCGCTGGGAGCCTCTGGTTGGGGGCAGACGCCGGGCGGGGGCGGGGCGCGGTCGGCGCTGGGAGCCTCTGGTTGGGGGCAGACGCCGGGCGGGGGCGGGGCGCGGTCGGCGCTGGGAGCCTCTGGTTGGGGGCAGACGCCGGGCGGGGGCGGGGGCGGCGCTGGGAGCCTCTGGTTGGGTGCAGGAGCCGGGCGGGGGCGGGGCGCGGTCGGCGCTGGGAGCCTCTGGTTGGGTGCAGACGCCGGGCGGGGGCGGGGCACAATCGGCGCTGGGAGCCTCTGGTTGGGTGCAGACGCCGGGCGGGGGCGGGGGGCGGCGCTGGGAGCCTCTGGTTGGGTGCAGGAGCCGGGCGGGGGCGGGGCGCGGTCGGCGCTGGGAGCCTCTGGTTGGGGGCAGACGCCGGGCGGGGGCGGGGGCGGCGCTGGGAGCCTCTGGTTGGGGGCAGACGCCGGGCGGGGGCGGGGCACAATCGGCGCTGGGAGCCTCTGGTTGGGTGCAGACGCCGGGCGGGGGCGGGGGGCGGCGCTGGGAGCCTCTGGTTGGGTGCAGGAGCCGGGCGGGGGCGGGGCGCGGTCGGCGCTGGGAGCCTCTGGTTGGGGGCAGACGCCGGGCGGGGGCGGGGCGCGGTCGGCGCTGGGAGCCTCTGGTTGGGGGCAGACGCCGGGCGGGGGCGGGGCGCGGTCGGCGCTGGGAGCCTCTGGTTGGGGGCAGACGCCGGGCGGGGGCGGGGGCGGCGCTGGGAGCCTCTGGTTGGGTGCAGGAGCCGGGCGGGGGCGGGGCGCGGTCGGCGCTGGGAGCCTCTGGTTGGGTGCAGACGCCGGGCGGGGGCGGGGCACAATCGGCGCTGGGAGCCTCTGGTTGGGTGCAGACGCCGGGCGGGGGCGGGGGGCGGCGCTGGGAGCCTCTGGTTGGGTGCAGGAGCCGGGCGGGGGCGGGGCGCGGTCGGCGCTGGGAGCCTCTGGTTGGGTGCAGACGCCGGGTGGGGGCGGGGCGCGGTCGGCGCTGGGAGCCTCTGGTTGGGTGCAGGAGCCGGGCGGGGCGCGGTCGGCGCTGGGAGCCCTCAGCTGATGGCGCCGGAGGACGGGGGAGGGGGAAGGGGCGCTGTTCCAGCGCGTTGCGGCGCCGCAGCCCAGGAGAGGAGCCCTCGGCCGCTCTGTGGCTGCGTTTCGGCGCCTTCCAGGGGCTCTCGGCCAAACCGACTAGGGTGGAATTTCTGCTTCTTCCCACTGGGACACCCAAAGACCTGGCTGTGGGGGAGTCTCCTTCCTAGGTCACCCCCGCCCCCCCGCCCTGCCATGGCGTCGCCCCGGGGTCTGCCCCTCTCTGCTGTGGGTAGCGGCTCTGCTGCCTCCCCCTTTGTTCCCAGCTCGGTGGCTCTTGGGAGCAGCCCGTCCAGGTGCTCTCACCTTGGCACCGCCAGGTCCAGTCAGTTCCTTAGGGCTGTCACACGCCCCGCGCTGTCCCCTTCGCTCCCTCGCTCTCTGGCCCGAGGAGGCTGGCGCTCCCGAAAGCACGAGCCTGGTTCCCTCCCAAACGTCTCGGTCTGTACCGTGCCACCGGACGCCTCGTGGGATTTGCTGAACCAGATTCACCCAGCCCCCCTCTGAGACCTGCCAACACGTCTGCAAACCTGCTGGCTGGTCACGAGGGCGCCAACTGGCATGAAATCTGGGAAGCAGCTCGCTGAAGGAAACTCCCTTTCTGGTACGGGCGCGTGTGTCATCCTTGCACAAGGCTGAAGTTCCGGGCTTAGTTACAGTAATCACCAGCAAGTGACATCCGGTCAGCCCTTGCAAAACACCTCCAGCAGCACGGCGACTTCCCCGCCGCGCTCCCCGTGCAGGCTCAGCAGGCCACCGAGCCAGCCGGGGGTGGCAGCGGTTTGGACATCGTGAAGGAAACCAAAGCAAACCATTTAGGACTCACCTAAGACGCGCTGTCTAGTAAAATCAGTGAGGGGCGGGGGGGAGTCACCGTAGGGCCAGCAAAGCCTTTTGTGTCAGCTGAGTGCTGGCAAATCTTCACTGTCTCAAGGAGAGTGACAAGCATTTCAGTTGGGACGTGTGGCCACAAAACCGGCAGGTTTCCTGGTTAGAAAGGAACGAGTGTCCCAAACCCGGGTGGCGAAACTCGCATCTTTGCAGAGTATTTCAGGCACCTGATTCAGCATTTTCACCCACCATGGTTCCGTTTACAGGCCGGCGCCGGCAGTGTCCTTCCTGGCGACGCCACCCCCCGTGATCCCTATTTATAGCCAAGGTGCAGCCCCCTTGGGAAAGCGCAGCCATCGTCTGTGAATGTAGGCGCGGGACCTAAAGGTACAGGAGGGGCTGCAGCACCCCCAGCCCGGGCTCCCAGCCACTGCCCCATGCGCCTGGGGTCCCAGCTGCCAGCCCCATGTGCCGGGATTTTGCTCTTGGCTGGAGCAGGGAGTGGCCTGGGGCCAGGGGGCTGGATTTCAGCGCCCCCATGTTTTAAATGTTCCTGGGTGACTGTCTGCAGACCCCGCCCCCCGGGATCCCCAGACGCTGCAGACGGTGCAGGCCTCAGTGCTAGTCAGGGACGTCCCAGACGCAGCAGAGCCAGATACACGAAGGAATGTGACCTTTGTAGCCAGGAGTAGTGAGCACCGAGAACCAGGCTGCTCCCTGGCTCTTGTCCGTCCCTACCAGCTGAGGCAGCGGTGTGGAGCCAACAGCCGCCGCCTTGCAGAGTGCAGAGGAGCGCGAAGGGAGGCGCAGCGTGCACGGGCCACGCCAGGGACCACGCCAGGGACCACGGGTGGCCAGCTGACACCCACAGCCCAGTCTTGAGGGGCCAAGGCTCCCACGTGGGCTGGAGCGGGTGGCACGGACTCAACGCTGGGGGCACAAGAGGAACGTGCGTCCTAGGCCCTGCTTTAGGGCACACGACTGCCCCTCGGGTTCTTCGCGCGCGGGCTCAGGCCGCTCCCTGGCTGGCGTGTGCTCAGGTGTGCACTGCTGCTGGAAGGCGACGGCGTTCCACAATGGGCGCAGCCCCCTCGTCTGTCTGGCCACCGGGCTGCTGCCTTTGCTCCTGCGTCCTCGGCCCGCACACCGGTCCCCGTCTGCTGCCTTGCTGCCTCCCCGGCCTAGCGCAGCCCCTGCAGCAGGGGCCCGTCAGCTGTTCCCAGTCCCCTGTCCGGGCTGAAGCACGGGATCGCCAGCGCGCCAGGGCTTCAAAGGGCGCGCGCCACGAGGAACGCAGCAAAGCCCAGCGAGCCAGGCGGGGCTGGTCACCATTGGTGGAGGCGGTGGGGTGGTGTCCTAAGGAGCCTCTCCCCTCCCCCCCGGGGGCAGAAAGCAGCCAGGGCGGGGAGGCTCCAACCACATTTGCTCTCAACACGCCGGCGGAGCGTCGCGGGACGGGACCTCGGGACAACGCGACGTGGCGAGACGGGCGAAAGCCCCTGAGATTTGCCACCACGGGGCTGGCGACGATCACTCCGCAGTGTCGCTCCGGTGCCGCCAGGCACCCGCCCCATGAGCACGGGCGCCAAATCCGCCCTGCCAGGGCACTTCCTAGGGCCTGACACAGGCTGGGCTCCGGGGGACACGCTGCTCTGGAGCAGCCCCGTCTCGCTCGACCTCAGCCCCACGCAGCACTCGAGCGCCCGGCGAGCCGCCTCCCTGGGGGTTCCGGCCTGCCCCCCACACCAGGGCGCACTGCAGGCAAAGCGCCACGGGGAGCTCTGGCCTGCTGGCTCTGGCTCGGTGTTCATTGGGAAGCATCCGTGGCCTTCCCACGGGCTGGGGGCGTTGCCAGCAACAGCTCCTGCGCCCTGCATCGGAGGGGCAGCCCCCATGGCCCTGGGGCCCTCTCTCCCCTTGGGGTCTAGGGTGTTTAGTCAAGAAGGGCTGCTCTAGCGGCCGCTCTCTGGCCTCTGCTCTCCAGGCCAGTCTAGCCCCGGGGATGGCGCCTTGGCGCGTGCACCGACAGCGCCCTGCAAATCCCGGCACCAGCGCGGAGGGAGCGTGTGGCTGGCGAGAGCGAGCGCCGCGGCGAGGCTCAGCGGCCCCGCTCCTGGACCCCCAGGGCACGTCGGGACTCGCTCCATCGCCCGGGCGACACCAGAGAACGGCAAAGAAGTGGGCAGAGAGCGCGCCAGTTCGGTTAGCCAGTCGGCAAGCGAGCGGCAGCCACAGCGCCGGCTTTATTGGCTGCACCCGTGACAGAGCCCAGCTAGGACTGCGCTGAGCGCGGCTTGGCCCAGCACCTCGGGCCGGGCATCTGCGCTCAGCTTGGCAGAGCCACGTGGCAGGTGCCGGCGGCGGGGGCCTCCCCCGGCTGGGCAGGGCCATGCGCGTGCGGTGGCTGCGGGAGCCAGCCCGGCCCAACCCCCCAGGTCTAGGGACAGACTCGCCCTCCCTGCAGTCAACAGCAGCTTCCCAGCCCCCCAGGCCGACCATGCGCAGGCTTTTGGAGCGTGGCCCTCGCTCCCCCCTCCAGCAACGCCTGGCCCCACTCACGTGCCCAGAGTTCATCGGAAGGCTGGGGGGCAGGGCTGCAGGGCGGGAGTGAGGGGCACCGGTGGGGCTGGAGGGGGGCAGGGGCTGTGGGGCAGGACTGAAGGGCACCAGTGGGGCTGAGGGGCAGGGCTATGGGGCGGGAGGGAGGGGCACTGGCGGGACGGGAGCAGGGCTATGGGGTGGGAGGGAGGGGCACTGGCAGGACGGGGGCAGGCCTATGGGGCGGGAGGGAGGGGCACTGGCGGGACGGGGGCAGGGCTATGGGGCGGCAGCGAGGGGCACTGGCGGGACGGGGGCAGAGCTATGGGGCGGGAGGGAGGGGCACTGGCAGGACGGGGGCAGAGCTATGGGGCGGGCCCGAGGGGCACTGGCGGGACAGGGGCAGGGCTATGGGGCGGGAGGGAGGGGCACTGGCGGGACGGGGGCAGGGCTATGGGGCGGCAGCGAGGGGCACTGGCGGGACGGGGGCAGGGCTATGGGTTGGGAGGGAGGAGCACTGGCGGGACGGGGGCAGGGCTATGGGACGGGAGGGAGGGGCACTGGCGGGATGGGGGCAGGGCTATGGGGCGGGAGGGAGGGGCACTGGCGGGACGGGGGCAGGGCTATGGGGCGGGAGGGAGGGGCACTGGCGGGACGGGGGCAGGGCTATGGGGCGGGAGGGAGGGGCACTGGCGGGACGGGGGCAGGGCTATGGGGCGGGAGGGAGGGGCACTGACGGGACGGAGCCAGGGCTATGGGACGGGAGGGAGGGGCACTGGTGGGACGGGGGCAGGGCTATGGGGCGGGAGGGAGGGGCACTGGCGGGACGGGGGCAGGGCTACGGGGCGGGCCTGAGGGGCACTGGCGGGACGGGGGCAGGGCTATGGGGCGGGCCCGAGGGGCACTGGCGGGACGGGGGCAGGGCTATGGGGCGGGAGGGAGGGGCACTGGCGGGACGGGGGCAGGGCTATGGGGCGGGAGGGAGGGGCACTGGCGGGACGGGGGCAGGGCTATGGGGCGGGCCCGAGGGGCACTGGCGGGATGGGGGCAGGGCTACGGGGCGGGAGGGAGGGGCACTGGCGGGACGGGGGCAGGGCTATGGGGCGGGAGGGAGGGGCACTGGCGGGACGGGGGCAGGGCTACGGGGCGGGAGGGAGGGGCACTGGCGGGACAGGGGCAGGGCTATGGGGCGGGAGGGAGGGGCACTGGCGGGACGGGGGCAGGGCTACGGGGCGGGCCCGAGGGGCACTGGCGGGACGGGGGCAGGGCTATGGGGCGGCAGCGAGGGGCCCAGCAGAGCTGTATGAGAGCCCAGGGCTGCTGGGAATCGTGCCCCAGAGGCAGGCCAGGAGGGCGCGTCTGCCTGTCCCATCGCTGCAGCGCCCCAGGGACCCTGCTCCCCGTCACACGGTGAAAGGAGCCCCAGCTGGGGCCTGTGGTCTGCCTGGCGGGACGTCAGGCCCACGGCCGACCCCCTCGCGCGCCGAGGCCAGGCCAGTGCTCGGCTGCAAGCCCAGGCAGCGCTTGGCGGGTGGAGACCCCGCGCTCAGGCCTGCCGGTCACACACTGCGGCGAGCAGAGGAACAGCCTGGATGGAGCTGACGGGTTTCTTTTCCCCGCGCAGCCCGGCTACACAGGGCCCGGGCCAAGCTGGCCTCGTGGCGGAAGGGGAAGTAGCGAATTTGGGAGCGGCCGAGGCTGCAGCTGGACGCAGGCTGGGAGTGGAAGCTTGAGAGGCAGGAAATGGCTCTGCCTTGGCCTGCCGGGGCGCTGGGCTCCGCCGGTCACAACCCACCAAAGGACAGGACAGTGTGGAAGGGCAGCACCCTCTGCGCCGCTCCGGAGTCTCCTCTTCTCCACGGCCCGCAGGAGCCGGCGGAAACGGGGGGTCAGGGCCATGCCGGGGAGAACGGCAGCAGGAAGCAGCAAGTCTGGAAAGCGGAACACGGAGGAGACGCCCCTTTCGCCAGGCCCTGCCGGGAGGGAACAGCACAACCAGTGAGCGGCGCGGTGCCGTGGCCTGGCTCGTGCTGCCCATGCCGACAGTCGGGAGGGACCCGCCCGCTCGCGTGCAGCGATTGTGACCAGGGAGTCACCCGCCTGCCGCCAGGAGCCCCGTTTCCTGCCCGCCAGGAGCCCCGTTTCCTGCCCGCCAGTCCGGTATTCGCGCCCTCTGCCCGGTAAAAGAATCCAGACCCCACCGGACACGTGCCGTGTGCAATGTGCAATGCCTGGCTGGGCGCCGGGCAGCGACTTTGGGCCTTCTGCACGCGACCACAGGCTCCCAGCGCCGCTCGGGGCCCCGCCTGGCTCCTGTTAGCAACGAGAGCAGCAGTCCCCGAACTTCCCAGCATCATGGCCACTTTGGATTTTTGAGACCCCCCCATAACAGCACAAGGAACTGACAAAAATAGCAGCAAAACGTAGGGGGAGATTTAAAGGGGAGCTGGGCCACCTCGCGCCCCCCTGGAATTTCCTCGCCCCCCCACTTTGGGAACCCACAACGGGAAGGCGCGCCTGCCGGGGGCTCAGCCCGCTGGACTCCGGCTGTGGCCAGTGGCTGCCCCAGGCCCGCGACGTCACTGGGCCCCGCGTCCGGCGCGAGACACGGACCCGCCACTCGGGTCCCTGCAGCGGGAGCCCGCTGGCTTGGCCAGGCTCGGGACCCGCCCCGCGCACAGACTGGCAGCCACGCCCGGAGCACCGTGCGGGTCAGACACACGCGGCACATGCGGGCACCGGGTCCTCACCCTGGGCAGGCAGCTCCTGAGAGCCCCTCCCCCCCAACTCCCCCCTCGGAGCCCCCCCAACTGCCCTGCGAGCCCCCCCAATTCCCCCCTCGGAGACCCCCCAACTGCCCTGCGAGCCCCCCCAACTCTCCCCTCGGAGACCCCCCAACTGCCTTGCGAGCCCCCCCAACTCCCCCCTCAGAGAGCCCACAACTGCCTTGCGAGCCCCCCCAACTCCCCCCTCAGAGAGCCCACAACTGCCTTGCGAGCCCCCCCAACTCCCGCCTCGGAGACCCCCCAACTGCCTTGCTAGCCCCCCCAACTCCCCCCTCGGAGACCCCCCAACTGCCCTGCAAGCCCCCCCAATTCCCCCCTCGGAGACCCCCCAACTGCCCTGCGAGCCCCCCCAACTCCCCCCTCAGAGAGCCCACAACTGCCCTGCGAGCCCCCCCCAACTCCCTCCTCGGAGACCCCCCAACTGCCCTGCAAGCCCCCCCAACTACCCCCTCAGAGAGCCCACAACTGCCCTGCGAGCCCCCCCAACTCTCCCCTCGGAGACCCCCCAACTGCCCTGTGAGCCCCCCCAACTCTCCCCTCGGAGACCCCCCCCAACTGCCCTGCGAGCCCCCCAACTCCCTCCTCGGAGATCCCCCCAACTCTCCCCTCGGAGCCCCCCCAACTGTCCTGCAAGCCCCCTCACGGCTTGCCCCTCAGAGACCCTCCAACTGCTCTGCGAGCCCCCCCAAGGCTCCCCCTTCAGAGACCCCACAACTGCCCTGCGAGCCCCCCCACGGCTCCCCCCTCAGAGCCCCCCACACAGCTTTCCCCTCGGAAACCCCACAACTGCCCTGCGAGCCCCCGACCCCCCCACGTGCCTCCTCTCAACCTCCCCCTACGAGCCCCCTCAATCCCCCACTTCATCCCAGACACCCCAATACCCTGCACAGTCGAGCAGTGAAGTGTCCCTGGTCTGTTTGCCAGAGGGGGTGGATCACCCGTGGGTTTTGCGCCCTCTGTCCGGTATAAAATTCAGAACACACCGGCCGTGGGTAATGGCCAGCGTTTTGTTTTTCCGGCCGGGCCCTGGCCGGAAGCCGGGTGGGGCCTGCTGTGGTTGTGTGCGGAAGCCGGGCGGTGCGGGGTTTGGTTTGCATGCCCGACACGCGTGTTCTTTTTTTGTTCTCAAACATTTTTAGCCTGCGTGTTCGGTATTTTTGGGAGAGCATCTGGCAGCCGGGGGCCGTGCTCCGGGCAGCCCCGGGAACGAGCTACGTTAGCACGAGGCGGGGCAGGAATGAAAGAGCTGGAATCGCCCCAGCTCTGGGCTTGGCCTGCCCCACTCTGCTCTCCAGTCGCCTGCGGGCAATTCCCAGCCTCCACTGGCACCAGCCAAGCCCACAGGGCCCGGCGTGCGAGGCGCTCTGCCTTCCCGGCCTGGGCCTCAGCTCAGCTCGAGCGGCCCCCCAGGACAGCCCCAAGGGGTACAGAGCACTGCTGAGCGGACCGGGGGGTCAGCAACAGGCCTTCCTCTCGTGTCATGGCGGCTGGGGCTGGGGCTGGGGCTGGGGGGCGGCTCTTCCTCCAGGAGAATCGCTCAGGGGGAGGCCCCCCATCTGCCAGCTTGGGGCGTAGCTCAGAGCGAAGGGGGGTCTATGGTGACCTCTGAGCACCGAGCCGCAAGCCCGGGTCTGCCACTGCCGCTGCTCCTAGGAGGAGCCCCGAAGGGGACGGGAAAGGGGACCCGCCTGCCCTGCCCCTGCCAGAGCCTGTGAGAGCTTTGGAAGCGCTGGCGGCGGAGGGGGGCAGCCTGGCACTCGCGGGAGCGCAGGGGCAGGTGCTGAAAGGCTCCCTGGGACCACAGCGCTGGGCAGGAACCCGGCTGTCAGCCGCTGCCCCAGGGCCTGCTGAGTCCAGACACCGCCCGCCGCGGGTCACCACGCGTCTCCCCCGGCGGCTCGGCCCCCTCCTCCCCCGGTCCAGCTTTGCCCTGGGTCACCGAGTCTTCCGGACTTGTGGGAACGGGCCCGGCTGGGAGCCGCTCGCTGCGCTGCCCCTCCCCACAGGGAGCCGGGGCACGTGGAGGGAAGGGGCCTGAATGTCCCGTAGCCGCAGCCCTGCTCCCCCGCCGCGCCCTGTGCGCTGACACGTCCCGGGGGCCTTTGGGCGATTCTGGCAAGGGAGATCGGTCCCGAGGGAGCCGCCCTAGCGGGGCCTGGCCACCGGGCCCCTCCCCCGAGAGCCCCCCAGCCAGCAATAAGGTCCCTGCTACTAGCCAGCTCCCTCCAGCACCCCTGGGAGTCCTTGAGCCAAAGGAACACGACACCCCCTCTCCCAGCTGCAGGCAAAGCGCGTTTCCCTGGTCCCACAGCCACGGTCCCGTCACCGCCCGCGGGAACCCACTTCCCCAGGCTCTGGTGGAGGCTCCTGTCTCTGCCCTGTGCCGGGGTCAGGGCAGGCCACCAGACGTCCCGGAGGCGGCCCCCCAGGCCCAGCCCACAGCAGGGAGACTGGAGCCACGGCAGCTTTCAGCGGCCCGGAAGCAGCCGGTTCTAGCCCTGGCTCATGCGGGAACATGGCGGGTTGAGGTGGCAGCCGCGTCCGTTACGGCGAGTCACGGGCAGGAAGCACTTTGCTGAGCCGAGTGCTCGGAGCTCTGCGAAGGCCACTGGGCTAATGAGAAACACTCACCCGGAGCCCCTCTAGAGCTTGTCAGCCTCAGGCTGAGGAGCCATGTCAGACCTGCAGGAACAAACCACAGTGAGGGCAGGAGGCAATTGGCACCAGCGGGGAGTAGGAGAGACGTGCTGGACGCCCGGAGAGCCCCACCATGCACACCTTGGGTAGCCGCTTCCCGCCTGAGCCGAGGGGAGATTTTATCTGGTGATTTGCCCGAGTTCCTACCCGCAGGCTCAGGGCCCCTTGCAGTCATGGGCCTCAGTTCTGACCATCCTGGAGTGATTGACACCAGTGTAATGACTCAGGGTGCCGACTGCATTTACACTGGTGCCACAGATCAGAGGCAAGTCCTGGTACTGCACATGCTGCAAGCAGCCACCCGCTCTACGTCCATATGACATGCACTGAGGCTACGTCTACGCCGCAGGCTCTTTGCACAAGAACAGACGTTCCCGCGCAAAACCTTGCAGAGCGTCTACACTGCACGCGCGTTCGTGCTCAAGTAAATGTACAGTCCAGCGTGGGAAACAGGGCTTCTTGCGCAAGAGTTAGCCCTCTCCCCACGAGGAATAAGCCCTCTTGCGCAAGAGCTCTTCCACAAGAGGCCAGTGGAGACAGGCAGCAGGGGCTTCTTGTGCAAGAAAGCCCATTGGCTAAAATGGCCATCAGAGCTTTCTTGTGCAAGACAGTGTCCACACTGCCACGGGCGCTCTTGTGCAAAAGCACATGGCAGTGTGGATGCACTCTTGTGCAAGAGCTTTTTGTGCAAGAAGCCTGCAGTGTAGATGTAGCCTCAATGTATTTTGTTACAAGATGCACAGTTCACACCTTTGGAATGATGGACAGACACTGGCTCACACAGTTAGAGCTGCGTGTACGCTAACGTCACATGGCTGGATCCCCACTGACGTCAGGAAACGATGCACACGTAGGTCTGGCCCAGGGCTTTATATATAGCCTAGAGATCAGACGCACGCACGATACCATGCACAAGAAAAGCACGAACCCAACAGTCACTGCGAGAACTCTTGCATGCTCTTAATGCTCACTCAATGCTAATGGTGCAGCCCGAATGTAAGAGTGAACTGTAACCTCCCCCAGGCATCTCGGATGGTTTCATGGCTCATGGAGCAGAGTGCAGAGGGGTTTTTAATTTCCCCATAACCATTAGGAATATCTTGGTCTCTACTCCCCCGATTTGCTGGAGAGCCAGCTAGACCGGCCTGTGCCCCTGGCCGAGACCTGGGTTGCTGCTGTCACATCCCGCACTAGAGAGGTCGGGATGTTGAGTCTCAGGTCAGTTCTTTGAGGGCTAGGAAAGCTGCCACCGTGATTTGACCCTTGAGATGTCATTCTCCATTGGCCTCGGCTGTCCTCCCCCCACGTGGCTTTAGAATCAGCCTCTCTCGCTGCTCCCCAGCGTGGGCGCTGTGTCTCCAACACAGCACAGACACTGCAGCACTGCTGTGGGTACAGACTCGGGGTGTGTCTAGACTACATGGCTCCGGCGCCGGAGCCACATAGATGAGCTTCTAGACATAGGGAAATGAAGTGGTGATTTCAATAACTGCCACTTCATTTCCATCAAAATGGCTCCGGGCTGTGCCGACAGCTGTTTGGGGGCACAGTGCGGTAGTCTGGACACTCCCTGGCCGACAAGGGAAGCCTCGTGGAATGAGGTTTACTGGGGCAGTTGACAAGGGCTTCCCTTGTCGACCGCGGAGCATCCAGACTGCAGCGCTGTGCCGCCACACAGCTGATCAGCACAGCGCGGAGCCATTTTGATGGAAACGAAGCGGCAATTATTTAAATCGCCGCTTCATTTCCCTTTCTCGAGTCCACTAATCTACATGGCTCCGTCGACGGAGCCTCTGTGCTGGTTACATGCTGTAAATCCAGAGGGCGTTTGCTGGGCTGGCGCTCGCTTTCCTGGCTTCAGAGGGGAGCCAAGTGAGTCTGTAACAGGAAAAAGGTAAAAAACAACCAAGAGTCTAGTAGCACCTTAAGGACCAACAAAGCCTGTCGATGGTTTTCCCTCCCGTGTGGTTAGTCTGGAAGGTGCGACTAGGCTAGTTGTTATTTTTTACGTTTTTTTCTAGCTTTTCTGGCATCTCCGAGGGTTGGTCCACACCCCTGCCGACGTCGATGTCTCCTACGTGGCTCGGGCGTGGACCCGCGCCAAACGACACGAGCCCTGGACACACCGGCCCTGCGTCAGCTCCTGCCTCTCTGGAGGCGGAGTAATGCTCCCTGCGGCCCAGCTCGCCTCCCCCAGGCAAAGGGGGAAGAGCCGTCAGCAGCAGAATGGGGAGTGAAGTGACACGTTCCTTGGTCTCGGTCCCGGCCTGGCTTTCTACCCCTGCCTGGCAGGTGTGGGCCAGACGCCCGTCCCACTTGCCTCAGGGAGCCTCCCTCACCACGGAGCGACCTCGTGACACGCCGTGTGGCGCTGCAACCCAACCGTCAGGCTGAGCCTCTGCCACTGCCCTGCCCCCGACTAGCGCCTGCTGGGGCTGCCGCGCAGCCAGTCCTGGCCACTTCGTCTCCTTTCCGCTGGTCCCACAAAGCAGCGTCTGAGCGTGGCAGCCACGGGCAACCCACCAAACCGAGCGAGCTTTACCACTGAGCCTCGTAGCGGCTCCTGGGGCCGGGCTGCTGCTGGCGTCTTCTCACACTCGGGTCTGTGTTCACGGTCTCCTGCACGGCCTGTTCTGGAAGCAGGAGACAGGGAAAGATCCAGCTCATAGACTCAGGCTTTAAGGCCAGAAGGGACCGTTATGATCATCTAGTCTGACCCCCTGCACAAGGCAGGCCACAGAATCTCACCCACCCACTACTCACCTATATCTCAGATACTGAAGTTCTCAAATGATGGTTCAAAGACCCCAAGATGCAGAGAATCCTCCCGCAAGTGACCCGTGCCCCATGCTACAGAGGAAGGCGAAAAACCTCCAGGGCCTCTGCCAATCTACCCCAGAGGAAAACTCCTTCCTGACCCCAAATATGGCGATCAGCTAAACCCTGAGCATGTGGGCAAGGCTCACCAGCCAGACACCCAGAAAAAAGTTCTCTATAGTAACTCCTATCATCCCACCATTGGCCTATTTACCGCTGATAATGAAAGGTCAATTAATTGCCAAGATCCTGTTATCTCATCAAACCATCCCCTTCATAAACCCATCTAGTTTAATCTTGAAACCAGATAGATCTTTTGCCCCCACTACTTCCCTTGGAAGGCCGTTCCAGAACCTCACTCCTCTAATGGTTAGAAACCTTCGTCTAATCTCAAGTCTAAACTTCCTACTAGCCAGCTTATATCCATTTGTTCTTGTGTCCACATTGGTATTGAGCTTAAATAATTCCTCTCCCTCCCTGGTATTTATCCCTCTAATCTATTTAAAGAGAGCAATCATGTCCCCCCTCAGCCTTCTTTTGGTTACGGGAAACAAGCCAAGCTCCTTGAGTCTCCTTTCATAAGACAGGTTTTCCATTCCTCGGATCATCCTAGTGGCCCTTCTTTGTACCTGTTCCAGTTTGAATTCATCCTTCTTAAACATGGGAGACCAGAACTGCCCACAGTATTCCAAATGGGGTCTCACCAATGCCTTGTATAATGGCACTAACACCTCCTTATCCCTACTGGAAATACCTCGCCTAATGCATCCCAAGACCGTATTAGCCTTTTTCACGGCCATGTCACAATGGTGGCTCATAGTCACCCTGTGATCGACCAGGACTCCAAGGTCCTTCTCCTCCTCCGTCACTTCCAACTGAGGTGTCCCCAGCTTATAACTACAATTCGTGTTATTAATCCCTAAATGCAGAACCGTACACTTCTCACTATTCCATTCCATCCTCTTGCTATCACTCCCATTTACAAGGTCATCCAGATGTCCCTGTGTGATACCCCGATCCCTTTCTGAACCAGCAATGCCTCCCGACTTCTATGGCTGATGAGCTCTGAGACCACCAGGTTAACCACTCCGGGGGCTAGCACTGGCGCGCCTGGCGTCCCTGCTGCCTGAGCCGAGCTCCGGCGAGCCCAGGGACCAGTCCTGGGGCTCCTTTATCAGTTCATTCAGTGACAGAGCAGCGGCCCTGGGGAGAGCCCTGCGCCACCCCTCTCCCCTCCGGCAGCACGGAAGGCTCTCCGCGGGTTCAGGCCCAATCACAGCCCACAGCCCCACTGGGCTCTCAGCTGCGTGGGAGCTACGGCTCGGCCCCCTCTCCTGGGCACTTTGGCCAGCACCGCCGCCCCACGGCACCCCTCTGCTGGCCTGTGCTGACCCCCCACAGCGAGGGAAGCACCCGAACTCGTTCCCAGGGCCGTGCCGAGCAACACGAAACAGACCCAGGCAAGGGACTTGGGCAAACCAAACTACTAAGCAGAGACGGTGGAGTTCCCCTCCTTCCCCATGTGCAGTCCGCACTGCCGGAGCCGATCGAATCAGGTTCACTGGACACACGCTGGGTCAGATTTGAGCTTTTCCTGCGGCGCCTGGGTGCATGGCTCATCGGCTAAGAAGGGAGGGAGCCCGGCTGGGGGAGTGCTTGCTAAGAACAAGATGGCAGGGGGCAGGAGGCGTCAGGAGGGGAAAGGTGAGTGAGGCAGAGTCACGCTGAATATGGGCGGCGTGGGGGGAGCTTGCTGCCCAAGGGCTGGTTCCTGCAAGGTAACCCAGCCAGTCCCTGCAATGCGCCGTGGCTGCATGCGCATCTGGCAACAGGGGTGAGAGACCAGGGCTGTGCGGGGGGCCTGTGCCAGCCAGTCGAGCTTTGCTGCACGCCAGGCACCGGGCCCTCAGCGACGAGCAGGGCTGGCCCGAGCCCCTTTGGTGCCCTGGGCCCAGGCGCGCGGTGCTGCTCCCAGGGCAGGGCGCGTGCAGGGCCCCGCAGCCGTGGGGGGAAGGGCGCTGCTGGCCGGCGCCGCGGGGATGCAGACGGGCCGGTGCTGCGGGAGCCGGGCACGCGGCTCCTGATGGCAGCTGGAAGGGACACCGTGCGCCCCTTACAGCTGCCATCAGGCGACCTGCGCAGCTGCCCAGCTCGCCCTGGTGACGAGATTGGCATCAAAGCGTTGGGGACCCGAGGGGACGAGGTCTCCCAGGTGCCCCGGGGTCAGGGTGCCGTGCCAACAGGTAACGGTCAGTTTCAGCGTGTTCCCAGGCACTGCCCAAGTCAGCTGCCGTACTGGCTCCCCAGAAGGCATCAGGAGAGGACGAGCCATGCGGAAAGGAAGTCAAGGGGCAGTGTGGACTACGCACTAAGAGTGCTGAGCGTGGCTGACCGGCGTGGCTAGGCTGGCTGCAGCGTGGATGGTATTAAGGGAGGGAAGAGGAAGCCCCGCCTTAGTTTCAATGTGCAGGAAGCGAATGCTCCCACCCTTCGCCCACCCCGACAGGACGGAGCCAGGACGGCCCTACTCAAGTTCAGGCCTTTCCTTCCTCCGGATTTACTGTCTCCCCAGGGAAATCTCGGCTCACTGAGCTGCAGCAGGACTCTGGGCAGCCGGTGTGGTCGGGCTGCTGCTCCCGCTGCATGCGCAGATGAGAGGACTCCAGCCAGCGTGGCCATGCCCGTGACGTCACTGTGCAGCCAACTCACCAATTTCAGCCAGGATGTTCCCGGGGCCTCCAGGATGAGCTGCCTTGTCCTGTTCAGAAACACACAAACCACACAACAAGACACATCAGCACGGCCGCCTTCTGGCCCACGCAGGGTTAACCCCCCCAGGCGAGTGCTGACCCCATTTTCGGTTCGCGAGAGGCGGTCTGGCTGCACAGGACTTCCTGGCCACAAGTAGGCTACGTCTAGACTACAGCCCGCTTTCGAAAGAGGGATGTAGATCAGACAGATCGAAATCGCAAACGAAGCCGGGATTTGAATTTCCCACGCTCCATTTGCATAATCGCGTCACGGCATTTTCAAAAAACGCTATGTCAAAAGTGAAACCGCCGTCCAGACGGGGTTCTTTCAAAAAGAAAGGCCTTTTTCGAAAGATCCTGCACTCCTCAAAACATGAGGTTTACAGCATCTTTCGAAATAGGGGTGTAGTTTAGCCGTACCCTAACAGTGCACACCAGGGGGCAGCTAGGCTGTGATAAAAACCCGCGGCTAATCGGGCTGCAAGGCGAGTCTGCGGGTGTTAGACAGCCAGGCCTCCTCTGGCGGCTTAGGGCAGGAAATGGGGGTCTGTCTACACTAGCCCCCTAGTTCGAACCAGGGTGGTTAATGTAGGCAATCGGAGTTGCAAATGAAGCCCGGGATTTGAATTTCCCGGGCTTCATTTGCATGTTGCCAGGCGCCGCCATTTTTAAATGTCCGCTAGTGCGGACTCCGTGCCCCGCGGCTACACGCGGCATGGACTAGGTAGTTCGGACTAGGCTTCCTATTCTGAACTTCCGTTACTTGAGGAGTAATGGTAGTTTGGAATAGGAAGCCTAGTCCGAACTACCTAGTTCATCCACGTGTAGCCGCGGGGCACGGAGTCCGCACTAGCGGACATTTAAAAATGGCGGCGCCTGGCAACATGCAAATGAAGCCCGGGAAATTCAAATCCCGGGCTTCATTTGCAACTCCGATTGCCTACATTAACCACCCTGGTTCGAACTAGGGGGGTAGTGTAGACAGACCCTGGTTGCCCTGTGAGGAGAGGTTGAGACTGGTAAAGCCCTCAAATCCCAGGGACAGCTGCGTTCCAGCCTCAGGCGTTGATGGCAATATCCATGGCTCGTTTTTGTGGATAGAGATGCAGATGTGGATACAAATTCTGTATCCACACAGGGCTCTAAAGACTGGGACTTTTAAGCTTGGAAAAGACTTGACTAATGGGGGCTATGACAGAGGTCTATAAAATCAGGACAGGGCCAGAGAAAGTAAATAAGGAAAAGTTATGACTTGTTCCCATTAAACAAGAACTAGGTGTCACCAAATGAAATTAATAAGTAGCAGGTTTAAATCAAACAAAAGGAAGTACTTTTTCACACAACACACAGTCAACCTGTGGAACTCCCTGCCAGAGGATGTTGTAAAGGCCAAGACTATAACAGGGTTTAAAAAAGAACTAACACATAACTGGAGGATAGGTCCATGGGTGGCTATTAGCCTGTTTGGGCAGAGATGGTGTCCCTGGCCTCAGTCAGAAGCTGGAAATAGGCGCCAAGGGATGGATCACTTGATAATTTACCTGTTCTGTTTATTCCCTGGCGCTGGCCACTGCTGGCAGACAGGACACTGGGCGGGATGGACCTTTGGTCTGACCCAGTGTGGCCGTGCTTGTGTTCTGATCTGTAGAATGGGTACAATGGATCCGCTGCCCATTGTAAAGTGCTTTCAGAGCTATGATAAAAGTGGTTGGTTTTAACTGGAGCAAGGACAATCTTTACTGGGTGGTCTGGATGGCATTGAGCCCACTGGTAATAGGCTGTGGAAATTCAATATAGCTTTGCCCTTCTGGACCAACTTCATCCTATCGTCTAGGGACGGCCTCTAGTCCTGCCACCTGCTTTCGGAGCCCTCTGTCGGTTGCTCTTTCGGTAAGAGCAGAGGGGAGGGAGGACTGCTTGCCATTCATGGCACACTCTAGCTGTGGCAGGAATCTCGTGTGAATCCCCCCCTTCTGTTTGTTTCCAGGTGCTGCTGGGAGCTAGCTGGTTGTTTGATGCCTCAGCCCTGGAGTCTGTATTTGGCACTAGCACAGAAAACACGCACCGACAATCTGGGACTGAACTGTGGGGGGGGGGGGGGGAGTTCAATTTCCCACCCCTTCTAAATGTCTCAAAGGGGCTCCTGGAGTAGGTGTTGCTGTTGCTCCTGCCGGTCCCCACTGCCCATCTCCACCTGCATGGTAGGTCTCTGGAGCTCTCCCTCCCTCCCACTCACCCGTGGAAGCAGCCGCTAGGCGAGAACCTAGAGCGTCCCGACGTCGGGCGCAGAAGGCTGGCTCAGCCTGGATGAGCCCTGGGAGATGGCGAACAGAGAGAGGCAAAATGCAGCAGGTGGTATAATTACAACTGACCTTCTCCCCGTCATTGGCGGAGACGGGACATGACATTCAGGTGACCTTGTGGGTTCCCGGCTTCCAAGGGCGCCTGCATTTCAGTAGCAGTTGTGTGGAATATCACGTTGGATGGGACTGGTGTAGCCTGACACTCCTGCAGGGCCTGGCTGTAACTAGAGTGCCCACGCAGAGACATCAGCCTTCCCTGGAGGAGCCTTAGACTCCTCTCTGGTGCTCCCAGAACGCGTGCGGGCCAGCCCCGCCCTGCCCCTGGCGCTCGTCCGGCAGGCACAGAGACTGGAAGAGGCAGAAAGTGAGGGCTGGCTCCAGAGCAGCAGCAGATGCGCTCAGGGGCTCTGCCAGTGACTTCACTAATGGGTCGCGACACTAACGTGGAGCCCTGTTTGGGACTTTAGAAACGCGCAGAAGGAGCAAACTCGGGAAGGAGGAGTCAGCGGGTCTTGCCAAGAGCAAAGATTTCACAGGAACATACAAGAAGCCAAAGTACCCGCCAAAGGGCCAGGTACACGGTCGGCGTTAAAGCCAGGACTCCAGGGCTGTGTCTAGACTGGCAAGTTTTTCCACAAAATCAGCTGCTTATGCAGAAAAACTTGCCAGCTGCCTACACTGGCCGCTTGAATTTCCGCAAGGACACTGCCGATCTCATGTAAGATCGTCAGTGTTCTTGCGGAAATACTGTGCTGCTCCCGTTCGGGCAAAAGCCCCCTTGCACAAATCATTTGCGCAGGAGGGCCAGTGTAGCCAGCACAGGACTGTTTTGTGCAAAAAAGCCCCGATGGCTAAAATGGCGATGGGGCGTTTTTGCGCAAAAGCGCGTCTAGATTGGCATGGACGCTTTTCTGGAAAAAGTGCTTTTGAGGAAAAGCGTCCTGCCAATCTAGATGCTCTTTTCCGAAAATGCTTTTAACAGAAAACTTTTCCGGAAAATCATGCCAGGCTAGACGTAGCCCAGGTGGAGGCAAATTCTGACTGAGGAAGAAGGGTGATGCCCGTCTAAAGGCACAGGCTCTGGCTCAGCCCCTGCTTGGAAAGAGCCTGCTCACATGTCTACTGCCTAAAGCAGCCCTCTCTAGCTCGGTGATGGCTCTCCCCTGCCCCTGCCCGTCTCCCTCTGGGACAGGGCGCTATTTCAAGGCCCTCTCGACTCCATCATCAGTTTTCACTGGCACTTCAGCTGCCTAGAGCCCAGAGCCAGATATACGACTAGCTGTAAATCTGTCACTGCGAGCGCTGACATAAACACTTCATTATTGCTGGGCGAGATTCCAGTCCGCTGCCCACCATTAGAGGGGAACTTGAAGCCTAGTTTGTCAAAACTGGGTTAATTTTCATTCGCTGGCTGAAACAACCTGCTATCTTGGTTTGACCTAGAATTCACCTTATATGTTCTTCCAGCCTGGAGCTTCTCTTCCCATCTGGCAGAAACAGCAAGGTCTACATGTTCAATACACCTGCTTAGTCCCTCATCGGCTCAGCCTACGAAACAAGCCTATTTTTGACAGCTACAGCTCTTGGGGTAGATCTAATTCCAGTATGAGTCCAATGATGAGACAAAAGACTAGCATAACCAAGGCAATGTCTCTTGGGAGCAAAATCTGGAAAGAAAGCTTGAGCTCTGTAGTTTCTTTTCTGGTGCACAACGGGGATAACTGAGACTCAGATTTTCAAATAGGCTCTTGGCTGGTGGATCTAGCAACTGGCCCTTCTACGTTCCCATCTTTGAAACATACTGCCCCCTATTTGACCATCAGACTTTGAATGTACGTCCTTTGCAGGCCACGCTGGCTTGTTCACTCTCTATTTTGCCTAATGGGGAGGTTGTTGAGTTTTATTCTGTAGACGAAGTCTATGCTACCTGACGTCAGTCATGAGAAGACAGACGTGTTGTTTTGACTTGCTATCCATGCAGCTAAAGGCGGCCAATTTCATAACAAGCAAAATAAAGTTAGCAGTGAGCCGTGACCAGGAGAAAACCAAAACGAGCAGCATTATTCACTGCTGGAAACCTGTGCCCTGCATTCGATAAGTGACCAGTGTTGGCGCTTGATTAAAAGTGTGAAGTCCGACAGCCCGTGGCACTGACGCCCTCTGGGTGTTCACCCAAAGGTCTGGCATGGACGGGACCAGTCTCATTACTAACGTTCTCCTTGGGCTCTGCAGAGATTGTGGCCAACTGGACCGAGACAGTAAACAGTCTCAGAAACACTGGCGGGTTGGACGCAAGAACCGCCAGTCACTCTCCACCTAGCGGCCTCTGGAGCAGGAACGCAGAGGCCAAAGGCTCCTTATCCCCTCTGTGGAACACAAGCACCCGCGTGGCTGGACTTTGGTTACTGCTGTTTACTTCCCTGGGAAAGAGTGTCGCAAACCAAAGAGCTGAGGGAAAGAGACACAAACTGTGGAGCTCCCCTCTCGTGCTAATGGCAAGGAGAGAACTATTACAGTGCACAGCAGGCACCCCTGGTTGTATTTATAGCATCGGCATGCTGGCATACAGACCCCCAAGGAGAGCAACCGCCACTCTGCCTCAGTGCTAATGCAACAGCCACAAGTTAGACATGAAGTTAAAATTCTTCCTCCAAATTAAAGCTGTATGAAAATGAAGGGAGGAAATTGGGGTGGGTGAATTTACTGGAAAGACCCCCCTGGAGCTGTGGGTCAGGCCAACAGTGCTGATATCCATGCCATGAGTCAGACTGCCCTCTCCCACAAGAAAACCCATGGATCCTGCATGTGGGGAGCAAAGATTCCCTTTGGGGCGTATCCAGAACACTATGACAACTGCTTACAGCAATGCCAATTTGTACCTAACAGGTTCTGTTCAAGAAATGCTTCTCAAGCTACAGTGATGCATGAACAGGAGTGTTGTGAGCCAGACACGAGAAGTCATTCTTCTGCTCTCCTCTGCTGTGATCAGGCCTCAGTTGGAGTACTGTGTCCAGTTCTGGGCACCGCATTTCAGGAAAGATGTGGGGAAATTGGAAAAGGTCCAGAGAAGAGCAACAAAATGATTAAAGGGCCAGAAAACATGACCTATGAGGGAAGAGAGAAGGATTTGGGTTTGTTTAGTTTGGAAAGGAGCAGACTGAGAGGGGAACATCAGCGCCGTTTTCAGGTATCTAAAAGGATGTTGCAAGGAAGAGGGAGAAAAATTGTTCTCCTTGACCTCTGAGGACAGGACAAGAAGCAACGGGCTTAAATTGCAGCACGGGAGGGAGGTTTAGGTTTGACATTAAAACCCTTCCTAACGGTCAAGGTGGTGAAACACTGGAATACGTTGCCGGGGAGGTTGTGGAATCTCCATCGCTGGAGATATTTCAGAGCAGATAGACACCTCTCGGGCATTATGCAGAAGGTGCTTGGTCCTGCCGTGAGGGCGGGGGACTGGACTTAATCTCTCAAAGCCCCTTCTAGTTCTATGATTCTATACAAGTGGCTTTGGTGCATCCACAGTGACTATTTTACAAATGGGATGATCAGCCACTTCACAGTTCTTACAACACTCAGGCTTTAGTAATGAAATGTTCCCCTTACTTAGAGCAGCTTCACTGGCTATGGCAATAGCAGAGTCATACGCTTTTACAAGTCCTCAATGTTACGACTGTGGCAATGGCCCAGACTTAAAGATCATCCATTATCAGATACCAGAAGTCAACAACAGCTGTTCTTGAAAGTTCCCAGCTTTCTTGGCATGCAAGACAGTCTGACAGGGGAGAAGGGACATCAGCAGAGAGAGCAGCTGAATACTGCCACTGGAGGGCCCAAGCTTTCCCACTGGCACTGCTAGAATCAGCCACATTGGAAACATGGAAATCTCGCCAGGAAGAGATGCATCCCCATCAAGCTGAGGCTTCTTGTGTCTGCGGAGGTGGCTGTTCCCGACATTAACACTGGAATTACACTGAAGGCTTCTGGCTAACCAAAAAAGCAACAGCCTGCTGGTTTTGGCCCTGTGCTCATTCCTTGTGAAGTCAACAGTAGTTTTGCCAGGTATGGCAGTTTAAGCTATTGACAAATGCTTATTCAGGTTGTAACTAGGGATGTAAAAATTAAAAAGCCCACTAACCATGTAACTGTTTCAATTGCACTGTTACACGGTTAAACGCTCCATCGGCCACTGGCCCCGGGGGCTCCTGGAGGTGGGGGGGAGATAGGGAAGTTTCTGCTATTTTAATGGACCATGCACGTCCCAAAACAAAAACATGGAGGTGATGTTCAGAGGCACACTAAACAGTTGTGTCAAGCGCCCCAAGACAGCCCCAAAAAGTGCTGATTTATGGCATTAAGATGGTGAAGAAAAATACTAGTTTTGGGACAAATGAAAGGAAGCCAGATACACAGTGTTTCTAAACTACAAAACCAGGATGACAGTATTTCTTTACACTCTCAATTGCTACAAACACGTCTATAAACAAATCCAATCCATCATTCCACTGGACAGGCCAGAGTACTTCAAATATAGATCTTTGCCATTTTCAATCTACAGACGAGGTAAAACCAATAGCATCGACTTCAAACCAATATAATATGCCAGGGAATTTGCTGTTATCTGAATGATTAGGTCTCTCGATACACGCTGCATGAAATAATCTCACATTTCGGATATCCTCAACCACTGCCTCTCTTCAGTCAGACTATTTTAATCCATAAATAGCCAATCTGTCTGCTGCTGACAACTGGGATTTAAAATAGGATTTCTTAGTCAGCTGCTCAGAGCCTAGCTAACTGAAAAGGCAGCCGCAGTGGTGACTCACAGCAAGGGAAGCCGGGAGCATCTCTTGCTGCTTTGACAAGAAATGGGATACAGAGATCAAGTGCCTGTCTACTCCTCGGGCACCAGGGACTCAGCTATTAGAAATATCCCCTCTCCCTCCCCCCCAAGGAAAGACTCTGTTATCTCACAAGCAGGGTATTGGCAATGGAAGACGTATGTCCCTCCCTCAACAGCTGCAAGCAGAGAGTAAGAGCTTTGCAAAACTGCCACAAAACTCTCTCAGCCCAAGCACAAAAACCTGACTTCGTGTGATGAGAACAATGATTTATAATGTATAAAGGTAAAGGATTTGTTCCCAATGCCTTCCAATAATTACTCGCCTACGGCAAGGTGCATTTTATACAACAGCATCTTTCATATTTTTACAAGTTAGGAGCCACTCCAAAGCAATAGGTATGATCACTGCACAGAAGGGCCAGGATATAATGGACATGATACCTGCACCAGGCAAGCATGGGTGTCAGCAGAGCATCTATATATGCTGGGCCAGATCCTCTGCTGGTTTAAATGGACACGAACACATTGAAGTCTAAGGAGTTTTGCAGACTTGTACCAGGTGAGGATCTGCTCCATTGTTTCTTAAAATAATAATAATAAAAAAAATCCTAGTTACTTCTATTGCTTAGCACATTCCAGACTAAAGTGGATTTACCAGCGTCATACACAGACACATGGGAAACATCTATGGGCAATACTCACTGCATGGAGCACAGGGACAGCTGTTGGAGCTTGTTGAAAATAGCATAAGGGAGTGTGTGTGCATGTCCCCTCCAACCCACCACTCCTATTGAGTCCTATTGGAAATATATCAACCGAGTGCTGACACGGACATTCTTGGGTGGCCTCACTCCATTACCTGACCCCTGTGCTGGCTAGATGGATGCGTGGAATGTCCCGGCCCCTGGCCCATTTCACAAGCTGCGTCAGGTGCTTTGTGATGGTGATGGGCTTCTGCCTTTGCTGTTTTCGGCTCATGGTGGGTTTCCCTTTTTCTAGCATCTCTGTCATACAAGATGCTGGTTAGCTTCTCCAGGGATTTCTCCATCTCTTCTTCCGTGTATTCCAGATGTTTGCCGGGGCCACTGGAATAATAGGTAGCTGGTGCCGGGGTGCTTGGTGTTTCTGTAACTTTCTTTGCTGCCTCCAAATCGGGGTCACGTCTCATTAAAATAAGCACCAAGATAAGCAAGAAGAGGCACAAGTAGACAACCCACACTTCTTCCATCTCGGCACTTAGATACTAGAAGACAGGTGCCTTAGCTAGACCTTAGGGAGAAAGAGTGAGATGCCTACCACCACAAGGGTTCAATGCAAAAGACTCACTGTTTTCACTGTCCAAGGGAAAGTTCTATTAAGAAGATGATCCAATAATTAAAGCACCCTGCTAATTTACCTAGAAAAAAAATTCAAAAACAAACAGAAATGTAAAGTAACTTAGCTTAAAAAGCTTCCTTCAGATGGAAAATACCAAGAAAGAAAATAGCATAAGCAGTAAACAGACAATAAAACAGATACTTTCTTCAAGAGAGAAAAATAAAATTTCTTCTACCCCTTGAATAAAACAGTTTCAGTGGAAAGTTACAAGCTCATGTCTTGAAACAGCTCTTTAGAGTCCTGAAACATCCATTTTTTTATTGGTTTCAAATGTTTAGCAGAAGCCTCTTACAGGTGGGAATACCTTCAGGGGAAGAGTCTCTCAAAGAATCCTAGGGCAGGAACTTTGCAGCCAGAGTTTCTATGTGAAATCAAGTAGCCCAAGTCCAATTCTTCCTTAGTGTCTGAATATTAAGTCTTTTCTTTGATTATGTCTCAATCAAGTATTATTTCCTTTGCTCTTGTTTTAATTAAACATCAAGGCTTTTTTTGTTTGATTAAAAATAATTCAGGGTTCATTTTTCATTGAAGATACAAAATATTTTATCCCTCAGTGGTTGGTAAGTGCAGGTTCTTCTCCTCTCTTGACTGCTATTTAAAAAAAAAGATGAAATAAGCGTAGTGAATGCTACGCAAACTGTTACTTTAGATAAAGATCCGGGGGGTGGGGGTGTGACTTCAGGTGGCTTCTCTCTCCGCTGGCCCTGGGATGACGGAGGTGGTGGCTGGAACTCCAGATAATCCCAGCTGCACCCAGCTTTGCAGGGAGCCCAAGATCCTCTGCTGAGTGTTCTTCAATGTCTAAGCAGGGAGATGCTCTGCTGGCCTACCTGATCACTTCATGCACCGCAGTTCCCTCCTTCAACCAATCCGGGAAGAAGCAGAGGGACTGCCTGGCCAATCAGCTCTTAGCATTGGGTCTCACGCCCAAAATGGCACTGAGAAAAGGAGCTGTCAGCACTGGACCAATCAGGGAGCAGGGAAAGCTCTCGGGGACCTGACTGGAATGGGACTGTGTGCCAGACCCCTTGCTGGGATCTCATTACAGAGGAAAGTGCCAAGCCTGGAGGGGCGGGCTGAGCTCAGGCCTCAGCTGCCTTTGCCACACAACTCTCCTCAGCTCAACGACCGGCAAACCCAACTCAACTGCTTTGTTTCCAGCCCTGCTCCCTCAGCTGGAAGAGCACGCCGGCACTGCCGCCGGGCGCCGACTCAACACAGCGGCAGAGGCCCGCCCCCGGGTACCAGCAACTTCCTTGGGTGGTTTCTGGTGGGTGCAGAGCAGGGTGTGGCCGGGGTGAGTGGGGCCTGCAGCAGGGAGAGGAGGCTGGCCCGGGTCCTGAGCCCCCCTAGGGACCTCTCTGCTGGTGGCATCTGACTCCTATGATGAAAACCAACAGCGGGATCGCCATGGAGGAGAATTTGTCATTAGCTTGGACACATGCTGGGGCGGGGGGATCACAAATACCACGGCTTTCATTTATTATAGCGCAAGCTACTGCGCTGTACTTGGCATCCATGTCTGGTAGGTGCACGTCGAAAACATCCAGAACGCTCAGGAAATGGTATTTTATCATTAACAGCTCGATGAACTGTGATCGCCCGAAGATTTTTATTTCAGTCGGTCTCTGCTGGGCTCTTCCATGTTCTCTCACACCCACCCAAGCCCCGCCACGGAGCAGACTCGCTTCTGGGGAGAGAGAGCCAGGCACGGCCAGGCACTGGCTGCTCAAAAGGAAAGCTTCTTTTTCCAAGAGTGACTGTGCTTCCTGCACAGAGCTCCCACTCCCCATCTGGCCCGGAGAGCAACGAACCAAACTCAACTCCTGTCTTCTCTGGTGGTGCCAGGTGCTGCCCCATGAGCACTGGGCTGGCTTAGGTTCATCTGAAGGGTTCTTTTCTCAGGCTACACTCCAAGCGGCCAATGGTCTGTGGGTCCCCCACTTGGAGCAATGCTGAATCTTTGCACGCTGCAGGGGATGTGACACCAACACTGACCAGCATCTGTGAACCCTCGACCCACATGATCCATTCACGCCGAACACAGAAAACAACCATTCCATTGTGTAATGCACCAGTGCTTCTTCCTGCTGCCTCCTTCATTCACGCCCAGAAACCTGGATCCTCTTGTTAACATGCTTCTGACTGTACCTGTCTCCTCCTTCCCACCAGAACTGATTTGCGGTATTAGAAGCAAAGGCGGGGACAAAATCTCCCTTTCACCAAAAGATTATCCCATGAAATGGCCATGAAGATAAAAGAAACGCAAGTCCACCTCTTTCCAGCCCGATCACTGGCAAAGGCACTTCCTTCAGGGGGCTGAGGCCAGCCACAGACTGAGCTGTTCCGAACACTTGATGTAAGGCAAGCTTTCCACCGTGAACCTGTGCACGCTTCCCACCGCACGACCCTTTTCCCCGCTCACTCCCTTTCACCCCTTCAGACATACAGGCGTTGGGAACCAAGCAAAGACAAGAGACGCTCAGGGGCTTTCCTAAAAGAAGTTAAAGCGGAATTCCTCTTGGCAAGTGGGGAATACGAACGAGCTTGTGCCAGAGGCCTGGGAGGGCTCTGCACGGCTGGGAGGGTGAGAAGGGGATCCAGCAGCGCTTGGGCTTTTCCGGGAAGCCTCTGAACGCCTCCTGAAGATGTGGCTGCTCCTTCTGCGGGCGTTCTCCCGCACCTCCGTGACCTCAGCAGACTTGGCAGCTTCCAGAGGGGAAGAGAAAGACAGAAAGAAAACCATGAAGGCTTCTCAGGCACCAGAATCCCATTCTCTAGGGCAGCCAGGCCACGGAGGGATCAATACTCCTGCTCCCTTTTGTCAGGCCTGGCCCTTGCGTCAGCCTGCCTCTTACCTGCCTGCATGAGCTTCAGCTGCTTCTGCCTCTCCTCCTCCATCTTCTTCCTGTAGTCTCCGAACATGGCTCGCATGACCTGGCGCTTCTTCGCCAGCACGGCCTTGTCACTGCGCAGGGTCTTGATGGCACGGTAAGCTTCTTCAGCTGAAGCATTGCAAAAGGGAGACAAGCGCGCGCACACACACGCACACGCACACACACACACAAAGTAAACGTCTTGCTTTGCTCTTTCCCTGCACCCCTGCTCCTGCCTCCCTTCCCCTCCCTCCCCCCCCTGGTTTACTCACTCACTCACCCTGCTTTGGAGTAGATTTGTGTGTCCTCAGGCCAAGCTCCAGCTGTTCCACACACCAGTCCACTTCTCTCCACAGCTGTTCATCTGACTGCTGCATAAAACAGAACACGGGAGAGGAGGGAAATAAACAGGCCAAAAATGAAAGCCGTGCCCACCTGGGGGCCCGACGCCTCTGCGACAGGGAAAGGACGGTGGGGCTTTTTGCCTCAGGCTGGTCTGGGGCAGTAGTTGCTGAGATTCATCTTCGGAGGTGAGTTTGTGGGTCTCAGTCCAGTTCCTAGTGGACAGCTGCCCACCTCACACAAACCCTGCAGCTGCCTCTCAGCCGAGAGCCCGACAACTGAACGGCCACAGACAATGACGCCTCCTCCCTCACACTCTGGGGCACAGACGCTGAGTGAGGGAGGAAACTCACACGGCAACTTCTTGTGTTGCAGCCTTCACGTTCCAGAGCTGCCAGCGTGGGACCACTCAGGACACCTCAATTCACTGACATTTTAAAGAAAAACGTAACGGAGACTAGAGACTTCAGCGCAGCATTAGCTGATGGCCAGGCGGACTTGAACGATCCCTTAACACAGGACTCACAGCGGTTGGTACCTTCAACCTCTTTCTGTGCCATGAACAACCTAGGGACAGGCACTGGGACACAGGAGGCCTCCAGGACTCTGTTCCTGGCTCTAGTCTTGGTCTTAGCCAGTTCAGTGACCCTCTCTGCACCTCAATCCCACCGTTGGTGCAGTGGGGTGCTGCAAGGCCTCGTTCTGTGTCTGCAAAGTGCTCCCAGGCGCCCAGGCATGGCTCTAGGGAAGGGCAAAGCAACATCAACTTGAGCCACCGAGTCCACCCCCACTGGTTAGGTTTCCGGCCACAATGAAACCCTAATGGGCTAAGCTGCATAAAACAGAACAGGGTTCAGATCCGGTCCCACCCGTGCCCCCCCCCAGAGTTAGACCCCCCCCCGCATACATTCCAAGGGCAGCCTGCAGCCTGCACAGTGAGTTAGGTTTGTTTATTAGCCAGGAATCCATTTTCGTACCTGCGAGGTCTTGTCCGTGTCTTCACAACCACTGGCTCCCACCTTCACCTTCCTGTTGACCTCAGCTTCTGCCATCTCCTTCTTACTATTGGACGGCTTCTTCTTCTTCTTCTTCTTCTTCTTGGGTGCTCCAGCTGCTGCTGCCTTCCCTGCTCCCACCTCATCGACAGGGGCAAGCTCTGGTTTTTGGGTCTCGGAAATGGGGATCTCTTTCCCTGATCCTCCACCCACACTGCCCATGGCCTCAGGCTTAGCAGGGTCTAACAAAGTTGAATGCTTCATTGGTCCTGCAGATGATATGTCACCTGATCTCATGTCTTCTGCTAGACTCTCCACTCTTTGGACTGGAACAACACATGGCATCATGGGGCCGTCTTTATCCGGGATGACAAAATTGAAAGCAAACTTGGGCTCTTGTCCAGGGGTGGATAAGTTCAACCCTCCACTCCAACCTTCCAGTTTTGAGGAACGTGCACGGGTGGGCCTCTGTTCGGAGCCACCTACCCCCTGGCCCTCTTCCAAAGTTGCGTCGGTTGCTTGTGGATCCCTCTCAGAAAGTGCAAAGTTGAACTGGAAGCTGTTATCAGATGGCGCAAACCAGTTAATTATTGATTCAGAGGTCTGTCCAGATCGCTTCCGATACACCACGCTCCCTGAAGCCTGCGCATTCCCTTGCTGTATCTGCGCTTTCCCAGGTTTCATGGCTAGAGAGAAGAGGAAGATTTGCATCTCTATCAATTCTCTGATTTCTTCCCATGCTGGTGCCACATTTAGAACCATTCACTTCTGTAAGAAACACCCAGCCCGTGTGTATGCAGAATGCGATCGTGAGCTTTGGTTCTGCTATTTCACTGGCACCAGCAAGGGACTGCGGGTTCAGCAGAGCTAGCTCGGTCTCCACTGCCACATGGGACTGCCGCACACACAGAGAGACTGGGGGACACACTCCCCCACGGATCCCATCCGCCCTGCTCAGGGCCACGGTAGGCCTTATTCCCGCTGCCGCTAATAGCACTTCCCACATTACGCACTTCTCCTTAACACTGGGCCCCACCCCACAGCGACGCCACAAAGTTTCAGTCTTTACTTCAGCCCTGGGCTAACACGTGCTTCCAGGCCCCTGCACCCGAACGGCTTCTGACTGGCCCTGTAAAGAACAGGGCGGGGGGAGAAGGGTTACTCCTCATGGGAATGACTGGATGAGAAGCTTCAAGAAAGACCATTTGCTAACACCTGGACACCACATCAGAGGAACCAGCCTCACCTGCCTTCTCCACCCTCTTCCGCTCCTCGGCCATCTTCAGTCGGTAATCCCCGAACACGTGGCTCATCACCTGCCGCTTCTTCACAAAGGGAGCCTTGTGGGAGCGCAGGATCCTGAGGACGCGCTGCGTCTCCTCTGCTGCGTTCCACAAGCCGACCGACACAAAGAGAACAAACACATCACAGCGGGTCCCACACGCTACTTAGAGCAGAGCAAGGTCTCCAAGTGCCCAGTTGCTACTCTCTGGCTGCACGAAGACTGGAACGGCTGCCGGTCGCGGCCCTGGGACACCACCTACAGAATTAGCCCCTTCTCAGTGGCTTCAGGCTCTGTACAAATGGACGCAACACCATGCGATGCTTCCGGGGGAGGAAGCGAATTCCTATGTGCTCGTTGTTACTGCACACATCTCTATCCCACCTGTCCTTGGCAGGTGGCTCTATCTTCAGGGTACTTGTGTGACCAACAACACACGGAGCAATGCTCTCCTACAGAAAAGGCACAGCTCATGCTTCTGCATAAGCCAGTGGCTGCAGGGTCCAGGAAGGAATTTTGGATCCTCATGTGCACCATGACACACTCAGCCAGATGCCTCACAAAGTGGTCTCTGCCGGGGGCATGATATTGGGCACGGTGCTTGTCCTGAATAGCTGGGAATCGGGATGGGCACAGTTCCACTCCCGAAGTGTCCCTGAATACTCCTGAAGCCAGGATTCTAATGGGCAGCAAAGTTTCTCTTTGACATGATTTCCTCTTTTCCCAGGTGTGACAGGCTGGGGAAGGGTTAACCCTCCTTTGGGGCTGAGGAAGCCACGCCCTACTGGGCATGCTTCAGACGTGTACGCTCAGCTCAGCTGGGGCTGGCCATCAGGGAGGAGGGCTCCATGCCGCTGGCTCCAGCCAAGGGTCAGCTGAAGCTGGAGACGCTGCGAGCCAGGCAGGTGCCGAGAGCCAGGGAGGCCCTGCAGAGCTTGTGGTGGCTGCGGAACGCCCAGGGTGCAGCAATGGGAACGACAGCACAAAGCAGGGCTGGGGCACTGCGGCAGAGGCGTGGTTAGTGAACTGGAATTTTGAGTCAGCGTGATTTGGACAGAACCTCACCACCTGGGCTGCCACGCCCTTTCCCGTGCATGGGGGCTCCCTTCCCAACTGAGACCACTCTGCCACTAGACCTTACTGCCCGCTACGAGGAGTGCATCTATGGACTCTGGCCACTAGGCCTCACAGCCCTGACAACGGAGGCAAAGCTACTGTCTCTGGCTATTGAGCCACACTGCCCAGCTATTCAGGACAAGCACAACTGAAGAGAGGTGGGAGCACTGGGCTCTGCATTGGATGGGTCTCCCTCACCCTTGTCACACGGGCAACGAGGAACATGCTTAAAAAATAAAGCGACACCTATTTGAGGGGCATCCCTGTTGATCTGCGCAGCGGCAGCCACTGGACAGTGCAGGACTGCATCTCAGCTGAAGCATCAGCGGCAGAGTAAGAGTGATTGAAGCCCCCTGAGGGGTGAAACCGCTGTTGGAGCTGCAAGGCCTTGCAGAAAGCCTGAAGGAGAGGGTCGAAACATACGCGGAGGGGCACGGCTAAGGGGAAGGGAGGAATGAGGCAGAGGGGCTAAAAGGCCAATGAGGAGAGAAGAAACAATGCACGAGGAAGGAAAGCCCAGCTCACAGGAGTAAGTGAGGTGAGGCAGATAGAGTCTAAAGTGGAACAGACGTTAAATAAGGCCCAAAGGTTTCGCTACATTTCAAATTTAGAAGGAATCTCAATTACGATTCAATAGACAGAGCTATTAGAATGGCTTCTGGGTGAACTAAACCAGCACAGAGCTTAGACTTTAGGCAGAAAACGTGAGCGGGGCAACGTACCTTGTTCTGGGGTTGGACCGAGACGCAGGAGGCCTGTTTCCAGCTGCAAAATACACCACTCCAGCTCATCGCGGAATGTCCCTTGGGGAGCCTGGAATATCGGGAAGGGCACACCTAGTTATTCCTGAAGTGAGGGGTGCAGGTGCACCAACCTCACACCCTTCCAGTGGACCCCATAAATGGTTGTTCTAAAACGCTCTGGCCTGAGCTACGATAAGAGGGTCACAATGGTTCCATCTGGCCTTCAATATCCGGAACGCTGCACGTCAGTTGCAGAGCAATGGAGGATAAAAGGACTATGGGCCTGTATTAATCCAGGCTCAATGGTGGGGTGGTGGTGGTGGTTTGTGGTTAAGTTGTTTGACGCCTATTGATGAGGCCGCTAGATCATAGAAGTTAGTGACAGAAAAGATGTGTCAGCTGACTGTCATGCAGTGCATTTCCATGCGGTGAGGACTTTCCCAGTTTGATGCCCTATTTAATTTAAAGGTCCTACGTAATGGGGTTCCCACCAATCATCTTTGCAAAACAGTCTCCAGCCTAACAGATCTCTCAGTTAGGAGATTATCTCCTTTGTAATAACTTGTACCCCATCCCCACCCAACCTCTCTTGGTTGCATTACCTCATCTGTTTCTGATACAATAGAAAGGCTGGGTATGTCAAACAAAACCAAACAGATACACCTGAACATACATAAATGAGCTACACTGAACAAGCAGAGCACTCCCAAATCCCAAAAGAGGGGCAAGGTTTTCAAAACTGACTGATCATTTTGGGGGCTCAACCTGAGGTACCTCTAGGGGCCCTGAATTCAAGAGGGTGGGAACCCATCACTGTCTGAAAATCAGACCTCTTTAAGGTGTCTCAAGTTGGGCTCACAAAATCACTAGTTAGGTTTAAAACTCTGGCCCGGATTCTTCCTTCATTCCTACCAGAGTGATAAATCTTAGGGCTGACGCTACGTGATTTCCAAGCTTTCACACGATCACAGAGGCTTAGGCTTGGAAGAGACCTTGGGAACTCACCTAGTCCAACCCCGCGCTCAAAGCAGGCCCATGCCCAATTAATAAATTCCTCAAGATTATACCATAGGGAAAAGCTGAAATGAAAATAATTTGTGTAGGTTTAAAGGTGCTAGTTTAAAGAAGAATTGGAAATGATCTTGGTCCCTCTTTAATTTTCTGAAAGATTTTGAATTAGTTTCATTTTGCAATCACCACCTTTTTACCTGTAAGTGGGCAGGGGCTGGACTCGATGACTTCCGGAGGTCTCGTCCTGCCCTAGGAGTCTATGATACCTGAATGTCCTATTGGCAGCCAAGTACTGACCTTTGAAGAATCTGTTCCATTGCATTTATCACCACAAACACAAGAGAGCTTTTAAAAAAGCCCTGACAACACATCAAGCGATGGACACACAGCAGGCCTGCTCATGTGGTGAACGGGGGGAGCTTTAAGGAGGCAAGACAATGCATGGCAACCTCTGCACAGGGCAGCAGGAAGACACCTTGAAAGATCAGGGCAGTGGCAGCCTTAGTTGTATCAATCAACTTGCATGCGGAAAGCAGAGGAGAGTGCACCGAGCGATTACCTCTTCCATTAGGACAGCTGCCTGGCTGAGGCTCAGCTCTGGAATCCTACCTGGCTCCTACGACCTAGAAGCATGAGACAATGAGTGAGCGCGCATCAAAGCCGACACTGGAAGCGCCCACGGGAACGCTTCCAAGTAACATCTCGGGGGTGAAAGGAGCATGGCCGCTCTGCCTCAGAGCTCTTTTGGAAAGCTCCTTCCTGTGGGTGATTTCGAAGGGCGGGAGACAAGAAGGGGCTACATACATGTCCTGTGGAGCAGTGTTTCCCAACCTTAGTATATAGAACCCCTTTTAAACAAAATTGTAAGTACCCCCAGTACCTACAGGTTTCAGACACGCACCCTTTGTTCTACCGTTGCCACACATTTGTTTAAACAACTTCATCATAGCTGGGCAGGCGATGCCATTTTTGGGTGTAAAAAGTACAAAAATACTAAACACTTAAACATTCCGTTTTCTCCAGATTTCAGTTGTGTTGACGTGCCCCCCCCAGCCGTCTCTCAAGTACCCCTAGGGTACTCGCACCACTGGTTGAGAAACACTGCTCTAGAGGCCACGCAGGAGCAAAGGGCTGAGCTTTCCACTGGTGCTCCATCGCCAAGACGCCAGCTCCTTCAGCCACCAACAGGAGTCACCGGGGGGATGCTCACTAGGGATGTAACAGTGCAGCCGATTAACCGATTAGCAAAAGCTTACAGGTTAATGCCATAGACGATGCACATTCCTTCCCCCGGGACAGTGCATGTGTTCAGCAGCCCGCCCCGCTCCCTGCTGCGCCTAGATACTGGCCACGACCCGGAAGGGTTTCCCGAGGTTACTCGACCCTCCCGTTACCGACACGTCCCACCCCGACCCCTCGGGCAACGGCCACTGAGGCTGAAAGCGGGACCTGGCTCCTCTCCGCGCTGGGGCTGGGATCTGGGGGCGGGGCTGTAGAGGGATGGGGGGGGCTGGGATCTGGGGGCGGGGCTGTAGAGGGCTGGGGGGGCTGGGGCTGGGATCTGGGGGCGGGGCTGTAGAGGGATGGGGGGGGCTGGGATCTGGGGGCGGGGCTGTAGAGGGCTGGGGGGGCTGGGGCTGGGATCTGGGGGCGGGGCTGTAGAGGGATGGGGGGGGCTGGGATCTGGGGGCGGGGCTGTAGAGGGCTGGGGGGGCTGGGGCTGGGATCTGGGGGCGGGGCTGTAGAGGGATGGGGGGGCTGGGATCTGGGGGCGGGGCTGTAGAGGGATGGGGGGGCTGGGATCTGGGGGCGGGGCTGTAGAGGGATGGGGGGGCTGGGATCTGGGGGCGGGGCTGTAGAGGGATGGGGGGGCTGGGGCTGGGATCTGGGGGCGGGGCTGTAGAGGGATGGGGGGCTGGGATCTGGGGGCGGGGCTGCAGAGGGATCGGGGGGGGCTGTAGAGGGATGGGGGGGCTGGGATCTGGGGGCGGGGCTGCAGAGGGATCGGGGGGGGGGCTCTGCACCCGGTCGCCCCCCACGTGCTGCGCGCGCTGCTGGGCTCCAACCGGGACAGCCCCGCCCTCCCGCAGCGACCGCGCGCCTCACCTCTCGGTCACGTGGGGTCGGTCCGGCCCCGAATTCCTTCCCCGCCGCGCTGCTGCCCCGCCCCCTGGTTCCGCCGCGCGCCGTGTCCGGGCGGAGCAGCCTCCGGCAGCGCTTCCCCCGCCCAACTCGGGAGCAGCCGCCGGGGCAGGAGCCGCCTCCCGTGGGGCCCGTAAGCGGAGCAAAAGGAGCCGCGCTAGGTGGGGTGCCGGCTTTCATATTGCACAACCCCCCGCCCCCTCCTTGCACTGCATCCCCCTCTGCATTGCATCCCCCTCCTTCCACTGCATGCTCCCCCTCTCTGCATCCCTCTCCTTTCACTGCATCCCCCTCTGCATTGCATGCTCCCCCCCTGCATCCCCCTCCTCCCACTGCATGCTCCTCCTCTCTGCATCCCTCTCCTTCCACTGCATCCCCCTCTCTGCATTGCATGCTCCCCCCTCTGCATCCCCCTCCTTCAACTGCATATCAACTGCTCAGTGTAACACCCACAAAGCTTTACACCTAGTTGGGAAGGAACTAGTCAAGCTGAATGGCCCCAGAAAATACACAACTCACTGTGGACCAAGGACAAGACTAGCCACACTTGATGGACTTTCCCGAGGACATTCTAGCTAGAATACGGGTACTGGGCTGAGATAGAGGACTCAGGAAAACGCACAAGGGCATGTCACAAGCTCGCATTACACTGGACTCCATTTCGATAGCTGTTTTCACACCAACTGAGCAAGGCACTTGGCTTGGAACACAGAGGTTCCCACTTTGTGGAAGAGACTCTAAAAGAGGGAACTGACCCTACCAAGATGCCTGCTTCTCCTCTTAGGAGAACACCCGGAAACATCTTAGAACAGACTGACGGGGAGAGTGCTGGTCCCAGCCAGGGAGAGGAGTCCTGCCTGTGCTATCGAACCGCGTGAGCCACCAATCCAAATCATCTTTAGCTATAAGGGTTAGATTGTTTTGTTTAGGTAATCTTTGATCGGGCTGCTATCACTTCAGTTCTTAAAGTCTGACCTTTCTGTAGTTCATTAGTTTCTATTTCACCTCAACAAGTGTCGTGTGAGAAGCGTTTCAGGAACAATCTCAACTCTTGTCAAGGGTTGTGCATATTCCTCCGCCCTGCGGGAGGGGCAGGCTAGCGAATCTACTAATCTTTACTGGTCAGGCTTCTCCACTAGGGAAGGACAGTATCAGTCCAGGGTTCTGGGTTGAGGGGATTTTGGCTGGAGCCTCTATTGTTGATTCATGCAGCGACGGGCCAAAATATTCATGCACACAGCAGGGTGCAGCCCCTGCCTGCATATGAGGCCAAGCCTGGAGGGCTCTGAAGCTTGTTACAGGCAGTGTGATCCAGATGGGCCCAGCAGGACCCGATTCCAGGCTGTACCCCACAGGGGGGGGGAAGGGCACCTGTCACAGTGACCCCTGTATTGTAGCCGACCAGCTTGTTCCCAGCCTGCTACCACGCCCTTTCAGCCCACAGTGTGCTGTGTACGCACAGGAGAGGGTGCGCGGGAGCATTTCAACCATGTGTACAGACAGTTTTATTAATCCTGTGGGATCGCAGAGACACGCCAGTCTGCGTGTCCGACTCGCTGCGGCCTTCAGTGCGCGCTGATGAAGAAATGTTGAGAAAATTAAGCAAAATAGTCCCAAAATCAAGGTCTATTCAACCTTTTTTGGTCCTGGAATTGCCTCCATTTTCCTACAGAGGTTCCCTGGCTGCGAAGCGCCGCTGGTGAGGCTGGAACCCCAGTGGTGCCTGTGAGACATCTCCGGGGGCAGGGGCCTGCAGACCTCAGGCAGAGGTCTCTGAGGCGGGGCTCCCAACTCCAAGGAGCCCCTTTCTGATGTTTCCAGTGAACTTCTAAAAGAACCTCACTGAAACCTGCCAGTTTCCAAACTCCACGTTTGCTAAGGCCCAGCAACGGCTCAGGGATGGTCGGATCTGGCTACGAGGGGGCGGCTCAGATCCATTTTCTTGCAGTAGGTTCAGAATCAAGCTCAGCCTCCTCCAGCGAGCCGATCCCGCCAGCGAAGAGACGCAGTAGGAGAAGGAGCAGCCATCTAATAGGGGCATAATGCCATGCAGAGCTTCCAGCGAGCATAGAAAGGAGAGAACCCTGCGGCCGGGGAATGGCGTCCCAGTTACGTCCCCCACAGCAAACACATGGCACCTCCTCACCGAGGCAAGGAAACCACCCGCCCCGCAAGCTGCGGTGAGCCCCGGGGCGAGGCCAGGCCTGCGGGACCCGCTTTGCATGCCTACATGGCTCAAGAGCACCGTGGCTTTCTGCTGCAGCGTGGCGTCCGTGCACCAAGCAGCAAGGCAGCCGAGGAGCCAGGAGCTCCTGCTTTTCACGGCTCTGCCAGGCAGGAGGAGAGGGGGCAGGGTCTCGTCCCAGGAGGCTCTGGGTTGGCCTAGCACCTGAGAGCACCCTGCTTTGGGGTGCGGGACAGCAGGGGTGCAGCATGGACTCAGTCCCTGGCTCCCATTGGTGGGGAGAGATGGGCCCTCCGCAGGCCCCCAGCCGGCCTGTCACTGGGCTGTTCTAGGCAAGGGGCAGTGGACACTGGGGCATGAAGAGGCGCTGTGGGGGCAGCCAGAGGCCTCCTCTGGGAAGCGACGTCCGAGTTACGTGCTGGGCGTCTCGCTGACAGAACAGCCCGGAGCCGCGTCCTCTTCCTCTCCAGCAGGGCTCACCCAGTGCTCCCGAGAGGACGGAGACTCAGGTGGCTCCAGCAGGCTGCCCCAGTCGCCACGGCCCTCGGCTCTCCCTGCAGGCAGGGCTGCCAGGGTCACGCAGCTCATGGGCACTTCCAAGGGACGGGGGAAGAAAGGCCAAGGTCTTCGGGAGGAGAGGACAGTGCGGCAGCTGGTCACGGGGGAGGGGCACGGCCAGGCTCCGGCATCTCCCCCCTCACATGGCGAAGCCGTCGTGGCTCCAGACCCTCTCGCCCGCGATGAACGTGGCGCGCACGTGCAGGCTGTCGTCCAGCAGCAGAAAATCTGCAGAGACAGAAGCGAAGCCGCGGGAATCAGGGCCGTAGCGGTGACAGCGCCTGCTCCTGGAGGAGACGCCGGGGCCTGCAGTCAGGGGCAGAGCTGCCTCCCAAGGCTGCCATCGCCCGGCTGCTGCGACCGGCACGGGAGGGGGCCAAGGGAGCCACTGCCCCACCCAGGCGCCAGGCCACGCAGGAGGGCAGCATGTTCCTGCGCCGCGGGGAGCGGGGCGGGGAGCTACCTGCGTCGCTGTTGTAGCTCAGGGTCCCCTTGCGGCGCTCCATTCCCAGAAGCTGGGCAGGGTGCAGGGACGCTGCCTCCAGGGCTGTCTCCACGCTGCAGCCTGAGGGGAGAACAGCTTGTTACCGCAGCCGAGTCTCGCCCAGGCAGGTGCCAGCGCAGGGCCTGCCACCACCTGGCACTCCGATTCCGTTTCCGTTTCCGATTCCGATTGAAAGCTCGTGTCTGGTTCTTGTTCTCTCTTGTACTTGCCCAACAAGCCTCGGCGTTGGAATGTTTGCGCTTGCTTGCCAGGACACTGACCACCCCGGGCCTCTCTGCGTCCCCCGTTCCCACGTCTCTCTTCTGACCCCTCACGTTAGTACGACAGGTCCCGGCCCAGCCTGGGAGCCCCCGGCCACGTGGCTCTTCAGGCCCCCCGGGCCGGTGCTTGGGGGAAGGGTCAGCGCGGCTGGGGGCGGACGACAGGGTAATTCAGCCCTGGTCCCCTTGCGCCTGTGGCTGCGGAGGAGCTGGCGAGGGTAAAGCCTGACCTCTCCCTGCTGCCTGGGGCGCTGCACTCCCAGCCCTGCTGCAGAGATCTCCTTCCTCCACCCCACAGAGGTGCAGGCTCACCCGTGGCTTCCTGGAAGTGCCGGACACAGGAGTCCATGGTCGCTACGCTGCCGCTCAGCGTCTTGGTCCCTGGCCAGGGAGAGAGGAAACTGGGCAAGGCTGTCTGGCAGCGAGGTGCGGCTACAGCCCTGCCCCACGCGTGGGACGAGCCTGGGGCCGTGGCGGGGCTCCGTGGCGGGGCTCCGCGGCCTGCAGGGGTCTTGTCACCGTCGCCCGCGCGCTGGGTTGCCCGAGTCCGCAGGTGTCCACCCACGTCAGTTTTCTGACCTGTTCTAACTGCGGCACCCCCATGCCGGCCTCCGCCCTCTGCTCTGGGGACCTCGCGTCCAGGGGCACCCGGCCGGGAGAGCTGGGGCTCGCAGAGGGGCTGGGCTCGCAGCGCGGGACCTCCGGCACTGGCAGAGGGTGCTGCTCACGCCACTGGCCTTTCCCCTGGTCAGGCCTCAGCCCGGTGCGGGGCAGACACAGCCGGGGGGCCGGGCTCTGCCCTCCGCAGCGTGTCCCAGGGGGCCGAGCGGCGTGTGCAGCGCTTACCTGCAATGTACGTGTTCAGCCCGTCCACCTCCACCACCTGCTGGCCCAGGGTGTGCCTGCCCGGGGCCAGGCCCATTCCCGCAATGGCGTCCGTCACCAGCACCAGGCCTACGGGAGACCAGAGGGGCCACGTTGGCGCCAGCCTGCGGCCCCGCTTGGCAGATCCTGGCCTGGCCTTTGGGGCAGGACCCAGCCTTGCGCCCTGGGGGCCAACGGCAGGAGCCGGGACCCTCCTGAGAGCAGCGGCAGGGCTGGCCAGCTCGGGCACACCCGGGCGGTGGCCTAGGCAGGCCAGGCGGGCAGGTCACCCAAGGTCTGGGCTGGCGAGTACATGGGAGTCCCAGGGACCATGCAGGCGCGGGGGCCCTGACGTCCCTGCTTAGCCACAAACAGGTGCAGCGCGGGCAGGGCAGAGCCGCTCTCGGCCTCCCCCCGGCTGGAAGGCCACATCCCAGGGTAAGACCGTGGGACAATCTCAGGGCATCTCTGCCCTGCCCCCGCCGGGGTGCTGGCAGGGACCATTCCTGGGGAGCCCCGGGAGCACCCCCCACCGACCGCAGCAGGGATTTCGGCATCACTGCGTAGGAACCGGCACCGGGCCCAACCAGTGACGGCTCCCTCTCTCCGGGGCCCAGGCCAGCCCCGCCCTGAAGGGGAGCCGTCCCATGGCGCACCCCTGGCGGAGGCGGTCGGCCGGCAGACCCGGGCGCACGGCATCGGGCAGCCGGGCCCAGGACTCACCTTTGGGGTGTGCGCGATGCGCGATGCGCAGGGCCGCAGGGTTGGTGTGGATCCCGTCGGAGATCATGCCGTAGAACACCCTCCGCCTGGCAGGAATCTGGTCGCTTGTCAGCAGCCCCACGATGCCAGGGTCGCGGTGGTGGAACTGCGCAAGGGGCGGAACGGGCGCGCGTCGCAGAGAAACCCGCAGCCTGCCAGCACCCAGGGCGGCCGGGGTCCCGGGGAGGGGCGCTCTCTCATCTTGCACCCTGTCCCGACTTCTCATGCTGCTGGGCCACTCTGCTGCCTGCTCGGGAGCCTGGCCTGGGGCCACGGAACCCAGGCCCACCCGGGGCCACGCGCAGAGCACGGGGCCTGGGCCAGCCCTCGCCAGCCGGCCGGCACTGGGGCAAGAGGGGTTTTGCGCTCAGCGCCGCCAACCCAGGCGGACGCGCGCAGACGCCGAGTCCCGGGGAGCGCGGACTGGCCGGAGCCGGGGCGGGTACTCACAGGTAACATGGCGTTGAACAGGTGGGTGATGAAGGTGGCCCCGTGCCGCACGGCCTCCTCCGCCTGGGACAGATTGGCCACCGAATGGCCTGTAAAGAGAGCCCCGCTGACTCCTCCTGTTGCCCCCCGCCCCGCTGACTCCTCCCGTTACCCCCCGCCCTCTCCACGCGCCCCGCTGACCCCTCCCGTTACCCCCCGCCCCACTGACTCCTCCCGTTGCCCCCCGCCCCGCTGACTCCTCCCATTGCCCCCCACCCTCCCCACGCGCCCCGGGGCCCCGCCGACTCCTCCCATTGCCCCCTGCCCTCCCCACGCGCCCCGCCGACTCCTCCCATTGCCCCCCGCCCTCCCCACGCGCCCCGCCGACTCCTCCCATTGCCCCCCGCCCTCCCCACGCGCCCCGCCGACTCCTCCCATTGCCCCCCGCCCTCCCCACGCGCCCCGCCGACTCCTCCCATTGCCCCCCGCCCTCCCCACGCGCCCCGGGGCCCCGCTGACTCCTCCCATTGCCCCCCGCCCTCGGGCCGGTGTGCCAGCCCACTGCAAGTCTGCTGGCAATGCCCCTCCTGCCCCGGGCCAGCCTGGGAGCATGGGCGCGCCTGGATCCTGCTGCAGCCTCCCAGTGTGCCCAGGGCTCGCCGTGTCAGGCCTCAGCCACGAGAGGGGGAGGAGGGCGCTTTTGCGGGAGCAGTTTCTGTGGTGGGAGGGACGAGCGTTCACTTACAAAGCCCCTCGCCAGGCCCCAAGGGCTCCCCCGGGCGCTGCTGATACACCCCCCCCCCCCCGCCGGGCGCTGCTGATACACCCCCCCCCCCCGCCAGGCGCTGCTGGTTCACCCCCCCACCCCGGGCGCTGCTGATACACCCCCCCCCCCGCCGGGCGCTGCTGATACACCCCCCCCCCCGCCGGGCGCTGCTGATACACCCCCCCCCCGCCGGGCGCTGCTGGTTCACCCCCCCCGCCGGGCGCTGCTGGTCCCCACACCCCCCCCGCCAGGCGCTGCTGATCCTCACACCCCCCCCGCCAGGCGCTGCTGATACACCCCCCCCCCGCCGGGCGCTGCTGATACACCCCCCCCCCGCCGGGCGCTGCTGATACACCCCCCCCCCGCCGGGCGCTGCTGATACACCCCCCCCCCCGCCGGGCGCTGCTGGTTCACCCCCCCCGCCGGGCGCTGCTGGTCCCCACACCCCCCCCCGCCAGGCGCTGCTGATCCTCACACCCCCCTACCTCCGGGCACTGCTGGTTCACCCCCCCCCCCCCCGGGCGCTGCTGATCCACACCCCTCCTGCCGGGCGCTGCTGATACACACCCCCCAGGCGCTGCTGGTCCCCCCCCCCCGGGCGCTGCTGGTCCCCACACCCCCCCCGCCAGGCGCTGCTGATCCTCACACCCCCCTACCTCCGGGCACTGCTGGTTCACCCCCCCCGCCGGGCGCTGCTGGTCCCCACACCCCCCCCCGCCAGGCGCTGCTGATCCTCACACCCCCCTACCTCCGGGCACTGCTGGTTCACCCCCCCCCCCCCGGGCGCTGCTGATCCACACCCCTCCTGCCGGGCGCTGCTGATACACACCCCCCAGGCGCTGCTGGTCCCCCCCCCCCGGGCGCTGCTGGTCCAGCCACAGAACAAGCTGTCTCTCACCAGTGGAGATGGGGGCCGGAGCACCATGGGCCCTTGTAGGGGGATTTGCTGCACCAACGCTTCTGCCGCACGCTCCGCCTCAGCCCCCCGCCGCCCCCCGAACCCAGCGCCTCCCCCCACCAACAGCCCCCCGCTGCCTCCCCCCAGAACCCAGCGCCTCCCCCCACCGACAGCCCCCCGCCGCCTCCCCCCCGAACCCAGCGCCTCCCCCCACCGACAGCCCCCCGCCGCCTCCCCCCCGAACCCAGCGCCTCCCCCCACCGACAGCCCCCCGCCGCCTCTCCCCGAACCCAGCGCCTCCCCCCACCGACAGCCCCCCGCCGCCTCTCCCCGAACCCAGCGCCTCCCCCCACCGACAGCCCCCCACCGCCTCCCCCCAGAACCCAGCGCCTCCCCCCACCGACAGCCCCCCACCGCCTCCCCCCAGAACCCAGCGCCTCCCCCCACCGACAGCCCCCCACCGCCTCCCCCCAGAACCCAGCGCCTCCCCCCACCGACAGCCCCCCACCGCCTCCCCCCAGAACCCAGCGCCTCCCCCCACCGACAGCCCCCCACCGCCTCCCCCCAGAACCCAGCGCCTCCCCCCACCGACAGCCCCCCACCGCCTCCCCCCAGAACCCAGCGCCTCCCCCCACCGACAGCCCCCCACCGCCTCCCCCCAGAACCCAGCGCCTCCCCCCACCGACAGCCCCCCACCGCCTCCCCCCAGAACCCAGCGCCTCCCCCCACCGACAGCCCCCCGCCGCCTCTCCCCGAACCCAGCGCCTCCCCCCACCAACAACCCCCTGCCGCCTCCCCCAGAACCCAGCGCCTCCCCCCACCGACAGCCCCCCACCGCCTCCCCCCAGAACCCAGCGCCTCCCCCCACCGACAGCCCCGCGCTGCCTCCCCCCAGAACCCAGCGCCTCCCCCCGCCGCCTCCCCCCGTATCCAGTGCTTCCCCCCCACCTACAGCCCCCCACCACCTCCCCTCCGAACCCAGCACCTCCCACCTGCTGGCAGGCCCCACAGAGCAGCACCTCCCCCTCCTGCCTGCCCCGATCAGCTGGTTAGTGGGGGGGTGTGGGGGGAAGGCGAGGGCAGGGCCTGGCTCCACGGGAAGCGACTCTCCTGCGCCGCGCCGGGCAGGGGTCAGGCCCGAGCCAGCGAGGGAGCGGACAGCCGGCCCTGCCCACGCGGCCGCGCAGCCTCACCCAGCGAGACGCAGACGCCCCGTTGGGCGAGCTCCCGGATCACCTCGCTGCTCCGCCCCATCTCGGGGGCCAGGGTGACGATCCGCACGCAGTCCAGGGGCCCGTAGGTGGCCAGCACGTCCTGGAAGGCCCCCGCCTCGAAGGTGCTCAGGTGCTGCTCTGGGTGCGCCCCCTTCTTCTCCTTGCTTATGAACGGCCCCTCCAGGTGGACCCCTGCCCGCCAGCAGGGAAAACACCCACGGCTGCTTCTCCTCCGCACCCCAGGGGGGCCCAGAGCCGGCCCCTCCCCCCCGCCCCGGGAGCGGAGAGGGGGAGTCTCTGGAACATGCCCGGCCCCCGCCCGCCCCGGGAGGGGAGGGGGGGAGTCCCTGGAGCGTGCCCGGCCCCCGCCCGCCCCAGGAGGAGAGAGGGGGGAGTCCCTGGAACGTGCCCGGCCCCCGCCCGCCCCAGGAGGAGAGAGGGGGGAGTCCCTGGAACGTGCCCAGCCCCCGCCCGCCCCGGGAAGGGAGGGGGGAGTCCCTGGAACGTGCCCGGCCCCCGCCCGCCCCGGGAGGAGAGAGGGGGGAGTCCCTGGAACGTGCCCGGCCCCCGCCCGCCCCGGGAGGGGAGAGGGGGGAGTCCCTGGAACGTGCCCGGCCCCCGCCCGCCCCGGGAGGAGAGAGGGGGGAGTCCCTGGAACGTGCCCGGCCCCCGCCCGCCCCGGGAGGGGAGAGGGGGGAGTCCCTGGAACGTGCCCGGCCCCCGCCTGCCCCGGGAGGGGAGAGGGGGGAGTCCCTGGAACGTGCCCGGCCCCCGCCCGCCCCAGGAGGAGAGAGGGGGGAGTCCCTGGAACGTGCCCAGCCCCCGCCCGCCCCGGGAAGGGAGGGGGGAGTCCCTGGAACGTGCCCGGCCCCCGCCCGCCCCGGGAGGGGAGAGGGGGGAGTCCCTGGAACGTGCCCAGCCCCCGCCCGCCCCAGGAGGAGAGAGGGGGGAGTCCCTGGAACGTGCCCGGCCCCCGCCCGCCCCAGGAGGAGAGAGGGGGGAGTCCCTGGAACATGCCCGGCCCCCGCCCGCCCTGGGAGGGGAGAGGGGGGAGTCCCTGGAACGTGCCCGGCCCCCGCCCGCCCCGGGAGGGCAGAGGGGGGAGTCCCTGGAACGTGCCCGGCCCCCGCCCGCCCCGGGAGGGCAGAGGGGGGAGTCCCTGGAACGTGCCCGGCCCCCGCCCGCCCCGGGAGGGCAGAGGGGGGAGTCCCTGGAACGTGCCCGGCCCCCGCCCGCCCCGGGAGGGCAGAGGGGGGAGTCCCTGGAACGTGCCCGGCCCCCGCCCGCCCCGGGAGGGGAGAGGGGGGAGTCCCTGGAACGTGCCCGGCCCCCGCCCGCCCCGGGAGGGGAGAGGGGGGAGTCCCTGGAACGTGCCCGGCCCCCGCCCGCCCCGGGAGGGGAGAGGGGGGAGTCCCTGGAACGTGCCCGGCCCCCGCCCGCCCCGGGAGCGGAGAGGGGGGAGTCCCTGGAACGTGCCCGGCCCCCCGCCCGCCCCGGGAGGGGAGAGGGGGGAGTCCCTGGAACGTGCCCGGCCCCCGCCCGCCCCGGGAGGGGAGAGGGGGGAGTCCCTGGAACGTGCCCGGCCCCCGCCCGCCCCAGGAGGAGAGAGGGGGGAGTCCCTGGAACGTGCCCGGCCCCCGCCCGCCCCGGGAGCGGAGAGGGGGGAGTCCCTGGAACGTGCCCGGCCCCCGCCCGCCCCGGGAGTGGAGAGGGGGGAGTCCCTGGAACGTGCCCGGCCCCCGCCCGCCCCGGGAGGGGAGGGGGGGAGTCCCTGGAACGTGCCCGGCCCCCGCCCGCCCCGGGAGGGGAGAGGGGGGAGTCCCTGGAGCGTGCCCGGCCCCCGCCCGCCCCAGGAGGAGAGGGGGGGGAGTCCCTGGAACGTGCCCGGCCCCCGCCCGCCCCGGGAGGGGAGAGGGGGGAGTCCCTGGAACATGCCCGGCCCCCGCCCGCCCCGGGAGGGGAGAGGGGGGAGTCCCTGGAACGTGCCCGGCCCCCGCCCGCCCCGGGAGTGGAGAGGGGGGAGTCCCTGGAACGTGCCCAGCCCCCGCCCGCCCCGGGAGGGCAGAGGGGGGAGTCCCTGGAACGTGCCCAACCCCCGCCCGCCCTGGGAGGGCAGAGGGGGGAGTCCCTGGAACGTGCCCGGCCCCCGCCCGCCCCGGGAGGGGAGAGGGGGGAGTCCCTGGAACATGCCCGGCCCCCGCCCGCCCCGGGAGGGGAGAGGGGGGAGTCCCTGGAACGTGCCCGGCCCCCGCCCGCCCCGGGAGTGGAGAGGGGGGAGTCCCTGGAGCGTGCCCGGCCCCCGCCCGCCCCAGGAGGAGAGAGGGGGGAGTCCCTGGAGCGTGCCCGGCCCCCGCCCGCCCCAGGAGGAGAGAGGGGGGAGTCCCTGGAACATGCCCGGCCCCCGCCCGCCCCGGGAGGGCAGAGGGGGGAGTCCCTGGAACGTGCCCGGCCCCCGCCCGCCCCGGGAGGGCAGAGGGGGGAGTCCCTGGAACGTGCCCGGCCCCCGCCCGCCCCGGGAGGGCAGAGGGGGGAGTCCCTGGAACGTGCCCGGCCCCCGCCCGCCCCGAGAGAGGAGAGGGGGGAGTCCCTGGAACGTGCCCGGCCCCCGCCCGCCCCGGGAGGGCAGAGGGGGGAGTCCCTGGAACGTGCCCGGCCCCCGCCCGCCCCGGGAGGGCAGAGGGGGGAGTCCCTGGAACGTGCCCGGCCCCCGCCCGCCCTGGGAGGGGAGAGGGGGGAGTCCCTGGAACGTGCCCGGCCCCCGCCCGCCCCGGGAGGGGAGAGGGGGGAGTCCCTGGAACGTGCCCCGGCCCCCGCCCGCCCCGGGAGTGGAGAGGGGGGAGTCCCTGGAACGTGCCCGGCCCCCGCCCGCCCCGGGAGGGGAGGGGGGAGTCCCTGGAGCGTGCCCGGCCCCCGCCCGCCCCGGGAGCGGAGAGGGGGGAGTCCCTGGAACGTGCCCGGCCCCCGCCCGCCCCGGGAGTGGAGAGGGGGGAGTCCCTGGAACGTGCCTGGCCCCCGCCCGCCCCGGGAGTGGAGAGGGGGGAGTCCCTGGAACGTGCCCGGCCCCCGCCCGCCCCGGGAGGGGAGGGGGGGAGTCCCTGGAACGTGCCCGGCCCCCGCCCGCCCCGGGAGGGGAGGGGGGAGTCCCTGGAGCGTGCCCGGCCCCCGCCCGCCCCAGGAGGAGAGGGGGGGGAGTCCCTGGAACGTGCCCGGCCCCCGCCCGCCCCGGGAGGGGAGAGGGGGGAGTCCCTGGAACATGCCCGGCCCCCGCCCGCCCCGGGAGGGGAGAGGGGGGAGTCCCTGGAACGTGCCCGGCCCCCGCCCGCCCCGGGAGGGGAGAGGGGGGAGTCCCTGGAACGTGCCCGGCCCCCGCCCGCCCCGGGAGGGGAGAGGGGGGAGTCCCTGGAACGTGCCCGGCCCCCGCCCGCCCCGGGAGGGGAGAGGGGGGAGTCCCTGGAACGTGCCCGGCCCCCGCCCGCCCCGGGAGGGCAGAGGGGGGAGTCCCTGGAACGTGCCCAACCCCCGCCCGCCCTGGGAGGGCAGAGGGGGGAGTCCCTGGAACGTGCCCGGCCCCCGCCCGCCCCGGGAGGGGAGAGGGGGGAGTCCCTGGAACGTGCCCGGCCCCCGCCCGCCCTGGGAGGGCAGAGGGGGGAGTCCCTGGAACGTGCCCGGCCCCCGCCCGCCCTGGGAGGGCAGAGGGGGGAGTCCCTGGAACGTGCCCGGCCCCCGCCCGCCCCGGGAGGGGAGAGGGGGGAGTCCCTGGAACGTGCCCGGCCCCCGCCCGCCCCGGGAGGGGAGAGGGGGGAGTCCCTGGAACGTGCCCGGCCCCCGCCCGCCCCGGGAGGGGAGAGGGGGGAGTCCCTGGAACATGCCCGGCCCCCGCCCGCCCCGGGAGGGGAGAGGGGGGAGTCCCTGGAACGTGCCCGGCCCCCGCCCGCCCCGGGAGTGGAGAGGGGGGAGTCCCTGGAACGTGCCCGGCCTGGCTCCCCGACCTCACCAGCTGCGGGCCCCTGGAATGGCTCTTCCCCCGACCCCTCCTCTGCCCAACTCCCCCTCTCCTCACAAGCTTGGCCCAAATGCCAGCGGCTCGGCCCGAGGAGCAGAGCGAGGTCCCTGCGGTGCAGCCCCCCCAGCGGAGCCTCGCCCCACGGCTCCGGCCGAGGGCTCCCTGCCACCCCCGGACGCTGCTGCTCCCCTCCGCCGCGCGAGAGACGCCATCGTGGCCCCCGGCCCAGCCCAGCAGGGCAACCCGCCCCCCCCGGCCCCAGCCCAGCAGGGCGACCCGCCCCCCCCGGCCCCAGCCCAGCAGGGCGACACACCCCCCCCGGCCCCAGCCCCCGGCCCCAGCCCAGCAGGGCGACCCGCCGCACCCACGCCCAGGAAGGGGAGCGCGACAGGCTGAGGGAGGGACTGGGCCGCCAGCGTCTGGAGATCTGGGAGCCAGGGCCCTGCCCCCCGCCCACGGCAGAGGGGCCTTACCCAGGATGCCAGCTCCGCCGGGCCCTCCGTTCCGCACGCTGATCTGAGGAAGGACCTAGACGGACGGGGCTTGTCAGAGCCTCGTGGACACCCCCCCGGCCGCAGCGCAAGAGGCAGCCCCCTGCCGGGACACAGGAGCTGCCTGGGCCGGGGGGTTCCTGCGGCGCCTGGCCTGCAGCCCGACACAGAAAGGGTTCGGCCCTGCGAGGGGGACGCCCTCTCGGGGCCCACAAGCCCAGCCCCCCTGCCACATGCCTGGCCCGGGGACACGGCCGGCAGCCGCCCCAGGGACAAGCCTCCCCTCTGCCTAGCCCCGGCGCACGGGGGCAGCCTCTCACCTGGCGGTACACGGCCGGCGGGGAGGTCACCAGGGTCGGGCAGAAGGAGGTCACGCCGTGGGAGAGAATCTTCCGGCTCACCAGCGAGATCCCCGACTCGACGTCCTCCGTGGCCAGGGAGAAATCCACCCCGAAGCCCCCTGCGCCGCCAAGGAGACAAGGGGAGCCGGGCGCTCGGGGGGCAGGGGCGCGCCAGGGCCGATGGGAGGAGCGGCTGGAGATCAGCCGTGGGAGGCGCCAAGCCCAGGAGTGGGGCAGGGGGCAGGGCTGCGCAGCGAACCCCTGGGAACGGGGGGGTGCACCTGTCGCCCTGGGGACTAGCCCCCAAGGGCAGACCCCTCCCCCCGCACTGCCCCTGCCCAGGCACCGGCCCACCCTGCCTTCCGCCCTCCGCCTGCCAGCGCTACCGGCCTCTCCCCGGGGTGACCGTCCGCCTGTGCTGCCCCACGGCCCTGCTAGAGCTCGGGGACAAGAGCGCCGCCCCCCCCCGACTGCCTGCCACTCCCCCGCCCGCCCCCCCGACTGCCTGCCACTCCCCCGCCCCCTGCCCCCCACCAGCCGCCCGACTGCCTGCCACTCCCCCGCAGGGCGCGACGCGTCCCCCCTCCCCCACAGGGCGCGACGCGGCCCCCCTCCCCCACAGGGCGCGGCGCGGCCCCCCTCCCCCACAGGGCGCGGCGCGGCCCCCCTCCCCCACAGGGCGCGGCGCGGCCCCCTCCATCCCCAGCGCTTTGCTGGCAAACGCTGCCTTGTGCCCACAAAGCTGGGTCGCCGGACGAGGCCCGAGGGCTGCGCCAGGCCCAGGCTGCGCGACTCTTATCGGCAGACTCGGCTCATCCCCCAAGGTCCGCGCTCAGAGCAGGGCGCCGAGTCCAACGGGCAGCGGGCCGGCGCTGGACTCTCGGCTGCCTTGCGCCATGGCCCGGAGCGGCTCACCATTGATCTGCACGTCAATGAACCCGGGGGCCACGATGCTGCCCTTGCAATCCAGCTGGACGTCAGCAGACCCCTTCTCATCGAAGAACAGCTTCTCCGGGTCGAGGATCTTCCCCTCTCGCACCCACAGGTCCTCCCTGCGGGAAGAGCCGCACGCCAGAGGGCTGACCCGGGGGGTGAGGGTAACCAGCGAGGGCTGACCCGGGGGGGTGAGGGTAACCAGCGAGGGCTGACCCGGGGGGTGAGGGTAACCAGCGAGGGCTGACCCGGGGGGTGAGGGTAACCAGCGAGGGCTGACCCGGGGGGGTGAGGGTAACCAGCGAGGGCTGACCCGGGGGGTGAGGGTAACCAGCGAGGGCTGACCCGGGGGGTGAGGGTAACCAGCGAGGGCTGACCCGGGGGGTGAGGGTAACCAGCGAGGGCTGACCCGGGGGGGTGAGGGTAACCAGCGAGGGCTGACCCGGGGGGGTGAGGGTAACCAGCGAGGGCTGACCCGGGGGGGTGAGGGTAACCAGCGAGGGCTGACCCGGGGGGGTGAGGGTAACCAGCGAGGGCTGACCCGGGGGGGGTGAGGGTAACCAGCGAGGGCTGACCCGGGGGGGGTGAGGGTAACCAGCGAGGGCTGACCCGGGGGGGGTGAGGGTAACCAGCGAGGGCTGACCCGGGGGGGGTGAGGGTAACCAGCGAGGGCTGACCCGGGGGGGGTGAGGGTAACCAGCGAGGGCTGACCCGGGGGGGGTGAGGGTAACCAGCGAGGGCTGACCCGGGGGGGGTGAGGGTAACCAGCGAGGGCTGACCCGGGGGGGGGTGAGGGTAACCAGCGAGGGCTGACCCGGGGGGGGGTGAGGGTAACCAGCGAGGGCTGACCCGGGGGGGGGTGAGGGTAACCAGCGAGGGCTGACCCGGGGGGGTGAGGTTAACCAGCGAGGGCTGACCCGGGGGGGTGAGGTTAACCAGCGAGGGCTGACCCGGGGGGGTGAGGTTAACCAGCGAGGGCTGACCCGGGGGGGTGAGGGTAACCAGCGAGGGCTGACCCGGGGGGGTGAGGGTAACCAGCGAGGGCTGACCCGGGGGGGTGAGGGTAACCAGCGAGGGCTGACCCGGGGGGTGAGGTTAACCAGCGAGGGCTGACCCGGGGGGGTGAGGGTAACCAGCGAGGGCTGACCCGGGGGGGTGAGGGTAACCAGCGAGGGCTGACCCGGGGGGGTGAGGGTAACCAGCGAGGGCTGACCCGGGGGGTGAGGGTAACCAGCGAGGGCTGACCCGGGGGGGTGAGGGTAACCAGCGAGGGCTGACCCGGGGGGGTGAGGGTAACCAGCGAGGGCTGACCCGGGGGGTGAGGGTAACCAGCGAGGGCTGACCCGGGGGGTGAGGGTAACCAGCGAGGGCTGACCCGGGGGGTGAGGGTAACCAGCGAGGGCTGACCCGGGGGGGTGAGGGTAACCAGCGAGGGCTGACCCGGGGGGGTGAGGGTAACCAGCGAGGGCTGACCCGGGGGGGTGAGGGTAACCAGCGAGGGCTGACCCGGGGGGTGAGGGTAACCAGCGAGGGCTGACCCGGGGGGGTGAGGGTAACCAGCGAGGGCTGACCCGGGGGGGTGAGGGTAACCAGCGAGGGCTGACCCGGGGGGTGAGGGTAACCAGCGAGGGCTGACCCGGGGGGGGTGAGGGTAACCAGCGAGGGCTGACCCGGGGGGGTGAGGGTAACCAGCGAGGGCTGACCCGGGGGGGTGAGGGTAACCAGCGAGGGCTGACCCGGGGGGGGTGAGGGTAACCAGCGAGGGCTGACCCGGGGGGGGGGTGAGGGTAACCAGCGAGGGCTGACCCGGGGGGGGGTGAGGGTAACCAGCGAGGGCTGACCCGGGGGGGGGTGAGGGTAACCAGCGAGGGCTGACCCGGGGGGGGGTGAGGGTAACCAGCGAGGGCTGACCCGGGGGGGTGAGGGTAACCAGCGAGGGCTGACCCGGGGGGGTGAGGGTAACCAGCGAGGGCTGACCCGGGGGGGTGAGGGTAACCAGCGAGGGCTGACCCGGGGGGGTGAGGGTAACCAGCGAGGGCTGACCCGGGGGGGTGAGGGTAACCAGCGAGGGCTGACCCGGGGGGGTGAGGGTAACCAGCGAGGGCTGACCCGGGGGGGTGAGGGTAACCAGCGAGGGCTGACCCGGGGGGGTGAGGGTAACCAGCGAGGGCTGACCCGGGGGGTGAGGTTAACCAGCGAGGGCTGACCCGGGGGGTGAGGTTAACCAGCGAGGGCTGACCCGGGGGGTGAGGTTAACCAGCGAGGGCTGACCCGGGGGGTGAGGGTAACCAGCGAGGGCTGACCCGGGGGGTGAGGGTAACCAGCGAGGGCTGACCCGGGGGGGTGAGGGTAACCAGCGAGGGCTGACCCGGGGGGGTGAGGGTAACCAGCGAGGGCTGACCCGGGGGGGTGAGGGTAACCAGCGAGGGCTGACCCGGGGGGGTGAGGGTAACCAGCGAGGGCTGACCCGGGGGGGTGAGGGTAACCAGCGAGGGCTGACCCGGGGGGGTGAGGGTAACCAGCGAGGGCTGACCCGGGGGGGTGAGGGTAACCAGCGAGGGCTGACCCGGGGGGGTGAGGGTAACCAGCGAGGGCTGACCCGGGGGGGTGAGGGTAACCAGCGAGGGCTGACCCGGGGGGGTGAGGGTAACCAGCGAGGGCTGACCCGGGGGGTGAGGGTAACCAGCGAGGGCTGACCCGGGGGGTGAGGTTAACCAGCGAGGGCTGACCGGGGGGGTGAGGTTAACCAGCGAGGGCTGACCCGGGGGGGTGAGGTTAACCAGCGAGGGCTGACCGGGGGGGTGAGGTTAACCAGCGAGGGCTGCCCCCAGCCCGGCCAGAGCAGCCCCCAGCCTCACTCCACCGTTAACCAGCCAGCTAACGAAATGGGGTTTCACATCTCTGTGCCATTCAGCCCCCCTGCCCCGCGGTGAGCTCAGGTAGCAGCCCTCAGGCCCCCCAGCGCAGGGCCTGGAGCCTGACCCAGCAGGGGCAAGAACCGAATGAACAGCAGGTACCCCCGCCCCAGGGAGCCGCATGGCACCCAAACACGAACCAAGGCCACAGCCTCCTTGGCCGAGCTCCAGGCCGGGCCCCTCCCTGCCCTCACACGGATGCGGGTAGAGGGGCGCATGGATCAGGCGGGCCTGGTAAGGGTCTGCCCCGTTCTGGTCAGTGCCCCTTGGACCCGCTGTGGGAACAACTGCAGCTCTCCAAGCCAGGTGGTGCCCCAGCCAGCGGCCCTGCACAGAGCTCTGTGTGCCACGCCAGGCACGCGCTGCTGGACCCCGTTCTCCCAAAGGGCTCCCAGTGCCCAGGCCTCACCTGCGGCGGCATCACAGCCCCACCGGGCGCATGCAGCCAGGCCCGTCGGCTCACCTTTGCAACTGGTGGCTCCGCAGAATCCGGCAGTTAGTGAACTGCAAGATTGGCGCGTCCGAGACAGACTTGTTGGACGGCATCGCTGGGCTGAGTGAAGGGGAGTGATGCAGATGATGGGACGTGTCCTGCAACCTCCCCGAGGCCTAGGCAGAAAAACAAGGAAGGAGAGAAAGAGGGTTAGGGCGCCAAGCTGGGCCGGGCGGGCGGAGGGGAAGGGGGTTAGGGCACCGAGCTGGGCCGGGCGGGCGGAGGGGAAGGGGGTTAGGGCACCGAGCTGGGCCGGGCGGGCGGAGGGGAAGGGGGTTAGGGCGCCGAGCTGGGCCGGGCGGCCAGAGGGGAAGGGGGTTAGGGCGCCGAGCTGGGCCGGGCGGCCGGAGGGGAAGGGGGTTAGGGCGCCGAGCTGGGCCGGGCGGGCGGAGGAGAAGGGGGTTAGGGCACCGAGCTGGGCCGGGCGGGCGGAGGGGAAGGGGGTTAGGGCACCGAGCTGAGCCAGGAGGGTGGAGGGGAAGGGGGTTAGGGCACCGAGCTGGGCCGGGCGGGCGGAGGGGAAGCAGGTGCTGCTTTGCACAGAGAGAAGACGAGTGCGAATACGTTCGACAGGTGCCAACGACCGGGCAGGGGTCACACAGTCATAGAATCCTAGGACTGGAAGGGACCTCGAGAGGCATCGAGTCCAGTCCCCTGCTCTCATGGCAGGACCCAGCACTGTCTGGACCATGGGTTCCCAAACCGGGGGGGCGTGAAGAAATTCCAGGGAGGGGGTGCAAGGTAACCCAGCCCCCCTGGTTAATTCCCCTCCCCCAAGTTTTGCTGCAGGTTAGGGGGGCGTGAGGATTTCTCAAAGATCAAAAAGAGGGGGAGCTGCCGAAAAGTTTGGGAAGCACTGACCGGTCTAGACCATCCCTGCTAGACATTCATCTAACCAGCTCCTACATATCCCCAGAGACGGGGATTCCACCACCTCCCTGGCAACGTATCCCAGCGTTTAACCCCCTGACAGGCAGGAACTTTCTCCTAATGTCCAACCTAAACCTCCCTGGCTGCAGTTTCTGCTCATTGCTTCTCGTCCTGTCCCCAGAGGCCAGGAAGAACAAGTTGTCCCCAATACTTACTGCTATGGGACCTGCGGGTGCCACTGTGACTCCAAAAAATAACTGTGGGGCAGAAGGGCAGATGGCAGAAAAAAGGGAGGGGGAAGCAAGACCAGACCTCTTAATTTAGTGAGCATCACTTCTTTGCGCTCCTCTGTTTCACTGTACTGCCTGGACCCCGACTGTGCAAGCTGCTGCCCAGACCCTTACATCTGCACGGAGCTCTTCTGGAGTCCACAAGGCTCTGGGGGGCAGGGATCAGCGTGCGGGTCAATACCTGGCCCTGTCCAGGGAAGCTCATGACCCAGCCCGTGGGCCAAACCCAGGGCTGAACCATGGGCACGCACCACCAGAGGCGCATTGTGCGTGTGCCAAGAACGAGGCTCCAGGCTCCGTGTCACCCAGCTGGAACAGGGGGGCTGCCGTGCAGGATTCTGCATGGCTGGAGGATGGAAGTAACCTGATCTCGATCTCGGGGACACGGCACAAAGCGCCTGAGGGGACGGGGCTGCTCCAGGACTGCGGATTTATTTCGAGCATTTCCCCACTAACCCGTGTCCAGCGTGTGCAAGGCCACAGGCCCGTCACGGCCGCAGAGCAGCGCCTCTGGCCCAGCCGGGGCGGAGGGGAGCGACGACACTCCTTAAGCCGCCAACACAGGGGGGCTACGTCTACACTGGCAGGTTTTCCGCAAATGCTTTTAACGGAAAAGTTTTCCATTAGAAGCATTTGCAGATAAGAGCGTCTAGATTGGCAGGGACGTGTTTGTGAAAAGCACGTTTTGTGGAAGCGCGTCCGTGCCAATCTAGACACGCTTTTCCGCAAAAAAGCCCCATCGCCATTTTCACCATCGGGGCTTTTTGCACAAGACAGTCCTGTGCTGGCTGCACTGGCCCTCCAGCGCAAATGATTTGCACAAGAGGCTGTTGCCCGACCGGGAGCAGCGCGGACTCGGACAGCAGGAAGCCAGGGCTCCGGTGGGAATCCCAGGGGCGGTGCAGGCAGCTGGCAAGCTTGGCCAGGAGCAGCTGCGTTTGGGAAACACCGGCCAGTCGGGACACAGCAGGTTGCAAGTTCCACAGGCCGGTTCCGAGCCCTGCGGGCAGCCCCAGGCGAGCTGCAGCACCCGCCGCCGGCACAGCCACAGGGAGCTCCCGGGCCGCCGGCCGAGTCCCCGCGACCAGCCCTCGGGCCACGGGCCCCCCGCGCCGAGCCCAGACCCGCCAGGAGCCCGCAGAAACCGGCCGGGGGCGCCCCGACTCGCCGAGGGGCGGGGGCTCGGCCTCGCTGGCGGCTTGGGCGGGGGGCAAGAGGGGGGGGCAGGGACCCGGGGGGACAGGTCCCGGGGGGCGGGGCAAGGGGGGGGCAGGGACCCGGGGGGGGGGGCGAGCAGGGACCCGGGGGGACAGGTCCCAGGGGGGCGGGGCGAGGGGGGGGGACAGGGACCCGGGGGGGGGCGAGCAGGGACCCGGGGGGACAGGACCCAGGGGGGCGGGGACCCGGGGGGGGCGAGCAGGGACCCGGGGGGACAGGTCCCAGGGGGGCGGGGCGGGGGGGGCAGGGACCCGGGGGGGGGCGAGCAGGGACCCGGGGGGACAGGACCCAGCGGGGCGGGGCGGGGGGGGCAGGGACCCGGGGGGGGCGAGCAGGGACCCGGGGGGACAGGTCCCAGGGGGGCGGGGCGAGGGGGGGGGACAGGGACCCGGGGGGGGCGAGCAGGGACCCGGGGGGACAGGTCCCAGGGGGGCGGGGCGGGGGGGGGCAGGGACCCGGGGGGGGGCGAGCAGGGACCCGGGGGGACAGGTCCCAGGGGGGCGGGGCGAGGGGGGGGGACAGGGACCCGGGGGGGGCGAGCAGGGACCCGGGGGGACAGGACCCAGGGGGGCGGGGCGAGGGGGGGGGACAGGGACCCGGGGGGGGGCGAGCAGGGACCCGGGGGGACAGGTCCCAGGGGGGCGGGGCGAGGGGGGGGGGCAGGGACCCGGGCCCGGCCGCTCGGCTCCTTACCTGGCGACGCCGCCCCTGCCCGGCGCCGGGTCACGTGAGCTCGCGCAGCTGGTGGGAGGGGCCTGGGGCGGGGCGCCCGGCCGGAGCACGTGATCGGCCGCCAGGGGCTGCCATGATGGGAGGGGCGAGCAAAGGAGCCAGTCAGCCGCCGCCGCCATTTTGGGGAGGTCGCTCGCGCAAACCCCGAGGGAGCGAAGGGGGCGGAACATGGGAGAGGGGGAGGGTCGCTGGGGCCAGGTGTGGGGGTGGGTCGCTGGGGGCGGGTCGCTGGGGCCAGGTGTGGGGGTGGGTCGCTGGGGGCGGGTTGCAGGGGGCCAGGTGTGAGGGCGGGTCGCTGGGAGCCAGGTGTGGGGGTGGGTCGCTGGGGGCGGGTTGCAGGGGGCCAGGTGTGAGGGTGGGTCGCTGGGAGCCAGGTGTGGGGGTGGGTCACTGGGGGCGGGTCGCAGGGGGCCAGGTGTGAGGGTGGGTTGCTGGGGGCGGGTCGCTGGGGGCCAGGTGTGGGGGTGGGTCGCTGGGGGCCAGGTGTGAGGGTGGGTCGCTGGGGGCGGGTCGCAGGGGGCCAGGTGTGGGGGTGGGTCGCTGGGGGAGGGTCGCAGGGGGCTAGGTGTGGTGGTGGGTCGCTGGGGGCGGGTCGCAGGGGGCCAGGTGTGGGGGTGGGTCGCTGGGGGCGGGTCGCTGGGGGCCAGGTGTGGGGGTGGGTCGCTGGGGGCGGGTCGCTGGGGGCCAGGTGTGGGCGTGGGTCGCTGGGGGCGGGTCGCAGGGGGCCAGGTGTGGGGGTGGGTCGCTGGGGGCCAGGTGTGGGGGCGGGTCGCTGGGGGCCAGGTGTGGGGGTGGGTCGCAGTGTGGGGTATGGGCCTGGGCTGGAGTTTGGGCTCTGGGACTCTAGGTGTCAAGCTCCAGCCTGAACCCAAAGAGCAACGCTGCAATTTTTCTTGCTGCCGGGGCCAAGTGCAGCGGGTGCTGGTCTCCAGTGTAGACATGCCCCCGAGCCCTGAATATCTTAGGGGCAGCCAAACCGGAAGGTCTTCCCAGGCCCCTAGGTCATGCGCTGCAGGGGAGTGGCTTGTCTTGATATTGGTGTCCTGAACAGCACTGGGCACGTTGTGTGTGTTTGGCCCTGCATAACTAATCAGCTTTCGCTGCCCATCTGGGAAAGGCGACTGCCCAGCTGGAATGGACGTGACTTCTGCTGCCTGTTGCAACCCATTAGTAGCTGACAGATCTGGGGAACTATCCCTAAAGGATGCCATGAACTAGCACGGCCACGTCCCAGCTCCGTTCCTTCTAGGCTTGCCTCCCTGGTTTTGATGCAGTCTGAATTGGGGACAGGACTTGAAAACACAAAGTTCTTTTTCTTGGCAGCCCTTGCACTTGCTGAGTGTCTCAGTGGATTCGCTCTCTGCCGGTCACAATCAGCATTCACTGGACAAGACTGAGCGATGTTGCACAGCCAGACTCTAAGGGGGTTGGCAGCATTTAGTGCTGGTAAGTCTCCAAGCAGTGTGATGCAGAGCTCTTGGAAGAGGTTCCCAAGTACTCTTGGGCTGTCTACACTTTGGCAAGATTTTGCGCAAAAGCAGCCGTGCTCTGCGCAAAATCTTGCCACCTGTCTACACTGGCGGAGGTACTTGCGCAAGAACACTGATGTTCTATTGTATGAGATCAGTGCTTCTTGCACAAATACTCTGACGCTCCCGCTCAGGGATAAGCCTCTTGCGCAGTTGGCCAGTGTAGACAGGCAATGTTAATTTCTTGCGCAAGAAAGCCCAGTGGTTAAAATGGCCATCGGAGCTTTCTTGCGCAAGACAGCATCTATGCTGGCACGGATGCTTTTGCACAAAAGCACATCTCTTGCACAAAGACATATGCCAGTGTAGACGCTCTCTTACATCTCAGTGTTACCTCGTTCTCTCCCCATGTTAGCCTCTGCTACCTTACACCTAGATTGTAAACCCTTTGGGGCAGGCGCTGTCTTTTCATTGTAGCACCTCGCACTATGGGGCCCTTCTTCCTGACTGGGATTGTTAGGAACAACCACTATAACAATAGCCTTGTAAAGCATCTTTATTCCTTTTTCTGAGCTCAGTAAACTAGAATAGGGACACGCTACCTTTGCCTTACAAATGCAGTCATGTTCCCAGGATCCGGCCTGGTCCCCTGCCCTCATCTCAAAGCCCTTTGCACTCATCCCCAGCGAGGTAGGCAGTTTGGTTCCATCAGTATGATGGCTGGCTAGAAGTCACAGGACAAGTCAGTAGGCCTGAATTCACCCAGAATGGCAGCAGTCAGCTCTTCTCTCCAGATTCATGTATGACTGCTCAGCTCCTGGGGTGATCAGGCCATGGATGTGTGGAGCAGCAAACAGGTGTGGTAAAGTTGCATTTCCAGAGCGCTGGGGCTATGTAGGGGGGCTGTTGGGAAGGGATTTTGCCTGAGCCACGTGGAGGAATCTCTTGGAAAAGGTTTTTTGATGGGATGATTAGGGCATTGCAGGCTTTGATGCTTCTCCAGGCTGAGCACATTGCTAGCTCTCTGCAGGCACAGCCAGGGAAAACCATTGTTCTAATGTCAATCGAGTTCTGCCCAGGGATGCCTAGAACATCCCCTGACCATTCTAGATTGATCAGATAAAGTTTCAAAAGTTACCAGGTTACACCCAGAGAAATGCCTCCGAATTGAGTGGGGTGTTTTCCAGATAAAGTTTCTGAAAGTTTGGTATGAGAAGTACCAGAGAAGCGTTCTAGCCCAGCAGGACAGAAAAGACTAGCTTCACCAGCATTCCTGCCAGTTTACTTCAGAACCACCACTGCAGACATGTATTTTAAAAGGCACCCTGACTAACACACTGAAGATGTTTTAACAAATGGAGAGGCTCAGGTGACTGGCTCATCACTCACTTCTAGAAAATATGCTACATGGGAAAATATGCTACTTCTTGGAAAGGCTGCAGCCTACAATCTGCAACTTGGGGCTGATTGCAAGCTTCTGCTGGGCCTACTCCTGGCTTGTACCAAACAGGATTCAAGGGGACTTTAAAGCAAAATGAGACAGTAGTTTCAAACACCATAGGACCACTAAGTGACTAGACTGCTGTGGTGGGGTATCTGCAGGACCACCCTGAGCCACAAGTGGGTGCTCAAGGCTGCTGGCACATTTGCCTCAAGCTAGCAGAGATACTCAGACCTCAGTAGTCCAGGCGCCACAGCCAAGCACCCTCACCCAAGAGCCAAAGCCCTGGCATTCCCAGCTGCATTTATCCCAGCCCAGCAGATTTGTGTTTAAAAGATTGTTTCATCTCACAGCAAGATGCCTTAACATGCCTGGCACTGCCCACTGGGGACCATGGTAAAGCCAGTCAGGCTGCCTCCAGCATCACCTGCTGCTCATGAGCTCCAGTGCATCACTGGGTACATTCTGCACCTGCTGCAGCAGAAAGCCTGTCCTCAGGGGAAGTCCCACTAAGGAAGGTTTAGCATAGGTTCAAGCCCTCCCCAGGAACATGTGCACTGTAGCACAGGGCTACTCAACACTGGCTCCTGGGTGCAGTTTGGGTTTACACAGGGCTCTACAACCCACACATGGGAGCCAATATAATGGTCTTCTGTTGATGTGCCTAGTAGTTAAATTCCTGGACTGTCATTGCTCATTAAAAGTGCAGAAGTTATTTGCATATATGCAGCCACACTTCAATTGTAGCCCTCAGCATGTGCTGTACCATTATGGCCTCCGGAGCAGAGCAGCACTAGCTGCTCAATAAGCTCCTTGGTGATTTCTGCATGGCAGGGAGTAGGGATGGAATAGTGTAGTCAATCGACCAGTAAGCAAAAGCTTAGGTTAATGCTATCGACTACATGTATATTCCTTCCCCTCCCCCCAGCACATTTTTTTAGGCTGCTGGCTAGCTTGTTGTCTCAGTCCTGGCTTGCAACAGGTCCAGGACCTCCTCCAGCTGTGGAGCTGCATTTAAAGTGTATTAGGAGCCAGGCAGGCCAGCCAGCTCAGTTCCAGCTTATACTGGGTCCAGGAGCTCAGATCCCACTCCACCCTCTCAAGACAGGGGCTGCTGCCACCCTGTATCAAAGGCCATGTGCTGCTGAAACAGCCGGTCCACCAGGGAAGCTGTTTTTTAAACCTTCTCCCCTCGTGGACCACCTTCTGCCGGACACCCAGTGTTAGTGGCAGGGAACTCCTTGGGAGTGGAACTGGATTACACTGGCTGCCAGCCCCGCCCCAGGGACTAGTTAAGTAGCCAATACTAACTGGAGGTTACTCAACTACTCCTTTAACATCCCTAGCAGGGAGCTAAGGAGTTTGTTCAAGGGAGTTGGCCTCCTGCTACTAAGTGTTCCATTTTGAGCCCTCAAGCAGTGAATTCTGGTGCATTTCTAGGCTCTGGTTGCTTCCATGTAGCTTTTCTGCTGTAGTCCGCATACTGGGAAAGTAGAGGGGTGGTCAGTTGTGTATTGTCAGCCCCACACCCTTTCCAAAGGCTGTTCACCAAGTACTAATGCAGCCACAGCTGAGCCAACAGCAGCACCATAACTGACTTACATGCAGCAGGCTGGAAGGACCGAGGGCAGGCAGCATCTTGCCCAGTGCTAGCAGAGTATTGCTCTGGCAGCCATTAGGTCAAGAGCTCTCCTTGGTAGGACATGAAGCTTACAACCAGATGCAGCATTAGCTCCACTGCTCTATGAGCTAGTGCTCCATTGCTCTAGGCTCAGTTGTGGGGGAACCCTGCCTCCTCCCATGATCCTCAGGGACATCTAGGAGGCGCAGTGCAGGCCTGTTTCAGATGTAAAATAAGCCACACTCTGCTACGGTAGTGGAGGAAGTTTTATTTGGAACCTTGTATAACTGCCGAACCCAGCACTGGGTGCATGACTGATGCTGCAGCATACATACTGGAAACACATGAGTGTTTGACATTTGCTGTATTAGTAACACAAACAATTCTCACTCCAATACCAGGACACTACAGCAATCTTTAGAATCAAGTTACAGCCAAGGAATTCTCTGCACTTACAATTAACCCCACAATGTAATAGTCTACCTACCTATGAATATATATAGCATGGGAAATTGAAAATTCTTGCTCCATAATGTATGAACATGTCAAGTCTTTTATAAATAAACATCCAGTGAAGAGAAGTTACATGGTCTAGTTCCTATTGATACATGAAGTCTTACTCTAATGGCAAGTGGCTGGGAAGATGCATGTAGGCCCCACCAAGCCCGCCCTGGGCTTGGGCAGCCCATCCAGTTCAATATTGAAGTACACAGGACAGACAAGTCACTAACACATTGCGCATTTACAGGAAACCCACTACCAAATTAAGACAACTGTACACATTGTGGAGACCATTTTCATTCTGGAGCTTGTTTGTTTTAAATGTGGTCGGTTGAATTCTTTACATCATACTCTGTGGTGTTTACTTTGTGGAAAGGATGAGGGCAACAATGAGGCCATAGAGACCCAAGACTTCAGCGAAGATCAAGATCAGGATCATTCCCACGAATAATCTGGGCTGCTGTGCTGTGCCCCGTACACCTGCATCGCCCACAATGCCAATGGCAAAGCCAGCTGCCAGGCCACTGAGCCCCACACTCAAGCCAGCGCCCAGCTGAAGGAAGCTCCTGTAGATCAAGGAGGAGACAGGTTTAGTGGTGAATGACAAGTCCCAAGTTCAAGGACTGGTCAAACGGCTGATTCTGCAGAGACTTGGCAGCTCCCCCATTAGCCCTTTGGAAGAGCAGCTCCTTCCCTGCCAAGGTGGAGATGGACCTTCCCAACTCGACACCTGCCAGTGGCGGGAGGTGACCCTAGGAGTAGTAAGACTGCCAACCACACTCATTAATTCGTTGTCTAAACGCACACCGACAGGGCACAAGCCCTGGCAGCATGTGACAGCTCCAGCAGTGTTCCAAATACTGGCAACATATGAAGCTATGCAAGACTCAAAGGGTCCATTCAAAATTCAAGCCTGTCTACAGCTGCGCATGTTTTCTGGGCAGTTCATTACTCAGGCATTCAGTCTTATAGCAATGGATGTGGTGGTAGCTGCGCAATGCAGGAAGGCCATTTGCTCCAAAGTCACTTGCCAGACTACATGGCGTGCCAGCTCTGTGTCTCACTTCTGCTGCTGACAGCACAGTGCAGTAACTCCTGCATTAGGATGCAGTCTTATTCCTAGCACCAAGAGGTTGAACACGACCACTCTGGACAGCGAGGGCATGTCTACACAGCAGGGCAAGAGTCAAAGTGGCTTACTTTGGCTTTTGGCACTGGCTACATAGCAGGAAGAGCACTCTCCCGCACTCCTCATGAAGTGAGGGTTCCAGGAGTCAGGGTAAGTTGTCCTGCAGCTTGACAGTGTTTTGAAATAATGCTGCTGTGTAGATGTGCATTGTTATTGCAAGCCACCACCAGCTATTCCGAAATAGCTCGATGTAAATGCAGGCTTAGTGCGCTAGCGCCTCTTTAGGAATCCAGGCATAGAGTACTCCGTTTAGCTTAGAGATGGTTTCCCAATCTGCTACTGAAGCAGAGCTGCCCTCGCCTAGAGGCCCTTCCTTCATTTCTAAGGACTGAAGAAACTTCTGCTTTGCTACCCACTTAGGATCAAGACATTTTATAGTGTCCCTTGCTAGGAGGGAAACAGGTGTTATTGCCATCCTAAGCCAGTCTGTTACTGTTGCAGGCTACCAATTCTTAGGCTAGTTCCAGCCTCTCAGGAAGCCTGAAAGACTGGATTTGAGTGCCCTGGTGCAGAGAGACAACTGTTGAGGTTAGTGTAGCTACAGGGTTAATTTACCTACACACTGAAGTACTCTGAAATAAGCAGCAAGATGAATTATTCATAAACATCTAATACCAAAGCTCAAGTTTTGAGTATGACCAGCCTGATTAAGTTCACACCTTGAAAGGGGTATGGATTAAGTCATCTGCTTAATCAGGGACCATTTACATTCAGTAGCTAATGACATTACGGGACAGCTTTAGATGCTGGTTATAGTACTATTTCCAACCAATGGCAAGGTGGTATGACCATGTAGTGAAACTCCAGCATAGCGAGTTCCTAGTAGGGCAGTGAAAAGGGGATTTGAACCTTAGCTCGTAATGCTGCAACAGCCAGGCCCATTCTAGAGCTATAAAATGCTCTATACGCCCTGCCCTCATCACCACAGTAGCCAAGCACTCCTTAGAAGTATCTTCTCTGCAGTAGGGTTTAAGTCCTACCAGCCATTTGACATGGGTCAAGAATTTCAGGTCAACACTCCCATCATTGCTATGGACGGGTGTAGCCACTTACTTGAATAGTGTGATGCCCGGTGCAAGGGAGTTGGCGATGAGGACTGCCACTACCAAGCCATAGATGGCTATGATCCCCGCCATGACAACAGGGATGATGGACTTCATGATCAGCTCCGGCCTCATGACAGACATGGCTGCGATACCTGTGCCGCTCTTGGCTGTTCCGTAAGCAGCGCCCAGGGCTGGAGGAGAGGAAGGGTTTTAGTGGGATCCCTCACACCATATGCACAGAGCAGGAGTCTCATGGACAGTATCCTAGTAAGTTGCACAGAACTTCACCATCAGCTTCAAATATCTCCAAATGAGGAAGCAAGAACGCACTGCTCTGGGATGGAGCCTGCTCCACCTACCCACCCCACACTGCAGTTAGCTTAGCATGCGCTGTGTCATCTGGACATTGCCATTTCCTAGCAATTAAATGGAATTAAGCTTCCCAGCCTGTGGCCAGCCAGCGGAATTGTGTTGAGCTGATGAGCAGCAGAGACTGTATGCTCACTGAAACGGGGTGAACTGTGTTAGGAAGCAGATAACAGGTGCTATATGTCTAGTGTAACTACTTAAGTGCACCAAGGGAAGCACCTCAGATCAACGCAAGAGGCATACTAGGAGTCCTGTGTCGTTTACAGCTTGAGAACTTGGGGACATCCTTCCTCTGTAGGGCTTTGGACTTCTATATTGGAGCCCCTGTAGAGAGGAGCAGTCCTCAAGTGACATGTCCAACCCACTCCATCTAGCTGCACTGAAATGTGCACACCACTTCCATTTCCAAGATCACACAATAGGGAGATCCAGGTCACCACTAAGGGGAAGTGTACTACAAGTAGGGACCCTGCTCTGAGAAGTGAAACTGCACCGCAACCATTACACAGGCTGATGCAACTGAAACAGCCCTGCATGGAGGAAGCCACAAAAATCCTCAACTGAGAAACTTCTAGAGTAAGTCTGCCTTCGCACAGCAGGCCGTCTAGAGGCGTGTAGAATCCCATGCTATTCTCAGAACCCAGCTGCGGTGCAGGAACGTTTTACTGACTTCAGCTCCCTGACTGATGAGGTTACTTACAGCTCTCCCTTGCCGGGAACAGAAGTTTACACTGCTAAGCACCAGCAGTTATTCAATAGGAGCCTATAGCAAGCATGGGAAACATAGGGCCAGGGCTGGATGCGGCCCCATGGCTTTCCTGGATCTGGCCCGAGGCTCAGGGCCACCCCCAGCATTGGGGAGCCCACACAAATCTACTAGCCTGGGCCCTGGTGTGCGAGGGGAATGTCTTTCTGCTTCTCAGAGGCCACATCAGCGAGGAGTTTTTGCTTCTCACTTGTGCAGCTTGACTGATTCTGTGCGACCCAAGAACGGTTCCCCACCCCTGGCCTCCAGGGATAAGGCGCAGACGTGGGACATCCTGGTATTCAGAGCCTGGGTGAGGCCTCCCATTCTAGGCACCTTCAATGGCTCCTTCTGTTAAAGGACAGTAATGTAGGAGATTCCCAGGACAGATTTCTACCACAGAGCTTCTGAATAGAGGATTTCAAATGAAACACTTGTGCTTCTAGCTGGTACTTCAGTGAAATTTCAGGCTTCAATGCAGAAACGCAGTTAGGTAACAGCTATACTTTAAAGTGGTTCAATACTTCAAGCCAATGGGTTTACAAGAACATCCTCCACATTTGTAATTAGGAACAAGCTATTTGATTCCTTGTAATATTCCTTACAAGTCACAGAAAGATCAACTGAAGCCCCAGGCTGAATTTCTCTTGCTAAGCTGAGGTACACACGGTCTGTTACAAAACTAATCTTTTCAGAGTCAATGCAGTCTACAGTAATTTGGTTCATACCTTTTACAGTGATTTCTCTACTAGGGGTTTACTTGCAACGTCTACATTGCTGGGAGAAGGCACAAACTTAGGCGTTCAAACTCAGGAAGATGCTATATTCTGTAAGGGTTGGCTACCAAGCTGAAGTCTGGTTAAGAAAACTGGACAATGAGTCTGTTCAGCTTTTTCCTTCCAAATTCCCCATTGCTGCATTAATGGTTGCTAAACAGTAGCTGATATACTTAGAACAGCTCTAGAGGCAACTTCTCTAAGGCAAGTGTAACAGGAACCTCGAGTCTTGCCATGCAGCAAGTCCAAGATTGAAATACTTGCCTAGAAGTAGACTCTTGGAATTTGAGACATGCCATAGTCTCAGATTTGTAATAATGGTCCCAGCTGGCCTCTAAGGCAGTGATTGGGTCTGTCAGGAAGCTGCAGCACTTCTTGCACAAGATACAAAGAGGAGTAACAGAACTTAGCTCCCAGACATGTAAATTCTGACCTTGCCCTACCTGAGTTTTTTGCTTCAGATGTCAAATCACTGCTACATCACTAAGATTTCTAGTTGCCTTAGAAGGCAGAGAGCCTTAAAAATGAACATTTCTAGAACTATGCTGGGTTACAATTTTAGGCCACTGCCCCCACTGAATACTGACATTTAACTATTTTCTAGGAACATGGAGAAGGGGAACACTGACAGGGATCAAGTATTTTGGTACTTTCAGCCTGCAACTAGATCAGTGTCCCAAATGCTGTTTGGGGCTGTAGTTTTGGAAAGCAGCATTAGTTGTGAACAGGAACTAGTCCGTTTCTTGCCAGTGTAGCTATCAATTATAGGGGATTTGGAGCTAATCAGTCCCTTGCTGGGAAGAGGAACATTCTACCCAGTAGAGTAGTAAGCTTTGAGTATTTAGTGTATTCAAGCCTGGGCTCTGGTTTTGGAAAACTAAACAGAAAGTTGTGCCATCCCTGATAGCACCACTCTTACGCTCTCCATATTTGGACAGAACAATGGCCCCTTTAGCCCCCCAATATCTGGTCAGTGGCCAGTGCTGGGTGCTTCAGAGGGAATGACCAGAACTAGGTAGTCAATGATCCATCCATTCAGTTTCTGGGGCATTTAGGGCAGGTCTCCACTATAGGGTGGATTGATCCTGCAGCAACTTGTCTACCAGGAGTCCATTTAGGAGGTCTTGTGAAGACCCACTAAATTGGCTGCTGCTCCCTCTATTGAGCTGCTGAAATCAAGAGTACCATAGGAAGAGTTGATGGGAGAGTTTATTCTGTCAGGACAGCATGGTGTGAACCCTGCAGGGAGTAGCTCTAAGGTGTGTCAATTGGAGCAATGCTGCTAACACCTGACCCCCATTGTGTAGGCCTGTCCTTCGATAGAGCATGGGCTGTGTCACTGACCATCCTGGCTAACTGCTCATGGAGAGGTGCATCAACTGCAGATAAAGTCTGTTACACCTTTGGCTTTCAGACCTCCTGGCAGTAAGTGTCACATGCTGCCTGTGCATTGGCTGAATGCCTTTGTTTTAAGCCTGCTGCTTATCTCACTGAGCCAGATGTGTTGATGAAAGGGTGCCGGGTCCCTGCTCATCTTCTACCCACCATGTGAGATTAGACAGACAGACATTCCCATACCCCCTTCAGGGAATTCGAACAATTGCTGCTCTTCAGCTTAGGGACATAAGGGACTAGCTGATAAGCATGTGTTCTGGCTAGTCACTTCCCACACTTGCTGTCTATCAGGCAGGGGGAGCAGGAGCTGGCTCCCCCATCTCCACAGGGAGGACATGCAGCAGAAACTGGTGGCGCTTCTGCCTCAGACGTGGCAGGAGCTCTTGCTACGTTTCAAAAGCAGCAGCACTGCAAGGAGCACAGAACTGGGGGTACTCCAGTTCCCTGCTGACCTCGTGCTCCCTGCTTTCGAAATGTACAAGTCCTGCCAGCTCTTGCTACTTTTAAAGGTGGCTGCGCCCTCATCGACTAATGGAATGCACATTCCATCAACTATTCAGTTAGATTAATCACTAAATGCAACATCCATAAGTAGGAGAGCTAATCCAGAATAATTCTAGCAACATGCTGCTAGTGTGCAAGCCATACCCATCAGATGCTTGTGTGGTGTAGTATGACCTGCGTGTGGTTTATACTAGGGATGCAATAGCAGTCGATTAAACAAGCAAAAGTTTAACAGTCAATGCTACAGACTACATGCATTTCTCCCCACCCCAGTACATTTTTTAGCAGGCTGGCCTGCAGCCTGGCTCAGTCCTGGCTCTGGAACCTACCCCCACTGCAGCTTTGCATTTCAGGTGTATTAGGAACCCGGCAGCCAGCCTGGCTCAGGGACCTCCGATGGCCCTCCCCTCCAGTCAGGCCCTGCTGCCACCCTGAGCTGTGCCTCAAACAGCACGGTGTGACAGGCAGCTGGTCCATAAGGGGAGGTGGTATTTAAACTGGTTGCCCTTGTGGACCAGCTCCCACTTGGCACATGCATAGAGTGGCAGGGGCTCCTCGGGAGGGGGGCCAGAGCGCACTGCCCCCCGAGACACCAGAAGAATCCATGAGGTTAACTGAATAGTCTATTACCCCATATTAAACACCTAGTTTATACATGTTTAGTTGCAGTAGTGCACTTTGCTAGATGTAGGCAGCTTGAGCCCCCTGCATTACTCTGTGGAGGACAGGCCTTTCAGGCTGACTAGCAGGGCATTCATCTGCCCAAGGAAAGGAATCTGGGGCCCTAGCCCTTTACCAGTCGACTGCAGCAAAGACATTGTAGAGGTGCGATGCCATACAGACCCCTCCTACTCATCCAAGACTGAATAACTTCTGCCTGCACTAGGTGGGTCTCACTGCTTGGTATGAGCAGAGCCAGGAGGTCTGTATTTAAAGCTAGCCAGATAACCATCTCCTTCAGCAGTGACCCCAGTCCTGGACGTGGAAGTGGAAGTGCTTACTGTAAGCTGCTGTTCCCTGCCTGACTGGCAAGACGTGGGTTAGTTCCTTTAAACCTGCCAGTTCAGTTCCTCTACTAGGGTGCAGAGCCCCACGCAATGGGTTAATGCAGAGCTGCCACTACACACAACTGATTAAGGGGGAGTGGGTGGGGGACTGGACTGGCCCTGCCACTTGCTGGGGTTGGGCTGGAGGCCCTCACCACAGGCAGCTGCTCCAGCACTGCTGCTCCCAGGCCCCAGGAAAGGGCTGCTGTGGCCCCTGCCTGGGGCAGCCCTGCATCAGGAGCCCAGCAGGCCTAGAGCAGCCCTCTGCCTATGGCTGGTCTGCAGGTGGGGGTGCTCCCAGGTACTGGTTAATGCATCTCCCTTACAGGTGATGCTTACTGGATAACTGTCTGACCAGCTACCTGTCAACATCTCTACTTTCTACCCCTAACTCCTCCAGTCTTTGCATGAGACTGGAGGAACCCTTCCTAAACTAACAGAGTCTCTCCTATTGCTATGTAATAGGTTCACAAACAAAGGAAAGCAAGAACTATATACAAGAAAAATCTTTTGAATATGCACAGTTAGCTAGGTGAGAATGTGCTTAAGTAACCATTTAACTGCTGAAAAATTCAGCAGCTACATGCAGGGTGGCAGTCTGCTCCCACCTGGCCTCCCTGTCTCGGATACAAAGGAAGTATTATGGGGACAGCTGGCTCCCCAGGAGCTGGTGAGTGCTGTACAGCAGCCTACATGTAACTGTGCAGAAGGTAACTTTTAGAACAAGACCATGGTAAGTCTGTCTGGCTTGGACAGCCTGAGAGTGCTGCAGGAAAGTAGTACTGTAGAGGAAGAATTCAGTGGACAGCCAAACATGCCTTCCTGTTTCTGTAAATCTGAAATCTGAGAATATTTCCATACTTGAACAGTTTGGCAATGCTTCTCCTGGAAGCTAGTTTCACAGCTTTGTCAACTGCTTAGTCCAGGTTGCAGCTCCTGCCGACTTGAGGGGCTGGCAGAGTTGGCGTTCCAAAGCAGAACAAGGTTAGAAGCAAAACCAAAGGAAATCTTCAATTGGAATCCATACTTGTTGCTAAAGTCCTAGCTTAGTTTCTGGTACAAGTTATATTACTGCAAGTGACTAAGGGATTTCAGTGTGGCTAATAGATTTCAGTGTGGCTAATAGGGTGGAGGAGGTATTCAGCTGGGGAGCTGGCAAAGGACCAGACTAGAAAGCCATTGTGTGACTTGTTCGTATGCACTTTCAGTATGGTCTTGTGTGACTAAGCCTGCTGCTTAATGTCACCTTGCCCATGGGCAGTCTCCACAGCATGGGCCAGAAGCTGCATGTCTGTGGCCCATGGGTGCAGGAGAGATCAGGAGGCTGTGTGCGGTCTCCAGCATTGGCTATGCAGCTCCCACTGGCTGGCACCCATTAAGTTTTTACATTAAGTGACCTTATGTAAAAGGTTACCCCATTAAACTTGATTTAAACAGGCTACAGAACTCAGGGACCTCAGATGGCCCTCCCCTCCAGTCAGTAATAGCTTAATTCACAGCTGCAGTTCATCTCAGCTTGCTGACTACTCTATTGGGCAGAACATGGAAGCAGGTTGTGAATATGCTAGTAACTCATGGGGTCAGACTCTACTATATTACTCAACTACAACCCTAAGCAGTTCACTTTTGCCCACCAGTCAAGTCTCAAGTTCCTCATTTCTCTACCGTCTAAAGAAATCCTGAATTGACATGAGCCATGTGTTAATTAAGATTGCCCCATAAGCATGATCCCGCTCAGAGGGCAGGGCCAGGCTTATGTTCTACAATGGATTGTCACCAAGGCTCTGGAATGAAAGCTACATATGTAACTCACTCAAGGTAAGCTTGGATTGCAGTGTTTAGGATGTTAAAATTTGGGATTTTTAGAGTTGTGTAATTGCTGAACAGGCTCCCTGTTTCCCCTCAGCAAGATACAAGACCTTTCATCTAGGCTTGATGTACACTATGAAGTTTACCACCACAGTAGCTTGTCTGAACTAGAGGAAACCTATTCCTTCAACCTCAGTTTTCCTCCAGTAAGTTACACATTTGTTCTGTAAACTCACTTAATTCCAATGCCCATCAGTACAGAATCACCTTCCTTTGACTGGACTTTGCTTTCTGCAGGTTTGCCTGCTCTGTTTCACTGGAGATTCCTGCCCATAATTCTCCAAGTTACACCCACTCATTACCTCCACAGACTAATCAAGTTCAGCTGTACAGCAGGGATGTTACACTTAGATCAGCTAATCAAATAGTTGATACAAATTCGACTGACTATTTGAGTTGATCAGGGCACCTCCGCCTTTGACAGGTAGCAAAAGCCCCACCAGCTCTTGCTACATTCAAAGGCAGAGCATTGCAGGTAGCATGGGGCCAGCAGAGGACTGCTTAAGTCCCCCACTAGCCCCATGCTCCCCACATGCTTTTGAAGTGTACAAGAGCCCCGCTATTGCCACATTTCAGAGGTGGACACCACCAGTTCCCTGCTGTGCTCCTTTCACCCCACCCCCAGAGAGTGCTGGGAGAACCTGTTTAAGCCAGATCCCCCTAGCACCAGCTCCTGCTCCCCCTCCCCGCTGGAGAGGCAGTGCCAGGGGAGGGAGAAGAGTGAATAATTAAGTCACTAGTTGACTATCCGATAAGCATATGCTTACTGGATAGTTTCTAGCTGCTTACATCCCTACTGTACAGGCAAAGAAGTTGCTCAGATACCAGAGATGGGTTGATGTGAATCACTCTTCAACGTGAAGTGAAACTGATCCTTTGTTTTCCACTGATGACTAATAAGGACTAGAGACAGGAGCAGAAAACATGAGATGGAAAGAGGAGGCTCCACTGGTTCACGTTGTCCAGCAATAGATTGTGGTTCACGTTGTCCAGCAATAGATTGTGGGTACAGAGAAGAGCGACAAGAATGATTAAAGGTTTAGAGAACATGACCTATGAAGCCAGGCTTCATGAACTGGGCTTGTTTAGTTTGGAAAAAAGAAGATTAAGGGGGGACATGATAGCGGCTTTCAAATATCTAAAAGGGTGTCACAAGGAGGAAGGAGAAAATTTGTTCCTCTTGGTTTCTGAGGACAGGACAAGGAGTAATGGGCTTAAAGTGCAGCAGGGGAGGTTTAGATTGGACATTAGGAAAAAATTCCTAACTGTCAGGGTGGTCAAATATTGGAATAAATTGCCAAGGGAGGTGGTGGAATCTCCCTCTGGAGATATTTAAGAACAGGTTAGATAGACATCTGTCAGGGATGGTGTAGACGGAGCTTGATCCTGCCTTGAGGGCAGGGGGCTGGACTCGATGACCTCTCGAGGTCCCTTCCAGTCCTATGATTCTATGATTCTATGACCCAGCTGAGGCTCAGAGCCTGGAAGCTGCAGCACCATAAGCTGCTGCTACAGAGGCTGAAGGTGAATAAAGATGGGGACAGCACCTCTGGGTGACTTTTCCAAAAGGGAACTGCAGACAGAGGTCAGACTGACCTTGTTTTAAGCAACCAACTAATAGGGACAGCAACGTTAGTCTGGCAGCCAGCCAATGGGATTAGTAAAACAAAGCTTCACCTTTGATGCTGGAATCCTTGTCTCCAGCTAGTCAGGGCACTGTCGGAGAAGTCTAGCCACCCCTCACTGGTTTAACCTTGCCTCCCTTTCCTGAAGTTCTGCTATGGAGTAGGAACATGCCCATCTGTTTCCTATGTTCAAAGCTTTAAAAGCAGCAACAGGTCAGAGGCTGGTTCTCTGAACGTTTGTTTCAGGCTGAGACAGCTAGCCTCAGAGCTCTGTGCATGTTCACAAGTGTTTCAGCGTGTTAGGCCAACATGCCCTCCTGTTAGAGACCTTGCCACACTCCTACAGTATACAATGCTGGATACCGTTCAAGGGACCAAGCACAAGTTTACAGGAACTGAGTTCCACTTTGTTCTGCCACTAACTCAACTCGCCCCTTTCTGGTCTGCTGGCAGAAGCCAACATCTAGTTTCAGACTGCCCACAGAGTCTGTATGGGGCACTGTCCTCCCATGGCCCAACAAGATGCCCATAACTCTGAAACGCAGCCTATACTCTTAAATATAGAAACTAAGTTCACAATAGAGGCAGCAGCATGGGGGGAGGAGGAAAGGGGTGCATGTAACCATGAAGTTTAACTAGTGAGCCCAGGCTCATCGGTTAACTGCATACACATGCACACTATCACATCCCTAGAATGCATCAGAGGCTGTGTCATTCTCGGATGCATTTTCACTGTATGGATGCACCACTCAGAAACTGCCCTGTTCCACTCTTCACCAGAAAGGCGTCAGCTGGAATACGGTGTCCAGTTCTGAGTGTCCACATCTTCCTTGAAGTGCCCAACTGGAGATATCCCAGAGAAGACCTCAAAAAATAAGATTTATAAAATCTAGCCTGTGAGGAAAAGTTAGACATGTTTAGTCTTAAGAAAACTAAAATGAGGGGGAATGTTAAGGCTCAAAAAGATAAACAGCAAGGAGTCCTGTGGCATCTTACAGACCACCACATTGCCAGAGGAGAATCTGTCAGTCTAAGATGCCACTGGACTCCTTGTTAGAGCTGAAACAGACTAACATGGCTACCTCTGAAACTTACCAGAGGTTAGTGATTGATTCTTCTCCATGTGCACCAAAGGTAGAGTAAGTAGTAAATCAACTTTACCCTAATTTTTACCTAAGTTGTCCTTGCTGCAGACAAAGCTTTTCCTAGTAAGAATAGTGACTAAATCCCCAGCTCTTGCTATTTTAACAAAGCAGTTAGGCAGACTGCCAGGGACTGTCCTACCCCAGTCCAGGTGACTGGACAGAATCTCTAAGGGCCGCTGCAGCCCTGCCAGTCCAGGGTTCCATGTTCATGTTGCCACCAAGATCTGTTCTAATGCAAGCCAGGCAACTCAGCCAGGCACAGCCATGGAGAGTTAGTCAATGTGATGGAGTAATTCCAAGGCAGTCTACAGATACTAGGACTGTAGTGAAAGAACCTAGCAGGGAAGATTTACCTGTAAGCAGGCCTGTGTTTGATAAAAGTTCTGCAGCAGTAATAAAAGGAACTAATTTGCACACGACTAATCCTCTGCTATTTGAGGTTGGAAGACTGATGGAAGAAATAATTTATGCTTGCAGCATAGCCCTCTAGGACAAATTCAGAGTTTAAGGCTATAATCTATATGCAGTTTGACTTCGTGTTAGTGTGATTTAGGAGTCTGACAGCAACACTCCAAGCATGAAGTCTCCACTGGTGTACATGCAAAGGCAGGCCACTTGGCCTAAATACCATGCCTCTTTGAGAGAGGATGTGCTGTAGGAGTCATAACATGGAAAGGATTATATAATTTGACCACTCAACAGCATCTGACATTTAGCCACCCCATGTTTTACAATGGAAATAGAAAAAAGCTATTTAAACCGCAAGCAATGATTGTGGTTTACTCACTTGATCAGAGTGAGTAAGTCTGAAGATTTCCAGATACATGAAGGTCACCGTCTGCCAGATGCTGCTAGTTGCCACTAAAGTCCTGCTAGCTATTTACTATAATCAGGAGCCAGTGTTCAAACCAAACACAAAGGACTATATGCAATACTGTTTCCACATCAAGCCTGCCAGGACAGAACAAGCCTTGAACATGTTTACTAAAGACAGAAGTCTCTGAAATACAAGTCTCACAATAAACAGTGCATAAGACTTTCAAGGTAGACTGACTTGAAAAGGTTAGTAAAACATGTCAAGTTTGCTGCACTGACTGAACCCAGACATTCTAGAAGAGTAGTTCCCAACTTTTCCCAAAAGGGGACCCATTTTGATAATTCAGAAAGACTTGGTGACCCACCTGGGGAGACACTTGGCGACCCTTCTGAAATATAATGGTGACCCATAGGTTGGGAAACCCTGTTTTAGAGCATTAAAGGTCCTGCCTCTCCTCCCCCCCCCCCCCCGCCCCGCCCCCACAGACCTGCAAATGTCTCACTTCTAAAATCAGTCATCTTGAAACAATTAGTGCTCAGGCAAGAAGCACTGGAACATACTGTTGTGCTATCTCCCAGTTAGAAGTGCTACTGGACATTGTAGATATTAATGCTCTAGCCATGCATGTGCAGTAACAGATCATGTGAGACAAAGATATTGCCTCATTTTATCTTGACAGGAATGTCAGCAAGGCTCAGCTAATAGCCAGCCATTCAGAAGAAAGCCTGGAGCTAGAAAGGCAATGCTGTATTATTGAGTGATCTATGCCCAGCCCATAAATGGTTAGCTTTCCAGGTTAGTTTAGGGTAGTCCCTCCTTTAAGAAACTGGTCAACTCCTAACAGGAGTATGAAATGGCTGCCTTTAAGACAGTCACATAAAAGCTTGGTCAGATGCAACAGCATCATTAGACTTCACAGTAAATCATCCCTTTAATGTGTTGACAGGATCAGTTCACATCAAGACAGTGGCTAGTCCTCCCTCATTACCATTCTTTGTGCTCATACAGTTAGGAGCAGGCTGAGACCCAGTCATAGCAGGAAGGTGGTTTTGTAAAGGTGTGGCAGCTAGCAGTCAGGCTACCAACAGCAGGTATCATGTTACCTGAAGGGTGATGAGGCATGTTTTAGTAGAGCTGAAAAGTGAAGTGATCAGACACAAGGTGGGTGAAGTCATCTCTTTACTGAACCAACTTTTGCTGGTAAACTGTCAAGCTCTCCAACAGCCAGAAGAGCTCTGGGCAAGCTCAAGAGGCAGTAAAAGCCCTACCACAGACATCACCAGGGCAGTGGAGTCATTCTGTCAGGAGACAGTTACAACAACCTCCATTCTGGAGGGGTCTAACTCTAAACCTATTAAGACTGCTCTCTCAAGCACTTACAACTGAACGCTAATACAGCTTTTGGACACTGTGGTAAATTTGTTGTCTTAAGTGAAGCAGAGAAGGTAAGGAAACTCAAGTCTTAGAAGAGTGTTTCCTCTCAACCCACCAAGACCCCTATTTTGGCTTTTGCAGAAAAGTGTCCGTGCCAATCTAGACGCTCTGTTCCAAAAATGCTTAACCAAAAACTTGTTAAAAGCATTTGCAGAAAATCATGCCAGTCTAGATGTAGCCACGGTGTCTGGCAGCCAGATTATGCTGGAGTGTGGCTAACCAAGTAAGGTTGAGTTGATCACTGTATAATGTACTTTACAAAAGATCTGCAACAGATATCTTAGTGTTTTATTGATGTAAGTTGAGTTGAATATTGGGTTAGATAATTAAATGGCAGCATATGAAATTCAAGAGTTACAGCTTTAAGCATGAATGAACTATCAAAATACAGTCAGTATCCTCAAATGGTAGTGGTGAGTTTGCAAATAGGCAGAGTGCAAAATGCTAAGTTTCAATCAAGGGATTTTGTCTGTTTGCATACATTGAAATTTAGGTTTCCTGACATTTAACAGTAAAAATTTAATCCTAAACAGCTTAATTTTATCTCCCATCTACAACTGGCAACAGAGAGGCTTGTTTTTTCCTGATTGTGTAATTCTGTAAGAGATTAATTCAGCTGCCTAGTGAAGAAATAGTGCATACATTTTACACTGAGCAAGGATGTACATAATCACAAGTGTCAAACACAGGAGTGAAAAAGGCTAGTTATATGTGGAAAGCAGTAATGCAATGTTTTATATACTATTTATCAGTGGCCTTTGCCATGTTTACAGATGCCTGAGTTTTCAAAGTCAAGTCAGTATGACACCAATGGACTCCTTTGTAGGACTAGGTGGCTAACAAACCCATGAATGATTCACTGCTTGAGTTTAGTATCAGGTGGTGATGAGTGGCTTCCTTAAAATGCTCCCATACATAAAATGGAAGGGAGGGTTCCACTTCGCTTTGGTCCATGAAAGGAAGAGTAAGGATGTTAAATATCGACTAATCGAACAGTCAATGCATTTTGCATCAATTATTTGATTAGTCAATAGGGCAATTCTAGGGCTGTTGCTACACTTCAAAAGTGAAAGCACAGTGTGGACTCCATCCAGCACTGCCCCTGACACCTGCTCCCTGAAGCATTTCAAAGCAGCAGCACTGCATGGAGCCCAGTGTTGGAGGAGTCTCCAGCTGATGCACTGCCACTTTGAACCACCACATGCAGCCTCTTCCCCCATCTTACTGCCACTTTCTGATGGGGGGAGGGGGAAGCAAACAGTCCACTAGCATGTCAACTGGCATAGTCAACTAGTCCTTCACACCCCTAGAAAAGAGCAAGCAAAGCTGTCAGTATGGCTAGGATTCACAAGTCTAGTTCACTAGGACTAAGTACAGGCTCCTGGAGAAGGCTCACGCCAGGCTCACATTTACACCCCCATTAATGGCAGCAGGTACTAACAGGCTAACTGGCACCGCGAGGGCTGCGGGCTCACGGGCGGCTGAAGCGCAGTTAGTGGAGAGCCTCGTACTCAGCCCCCAGCGCCGGGCCGGGCTCCCAGCCGGCAGCGCCCCGCGGGGAAGCCGGGCAGGGGGCTCCCGGGCTCGGCCGCCCGCCCAGCAGTCACGTGGCCGGCCGGGACGCTCCGCCAGCGGAGCTCTCCAGTGACGTCAGCCAGACCCTCCGCGTCCCCCCCCCCCCCCCCGAGGCTCGCGAGCCCCGCTTGCCCGGATGGCGGCGGAGCGAACCGAAGAGCTTCGGGGCGGGGGGGGGCACCCAGCGAGGGGCCAGGCAGCTGCTCCGCGGGGAGCCCCGCCCGCCCCTTCAGACCCCCCCCGGCCGCGCGGCTGCCAGCCCCTTAGAGCCCCCCGCCCCCCCGGGCCCCCCCGCTGCCCGCCCCCCGGGCCCCCCCACTGCCCGCCCCCCGGGCCCCCGCTCACCGCTGAAGACCATGGCGGCCGAGGCGCCCATGACGGCGAAGAAGGAGGCGTACTCGGGGGCGCTGCCCTCGGACATGGCGGGGCCGGGCCGGTGCGGTGCGCGCTGGGGGGGCAGGCGAGGCGCTCGCGGCTCCACGGACGGGCGCTGCCTGCGGACGCTGCGCTCTAAATACCCGACCACCGCAGGACAAAATGGCTGCCGTCGACCGGTCACGTGACCCGCCCCGCCGGCGTCCCCTCCTTCCCCCGCCCCTCGGGGATGAGACCACTCACAGTCGAGGGGGTTCGCGCCCCACTCGTGGTCATGCGGACGCTATTCCTTAGCCCAGTGCGCTGTCCCCCCTTACAAACCAAACGGGGGCCCATCCCTCGCTCTCCAAGCGGCCTGATGGGGGATTTGCGTATCTCCCTCCCCCCTCAAGGTTGCGCAGATGGTTTAGTCCACCCCCTCGTTCGCTTCCTCCAGGCTGAGGCTGGGCCGCGGCGGCCACAGCTGAGCGTGATTCAGCTTCATTTGCATAAGGGGCGTGTATCGAACAGCAGTCCCCGCCCCCTCGGGGCTGCCGGCGTGCGGGGCGATGCGGGGGCCTGGCCGCGTAGACGCAGCGTGCGCAGCCGGGGCCCCCTCTTCCCCCCGCATCCCCTGAGGCATCCTGCCAGCGGGGTCCATGCCTGCCCATCCCGGCTAGCAGCCACCCATGGACCTGCAGCTCTCATAGGCTGGCCCTCCACAGCATCCTGCTGCAAGGAGTTCCACAGGCCCACCTGCTGCATCTGAAGAACAATATTCCTTTGTTTGTTTTAAACAAAATTCCTGTCTGCATCCACATCTCTATCTGCACAAATGAGCCAGAGATTTTCGCAGGGACATCCAGGGCAACAAAGCCGATATCCGCAGATTTGCAGGGCTCTAGCCAGAGGGCCACACTGCAGGATGTCTGTGCCTTGGGTGAAGACAGGCTCCCTTTGGCTGGTTTTAACCTGCCATGGCCTCTCCTTCTTGTGCTGTGAGGAGGAGCAAATAGCACCTTCTGATCTACTTTCTCCACACCAGTGAGGATTTTATAGCTCTTCCCCCCCACCCCCACCCGGTGTCTCTTGTCCAAGCTGGACAGCCCAGTTGTGTTCACCTCTCCTGGTGAAAGCTGTTCCAGCCTCCTCTTTATTTTTGGTGCCTTTTTCTTGCAGACACACATTGCAGGGATGCAGCTGCAGTGGTACAACTGGGCCACTGTAAGGTCCTTGTATAGACACCCCTTAGCCTCTGTTTCCCTATCCATGAAGTAGGGATAAGAATCAGAGGGGCAGCCATATTGGTCTGTAACTGGAAAACGACTAGGGCACCTTAAAGACTAACGTGTTTATTTGGGCATAAGGTGCTGCAGGACTCCTCGTCATGTTTAGGGAGAAGCAGGAGGAGCACAGGACCTGGGGCAACATCCCCTAAGTGCCCCAGGTGTGGGGCCCATGGCAACCTCCCTTGCCACAGGCCCCACCTCCACGTCATCCTGTCCCCACTCCACCTCTTCCCTCAAGCCCCACGCCTGCGCCCCTTTCCCTCCCCTACTCTGGCCCCTCCACTGGGCAACACTAGCTGGCACAGGGCGGCAGCAGGGATCGGACCCCCCTCCACTCTGCCCCGCCCTGCTCTTTCCCAACCCACTGCGCCTCGCTTCTCCCTGGCAGCGGGAAGTGGAGCACCCAGGGCCGGGGGCTGTGGAGAAGTGGGACGCAGCAGGCTGGAAGAGGGCGGCGGGGTGGGCAACTGCCACTCCGGATCCCACCTCCGCGGTGAGTGCGGGAGGGGGTGGACCCCTGCTGCTGTCCTGCATCAGCCTCTCCTCACAGCCGACTCCAGCTCGCCTGGGACCCGGCCAGAGGATGGTCGAGGGCCCCCGCGAGGCTCTCCAAAGTGCAGGCTTGGGGCGCCCCCCAGCCATCCTATGGACAGGGAGCTCCGGGGATACACACAGCTATCGAGGCCGTTGGCCCCGCAAGGCTGCGGAGGCGCCCTCGGCTGCCTTTAGCTGGGGAATTCCCGCTCCTCTGGCTGCTGCCACCACAGTTTGCAACCTGGACTGTCCACTGCTGTGGAACTGCGGTGCGGCCATCTTGGGCTCCTGCTACTTCTGCTCTCACGCTGATCTTCAGCTTCCTGCTGCTGCGGCTGTGTCGCTTCCCGCTGTCTCCCAGCGGCCTCCAGTCAGGGTCCAGCCACCACGGAGTCTGCTGGGTTTTACTTCACTTCTCCCAGCACAGACGGGGTAGGACCCATGCAGGGGCAGCGACACGCGGGCGCAGAGACGTCTACCCGCCCTTTAACAATGGGAGCGTGCAGCAGAGCCTGCAATGCTATTTGTGTGGCTGAATACAAATGTGGGAATGAAGTTTTAAAATTACTCAAATCCCACTCACCTTGTAGCTCTTTAGCATCGTTCCTTTCATTTATCGACGCTGCGCATCCCACCACATTGCCCGCCCAACCCTTAAATAACGGTATTATAAGCGAGCCATGGCCATCTACCGGTGTGCTGTCCACACCTCCGCCTCCGGGAACTTCCCAGGGATGTGGGGCAGTTCACACCCTGCAGACTCACACCCTGCAGCCTGGCTCCTAAGTGTCCCACCTGCAGCACTGCCCACCCGGCCTGGCTCCTAAGTGTCCCACCTGCAGCACTGCCCACCTGGCCTGGCTCCTAAGTGTCCCACCTGCAGCACTGCCCACCTGGCCTGGCTCCTAAGTGTCCCACCTGCAGCACTGCCCACCTGGCCTAGATCCTAAGTGTCCCACCTGCAGCACTGCCCACCTGGCCTAGATCCTAAGTGTCCCACCTGCAGCACTGCCCACCCGGCCTGGCTCCTAAGTGTCCCACCTGCAGCACTGCCCACCCGGCCTAGATCCTAAGTGTCCCACCTGCAGCACTGCCCACCCGGCCTGGCTCCTAAGTGTCCCACCTGCAGCACTGCCCACCCGGCCTAGATCCTAAGTGTCCCACCTGCAGCACTGCCCACCTGGCCTGGCTCCTAAGTGTCCCACCTGCAGCACTGCCCACCTGGCCTGGCTCCTAAGTGTCCCACCTGCAGCACTGCCCACCCGGCCTGGCTCTTACGTGTCCCACCTGCAGCACTGCCCACCCGGCCTGGCTCCTACGTGTCCCACCTGCAGCACTGCCCACCTGGCCTGGCTCCTAAGTGTCCCACCTGCAGCACTGCCCACCCGGCCTGGCTCCTAAGTGTCCCACCTGCAGCACTGCCCACCTGGCCTGGCTCCTACGTGTCCCACCTGCAGCACTGCCCACCTGGCCTGGCTCCTACGTGTCCCACCTGCAGCACTGCCCACCTGGCCTGGCTCCTAAGTGTCCCACCTGCAGCACTGCCCACCTGGCCTGGTACCTAAGTGTCCCACCTGCAGCACTGCCCACCCGGCCTGGCTCCTACGTGTCCCACCTGCAGCACTGCCCACCCAGCCTGGCTCCTAAGTGTCCCACCTGCAGCACTGCCCACCTGGCCTGGCTCCTAAGTGTCCCACCTGCAGCACTGCCCACCTGGCCTGGTACCTAAGTGTCCCACCCTCCCTCCCCTCCAGCACCGCCCCACAGCACCCCCAAATGTACCCCCTCCCTCCCCTCCAGCACCGCCCCGCAGCACCCCCAAATGTACCCCCTCCCTCCCCTCCAGCACCGCCCCGCAGCTCCCCCAGATGTACCCCCTCCCTCCCCTCCAGCACCGCCCCACAGCACCCCCAAATGTACCCCCTCCCTCCCCTCCAGCACCGCCCCGCAGCACCCCCAAATGTACCCCCCCTCCCCTCTAGCACCGCCCCGCAGCACCCCCAAATGTACCCCCTCCCTCCCCTCCAGCACCGCCCCGCAGCTCCCCCAGATGTACCCCCTCCCTACCCTCCAGCACCGCCCCGCAGCACCCCCAAATGTACCCCCCTCCCCTCCAGCACCGCCCCGCAGCACCCCCAAATGTACCCCCCCTCCTCTCCAGCACCGCCCCGCAGCACCCCCAAATGTACCCCCTCCCTCCCCTCCAGCACCGCCCCACAGCACCCCCAAATGTACCCCCTCCCTCCCCTCCAGCACCGCCCCGCAGCACCCCCAAATGTACCCCCCCTCCCCTCCAGCACCGCCCCGCAGCACCCCCAAATGTACCCCCTCCCTCCCCTCCAGCACCGCCCCGCAGCTCCCCCAGATGTACCCCCTCCCTACCCTCCAGCACCGCCCCGCAGCACCCCCAAATGTACCCCCCTCCCCTCCAGCACCGCCCCGCAGCACCCCCAAATGTACCCCCCCTCCTCTCCAGCACCGCCCCGCAGCACCCCCAAATGTACCCCCCCTCCCCTCCAGCACCACCCCGCAGCACCCCCAAATGTACCCCCTCCCTCCCCTCCAGCACCGCCCCACAGCACCCCCAAATGTACCCCCTCTCCCCTCCAGCTGTGCCTCCTTTTGGGACAGGGAACTAGCCCGGGCGTGAGGCCAAGGAGAACAAACTGGAGGCCCCTCTATGTCCCAGAGCAAAGGCCGTTCACACCAGCGGGGTCCCGGCTGGGGGGGGCGCAGTTGGCAGCCCTGGATCCCGGCCCCCCCCCCCAGCCAGCACTGTCCCCAGCAAGGCGCCCAGGAGCGCCCTGGCCCGCACAGGACTCGCGTCACGGGGGACACTCGCAAGGCAGCTTTCCCATTAGGGGCCATGTGTCTCCGAGGGGTGCGCCAGCCCCTCGGCCCGGCTGCCCCGCTGCACCACGCGGGGCCCCGCAGGGTCTGTGCTGAGCTGGGCTCTGGCCGGTGGGGGGGAGGCTCTGCTGGCGGGGGGGCTCACTGCGAGCGCAGAGGGAGTGCGTCTCAGGGCGCTGAGCTCTAACTGTTAGGCCACGCTGCCTTAATACAACACTGGGAAGTCATGTGAGTCCAGACGGGGGTTTTATGTGACTGGGTTGTGCAGGCCGTGGCAGGAAGTGAAATATCTTCATGCTGCAAGTCCCGGGGAAGGCAGATGGGATTTTTTAATCATCCCCCGCAGCATTTGCAGCCACGTGCGTCAGAAGCAAGGGGCCGTGCCTGGAACAGGCCGATTCCCAAGGCTGCGCCCCGCAGGCTGAGCCGTCCTCGCGCCGGGAACGGAGACAAAACCGGACGATAGGCTGGGGCCGCAATTCGGAAGCATACTCCGTGCGAGGTCACGCTGGCGGGAGCGGGGCCAGGCTGGGCCCAGAAGCACCATGGGAAGGGATGAGTGGCCGCCTGGAAGTGACACGGAGCCTTGCGCACGGAGGCTGGCTTGTGCCCTCCGGCTGTCGTCCTGCAACGCCAACAGGGCCAGCGGCTCTTAGCTCTTGGGGCTCCTCCTGTAATCAACCTGTGTGCAGGCGAAAGCTGGTGCCGTGCCCCTCAGGCAGCCTGCCCTGCTCCCAGCTAACCCCCAGCTCCCCGCCTTCCCGCCCGTGTCACGAGGCCGCCGGCTGCAGCGCTCGCAAAGGAGCCGTGTCACTGTTCCTGTTTCACCCACGGGGGAACGAGGACAGGAGTTACCAGCCGTGAGATCGCCTGCGCCCCAGCTCCCGGCCCTAGCCCCGGGCTCCACTCATTAGCGAACCAACCGCGAACCACCCTCCTCCCGTCGCGCGGAGCGGACGGCCTCGCTGCCTCTGCCCCGGCGGCTCCGTGCACCCCGCGCGCCGCAGCGCAGCCCCCTTTCTATACGGTGAACGCCATTCGAAACGCTGGAGTCCAAGCGGGTTTGGAGCGGAGACACCCCTCGGGGCTCTTCTGGGACGGCCTCGCAGCCCCCCTTTGAGAACCCCCGTTCCCCAGAGCTTCGGAGACACCCCTCGGGGCTCCCTCTGGGACGGCCTCGCAGCCCCCTTTGAGAACCCCCGTTCCCCAGAGCTTCGGAGACACCCCTCGGGGCTCCCTCTGGGACGGCCTCGCAGCCCCCTTTGAGAACCCCCGTTCCCCAGAGCTTCGGAGACACCCCTCGGGGCTCCCTCTGGGACGGCCTCGCAGCCCCCTTTGAGAACCCCCGTTCCCCAGAGCTTCGGAGACACCCCTCGGGGCTCTTCTGGGACGGCCTCGCAGCCCCCCTTTGAGAACCCCCGTTCCCCAGAGCTTCAGAGACACCCCTCGGGGCTCCCTCTGGGACGGCCTCGCAGCCCCCTTTGAGAACCCCCGTTCCCCAGAGCTTCGGAGACACCCCTCGGGGCTCCCTCTGGGACGGCCTCGCAGCCCCCCTTTGAGAACCCCCGTTCCCCAGAGCTTCGGAGACACCCCTCGGGGCTCCCTCTGGGACGGCCTCGCAGCCCCCCTTTGAGAACCCCCGTTCCCCAGAGCTTCGGAGACACCCCTCGGGGCTCCCTCTGGGACGGCCTCGCAGCCCCCCTTTGAGAACCTCCGTTCCCCAGAGCTTCGGAGACACCCCTCGGGGCTCCCTCTGGGACGGCCTCGCAGCCCCCCTTTGAGAACCCCCGTTCCCCAGAGCTTCGGAGACACCCCTCGGGGCTCCCTCTGGGACGGCCTCGCAGCCCCCCTTTGAGAACCCCCGTTCCCCAGAGCTTCAGAGACACCCCTCGGGGCTCCCTCTGGGACGGCCTCGCAGCCCCCCTTTGAGAACCCCCGTTCCCCAGAGCTTCAGAGACACCCCTCGGGGCTCCCTCTGGGACGGCCTCGCAGCCCCCTTTGAGAACCCCCGTTCCCCAGAGCTTCGGAGACACCCCTCGGGGCTCCCTCTGGGACGGCCTCGCAGCCCCCTTTGAGAACCCCGTTCCCCAGAGCTTCGGAGACACCCCTCGGGGCTCCCTCTGGGACGGCCTCGCAGCCCCCCTTTGAGAACCCCCGTTCCCCAGAGCTTCGGAGACACCCCTCGGGGCTCCCTCTGGGACGGCCTCGCAGCCCCCCTTTGAGAACCCCCGTTCCCCAGAGCTTCGGAGACACCCCTCGGGGCTCCCTCTGGGACGGCCTCGCAGCCCCCTTTGAGAACCCCCGTTCCCCAGAGCTTCGGAGACACCCCTCGGGGCTCCCTCTGGGACGGCCTCGCAGCCCCCCTTTGAGAACCCCCGTTCCCCAGAGCTTCGGAGACACCCCTCGGGGCTCCCTCTGGGACGGCCTCGCAGCCCCCCTTTGAGAACCCCCGTTCCCCAGAGCTTCGGAGACACCCCTCGGGGCTCCCTCTGGGACGGCCTCGCAGCCCCCCTTTGAGAACCCCCGTTCCCCAGAGCTTCGGAGACACCCCTCGGGGCTCCCTCTGGGACGGCCTCGCAGCCCCCTTTGAGAACCCCCGTTCCCCAGAGCTTCGGAGACACCCCTCGGGGCTCCCTCTGGGACGGCCTCGCAGCCCCCTTTGAGAACCCCCGTTCCCCAGAGCTTCGGAGACACCCCTCGGGGCTCCCTCTGGGACGGCCTCGCAGCCCCCCTTTGAGAACCCCCGTTCCCCAGAGCTTCGGAGACACCCCTCGGGGCTCCCTCTGGGATGGCCTCGCAGCCCCCTTTGAGAACCCCCGTTCCCCAGAGCTTCGGAGACACCCCTCGGGGCTCCCTCTGGGACGGCCTCGCAGCCCCCTTTGAGAACCCCCGTTCCCCAGAGCTTCGGAGACACCCCTCGGGGCTCCCTCTGGGACGGCCTCGCAGCCCCCTTTGAGAACCCCCGTTCCCCAGAGCTTCGGAGACACCCCTCGGGGCTCCCTCTGGGACGGCCTCGCAGCCCCCTTTGAGAACCCCCGTTCCCCAGAGCTTCGGAGACACCCCTCGGGGCTCCCTCTGGGACGGCCTCGCAGCCCCCCTTTGAGAACCCCCGTTCCCCAGAGCTTCGGAGACACCCCTCGGGGCTCCCTCTGGGACGGCCTCGCAGCCCCCCTTTGAGAACCCCCGTTCCCCAGAGCTTCGGAGACACCCCTCGGGGCTCCCTCTGGGACGGCCTCGCAGCCCCCTTTGAGAACCTCCGTTCCCCAGAGCTTCGGAGACACCCCTCGGGGCTCCCTCTGGGACGGCCTCGCAGCCCCCCTTTGAGAACCCCCGTTCCCCAGAGCTTCGGAGACACCCCTCGGGGCTCCCTCTGGGACGGCCTCGCAGCCCCCCTTTGAGAACCCCCGTTCCCCAGAGCTTCGGAGACACCCCTCGGGGCTCCCTCTGGGACGGCCTCGCAGCCCCCCTTTGAGAACCCCCGTTCCCCAGAGCTTCGGAGACACCCCTCGGGGCTCCCTCTGGGACGGCCTCGCAGCCCCCTTTGAGAACCCCCGTTCCCCGAGGCGTGCTGGCGCAGAGCCAGGGCCTGGGGAGCCACGCGTGGGCTCTTGGGGCTGCAGAGGCTGCTACGTGGCCTGAGAAGCGCTTGCCTTGCTGCTCGCCTGCGTTTCACGTGCGGCCTCCGGCACGAGGCCGCCCAGCCGCACGCCCGGGGCTCTGGGGAGAACCTCGCGCCTGCTTGGCTTGCTAAGCCGCTTCGTGGGCCCGGGGCTGTTCTCTCCTGCTCGGGCAGCGCTCCCGGCTGCCACGGGGGCTGTGCCCGCGCCGGGGGCCGCAAGCCAGCGCGAGCTGCGGGGCGGGGCGCGGGGGAGAACGCCTGCAGGCCACGCGCCTCGTGGAAAGGGGCTGGCAGTGGGGGGTGAACGGGCCCAGCCGCCAAACAGCAAACCGCACCGAGAACTCAGCCAGTGGCTCCTCGTGCCCCGCCCTCCCGGCCGGGCTGGGACTGTCTGTCCCCGGCGCCGCGGCAGGACCGTCGCCAGCGAGCGCTGCACGTGCTGAGCCTCCCGCTCTCCTGGGCCCCTCGCCGGCCCCGGGCCCCGCAGCTCGCGCACCCGGCGCTTCAGCCTGCGGAGGGAAAAGGGATCCGGCTTCCCGGGGCAGCGCCAGCCGCTGCGGCTCTAGCCCCGCGGTTCTTCAGCTGGGTAAGACCGAGGGACACCAGACCATGGGTACGTCTACACTACAACGTTAATTCGGACTAACGTTGTAGTGTAGACATACCCCATGCTTCTATGGGGTCACCAAGGAGCTTTTGCTGAGCAAAAGAAAAGGGTTGGGGGGGAGTTATTGAGAGAAAAAGGCACCTGCCCTTTCACGGGCGCCATTCTGAACCGTGGAAGAACCAGCGCTCGAGACCCTGCCCTACAAGGCCCCCTGCAGTGGGGCTGGGCCACTGGCCTTGTCTATCGCTCGGGGGGATGGAACGGAGCCAGATCCGGATCGGGTTTGGGGTCTCCTAACCCCCTGGCTCTGGCCTTGTCTATCGCTCGGGGGGATGGAACGGAGCCAGATCCGGATCAGGTTTGGGGTCTCCTAACCCCCTGGCTCTGGCCTTGTCTATCGCTCGGGGGGATGGAACGGAGCCAGATCCGGATCGGGTTTGGGGTCTCCTAACCCCCTGGCTCTGGCCTTGTCTATCGCTCGGGGGGATGGAAAGGAGCCAGATCCGGATCAGGTTTGGGGTCTCCTAACCCCCTGGCTCTGGCCTTGTCTATCGCTCGGGGGGATGGAACGGAGCCAGATCCGGATCAGGTTTGGGGTCTCCTAACCCCCTGGCTCTGGCCTTGTCTATCGCTCGGGGGGATGGAACGGAGCCAGATCCGGATCAGGTTTGGGGTCTCCTAACCCCCTGGCTCTGGCCTTGTCTATCGCTCGGGGGGATGGAACGGAGCCAGATCCGGATCAGGTTTGGGGTCTCCTAACCCCCTGGCTCTGGCCTTGTCTATCGCTCGGGGGGATGGAACGGAGCCAGATCCGGATCAGGTTTGGGGTCTCCTAACCCCCTGGCTCTGGCCTTGTCTATCGCTCGGGGGGATGGAACGGAGCCAGATCCGGATCAGGTTTGGGGTCTCCTAACCCCCTGGCTCTGGCCTTGTCTATCGCTCGGGGGGATGGAACGGAGCCAGATCCGGATCAGGTTTGGGGTCTCCTAACCCCCTGGCTCTGGCCTTGTCTATCGCTCGGGGGGGATGGAACGGAGCCAGATCCGGATCAGGTTTGGGGTCTCCTAACCCCCTGGCTCTGGCCTTGTCTATCGCTCGGGGGGATGGAACGGAGCCAGATCCGGATCAGGTTTGGGGTCTCCTAACCCCCTGGCTCTGGCCTTGTCTATCGCTCGGGGGGATGGAACGGAGCCAGATCCGGATCAGGTTTGGGGTCTCCTAACCCCCTGGCTCTGGCCTTGTCTATCGCTCGGGGGGATGGAAAGGAGCCAGATCCGGATCAGGTTTGGGGTCTCCTAACCCTCTGGCTCTGGCCTTGTCTATCGCTCGGGGGGATGGAAAGGAGCCAGATCCGGATCAGGTTTGGGGTCTCCTAACCCCCTGGCTCTGGCCTTGTCTATCGCTTGGGGGGATGGAACGGAGCCAGATCCGGATCAGGTTTGGGGTCTCCTAACCCTCTGGCTCTGGCCTTGTCTATCGCTCGGGGGGGATGGAACGGAGCCAGATCCGGATCAGGTTTGGGGTCTCCTAACCCCCTGGCTCTGGCCTTGTCTATCGCTCGGGGGGATGGAACGGAGCCAGATCCGGATCAGGTTTGGGGTCTCCTAACCCCCTGGCTCTGGCCTTGTCTATCGCTCGGGGGGGATGGAAAGGAGCCAGATCCGGATCAGGTTTGGGGTCTCCTAACCCCCTGGCTCTGGCCTTGTCTATCGCTCGGGGGGGATGGAACGGAGCCAGATCCGGATCAGGTTTGGGGTCTCCTAACCCCCTGGCTCTGGCCTTGTCTATCGCTCGGGGGGGATGGAAAGGAGCCAGATCCGGATCAGGTTTGGGGTCTCCTAACCCCCTGGCTCTGGCCTTGTCTATCGCTCGGGGGGATGGAACGGAGCCAGATCCGGATCAGGTTTGGGGTCTCCTAACCCCCTGGCTCTGGCCTTGTCTATCGCTCGGGGGGATGGAACGGAGCCAGATCCGGATCAGGTTTGGGGTCTCCTAACCCCCTGGCTCTGGCCTTGTCTATCGCTCGGGGGGATGGAACAGAGCCAAATCCGGATCAGGTTTGGGGTCTCCTAACCCCCTGGCTCTGGCCTTGTCTATCGCTCGGGGGGGATGGAACGGAGCCAGATCCGGATCAGGTTTGGGGTCTCCTAACCCCCTGGCTCTGGCCTTGTCTATCGCTCGGGGGGATGGAAAGGAGCCAGATCCGGATCAGGTTTGGGGTCTCCTAACTCCCTGGCTCTGGCCTTGTCTATCGCTCGGGGGGATGGAAAGGAGCCAGATCCGGATCAGGTTTGGGGTCTCCTAACTCCCTGGCTCTGGCCTTGTCTATCGCTCGGGGGGGATGGAAAGGAGCCAGATCCGGATCAGGTTTGGGGTCTCCTAACCCCCTGGCTCTGGCCTTGTCTATCGCTCGGGGGGATGGAACGGAGCCAGATCCGGATCAGGTTTGGGGTCTCCTAACCCCCTGGCTCTGGCCTTGTCTATCGCTCGGGGGGATGGAACGGAGCCAGATCCGGATCAGGTTTGGGGTCTCCTAACCCCCTGGCTCTGGCCTTGTCTATCGCTCGGGGGGATGGAACGGAGCCAGATCCGGATCAGGTTTGGGGTCTCCTAACTCCCTGGCTCTGGCCTTGTCTATCGCTTGGGGGGATGGAACGGAGCCAGATCCGGATCAGGTTTGGGGTCTCCTAACTCCATGGCTCTGGCCTTGTCTATCGCTTGGGGGGATGGAACGGAGCCAGATCCGGATCAGGTTTGGGGTCTCCTAACCCCCTGGCTCTGGCCTTGTCTATCGCTCGGGGGGATGGAACGGAGCCAGATCCGGATCAGGTTTGGGGTCTCCTAACCCCCTGGCTCTGGCCTTGTCTATCGCTCGGGGGGGATGGAAAGGAGCCAGATCCGGATCAGGTTTGGGGTCTCCTAACCCCCTGGCTCTGGCCTTGTCTATCGCTCGGGGGGATGGAAAGGAGCCAGATCCGGATCAGGTTTGGGGTCTCCTAACCCCCTGGCTCTGGCCTTGTCTATCGCTCGGGGGGATGGAACGGAGCCAGATCCGGATCGGGTTTGGGGTCTCCTAACCCCCTGGCTCTGGCCTTGTCTATCGCTTGGGGGGATGGAACGGAGCCAGATCCGGATCAGGTTTGGGGTCTCCTAACCCCCTGGCTCTGGCCTTGTCTATCGCTTGGGGGGATGGAACGGAGCCAGATCCGGATCAGGTTTGGGGTCTCCTAACCCCCTGGCTCTGGCCTTGTCTATCGCTCGGGGGGATGGAACGGAGCCAGATCCGGATCAGGTTTGGGGTCTCCTAACCCCCTGGCTCTGGCCTTGTCTATCGCTTGGGGGGATGGAACGGAGCCAGATCCGGATCAGGTTTGGGGTCTCCTAACTCCCTGGCTCTGGCCTTGTCTATCGCTTGGGGGGATGGAACGGAGCCAGATCCGGATCAGGTTTGGGGTCTCCTAACCCCCTGGCTCTGGCCTTGTCTATCGCTCGGGGGGATGGAACGGAGCCAGATCCGGATCAGGTTTGGGGTCTCCTAACTCCCTGGCTCTGGCCTTGTCTATCGCTCGGGGGGGATGGAACGGAGCCAGATCCGGATCAGGTTTGGGGTCTCCTAACCCCCTGGCTCTGGCCTTGTCTATCGCTCGGGGGGATGGAACGGAGCCAGATCCGGATCAGGTTTGGGGTCTCCTAACTCCATGGCTCTGGCCTTGTCTATCGCTTGGGGGGATGGAACGGAGCCAGATCCGGATCGGGTTTGGGGTCTCCTAACCCCCTGGCTCTGGCCTTGTCTATCGCTCGGGGGGATGGAACGGAGCCAGATCCGGATCGGGTTTGGGGTCTCCTAACCCCCTGGCTCTGGCCTTGTCTATCGCTCGGGGGGGATGGAAAGGAGCCAGATCCGGATCAGGTTTGGGGTCTCCTAACCCCCTGGCTCTGGCCTTGTCTATCGCTCGGGGGGATGGAACGGAGCCAGATCCGGATCAGGTTTGGGGTCTCCTAACCCCCTGGCTCTGGCCTTGTCTATCGCTCGGGGGGATGGAACGGAGCCAGATCCGGATCAGGTTTGGGGTCTCCTAACCCCCTGGCTCTGGCCTTGTCTATCGCTTGGGGGGATGGAACGGAGCCAGATCCGGATCAGGTTTGGGGTCTCCTAACCCCCTGGCTCTGGCCTTGCAGCCCACACGCAGCATTGCAGCCACGGGGAGCCGAGGGGATTAGCTGATCTAGCAAAACCCTCAGGCCACATCTGACCGGGTCTGGAAAGCCGGCCTGGCTGCTTGGACCCCCAGCAAGGACCTAGTCCCGGGGGCCGCGTCAGCTCCTGGTGCTGGCAGGGGCAGGCCCCCTCCTCGGGAGCTAATTCCGGGCAGCGGGGTGGGAACATTTGCAAGAGGTTTTTGTTTTCTACTTCACCGAGCAAGTGAAAACGGCAGCAGGGGACGAGCTGCCGGGAGGGTTTCCTCTTGCCGCCCCCCGGCCTGGCTTGTGGAAAGTGGCCGTTGCGGCCGTTCCCAGATCTCCCCTCTCCGAGCTCTCGCTCCAAGGGCCTTCCTGAGCCAGGCGACAGCGGGAAACGGCGCCTCTGTCATCACGGCGGGGGGCTGGCGCCGAGCCCGCTCGGGGAGGGGAATGGCTCTTGGCTTGGCAGCCTGTTGGGTTTCATTTTCGTACGTGATTCTTCACTCTTTGCATCCAGCAGCCCCTCCCGCCTCTGCCGAGGCCAAGCCCCTTGCGCTAGGCGCTGTACAAACCAGCAGGAGGAGACGGCACCTGCCCCCACGAGCTCCCAGTCTCACTAGCCAAGTGAGACGGGGGGGAGGGAGGCTTTTATCCGACCCCTTTTGGGGACGGGGTCCTGGGGCGCAGGGCAACCCCGCCCACAGCAGCAGGAGGAACGTGTGCGCCGCAGGCTCCCCTCCCTAGGCCCCAGAGGAAAGGCCACTGACGCCCACGCCGTGGCAGAGGAGCCTCGGCAGGCCAGAAACGCCCCCTTCGCGGCCCCGCTCGTGCAGGCGGGGGGCCTGGAGGAAGCTCGCCTCTGATCCAGGCAGCAAGTGACCAGCGCGCTACTGTCCCGGCCACCAGCATTCGGTTCCTTCTCTCTCTGGGCCCCGGCCCCGGCCGTTTGAGCCATTCGTGCAAGCCCGGCCCTGTGCTGACGCACGCACACAGCACGTCCTGCACTAGCCTCGTGCACAGAGCAAGGCCTTGGCACGGCTGCTGTCTGCTCCGGACTGTGACCTTGCAGCCCAGGAGCCGGGCTTCCGAAACCGCTGGATCTGGCGTCCTTTCAGACAGCAGCTGACAACACTGAGGCAGGATGGTCTAGTGGTTAAGGCACTAGCGCAGGACTGGGGCTCGGTTCCTGTTCTGCCAAAGACTGCCTGTGCATCCTCAGGCAGATCACTTAGCCGCCCCGTGCCTCAGTTTCCCTGTATGTGTACGATCGGCAGCGTGGCCCTCCTGTGCCTGTGTGAGGACACACACTAACGATTGTGAGGTGTTCGGATACCACGGAAACGGGGCCTGACACGGCAACCTCATTGTGGGCTGCACCACAAAACCCGCCTCCTGGGGCCGCAGCCCTTGGCAGGATGGAAGTGGGGCCTCTGCTCCTCCACCACCATTGCCCTCGAGCTGATGGGCGGGGGGGGCTGCACCCTGCACCCTCCCTGTGGGGTCCAGTTCACCCCCCGAGAGGCGGCATCAGCCCGGCCATGACCCAGGGCTCTGAGCCCAGAGAAGGACACGCACCCGCTGCCGGGCTGCACCCTGATCTAAGGCCCCTGCACATGCAGGAGAACTCCAGCCTCCCTGATGTCGGCTGGTCAGGAGCATCCTGAGCTCAGGGCTTTGCTCAGGAGCAGCTCCCAGCCCCGTGGCAACGCCAGCCAGAGCCAAGGGGTTTGCCCAGGGCCGGCTCGAGCCATTCCTGCGCCCCAGGCAGCGGGTGCGTGATGCATGCGCAGCTCCGCCCCCAGGCGCACGGTGCATGCACAGCCCCGCCCCCTGCATGCTGTGCGCCTTACAGCTGCCATCAGCCACCCCCAATAGGTTGGCACCCTGGGCAGCTGCCTGGCTAGCGCCCCCCTTAATCTGGCCTGGGTTTGCCAGGATCAGGAATTGCACAGGCTGGTAGTGGGGGGTAGAGGTGTGCAGGGCGAGTGACAGCGTGTTCCCCTTCTCACCCGGCCCGTAACACAAGCAGGAGGAAGGTGCTGAGTGGTGAGTGGGCTGCAGGCAAGAGGAGATGTGACCGAGTCCGTCGTGACGTGCACTGGCAGGATTTCAGAAAGGCCGGGCTGAGCGTCTGGCCACTTGTAGCTGCAGCGCGGCACCTCGGTGACATGGGGCAATGAAATGCCGTCGCGGCGCCTCCATCTCACGATCGTTACGTGCCTCGCACGCTCGTTGTTGAGCTGAACCCCCCTGCCTGGACGGGGAGCGTTCTCCTCCCAGCGCATGCACAGCCCCGCGTGCGGCCTCGGGGCTGCCGGAGATCGCTGGGAGATCGCGGGTGGCTGAAAACCCACCAGCGCGGATCAACGCGGCGGCCTCAGGTCAGCTGGGCTTCGCTTGTCCCCGTTCCACGCGGTCTGAGTGTGCACGGCCCGGCGCAGTGCCCCGGGGGCCACACAGCCCCGCGCGGGACGCCCCTGCTGGACGAGCGGGGTGCACCAGAGCCCCACCCTGGCTTGCTGGGCGGCCCTGCTCCCAGCACAGAGCGAGCCTGGGGGAGCAAGCAGCTCGTCATCGCTTACTAAGGCCTGGCCCTGCCACGGCTGCGCGACTGGCCCCCGGCACCGCCTCTCCCGAGAGACTCTGGCTGAGTCTAGACCGCACCTCTCTCGACAGATGAGTCGAAATTGCTAATGATTTAATTATCCCACGCTTCATTAGCATAACCATGGCCGCCGGTTTTTTTCAAAATGGAGTTTTCAAAAAAACGGCAGTTGAGACGTGGATCTGTCGAAAAACACATCCTTTTTCGAAAGATCTCATAATCCTCATTTTTTGAGGAACTTTTTTTTGAGGATCTTTCGAAAGAGGGTTTACAGGCAGTCCCCAGGTTACGTACAAGATAGGGACTGTAGGTTTGTTCTTAAGTTGAATTTGTATGTAAGTCGGAACTGGCTCCAGATTCAGCCGCTGCTGCTGAAACTGACCAGGGGCTGACAACAGGAAACTGGAGGCAGAATTGCTCTGCCCCCAGCTTCCTGGAATCAGCCACTGATCAGTTTCAACAGCGGCTGAATCTCGAGCCGGGGACAGAACAGCTGGGCTGCCAGGTAGGTCCCTGCAGGACCATCCCGGCAGCACCCCAGCTGCTCTACCCCAGGGTCCACAACAAAAGCCTGGTCTGCTGGGGGGGCACTAGCTGTGCCCCCCCCCCAGCAAACCAGGGACATGGGGAGCAAAGCTGCAGCGGCGGCAGGGTGCCGCGCCTCTGAGGCTTTGCTCTGGCAAAGCCTCAGAGGCGCGGGACCCCGCCGCCGCTGCGGCTTTGCTCCGGGTGTCCCTGGTCTGCTGGAGACGGTCCCCAGCAGACTAGGGGCACCCGGAGCAGCTTTTCTCGCCCCGGAGGTCGAGGTGGCGGGATCGCTGCGCTCTGGGCGGTCCCGCTGCCTGCGACCTCCGGGGCGAGAAAGCCCCGTTCGTAAGTGCGGATCTGACGTAAGTCGGATCCGCGTAACTCGGGGCCTGCCTGTATTTTCAAAAGATCCGTGTCTAGACTGCCGTTTTTTTCAACCCCCCCCCCAAAACTCCATTTTGAAAAAAAGCGGCAGCCATGTTTATGCTAATGAAGCGGGGGATATTTAAATCCCTGCTTCATTAGCAATTTCAACGTGCCTAATCTGCATTTCTCTGTGGAGGGAGGTGTGGTCCAGACGCAGCCTCTGAGCTCTCAGGCTGTGGAGGGATTTCCTGCAGGCCAGGGACAAGTTCCCCCCCCCCCGATTATGCTGGTGCTGGCCGACGGGGGTTAATGGTGTAACTGGCGTTCAGGCTGGCCTGAGTGTAGTGTAGACACGCACCAGCTTCTTTTGGGACCGCCTCAGTGATTCCGAGCTAACGCAGCTGTGCAGACGTCCCGGCAGAGAATGGGAAAGGCGCCAGATGCGGTAGGAAATGAAGAGTAGCGACCATTGCAAGCAGCAGGCCCGTTGCTGTAGGTGGGCATGGGGCAGTGTGACAGACCAGGCCGGGTCTGGGCACCGCTGAGGGCGTCACTCAGGGCGAATTGCTCAAACTCGGGGCTCTGTACAGCCCCAGACTGGAGACCTTCCAAACAGGCCACAGACCAGTCCCAGAGCGCTCCCGCTGCCTGCCGGCCAGCCAGAAGCCTCACGAGCAAAACCCCTCAGATACCCTGTGTCCCAGTGAGCCCCGGGCCTGCACACAGGTGAGGGGTTATAGAACCCATCTCACCTCCCCAGAACGGGCTTTTCTGGTCCCAAGAAACCAGCCACAGATCCCTGGTCAATTTCCCCTCTGGACCTTACCCACAGATCACGCTGGGCCAATCCTTCAGCATCTAACAACTAAAGGTTTATTACTAAAGGAAGAAAAGCCTGAGAGTGAGGTTGCTAAAGGATCCTACGTTACATGCACCGAATCCCCCAGTCCTCGATGCCGGCTCTAGCAGAGATGTTACAGCCGCTGGTTTAAAAGTCTCTGGTTACATCCTATGCCAGGACGGGTCCACGGTTCTTTCCGGCTCGTTGTTCCCTGCGAGGCTGCATCTGGGATTCGGAGCAAAACTGAAGACAAGAAATGGAGTCTTCCACATGGCGTTTTGGATCCATCCTGGTCTCTTCCCAGCTGGAGAGGGTCACATGGTCCGTGGCCGGGTGTGGCTTTGGTGTTTAGAGATCCATTGTCCCCGGAGCCTCGCTCATTAGCATATCCGTTGGCTGGGCGTTCCCGGCCCACTGCTCAGCCACACAGAGACGTTTGCAGCCTCCATGTGTCTAACTCCACACACAGACACGACACGATCACATGACCAGCGCGCACAGACTCGGGAGAAGGGCTTTTGCTTGACCCCTCCCAGGGCCCCTTTGTACCGACTTTCGGGGCAACCCCCCATGGGCGCAGCAGTGACCCGGCTGCTCCCCTCCCCATCCAGTAGCGAGACAGGCAGGTAGCAGGGAGGCAGGGCTGCGCCCGCCGGAAGAAAGGGGGAGCGACAGTGAAACCCAGCAACGGCCGGGGGGAGGGGGCTAGCCTGCCGCTCTGGGACAGTGACACGGGGCTTGTACAGCCCAGGGGTCAGGCCTGGGATCACGTCCGCTTTGGCCATGCCTGTTCCACAGCTGTGAGATCACAGCCCCCCTCGTGCTGGCGTGGGGGGGCGTTATTGTGAAGCGCTGTCAGTCGCCCACTCTGGCAGGGCCGGTTCAGCAGCTAGCAGGCCCCCGCCCACGCCTCTAGAAGCCGACCTCTGGCTGGCATTGGCTGCGCTGCGCTGTGTGTACCGGGAAAGCAGAGCGCCAGCGCCAGCGCCCGCCAGTGGGTTCTGGCTGGACCGGGGAGGACAGGTCACACCCTTTCGTGGACTCGCCTGGTCTGATCGTTGTCTGCCAGGACCTCGCCCCTCCCTCCCGCCCCAGCAGCTGTACCCAAGGCTCTGGAAAGACACTGAGGGAGGCGGCCCTGGCTAGCGGCCAGCGAGCAGGCTGGCAGGGCTGCGTTGCGCCCCTCCAAAGCAGCACCAGGACCCCGGAGGCCAGGACAGACACTGCCCCGGAGAGCCCCTGCAAACCAGTCTTGCTTAGGACACCTGCGCATCTGGCTCCCCCCGACCGATGGGCCCCGTTAACCAGGGGCCAATTCAGCGTCCCCGGATGGGCCTAGTCCCTCCTGCAATGCCAGGGCTCAGTGCCGTCAGCCTGGCTCCTGCTGGGGGCATCCTGCAGGCAGGTCCCCCTCCCTGGAGAGCCTTTGCGGTGGGGGAGGCCCCAGTGGCTCTAACTCCGCGTGGCCCGTGCCGGGGAGGGCGCGTCAACGCGAGGCGCCCGTCTAGCTGGAGGCCAGTTCCTCTTCGCCGCCACCCGCCTTCCCAGGTGCACCGAGCACCAGCAGGCAAGCACAGAGGGACAGGGTCTTGCCCTCGCACTGGGCTCCACCTGCGGCCAGAGGGGGAAATGTACAGCTGCTTGGCGACCCTGGCACGTTGCTTTTCTCCCCAGGCAGAAGGCCCTGCCCTGGCACACGCTCGCCATGCTTGGGCTCCCACGGCTCAGTGAGAAGGCAATTGGCACGTTACTGGAGGGGTGTTTCACTGGGTCATCCCAGCGCTGTGCGAGCACTTACCAAGCATGCGCCTGCGGCCTGCCCCACGCTGCTGCAGACGTGGTCTTCAGAGGCACCACTGGGCGCAGAGGGTCTGCCAATGAGAAAACATCTGAGCCGGAGCAATGCGGGAGGGGGCCATGTTCTGGCAGCTGCTGCAACATCAGATACAAAAGAAGGGAGCACACGGAGCAACGGGAAACAAACGCGGGTCAGAAAAAACACGGGGCTTTCGTTAGGGACCTTACCAAGAGGCTGAGCACGTCACTGAGGAGCAAACGCAGCTGCTGCAGTGCCTCTGAACGCTCCACAGGGAGCACACGTGCCCGCCCGTCCCTCCGCGCGCTCAGAACTCTTCTCCGCGCCCTCCCAAACTCCTTGTGCTCTCCAGCGCCTCTTGTTTCTCACCAGGTTTGGGCGTGTGGGGGTGGTGCTGTTTATGGCTTCAATAGAAGCAGGTTTTCAATAAGTAATCCTCACTAGCTTCCTACCAACTGTGGTAGCAGGTGGCAGCAAGATATGCACAAGCAATTCAATGGATCGCTTACTGGAATCCTAGGCCATGAAAATCACAAGTGCTCCCTAGTAAAGCGCGATTTCGTTAAGCACTGCAGTGCCAAGCACAGTGCTACACGTCACTGCGTCTCAGAGTGCAGCTGCAAAGCGCGATTTCGTTAAGCACTGCAGTGCCAAGCACAGTGCTACACGTCACTGCGTCTCAGAGTGCAGCTGCAAAGCGCGATTTCGTTAAGCACTGCAGTGCCAAGCACAGTGCTACACGTCACTGCGTCTCAGAGCGCAGCTGCAAAATGCGATTTCGTTAAGCACTGCAGTCCCAAGCACAGTGCTACATGTCACTGCGTCTCAGAGCGCAGCTGCAAAGCGCGATTTCGTTAAGCACTGCAGTGCCAAGCACAGTGCTACACGTCACTGCGTCTCAGAGCGCAGCTGCAAAATGCGATTTCGTTAAGCACTGCAGTGCCAAGCACAGTGCTACACGTCACTGCGTCTCAGAGCGCAGCTGCAAAATGCGATTTCGTTAAGCACTGCAGTCCCAAGCACAGTGCTACACGTCACTGCGTGTCAGAGTTCAGCTGCAAAGCGCGATTTCGTTAAGCACTGCAGTGCCAAGCACAGTGCTACACATCACTGCGTCTCAGAGTGCAGCTGCAAAGCGCGATTTCGTTAAGCACTGCAGTGCCAAGCACAGTGCTACACGTCACTGCGTCTCAGAGCGCAGCTGCAAAGTGCGATTTCATTAAGCACTGCAGTCCCAAGCACAGTGCTACACGTCACTGCGTGTCAGAGCGCAGCTGCAAAATGCGATTTCGTTAAGCACTGCAGTGCCAAGCACAGTGCTACACGTCACTGCGTCTCAGAGCGCAGCTGCAAAATGCGATTTCGTTAAGCACTGCAGTGCCAAGCACAGTGCTACACGTCACTGCGTCTCAGAGTGCAGCTGCAAAATGCGATTTCGTTAAGCACTGCAGTGCCAAGCACAGTGCTACACGTCACTGCGTCTCAGAGCGCAGCTGCAAAATGCGATTTCGTTAAGCACTGCAGTGCCAAGCACAGTGCTACACGTCACTGCGTCTCAGAGCGCAGCTGCAAAGCGCGATTTCGTTAAGCACTGCAGTGCCAAGCACAGTGTTACATGTCACTGCGTCTCAGAGCGCAGCTGCAAAGCACGATTTCGTTAAGCACTGCAGTGCCAAGCACAGTGTTACATGTCACTGCGTCTCAGAGCGCAGCTGCAAAGCGCGATTTCATTAAGCACTGCAGTGCCAAGCACAGTGTTACATGTCACTGCGTCTCAGAGCGCAGCTGCAAAGCACGATTTCGTTAAGCACTGCAGTGCCAAGCACAGTGTTACATGTCACTGCGTCTCAGAGCGCAGCTGCAAAGCACGATTTCGTTAAGCACTGCAGTGCCAAGCACAGTGTTACATGTCACTGCGTCTCAGAGTGCAGCTGCAAAGCGCGATTTCGTTAAGCACTGCAGTGCGTAGCACAGTGTTACACGTCACTGCGTGTCAGGGTATGTTTACACTACCCCCCTAGTTCGAACTAGGGGGGGTAATGTAGTCATACGGAGTTGCAAATGAAGCCCGGGATTTGAATTTCCCGGGCTTCATTTGCATAAAGCCAGCTGGCGCCATTTTTAAATGCCGGCTAGGTCGGACCCCGTGCCGCGCGGCTACATGCGGCACGGACTAGCTAGTTCGGATTAGGCTTCCTAATCCAAACTAGCTGTACACCTCGTTCCACGAGGCTTGAGCCAACTTTTCACCCTCACCTTGACGAGTGTTGTGCCACGTACAAGACCCAGCAGGCTCAGGGGAGGCAGGTTTGTATAACTTTTGGTGGTTCCCCATTAGCCACACCTCTGACCCCCGTTGACCATGCCTCTGACCCCCGTTGACCAGGCCTCTGGAGGTGACATGCCCGGGCTAAGATGGACACGTGACCAGAAATAAAAGATGTCATGTGACCCCTCTCGAAGGACTTTTCCCTCCATCCTCCTACCCATAGGGATTAGTTTGGCCCCCACCAAACCCCCCTCATGCACCTGTCCTGCATTAACCCAAAGTGTGTGACATTGACTCGGGGCGGAGAGGCTGGGGGAAGGGTTCCCTCTACGGCTATGTCTACGCTCGCGGCTTCTTGCACAAGTACAGCCGTTCTTGCTCAAGAACCCACAGAGCAGCCACACTGCCCGCCTGCTCTTGTGCAAGGAAATTTACAGTACGGCGTGGTACGAGAGGGTGTCTTGCACAAGAGCTACGCTCTTTTCTAACAGGTGTGAGCTCTCTTGCACAAGAGGGCAGTGTGGATGCTTGGCAGGGATTTCTTGCACAAGAAACCCCTATGGCTAAAATGGCCATTGGAGCTTTCTCGGGCAAGAGAGCATCCACACTGCCATGGATGCTCTTGTGCAAAAGCACAGCTCGCACAGGCAGTGTGGACGTGTTCTTGTGCAAGACTTCTTGCACAAGAACCCTTGCACAAGAAGCTGCCAGTGTAGACAGAGCCTAAGAGTTTCCTCCCATGAACAGAATGGATTTTGTGTTGTGCACCAGTACTGAGTTCATGTGGCTTGTTTGGATGTGCCATTGTGGCACCCAAGTTATTAATAAATATCTTATAATCCTCGACCTTTCCCCTCTGCTGCTCTGTCTCCTTCCCTTGCTCCATCAGCTCCCCTGGTGCCTGCTACCCCCCAACTCCTCAGCCTCCTCTGCTGGCCTGACTCCTGCCCTTCTCACTGCCCTCAGCCCTCCTGTGACCTACCCCCCCTCCACCAGCCCTTCTCTCCCCCCTGTGCCCACTCCTCCAGTAGCCCCACTCTGATCATGTGAGCTACCCCTCCCCCTCCCCTCTCCTAACACCTCCCTCTACAAACCTGCCCTGCCTCTCTCCTCTGGTGCTGGTCCCTCCTCTGCAGGTGTCTGCCCTTCTGCTTCACCCCCAGAATCCCCTGGCACCTGCACCTTCCCTTAGCCCTGCACCCTCCTGGAGCCTCCCCCTTCCCTCACTGCCCCTGCCCCTTTTCCCCCCTGGTGCCCACCCCCTCACCACCCTCTGCCCCCATTCCCCTCATGCCCCTCTGTGCCCTCACACATGACTTGCTCCAGCCCCACCTTTCTCATGCCCACCCCTTCTTTCAAGCCTTCTCCCAGCACCTCCCTCTCCCCTCTCTAGCCCCCAATGCCCTTCCCCTCTCCTCTCCCAGAATCACCCTGTCCCCCTCCCACTGACACCTCCCCTCCTGCCCTTTTCCTCATTGTCTGCACTTGGCCGCCTGGCATTTGTCTTTCCTCCGCGCTGTCCCGTGGTGCCTTCCCCTTTCTTCCCCCTCCACACAAGCCCCTTCCTCTCCCCCCCCACAAGCCCCTTCCTCTCCCCCCCCACAAGCCCTTTCCTCTCCCACCCCTTCCTCCTAGTTTTCCCCCTCCCCTAGCTTCTGCCTTCCACTTTGCGGGGCCACAGTCTGCACTCCGACCCCCGAAGTCCCTGGACTCTGAACCCGGAGCTAGGCTGCGCGACACAACACTGCGCCGAGCAGTTTTAAAGTCCCGGGTCATGACGTCACGTCACGCCCGGGCATCTCCCGGTCACCTATAAACGCTGGCAGCAGCAGCCAGCAGCCAGCGCCGGCAAGGGGGAGCCGACTGAAAGCTGCGCAAGGCAGGGACAGTCTGGAGCCGGGGGGGGACGTGTGGGGAGGGCCCACTCCAGGCAGGGCCAGGGGAGAGACCGAGCATGGGCACCATGAGCCATAGAACTCGCCAGCCATGAGCCGGCGCTGTGGAGCTGTTCTTTTCAGGGAGGTCTAACCCGCTGGAAAGGCGTCGCTCGCATGCCTCTAATCTGCCTCGCACATTTCCACCCGCCCCCACTCGGCCTGTGCTGAACTGCTCCGTCCTGCTGCCCAAGTGCCATGCGCTGTGGCACTAGGGGTCCCAGGGTCTCCCAGGACCCCGTGGGCATTGCGACATCCCCGCATTCATCTCCTGCTCTGCAGAAAGCCGCCGCTTGTAGCTTTCTGCACCGAGCGGCGGTGCCGGAGATACGGGCATCCCGTCCCTTCGCGGCCCAGCCTGCTCTGATGGCTGCAACGCGCGCAGCGATTCAGAACCCCCTTCCTGCTGGCGTACCCCATTGCAACGTGGCTCCTGCCAACCTGGAAATATTTGTGCTCTTAGCCCCTCCACAGCTGGGGAACCCCCTTTCTGCCAGACCAGTCACTGCTCCTGGCACATCTGGAGTCACACGGCAGGGTCTGGCTCATGACCTCGCAGGAGACACTCACTGCCTGGTGGGACTTTGGAGTCGCCAGCTTCCGCGCTGCAATTGCCACTCGCTTCTAGCCACCGCGCTCGTCATTGGGGGGCTGCTGATGGCGCAACCCCACCCCACAACCTGTACAGGTCACTGCCTGTAGCTGCTCCAAGGCTGCCGCTCTCTGGGCCCCCGCTCAGTGAGGACCAGGGTGATGAACGGCACGAGCAGCCCGCTGCGCTAGCGCCACGCAGCGCCGGAGCCTGCCACACGGAGATGGCGCAGACCCAGCGCAGGCCGCTGCCGGTGGAACCGCACGAAATGCTGGGACAGGACGTAACGGCTCCCGGGCTGCTGAGCCTAGGCCCGAGCGGCGTGGCAACTTCACCTTCCCACAGGACCCGGTGAGCGAGCTGCCCCCAGGGCACTGCTCTCACTACTGATGCTCGTGCCCCAAGTGTGCACGTGCTCTTTCAAGAGGGGCGTGTGAACGTGCACGCGAGTCTGTGTAACGGAAGCTGCGAACGGGCTCCGCTAGAACTCGAGCGCAGGCCGGGATGAGACAGGCTCGTGCTGGGAGCCTGCAGCCTGGCCGGGGTGGGACTCGCACGACTGCGCTGCCTCTCCGAGGGCCAGCACTGCCGGCTGCCGCCTGCACAGCGCAGGAGCAGAAGTTGCAAGGAGCGCGCGTCAGTGCCAGCAGGAGGCGCTGCGAGGGGAGCTGAGCAGCACCCGTTGTGCTACCGGCCACAATGAAACAGGCAGTGCCCAGGAGGACTGGGCAGGCCAGCTGGCTCGGGGGCAGGTCACACGCACGCAAGGGCTACCAGGCACGGCTGGAGGGCGCCCTTAGCCGCACCGTTGCTAGATCCCTCGGGCAGGGCAGCCGCACAGGCCTGGAGATCTCTCCGAAGCAGCAGGTGGCCAGAGCTGGCGCTCGAACTGTGGGCAGCCCCGCTGCCTGGAGCACACGCAGTGCCGAGTCTCCCCTGCCCGGCCTTGGCGTGGGGAGGGGCTGCTTCCCTCTCTCCCCTCTGGGGGAGTCAGCGAGGAACACGCTCCCTGCTGGGAGTCACCGCCCCGGCCACGACTCACGGGGACAGAGGCCGTCTCTGGGGAAGTCCCAAGCCCGCTGCCAGGCTCCGGCAGAGCTGAGGGTGGGGGACCTCCCGGGGGCAGAGACGTCAGGGATCGCGCCGAGGGACGGGAGCCCCGGGTAGGTGCTGGCCCGAGACGGGCTCTGCGCTGGGGTCTCCAGGGCCGCGCCGCACTGCGGGGCTCAAACGCCAGCCCCTTGGATCTAGAGCCCAGGGCAGGTGGCCAGCAGAGGAGACGCAGACGCAGCCCGGAACAAGCCGCGCTTTGGCAGCGCCGGGGGAAGGGCTCACCACCAGACAGGGCAAGGCCAGGACTTTGCTCCTGAGCCATGCAGGAAGCAAGACAGCGCTGCCGGGGACAGGCTAGCCTGCAGGAGAAACACAAGCGCCCCGAGCAGTGCTGACAAGGACACGCTGCTGCCAGCCAGCTCCTCCTGCCAGGCTGGCCAAAGCGACACCAGCGCTGGCCGGCCTGGAGCAGCCTGGGGCGCAGGAGGCCTGTGCACTGGGGTCCCCAGCCAGCCCCCGGGGCTGCTCTCTGGCTTTCCCTGTCTGCCGGCAGGGCGGGGTGGGGCTCTTACACTCCAGGATGAGTCAGAGAAAACCAAGAAGGGAGCAGCAATGGCATGAACTGCACCCAGTGCCCCACGCCTGAGTGGCAGGCCCAGGCCCGCGGGGCGGAGCCCTGGGTGCCCCTCTGCGCCCTCAGGCAAGAAAGGGGCCGTGCAGGGGGTGCTCCAGCCAGTCCTGCTGGCCCCTCGCTGCACTGGCGGGAGCCGACCTTGCGGCAACTTGGCCCCTGGGCAAAGGTGAAGGGAGCGGCAGGGGGTGTTTCATGCAGCCCCCCCAGCCAGAGCGCCCTGGCTCCTGCACCAGCCCCGTGGCAGCCCTGAGGATGCGGACCAGGCGTCCCTGTAAGAAATGTCAGTTACGTTCCCCCTACACAGATCAGGCGCTGGCCTGTCCTGCAGACGGGCTGCGGCCAACTTCAGATGTCCAAGCTGGAGCCCCCGCACTGGGAGCCACGATGGGCTAGTGGCCAGGCGGCCTTGGAGCCTTGTGTGCGAGCAGTGATGGGAGCGGTGCTCAGAGCGGTGGGTTGCTCCCGCTGCAGCCACCAGCCAGGCTGGGCCTGGGGCGCTGCTGGGAGGTGCAGCCCGCTGCACGGTTTGCAGTCCCCTGCGTTTCGGCTGCCCTCTGGCAGAGGCTCCTGTAGCCCATTGGCTTGTGGCCGACATTACAGGCGGCCCGGCTGTAGGCGTGGTGCACAGCTCCCAGGCAGCGGGGCCGTGGGGAGGGAGGGACCTGCCTGTGCCATCCCCAAAGCTGCCCTGCCGCTGCACCTCCGGCCTGGCACAGAGCGCTCCTCCTCCATTGCGCCCACGTGCTGCATGCCTCAGCCACGGCCCGGGTCTCCTTCCACGAGCCCTGCGGGCACAGGCACACGGGTCCGTCTGCCACAGAACCACGAGCCGCCGACTTCCCAAGCCCCCTCCCAGGGTGCAGCGTTAACCCCCGCACCCCCTGCACAAAGCTTGGCAGCACCCACAGCTGCTCCCAAGCCCATGCCTGGGCTCTCTGGCCTCAGCCACTGACCTGCAAACCCCCCCCCCCATTCGCACACAAAGAGCTGAGCAAGGGAAGTTTTTCTGCCAACCCCGGGACTCCCCCTTCCTGTTTCAAGTGAGCTCTCGGACAGCACGTGTGTGTGTGTGTGTGTGTGTGTGTGTGTGTGTGTGTGTGTGGGGGGGGGGTTCTGCAAGCCATATCGCCACATGCCTGTCTGCCGTGTGTGTGTGTGTGTGGGGGTGGGGTTCTGCAAGCCATATCGCCACATGCCTGTCTGCCGTGTGTGTGTGTGGGGGGGGGGGTTCTGCAAGCCATATCGCCACATGCCTGTCTGCTGTGTGTGTGTGTGGGGGGGGGGGTTCTGCAAGCCATATCGCCACATGCCTGTCTGCCGTGTGTGTGTGTGTGTGGGGGTGGGGTTCTGCAAGCCATATCGCCACATGCCTGTCTGCCGTGTGTGTGTGTGGGGGGGGGGGTTCTGCAAGCCATATCGCCACATGCCTGTCTGCCGTGTGTGTGTGTGTGTGTGGGGGGGGGTTCTGCAAGCCATATCGCCACATGCCTGTCTGCCGTGTGTGTGTGGGGGGGGGGGTTCTGCAAGCCATATCGCCACATGCCTGCCTGCCGTGTGTGTGTGTGTGGGGGGGGGGTTCTGCAAGCCATATCGCCACATGCCTGTCTGCCGTGTGTGTGTGTGTGGGGGGGGGGGGTTCTGCAAGCCATATCGCCACATGCCTGTCTGCCGTGTGTGTGTGTGTGGGGGGGGGGGGGTTCTGCAAGCCATATCGCCACATGCCTGTCTGCCGTGTGTGTGTGTGTGTGGGGGGGGGTTCTGCAAGCCATATCGCCACCTGCCTGTCTGCCGTGTGTGTGTGTGTGGGGGGGGGGTTCTGCAAGCCATATCGCCACATGCCTGTCTGCCGTGTGTGTGTGTGTGGGGGGGGGTTCTGCAAGCCATATCGCCACATGCCTGTCTGCCGTGTGTGTGTGTGTGGGGGGGGGTTCTGCAAGCCATATCGCCACATGCCTGTCTGCCGTGTGTGTGTGTGGGGGGGGGGGTTCTGCAAGCCATATCGCCACATGCCTGTCTGCCGTGTGTGTGTGTGTGTGGGGGGGGGTTCTGCAAGCCATATCGCCACATGCCTGTCTGCCGTGTGTGTGTATGTGTGTGTGTGTGTGGGGGGGGGGGTTCTGCAAGCCATATCGCCACATGCCTGTCTGCCGTGTGTGTGTGTGTGTGTGTGTGTGGGGGGGGGGGGGGGGTTCTGCAAGCCATATCGCCACATGCCTGTCTGCCGTGTGTGTGTGTGTGTGGGGGGGGGGGTTCTGCAAGCCATATCGCCACATGCCTGTCTGCCGTGTGTGTGTATGTGTGTGTGTGTGTGGGGGGGGTTCTGCAAGCCATATCGCCACATGCCTGTCTGCCGTGTGTGTGTGTGTGGGGGGGGGGTTCTACAAGCCATATCGCCACATGCCTGTCTGCCGTGTGTGTGTGTGTGTGGGGGGGGGGGTTCTGCAAGCCATATCGCCACATGCCTGCCTGCCGTGTGTGTGTGTGTGTGTGTGGGGGGGGGGTTCTGCAAGCCATATCGCCACATGCCTGTCTGCCGTGTGTGTGTGTGTGGGGGGGGGGGGGGTTCTGCAAGCCATATCGCCACATGCCTGTCTGCCGTGTGTGTGTGTGTGTGGGGGGGGGGGTTCTGCAAGCCATATCGCCACATGCCTGTCTGCCGTGTGTGTGTGTGTGGGGGGGGGTTCTGCAAGCCATATCGCCACATGCCTGTCTGCCGTGTGTGTGTGTGTGGGGGGGTGTTCTGCAAGCCATATCGCCACATGCCTGTCTGCCGTGTGTGTGTGTGTGGGGGGGGGGGTTCTGCAAGCCATATCGCCACATGCCTGTCTGCCGTGTGTGTGTGTGGGGGGGGGGGGGGGTTCTGCAAGCCATATCGCCACATGCCTGTCTGCCGTGTGTGTGTGTGTGTGTGTGGGGGGGGGTTCTGCAAGCCATATCGCCACATGCCTGTCTGCCGTGTGTGTGTGTGTGTGGGGGGGGGGGTTCTGCAAGCCATATCGCCACATGCCTCTCTGCCGTGTGTGTGTGTGTGGGGGGGGGGGGTTCTGCAAGCCATATCGCCACATGCCTCTCTGCCGTGTGTGTGTGTGTGGGGCGGGGGGGTTCTACAAGCCATATCGCCACATGCCTGTCTGCTGTGTGTGTGTGTGTGTGTGTGTGTGGGGGGGGGGGGGTTCGGCAAGCCATATCGCCACATGCCTGTCTGCTGTGTGTGTGTGTGTGTGTGTGTGTGGGGGGGTTCTGCAAGCCATATCGCCACATGCCTGCCTGCCGTGTGTGTGTGTGTGGGGGGGGGGGTTCTGCAAGCCATATCGCCACATGCCTGTCTGCCGTGTGTGTGTGTGGGGGGGGGGTTCTGCAAGCCATATCGCCACATGCCTGTCTGCCGTGTGTGTGTGTGTGTGTGTGGGGGGGGGGTTCTGCAAGCCATATCGCCACATGCCTGTCTGCTGTGTGTGTGTGTGTGGGGGGGGGTTCTGCAAGCCATATCGCCACATGCCTGTCTGCCGTGTGTGTGTGTGTGTGTGGGGGGGTTCTGCAAGCCATATCGCCACATGCCTGCCTGCCGTGTGTGTGTGTGTGGGGGGGGGGGGTTCTGCAAGCCATATCGCCACATGCCTGTCTGCCGTGTGTGTGTGTGTGTGTGGGGGGGGGGTTCTGCAAGCCATATCGCCACATGCCTGTCTGCCGTGTGTGTGTGGGGGGGTTCTGCAAGCCATATCGCCACATGCCTGTCTGCCGTGTGTGTGTGTGTGGGGGGGGGTTCTGCAAGCCATATCGCCACATGCCTGTCTGCCGTGTGTGTGTGTGGGGGGGGGGGTTCTGCAAGCCATATCGCCACCTGCCTGCCGTGTGTGTGTGTGTGGGGGGGGTTCTGCAAGCCATATCGCCACCTGCCTGTCTGCCGTGTGTGTGTGTGTGTGGGGGGGTTCTGCAAGCCATATCGCCACATGCCTGCCGTGTGTGTGTGTGGGGGGGGGGTTCTGCAAGCCATATCGCCACCTGCCTGCCGTGTGTGTGTGTGGGGGGGGGGGTTCTGCAAGCCATATCGCCACATGCCTGTCTGCCGTGTGTGTGTGTGGGGGGGGGGTTCTGCAAGCCATATCGCCACATGCCTGTCTGCCGTGTGTGTGTGTGTGGGGGGGGGGGTTCTGCAAGCCATATCGCCACCTGCCTGTCTGCCGTGTGTGTGTGTGTGGGGGGGTTCTGCAAGCCATATCGCCACATGCCTGTCTGCCGTGTGTGTGTGTGTGGGGGGGGTTCTGCAAGCCATATCGCCACATGCCTGTCTGCCGTGTGTGTGTGTGTGGGGGGGGGGTTCTGCAAGCCATATCGCCACCTGTCTGCCGTGTGTGTGTGTGTGTGTGTGGGGGGGGGGTTCTGCAAGCCATATCGCCACATGCCTGTCTGCCGTGTGTGTGTGTGTGGGGGGGGGTTCTGCAAGCCATATCGCCACCTGTCTGCCGTGTGTGTGTGTGTGTGTGGGGGGGGGGTTCTGCAAGCCATATCGCCACATGCCTCTCTGCCGTGTGTGTGTGTGTGTGGGGGGGGGGGTTCTGCAAGCCATATCGCCACATGCCTGTCTGCCGTGTGTGTGTGTGGGGGGGGGTTCTGCAAGCCATATCGCCACGTGCCTGTCTGCCGTGTGTGTGTGTGTGGGGGGGGGGGTTCTGCAAGCCATATCGCCACCTGCCTGCCTGCCGTGTGTGTGTGTGTAGGGGGGGGTTCTGCAAGCCATATCGCCACGTGCCTGTCTGCCGTGTGTGTGTGTGTGTGGGGGGGGTTCTGCAAGCCATATCGCCACCTGCCTGCCTGCCGTGTGTGTGTGTGTGGGGGGGGTTCTGCAAGCCATATCGCCACGTGCCTGTCTGCCGTGTGTGTGTGTGTGTGTGGGGGGGGGGTTCTGCAAGCCATATCGCCACGTGCCTGTCTGCCGTGTGTGTGTGTGGGGGGGGGGGGGGTTCTGCAAGCCATATCGCCACATGCCTGCCTGCCGTGTGTGTGTGTGTGTGGGGGGGTTCTGCAAGCCATATCGCCACCTGTCTGCCGTGTGTGTGTGTGTGTGTGTGTGGGGGGGGGTTCTGCAAGCCATATCGCCACATGCCTCTCTGCCGTGTGTGTGTGTGTGTGGGGGGGGGGGGGTTCTGCAAGCCATATCGCCACATGCCTGTCTGCCGTGTGTGTGTGTGTGGGGGGGTTCTGCAAGCCATATCGCCACGTGCCTGTCTGCCGTGTGTGTGTGTGTGGGGGGGGGGTTCTGCAAGCCATATCGCCACGTGCCTGTCTGCCGTGTGTGTGTGTGTGGGGGGGGGGTTCTGCAAGCCATATCGCCACCTGCCTGCCTGCCGTGTGTGTGTGTGTGGGGGGGGGGTTCTGCAAGCCATATCGCCACGTGCCTGTCTGCCGTGTGTGTGTGTGTGGGGGGGGGTTCTGCAAGCCATATCGCCACATGCCTGTCTGCCGTGTGTGTGTGTGGGGGGGTGTTCTGCAAGCCATATCGCCACATGCCTGTCTGCCGTGTGTGTGTGTGTGGGGGGGTGTTCTGCAAGCCATATCGCCACATGCCTGCCTGCCGTGTGTGTGTGTGTGGGGGGGTGTTCTGCAAGCCATATCGCCACATGCCTGCCGTGTGTGTGTGTGTGGGGGGGGGGTTCTGCAAGCCATATCGCCACATGCCTGCCTGCCGTGTGTGTGTGTGTGGGGGGGTGTTCTGCAAGCCATATCGCCACATGACTGTCTGCCGGGGGGCCCAGGATAAAGCACCTGAAAAGGGGGCAGGAAGGGTGGTCCTGGGATTCTTACCCTGGACTGGGACTGCGAGATCTGGGCTCCATTCCTTGCTCTGCAACAGACTCCTTGTGTGACTTGGCTGAGTCACTTAATGTCTGTACCACTATTCCCACCCACAAACGGGAGAGACCCATTTTTCCTTGCAGCTTTTGAAGGCGGTTATTTCTCATGACATAGACCACGTGCTACTAGAAAATCTGGCTTCAGAAGAAGAAACCTATCCCAGACAGCTCTGCTGACAGGCTAAAGCCAACAGCTCATATTTACATTTTATTTTAACAATTCCATCCGATTTCTGTGCAGTGACAAACACTCAACACTGACATGAATGGAAGATGTCGTTACATGGCCTAGAAACATCACAATTAGACAGCACCACAATCACCTGGAGAAAAATAAAATCCAGGACTATGCAGCACTTTAAAGACTAACAAGATGGTTTATTAGATGATGAGCTTTCGTGGGCCAGACCCACTTCCTCAGATCAGTGGGTCTGGCCCACGAAAGCTCATCATCTAATAAACCATCTTGTTAGTCTTTAAAGTGCTACATTGTCCTGCATTTTGCTTCAGCTACCCCAGACTAACACGGCTACATTTCTATCACTGGAGAAAAATGTCACTCAGAAAACCATTTGCATTCCTAATACCTACAGACTGGTAAGAATTCATCTCAGAAGACAGAGCTTCATCACACTGAGGAGACGGTATCTGAGCCCCTCTGCATCTGTGCGCCTGGCGAATTCCAGATGTGGATTGTAGCTGCTGAAGTCCCCCCCCCCCCCCAGCTGCAGGCGAGGTTTTGGTCCCTGTCCATTTGAGACATGAGTGTTGCTATGAGGTCCCCGCGTCAATACAAACTCAGTTCCACGGCCAGGAAGAGGAGGCTCAGCACTGCTCTGTTTTCAGACACACCAGTGATGGGGTTAGCTGATTGATATGCAAGAAAATTCATTTGTGGAGGCTAAAGGAGATTTTTGCTTTTAGCCCTTTCTGTGACACTCGGGCTCTTTGCTCCAGTGGAGAAGGCAGCAGCAGCGGCGGCTCCTTGTCTGTCACCTCCCTGGTGCCAGGGACAGAGCGTGGAAGGGGACACGGTTCTGAGGAGCAATTCGCGTCCCAGTGACACAGACACTGGGTGGGAGACAGCGTCAGTGCTGGGTGTGGGACGGGGAGTTCAGCCCATTTTCAGAGGCTGGGGATGGTTCTGGTCTCAAGCCTTCCCTGGCCCCAGACACCCGCTGTGCACTCCAGTGCTGCAGTGCAGAACAGGAAGCCAGAGGTGGCCATAAAGGCAACTGAATCTCCACCAGAACCTGAGCGCCACGCTACCCGCATCATCGCAGGGCACCGAGCGCAGGGCTCCACCGCCGGGTGGGCGTGCAGACGGGCCGACGGTACAAGTCCCTCTTCCAACTCGGCTGCAATGCAGAGACCCAGAAGCCTCCCTCTCTTGGGCGTCTTAAGAATGGGCCTTATGCCCCCGTCCCAAGAGCGCCGCGTGCAGCACACGCACCACTGCTCAGCCGCTGCCGGGAACCCGCGTGGGCGGCTCGTCACCATCGTGTAACCAGAGAACGGGACAGCCCCGTAGCTAGCAGGGCCCAGCTCAGGGCAGCCGGGGGCTCGCAGAGATCCGCTACACAGCCACCAAGGGGCCCAAGGAATCGCTACGAGACCAGGAAGAGCTTTGTGCAACGGATTCCTCGCTCGCTCCTTCCTGCTCACCCTGCTGCAGGACACTCACCTGGACTAGTGGGATCTAGCACTCTCCCCCTAGGGCCTTTTAGCACCACCCCCTCCCCCCCCCCCCGGGGAACCTGAACCTGCTGCTTCATGACTCCCCTCCGAGGGCCGACTGAAGGTGGATGGCAGGCAGCAGAGGGGCCGCTGGTTCCCACATCCCAATGGGCAAGGGGGGAGTCACTGCTCACAGCTGCACCGACTCGCCAACCATTGCTTCCAGCAGCAGGGCGCACACCATGGAGCCTTCCATGCACTTGGGTCACCCGAGCCACCAAGCCAGCCCTGCAATCCCCCGTGCGAGGCGATGTGCGTCCCGAGCCATAGGAGTGCCCCCCCAATTCCCCGTGCGAGGCGATGCGCGTCCCGAGCCATAGGAGTGCCCCCCCACTTCCCCGTGCGAGGCGATGCGCGTCCCGAGCCATAGGAGTGCCCCCCCAATTCCCCGTGCGAGGCGATGCGCGTCCCGAGCCATAGGAGTGCCCCCCCACTTCCCCGTGCGAGGCGATGCGCGTCCCGAGCCATAGGAGTGCCCCCCCAGTCCTCCGTGCGAGGCGATGCGCGTCCCGAGCCATAGGAGTGCCCCCCCAATTCCCCGTGCGAGGCGATGCGCGTCCCGAGCCATAGGAGTGCCCCCGCAATTCCCCGTGCGAGGCGATGCGCGTCCCGAGCCATAGGAGTGCCCCCCCACTTCCCCGTGCGAGGCGATGCACGTCCCGAGCCATAGGAGTGCCCCCCCACTTCCCCGTGCGAGGCGATGCGCGTCCCGAGCCATAGGAGTGCCCCCCCACTTCCCCGTGCGAGGCGATGCGCGTCCCGAGCCACAGGAGTGCCCCCCCACTTCCCCGTGCGAGGCGATGCGCGTCCCGAGCCATAGGAGTGCCCCCCCAGTCCTCCGTGCGAGGCGATGCGCGTCCCAAACCATAGGAGTGCCCCCTCAATTCCCCGTGCGAGGCGATGTGGGTCCCGAGCCATAGGAGTGCCCCCCCAATTCCCCGTGCGAAATGTGCGTCCCAAGCCATAGGAGTGCCCCCCCAATTCCCCGTGCGAGATGTGCGTTCCAAGCCATACGAGTGCCCCCAAGTCCCCGTGCGAGGCAATGTGCGTTCCAAGCCATACGAGTGCCCCCCCAGTTCTGCGTGTGAGATGTGCGTTCCAAGCCATACGAGTGCCCCCCCAAGTCCCCGTGCGAGGCAATGTGCGTTCCAAGCCATACGAGTGCCCCCCCAGTTCTGCGTGTGAGATGTGCGTTCCAAGCCATACGAGTGCCCCCCCAGTTCTGCGTGTGAGATGTGCGTTCCAAGCCATACGAGTGCCCCCCCAGTTCCGCGTGTGAGATGTGCGTTCCAAGCCATACGAGTGCCCCCCCAAGTCCCTGTGCGAGGCAATGTGCGTTCCAAGCCATACGAGTGCCCCCCCAAGTCCCCGTGCAAGGCAATGTGCGCTCCAAGCCATACGAGTGCCCCCCCAAGTCCCCGTGCGAGGCAATGTGCGCTCCAAGCCATACGAGTGGCCCCCCAAGTCCCCGTGTGAGGCAATGTGCGCTCCAAGCCATACGAATGCCCTTGCCCCTCACACCGCAAGCTCTGTGCCTAGACACAGACCGCTCCCGAGAAGCTACTCGCCACACAACCCGTGCCCCAATGTGGGGCGCTCCTTCAGGCAGGAAGTGAAGTCAGGCCACGTGTGGAGGCTTGGTAGGTGCATCCGCACCGCGATGGAGCGGGGGCTCAGCTAGCCCCTCAAGTGCAAGCCTGGCGCCTGATCTGCCGCCTGTGCCACATCCCCTGTAGAGACTGTACAGAGCCAGCCACTGGGAGATGATCCACCCACACCCGGGCCATTGACTGTCTGCAGACCCTGGACCTGCGCTTGTTCTTCCCGGCCCGTGGTCAGCAGCAAACCTCCCCTCACTGTCAGCAATGTGCAAACAGGGCCAGCCAGGCCCCGGGGAAGCCTCCCTGCGCAGCCCAGGTACAAAAGCCCTGCCTGTCCTGAGCACGCTGCTCCTCGGAGCAGGGTGGTGACGAGCCGTCGGCCCCGGGGAAGCCTCCCTGCGCAGCCCAGGTACAAAAGCCCTGCCTGTCCTGAGCACGCCGCTCCTCGGAGCAGGGTGGGGACGAGCCGTCGGCCCCGGGGAAGTCTCCCTGCGCAGCCCAGGTACAAAAGCCCTGCCTGTCCTGAGCACGCCGCTCCTCGGAGCAGGGTGGTGACGAGCCGTCGGCCCCGGGGAAGCCTCCCTGCGCAGCCCAGGTACAAAAGCCCTGCCTGTCCTGAGCACGCCGCTCCTCGGAGCAGGGTGGGGACGAGCCGTCGGCCCCGGGGAAGCCTCCCTGCGCAGCCCAGGTACAAAAGCCCTGCCTGTCCTGAGCACGCCGCTCCTCAGAGCAGGGTGGTGACGAGCCGTCGGCCCCGGGGAAGCCTCCCTGCGCAGCCCAGGTACAAAAGCCCTGCCTGTCCTGAGCACGCCGCTCCTCGGAGCAGGGTGGGGACGAGCCGTCGGCCCTGGGGAAGCCTCCCTGCGCAGCCCAGGTACAAAAGCCCTGCCTGTCCTGACGCCGCTCCTCGGAGCAGGGTGGTGACGAGCCGTCGGGGGTGGAAACGCCTGCTGACTGACCTACGGGGCTCTGACATGAACTCTTTCTACGGGCAATGATGCAGCGGCAGGGGTGGGCGTGTTCCACGACTAGAAGATAAAAGGGGCTTAGCTCAGTCAATTCAGATCTGGAGACTAACCCTGTAAGCAGGGGCCAGCCTGACTCACTCACTCACCTGCCGTGTGCAGCCCCGTGGGCTGTCAGTCAACGGCCTCTGCAGCTCACAGGCCCAGAGAGGCCTTTTCCAAGCAAGCAGCAAAACAAGCCGGAACAGAGCCGCTGGAGTCGAACAGAACATGGGCTTCGGCTTAACCCTGGCAGCGTCTGCTTTCCAGACACAAGTGACTCCGCCAGGCCAGAGCCCAGGTTCTGGGCTGGCCCCATGACGCTGCCCTTGCAAGCACACGCAAGGCCCTGCAAGGATGCCCGGGGCAAGGACGGTGCTGCCCTGCCCACCTGTGGCGTTCCTGCGCTGGCAGGACGCGCAGCCCGAGGAGATCCTGACGACACACAGGCTGACGTACTTCGGTCATTTAAAGAGGTGCAGCCACAGGCCATCCCTGACCTGGGTTCTTCAGGAAGGGCTCCGACAAGCTGCTGCTCATCTTCCAGGCCCACCTCCGCCTGGGGACTCTGGAGAGGCAATGCCCTGCCTGCCAGGCCCTTCGATGGGGGCGCTAACCAGCTCATCTCAGCCCTGGATTCTGAGCAGATCTTGCCCAGCCCCCGTCACTGATTTGCACTGCATATTTCATCTCCCTTTAGCAAAGAAATGCACCTCTCAAAAATGTGATCATCACGGCGCTCCATTGTAGGGCGATTGCTGTGTCTGCACCTGGCAAGGGAGCCCGCTCTCTCTTCCCGCCTTCTGGCTGTAGAACGCGCCCTGCTGAGGTGTGCAGAGGAATCTCCTTCACACGCATGGACAGGGCAAGTCTCAAAGCTGGACTGCTAGCAGCAGGGGTCAGGCAATGGGGAATCGCTTCCTCACTGCGGAGAAGGGCGCCAGAACTCTTGGGCACCGAGAAAGGATGGTTCACCTGCCCCTCCCCCCGAGGCATTAGTGACAAATCATGCCTGGATGGTAGTGAAAGAGCACTAGTCTCTCCAGGCACTAGGCAGACCCAGGTGATAGAGAAGCAGCACCCCCTAGTGCCTGTGTGGGGAACTAGTACATTCCCAGACAAGCCAGAACTGATGGATACAATCATGTTCTGTCCCTGCAGGTGGTGCAAAGCCTCGTGTCACAGGGGAGAGTTTGTGCTCTGCGTGTATCCTGCCGGCTTTTAGCTGCCTGAGCCGCGAGTCACAATACTACAACTGGAAGTCACAATTGATATGTGGTAAGAATGTCAACAGAAAGTCAGCCCCCAGAGGATGTGTTTTCCCAGAGTGGCTGCTTCCTACAGAGGGGCAGCCTCCGAAAGCAGATGAACACCACAAGGGTTCAGATGTGGGGAAAAACAGCTGTTAAGCATCATTCCTTTCAGAGGCCAAGGGCTTTGCTGATTTGCTCAGGAAAGAGGGCTGAAGATGCTTGCATGGATCTGCCTGATTGGAGGACCCATCTGCAAAGTTCACGTCTAGAGAGCACTGACCAATAGCCTGCATTAATAACTTAGCAACCACTATTCTGTTCCCGCACGTGGCAAACGGATGTACAAGCCACGCACAGTTCTACCAATATTCCTCCGTCCCCAGCAGCTCCAGCCTGGGCCTCACAGACTGTTCACTGCACCGATTGCATGGTGGTCACAGGATGCGAACACATGTCCATTCAGGACTCAAATGAGACACCCACATTTTCACTTGTTACCTAAATCAGGATTTGAATCCAGTTTGCTAGAGGTAAAAGGAATTAACCAAATGCACCACTTAGCCTGTATAAGGAGCAACACTAAACAAGCCAGCCCTGCATTTAGTGTGCTCCTTAACAGCCACTAAGCTAGAAGGAGCCAAGTGGAATTTTTGTGCTAGCTTGGTCTTGCACTGGTATTTCTCTTGGGAATTCTGAGACGTCCAACAGGCTCATTAATTGATGCTGGGTCTAGCCTCAGACACTCATAGTGTCCTTGAAGCCCCACACCTCCAAGGAGGAGATCTGGAAGCTTTCAGAGCACAGTGGCTGATTATTAAAAGTATTGCAGTGGCTGGTTCTCCCATGGTTCAGGTCTGCGTCAAGGTAGAGGGCTTGGCCATCGCCACCTCCTAGAGAGAGGAAGAACACACAGGATATTACTTCTGCATTTCTTGGGATGTGACACTTACAGCTACAGAGAGAAGGGGCTTGACGGCTTTTACCACCAGGGACAGCTGGAATAAAGAGCGACCCAGCACCACGCTCAGCTGCTGTCTTTTAGACACCTGTTTCTATGCGTGAACTGTCATGAAGCTAGCAGAACTGCAAGTGACCATTTTGGCAAGTTCAGGAACAACCACCCAGTCAGACTGGCTCCAGGAAGTTACTAACTAGTTATCTGAACTTCAATTACATAGAACAAATCAAGACAGAAGCCCTTAGTCAACTTAGTGAGCAATATCAAACCGGGGAGAGAGAAATCAGGGAATCAAAAGGAACAGCAGCGGGACTGATACAATCCTCTAGAACAGTATCAAAGGAATCTCTAAGTGCACTGCCTTTGATCAGATCTGCAAGAGACAAATTACTGCACAGACCTTCGAAGACTGTACTGGTGCCATTTGACAGGCGCAGCAGAACAAGCTACTGCAGACTAGTTACCTTGTGCTTCAACACCACCTCACTGCCAGCTAAGTTTGTAGGCCAGAATGATCCGTAATACCATATGCAGCAGAACGCAGCTGGAGCTGTGCCTTGGCTGGGCTTGCAGCATCTAGTACTCACAAATATCGAGATGCAAGGTTTGAGAACAGACTGTGTTTTCAGTCACTTTTCTTGCTCTAGCTACTGCTGGAATGTCATAAATACTACACTCAGCTTGGCTGGTTTCCTGCTGGGGTGAGCAGGGCGAGCAGGCAGGGGAACTGCATGGACCCTGCACAGACTTACCTATGATGACACACTCATTGCTGCCAGCCATGAACATGGAAGCGGTTTTGGAAGGCAAGTTGAAGTGGCGAGTGGCTAGGAAGGGGGAGAGACGATCTGAGGCATCTGAGTGGATGCTGCTGGAGGACAGGACACTGGAAACCTGCGGAGACTTAGTCCCTTGCTCAGAAGCCGTCACGGCCAGTTCGGGGTGCTTGATTATCACCCACTCATAGCGCTCCACTTCCGGCTGCAGCTGGGCAGAAGGAGAAAAGGCAGCCAGGAGTCAGTGGTCAGCATCTGGTCCCCTGCGAGTTCTGAATGTGGAGCAGCCCTGGAGCTGCTGGCGTTGCCAGTACAACCGGTGAGCCATGCGGACCAGCCTTTGGTATAAAGGGCAGGAATGTGCCAGAGAGACTTCTTCCTTGTAGCGGGACGAGGGTAAGGCGTGGTGATGCGTGGTGGTTTCCGAATGATCATCTTCCATGCCCAGGCCTTGTGAGACTCATTCTGTGCCCAGGGGAATGGCCCTCCCTGTAAAGCTGGGCAGGAAACCTCTCCCACAACCCTTCCTAGGGGATTCCAGAAGGGCCGGGCTGGGATAGAAGCTCGTCAGCCTGTGGACACGGGGTGCCATCCCACACTGGCCTCACCACTTACCCTGAATACAAAGCACTCTCCAGTCCCAAAGAAACTCAGCTGAGTACCTCTTCGCCTGCGCTCACTCCAGTCGGTTGACAAATAAGCGCCGCAGACCTAGAGCAAAGGGCAAGGTCAGGGGGCTTTTCACCAGTCACCACGGAGACGACACTGGGTAGTTTACATTCACGGATACCAATAGGTTTTGGAGCCCACAACTTAAGGTCTAATGTAGTTTAATATTGAAAGTCTCCAGATCAGTGGAGGAAGAAGTCACAAGACATTTAGCCTGAAAGCTAGATTCGGATCAGCAGTGGAACTGGCACGTCTACATTTTAAACATTATTTCCCCCCCACGGGTTCGGAGGATGAGGGTGGGACAGTGCTTAGCATGCTAGCCTGGGACTCTGGCGAACAAGCGTCAATTCCATGCTCTGCCACAGACTTCTTGGGTGACCTTGGGCAAGTCACTTAGCCGCTCTGCACCCCAGTTCCCCATCTGTACCATGGAGATAATAGTCCATCAGGGTGTTAGGAGGTGCTCAGATACTATGGTGATGGCGAGGGGGACATGGAAGTACCACAGGCAGAAGCATCATAGACAGACCTAAATGCAAGATGCTAAATTTGCGGACGTTCAAAGGCCACGTCCTTGTTTTAGTTGCAATAGCATCAATGCTCATCGCAGAGCACTGCTGGCTGTGCAGCAGCGAACAGGCAATAATTCCAGAGAATGCGACGTGTCCCTGCTGCCTTCAGCAACCTCCTCCACACCAGCAAGACTTCCCACAGCCAATCGTGGAGCCGAGGGCCAGGTGCAGCTGGATTAACTGGTAGGGCCGCTCAGCATGCAGCCCCTCTGGACTCTGGCAGAAAGCACGGTTTCACACTGCCAGCACCCATCGTGCTAGGTCAGGCAAGCAGTTCTATCTCGGTCAGCACCAGCACGTCGTCTCCCCTACTGACACCCAGCAGCAAGAAGAAACGGGCAATGCAGCTTGCAGAGGAGGGAACGGAAAGGTGGCCCACTGCTGGAATTTGCCTCCATAAGAAGCAAGAAAAAACTCCTGGGCTCTGAGGAGGATGGGTGGGGGAATTAACACATTGGCTGTGTCTACACTGGCACCCTTTTCCGGAAAAGGGATGCTAATGAGACACTTGGGAATTGCAAATGCTGCGGGGGATTTAAATATCAAGGATCCTACTTGAAATTAGGAATAAGGGATCTTCCGGAAAAGGGCTTATTTTCCGCAAGATCCTGTCTAGACTGGCGCTTTTCTCCGGCAAAACCCCAAGCCGGAAAAAAGCGGCAGCCATGTTCATGCAAATGCCGCGGGGGATATTTAAATCCCCCGCGGCATTTGCAATTCCCAAGTGTCTCATTAGCATCCCTTTTCTGGAAAAGGGTGCCAGTGTAGACAAGCCTTCATGTTTCCAGCTTCTAATACGCAATTATAAACCCCGGAAAAAACCAGTGCCCTTTTCGACTCGTCTCCCCTGCCTCTGCAGCTTCTAAGGGCTGACCCGACAGATCAGAGGCCAGCAGCATGGGCGTTAATAGCACTCTGTTGGCCAGGAGGCCTTCCTCTTCCTCTGGGTCTCACGGCCACCACGTCAGCCACTTTCCTAGCCACTGTGGCCTGAGGATTAGAAATAGTGACCCCAAATCTGCTTTTAGTTACCTGCAGGCAAACCCCACGTAACCGACCCCTGCAGGCTACACGTGAGCAGCATGGGCTGCAGGGTTTTGGTAGAGCTACCCCACAAGGCCAGAGAGAAGCCCAATACTGTCAGGTACAGTCGCCAGCAGCAGGCCTCCCTCTGTCCCCAGCGGCCCGGCCCGGCCCGCTCCTCATCTCAGAGCGCCCCGCAGTGTCCCTGTGCAGCGTGTTTGGTTGCACCACAGCCACAGGAGCAGCATTCTGAGAGCGGTTTCGGTGTAGCAGGAAACCCTGCAGTAGGGACACCAACGTGCAGTCGGCCACATGATTAACTGATAACCTGGGCTCATCGCCTACATGCATTTCTCTCCCCCCCCCGCTACCTCTGTATCAGAGGCAGCAACGCGGGGGAAGCGGGAGCTGGTGCCCATGAGGAGCTGGCTTTAAACAGGCTCCCCACGAGCACGGGATCCACCTGCCCCCCCCACTGCTGCCTCTGATAGACGCGAGACTGAGGGCGGCAGGCTGGACTGAGAAGTGCAGGAATGGCTTTCAAGCAGGCTCCTCTTGCGCGCCAGCTCTGCAGACCAGGCTGCCTCCCCTGCCCCCTCCAGTGCAGTGAGGGGAGCCCACTTAAAAGCTGGCTTCCCCCAGCACCAGCTCCATAGTGCCACCCTCCTCAGAGGCAGCATCGTGGGGGTGGGGTAGGGGAGGCTGTTGCGAAGCAGCCTCCGTCCACAGTGGCTTGGGCTCGCCACAGACAGAAGCTGGTCCATGGGGGGGTCTGAGCGCCCTGTGGCCAGGGGATGCCGTGGTGGACCCCCCACAAACGGGCTGCTGCTTGGGGAGCTCAGATCCCCAAGCTGGTCTGTGCAGGGAGCTGGTTTTTAAACTGGCTCTCCTCCCAGCCTGGCTCCCGCCTGCCATCCTGCCCTGCAGCCTCTGACAGAGGGGCAATAGCGCAGGGTGGGGCTGGGAGCGCCCTGGCTGCCGGCTCCGTCCCCGGGTACTAGCCAACAGTCGTGTAACCACTACGAATTCACGACTAATTGCATGGTACCTGGCATCCTACTCTGCAGCACTGCTGCCATCCAGGTGATCCTTGTGCAGGAGGGAAACGCCTTCTCTGGGCCACAAATGTGCAGCTGAGCGCTCACCTAGCAAACAGGGCAGGGACAGAAGGGCTCTGGGGGAGTTGCTTCCTGCAATCTGGAGCTATTGCCACCACCTACGGACACAAAGGGGATGCCAGGCCTGGACCCAGGTGAAAGTATTTCATCTGCAGGTCCCCCTGGCTCGTCAGCACAGGGAGCGCCCATGAGGAAGGCATTTCTCCGCCTCCCCCTGCTCCATGGAACAAACTGCACGCAGGACGGGTGGCGGGTGGCATCTCCATGCCCCTTACCTCTCTGGCTGTCGTCTTGATCAGCAGCAGCGTTGGCTCGTGCCCCTCGCTGTGAGAATAGAACCTGGCGTGCGAAGAGACGGCTCCGTCAGCGATCGCCCCCTGCGTACATCAGCTGTTGCATGCAAGCGCCCCTGCCCCACAGCCTCTCCAGCCCCAGGCTTGCCTGCTGGCACGAGACGCCCTGACTGCAGGGCTGACCGCACCTCTGCTAGTGTCTCCAAGGGAGGGGTCTGGCTCCCCATTGCCTTGCACCTGCAGAGACACCTGAGCAGCATGGGGGGAGCTAAGCGACTAGCCGATAAGCAAACGCCAGCTCTTCACACAGTTAAAAGCCCCAAGTGCAGCAGGGGGACCGGCACAAGCCAGGGCAGCGGATTCCCAGCTCGTGCCGGACCCCGCTGTGCACCAGCCTTTTCAATGCATTAAGAGCCAGCACGCTCCCCGGCTTATTCCCAGAGCGACTAGGTGAGTCAAGGAAACGTAACATCCTTGCACCGAGCCGAATGGGGTGACTTGGCTACACAAGGCACCGCACAGCAGAGAACCAGGCCCTGGCGCTTGGTGTCATGAGGCATGAAGAGCTTTCTGCCTCCTCAGCACTCTGTGCTGGGGCACAAGGAACCCACCCCCCCTCCCATTCGCCAAGGCATGACCCTTCATCGGAGGCCTGGCTATGGCTGCCAGTCACGTGTCTTGGGAACCAGACTTTGGCATGTTGTGGCTGTAGCATTTGGAGACATTTCAGACGCAGCGGGGAAGGCGTTTTCGCCAGGCTATTTCTATTTGCAGTTGTTTTTTAAACCGTGTACCTGGACTTTTAAAAATCCATGACAGCTCTCCCCCTGCTACACGCTTCCTGCCAGTCGCATCCAGCACACGTTTAAGTGTCTTTTTTATTCTGCGGCTTATTCTTTGCCTTCTGCCCAAGAGTAGAGGGGGTAACCTGTCCTTAGTGTTAGGTGAAACAGAGAGCCAGTGTGAGCATTGCTCCAACGCTCACAGAATCACAGAAGATTAGGGCTGGAAAAAACCTCAGCAGGTCATTTAACCCCCCGTTTCCTGTTCAAGAGAGTGTTAGGCCTGATCTACACAACAGTGGTAGGTCGACGTAAGGCCGCTTAACCCGACCCAGTTATGTCAGGCTCCAGCTACAATGCAGCCCAGATTGACTCTCTGAGATAGTGAGTCTAGCAAAGACCTGAAGATCATTCTCCTGCCAACCCTGTTCTGCTACTCCAGGTGAGAAGAGTAAGGGAAGCCAATGGGAGACCCCCCCGTGTTGCCCAATAACTGGATTTCGGCGTAGAAGAGTCAGGGCAGGTGTTAAAGGACAGCCAGCAGGGCAAGTGCCATGCCAGAGGGGTCCCTACAAAGCTACATTGCTCAGGCTTTGGCTTCAACTCCAGGTGATGGGGCTCAGGGCCCCAGGCTTAAGACCCATGCAGTAGTACTGCAGTTTTCCGCCCTGGGCCTCAACAAGCCTAACACGGGCCATGCTTGGTGGACCCCCGGGAATCTGCTCACAGCCCCGGACTCTTGGTTGAGAGCGACTGAGCTAGGAGCCAGTGTTGGTGAAAAGGACCTGGTGGTATCAGTGGATCACCAGGTTAGCACAAGCCAACAATGCGATGCAATTGGGAAAAGGCTATTACTGCTCTCGAGCGTTCAAGCTACGGGAGCCAACTGTCCTGCTCTACTTGGCACGGATGAGACCTCAGCTGGAGAGCCGGGTCCAGTTCTGGGCACCAAGCCTTTGGAAAGGTCTGGACAAACTGCAGAGAGTCCAGAGGAGAGCAACAAAACTAATACAAGTTTAGAAAACCTGACCCGGCGAGGAAAGGTTAAAAGCCTGGGCACGGTTAGTCTTAAGAAAAGACGACTGCATCTGTTAAGGGCTGGTGTGAGAAGCACAGCGACCGGCTGTTCTCAACGGCCACTGACACTGGGATAGGGAGAGGCAAGGCAGACAAAGGAAATTAGGAACAACATCTAACTACAAGACTAGTGAAAGTCTGGAACAGGCCTCCCAGGGAGGCTGCGGAATCCCCACCACTGGCGGAGAGGCTGGAGAAACACGTGTCAGCGCTGGTCTCAGTTTACTTGGCCCTGCCGCTGTGCAGGGGCTGGACCAGATGTCTCGAGGTCCCGTCCGGCCTGGGGATGTACGTGGCTAGTTGACTACCCGATAAGCATGTTTATTGGGTAGTGGAGCAGTGACTTGACGTATCACCCCCGCCCCAGACTGCTGTGCCTCTCCCTTTGACATGCAGCTCCTAGAGGCACCCTCGCTACATTCCAAAGGGACAGGCAGAACCGAGGCGAGTGGGGGCTGCTCAGTCCCCTCTGCTCTTCTGCCTTTGAAATGTAGCAGGAGCCGTGGGCAGCTCTTACTACATTTAAAAAGCAGAGGTGCAGCGGGAATAGCGAGCACCTCACCCCACATCGACTACTCGAGCAGTCCATGAAATTCCATCGACTACTCGAGCAGCTGATTCATCGACATTTAACATCCCTATCCCAGCCCTGCATTTCTGTGCTTCTCTGAATGAATGACAGCTCCTAGGGCTAGCATGCAAACAGTGGGAATTCAGGACTAGTGTTCACACCAAGTGGAGGCAGGGCCTTGGTCTCTATCTTTGCAGCAACTAACTCAGTTGGGGGACAAGAGATTCAGTCTTCCCTGACATTTGCAATCTGTCATTCCTATACTAGTCTCTGGCTGCACACTTTGGTGAGCCCTGCTTTGCACGAGGTCTTCTGTATTCAGAAAGCCCTGGCTGGCTGTTCTTTTCTACCCGTACAACATGGAAAGATTAGATTACCTGCTTAGGCTGCAGCCATGTTCCAAGGTGGTAAAGAGCAATAGGGGCTGGCAAAGTGCAAAGCGCTCTGGGATCCAGGACCAAATGTCTCTCATCTCTTTCACGCTGACAATTTCAGACTTGAAGTTCTCCGCATGCACTGCCAAGTGCACGTTCTGCCTGTAGACCAGGGGAGACAATGTTAAGCGCAAGACAGAAATCTGACAAGCAACGAGCAAAGGGGCGACTGAACACGAGAACATGCCTCAGTACAGTACCCTGCTGTCCCAAGCACCAGGCCAGGCGAGGACAGTATGGCTTGACACACTGCTGCTGTTCAGTGGAATCCGTGAGGATTAGTGGCTTTACTGGGGAGAACTTTGCAGTTCTAACTCAGCCATGCTACCAATGGCTGGTGCAGAGGAGCTACATGGTTGAATGAAAAGCAGAAACATCACAGCCTTAAAAATAAATTCAGGTTGATCTGCCACTCAAGGGCAGCCCCACTAATAGCAGCACCCCACAGGGGAGAATGTATACCAGGTCCAGACAAACACAGTGGCATTTGCTTGTCTCTAGTCCTGTTTATACATGTGGAATTAGAGAATTCCTGCAAATATCCTAGTCACACCAGAATTACAGAGATCACAGAATTGCCACTTGCACAATTTTATCACGAGGTTCATGATATTTGGTGCCATCTGAAAGGCCTGGCTCCTGAAGTCATGGCATTGTTGAGAATCTCTGCTTTTGGCTGAAAGACGTTTTGCATCCTCGCGGTTGCAGAGAAAAGTTTGAAAAGTGATCCAAGGGCACGTTACAGGAACCAAAAGGCAAAGTAAAAGACCCCAAATTTGATTTTAAAATCCAGCCTCTTGAGTTGTGGGGCCTGGCTCATGACTTGAGCTCTCAGGCATGGCAATACCAGGATCCGTACATTTACCCACCCTCCCTTGCCCTGGGCTAGAGATGGAATCAATCCACTCACACCCAGAAAAGCAGAAGCTGTAAGAAGCGTTACTGCACCAGAAGTATAAATGCGATAACCAAGTACGTTTGGTGGAAGAGACAGAAGGGCTCAGACAAGGTGTTAAGCAATCAGAGCGCAGTCAGCCAGGCTATGCTTTGGAGACTCAATTCTGACCCCAGGAGGGTGGCCTGAATGTGGGAAGGGGGCCCGAGCTCTTGCTAGGTTTGATGCTATTTTTGTCGGCCATTCTTGGTTTAGCTCTTTTCCTGCCCCAACACGTCCCAGAATGCAGAGACACCCTCATAAGTAATGCACGGAGTGTGTTAGTGTAGCTACGAGCGCCCTACAGCAGGGGTGGGGCAGGGCCTGCTGACTCTCAGACAAATCAGGTGGGGGCCGCACACAAGAAAGATTTTGTGTGCTCCAGCCCCATGGTGGAGTGGCGGGCGTGTCCGTCCATCCGTCCCTGAGCCTCGGAGAATGGACTCAGGCAAGGCAGGGGCCGCACCTGGCTCCCCACCTCTGCCCCACAGCGTGAGCAATGCTACATCGCCACTTGGGAGTCCTGAGCAGTCACGTAGGGGCATCATTCCCTACTCCACGGCTTGCTGAGCTGCCCAAAATCACCAATCCTGTGTCATTTCCGATAGCAACTGGGGCTCCTCGGGGCTGCCTCGCTGTCAGCGTTCCTAATGGGGAGGCAGACCGGGTGTCAGCTCAGGCACAAGTCGCTATCTGAAGCTCACTAACCTTCCGACAGGCAGTGGGGATCACCACTTGCACTGCAGCCCTGGCCTCCTCTCCCCGTCTAGGGACTCAGACAGACCCCATCACTGCAGTACTTCCCGCGCAGTACTCCTGGGAGGTGAGGGAGCGTTATGCCCGTTCTACAGACAGGAGACGGAGATACAGGAAAGACGGGCTCGTATGAGGTCACAGTGGAAATCTGTGTTTGAGCCAGGAACCGAACCTAGATCGGAGACCCCGTGCACTGACACATCTCTGCAATTAGAAAGGGTGGCCTCGCGGGAGAGAATCGGGGAAGTCCTCCATATCCTTCCTCGGGTAGCAGAAATCCCCACATTAGCCAGCGACTGACCAGCACTGATGGGACGGAAGCCAGAAGAATTACATTTGTGTTTCAGTGTTGCAGAAGTGACACCTGAAATTGCCTGCACTGAGCGGGGCAGGGGCCTCTCAAAGAGACGGCAAATTCAAACGAACAGCTCAGATAGGCTGGGTGGGAGAGGGGGACAATGCCCTCTAACCTTTTCCATCCCGCTGGGGATTTTTTCCTTCCATGTGCAAGATAAATGTTCCGTGCTCCGAGGTGTGTGCAAACGTGTGCCACCGCAGAAACAAGACCTAGCTATGGGCACTCCCCTAATCAGCTGGGCGGCACGAACCCCCCCGAAGGGCTGCAGGAGCGCACAGCCCACAGGGAACGCCGGCTGTAACCTGTAGCCCCCAGCTCTAGTGGACGATGATGCGTCTCCGCCCGCCCCAGGACTGGGGGGAGATGCTGAGTAAGAGGCAGTTGGCTCTGTCTGGCACAAGGCAGGTGAGACCCCATTTTGAACCAATGCTCCCACATGAATCCATAGCCATCCTCCAGCACCTGAAGGCATATCTCCCCAGAGCCACAAACCCCGTCACTCCTGCGCCCCAGCATCAGCATTCCCTCCATTTTCTTCTATCCACGTGCAGAACAAATTTTGTGATGTGCACCGAGGCACGTGTGGATGTGCATCACCAGTCGAGACTCGTTCTGCCCACATACTCTGTGGGCACTTTGCTAATCGGCTGGGCGGCATTTCAATTTCTCCTGGGTGACCCCAGGGAGCTCAGCTTACAGGGAACGCTGGTGGGGAACTCTGGTTATGCATGTTGCTGGGGATAGAATCTAGGAGCTAGTACTACGAGTTCTGCGTTAGTGCTGCCCCACTAGAAGTCATCTCTCATTATCCAGAAAGAGCCAATAACGTATTGAGAAAGCCTCCTGACGATGGATTAGCCATGCAATTGTCATAGCCACTAGAGCTGGACCTAATACTGCAAAGCTGCAGTCATTTACCCATTAAAGATTTCTGCCATTCATGAGTGTTCTTTTTATCTTTCACCATTAGTTTACCTGCATTTGCATTGCAATTTTCTATTTAATGTGTTTAAAATACATCAAATGTATGGAAGAAAGGACTCTCACTTCTTAATTGCCATGCTGCCAGAGTAGCACATTCAAATCTTTACAGTTTTGGTGGGAAGTTGGGTTCTTAGACAGATCCATCACTAAAATGAGAATGCTTTACAGCCAGAGCTCAGGAAGATCAAACTAGCTTTCATTTCACGCATCAGCAACAACCAGAGCAGATACACTTTGCATATAATGAACATGACGATTCAAGATAAATACATAGCCACTGAATCACCTTTTCTAATTCTCAAGATCTTGTACTAGCTCTGAAACCTCCCACAACCAGGGTGAGTTTTTAAATCCATGATTTTTTCCAAACTCTTTCAGAACTTGAACACGGAGGAAAGTGCGCTAAGCAATCTAGCGCCTAATGTAGGCCATGGACAAGTCATGTTTTAAATTGTTCTCCCTGTTAGGGTTAACAATAACCATGTAAGTTCTGACAGATTAGTTGAGCTTTATTACTTGTATTGCAGTGGTGTCTAGGAATCCTGGTCATGGCCCAGGGTCCCTCTCTGCTAGGCACTGTACAAACACTTCTAGTTAACATGTTTTCTAACAGGGTGTAGTTTTTCCAGTGTAGACAAGGCCTGAAGAGTCCAATCACTCATACTAGAATTTCCATCCCAAGAGGATGAGCTATATTTATGAATGAAATCGAGGCCTCCTGCATAGACCAATAATGCTAGGTCAGCAGGATGGTCACATGAACCCTCATTTGAAGACTTCTCTCAAGGACATATCCAGGAATGAACTATTTACCTTGTTGTTTATTGCTGCAATCAGCACGGCTGCTAATGCCCCAGCGTGGCAAGGCTGACACTGCTTTTGAAAATGCAGTCAAGCAAAGACAGAAGAAACGAGCAAAGCACAAACATTTAACATTTTAACCTACCTTTTAGAAGATGAAACACTGCAAACAGGAGGGATGCAGCGGATATGGAATTGACAGAAGGAGAGTGCACGAGGAGAAAGACATAAAAAAAGACAGGAAAACAGATCAGTGATTTCCTATATCCCCAGAAAAATGCATGGAAG